>NC_084596.1:46165992-46765992 GCF_033807715.1 Cololabis saira | reverse complement strand
ATACGATATTGAAGTCACGATAACGATACGATACGATATTATAGCAGTATTTTTTTAACAACCTCGAATGAGGAACATATGACTGGAAAAAAGCGTCTTTTATTTGAAAGACAGAAAATACAAAACAATGCTGTGCGTTTGCCCTATTGTTACAGTTTGTAATGCTTTATAACTGTTTAAGTTTTAAAGAGAAAACCAGGCCAACCATTTTCCACAAACTGAACTAAAAGTAAATGTCAGGTTTGCATTATGCATCTTCAGTATAAATATTTTGCCACAAACTGAATAGTGTCTCTCATGTATGATTTCATTTTGTTCTTTCTAATTTAACAACTAAAATTAAATAAATAAATAAAAGTAAATAAATACATACAATTTTACATCATAAAAAAGATATATTCATGCTCACCTTATAAGTGTAAGAGGAGATTTATTTTTGTTAAGAAGTTTATTTTGGTAATTCAGGGTTCATTATTTTATAAATATATTCTTTATATTCTGATGTAAATCAGGGACTATAATGAGTCAGTCAGTTTATCTGTAGTTGTTAATATGTTTTAGATTGGGCGGAGTGATACAGCACTAGGTGCTGTGTTGATGTTCTAAAATCCTACGCTGTTGAGGGACATTAAAGTACACTGGAACTCAGCAGAAGTTGTCTGCGTGTTTATCCTACTCACGACCCGAAAAAGGTTTAATTTAATAAGTAAAAGTTCAGAGCTCAAAACGGGACCACAAAACGGTACTAGTTTCTTCTGAGCGGAGTAAGATTTCTGTCCGCAGGTCGAGGTGCGGTCGCGGCCGCGGTCACGGTCGGATGCGCGTTACTAGTCAACACAATAGATTAATATTAATAACCCAATATCGCGATACAGTTTGTCACCTCCATGACACGTATTGTGACGTTTTTGTATCGCGAAATTTCGTGGCACGATATATTGTTACACCCCTAACAAAAGTCACATAACTGGCTTGAAACTGCCTTTTCCAGAATTTTAGATACAAATGGAAGGTTGGAAATTGGCCTATAATTAGCTAAGGTGTCTGGGTCAAGGGAAGGTTTTTTAAGTAAAGGTTTAATTACTGCTACTTTGAAAACCTGTGGTACATATCCTAAGCTTAGGGATAGGTTGATTTGGTCCAGTATTGTCGCACCAATAAGAGAAAGAACATTTTTGAATAGTGGAGTCGGGATGGGGTCTGACATACATGTGGTAGACTAAAGCTCTATTAACGAGTGAAGTCAGCTCAGGGAGGTCTATAGGATCAAAACAGTCTAGAGTCAAGTCAGAGCCTAGGGAAGTCGCTAAAGCTGAAGAAACGCCCACAACCGGCTGGTTGATTTCTTCTCTAATTCTCGTGATTTTACTGTTAAAGAAGCTCATGGAGATCTTCAAGGCAGACAGACAGCAGATGAACTATGTTCTTCCACTGCAGGAAAAAGAGGAAGAAATAATCTCATTGATGAGCTGAAGTTCAGTGGGCGGGGCCAATTATCTTCTGACGTGATTTGTTTCACTTCAACTCAACCAATAAAATAGTTTTGTGTTTCCTCATCAGCTCTGTCTCAGATTTTTTTTTAAACACTTTATTTATAGTTTTTTCCATGTTACAGAAGAATGAACATTCAACAACATTTCAACCCCGCCCACCCACCCCTCACAAGGTCAGAAACAATATGTAAAGAAAAAACAAAATAAAATGAAAATATATTAAACAGAATTATCAAAAAAAAAGGAAACACATTATATCTGTATGTAGATATGGACTCACACATACCTTGATAGACTTATATTTTGGATTGAAAGCATGACGGGGACTCTCTCAATCGTGCGCACAGATCCAGCTGGTCACTTCATATGCAGCATGTTAGGATAGTATCAAGTAAGAGATATGTTCTCAATGAATTCTATGAAGGGAGTCCAGACTTGAATAAATCTGTCCTTACGACCACTACGACTATATTTCAGCTTCTCTAGTGGGATCATAGAAAGCACCTCCTTAACCCAGTGTTTAAATGAGGGCGGTGCAGCCGACCTCCATTGCATAAGAATTAGCCTCCGAGCCAGCAGTGTTAAAAAAGCTATGGCATTTAACTGCAAGATAGTAAATTGTGCGTCTGAGGGTGTTGTTCCAAAAACAGCCATTACAGGATCGGGATCAACGTTGACACCCCGTATGTGAGATATAGCCTCGAAAATCTTTGTCCAGAAGCTGTTCAGAGACCTGCATGACCAAAACATATGACCAAGCGTAGCTGGAGTATGGCTACATCTTGGGCATGCAGGATTGGAATCAGGGTATATTTTGGCCAATTTCTCGTTCGAATAGTGTAACCGATGCACAACTTTGAATTGATTAAGGCCATGCCTGATGCAGAGAGATGTGGTGTGGATACGCTTCAAACTATTTTGCCATGTCAGTGCAATGCCCAAGTCCTCTTCCCATTTCAATCTCGTGTTTTCCCATGATGGGGGGTCAATGTCTAGTAACGCCTGGTAAATCTTGGATATCCTCCTCTTCCCACTGGGATCCAGCTCCAACATGATATTCAAAACATTCTTTGGTGGTAAGTGTGGAAATGGGAAGTGCTTTTTAGCAAAGCTGCGCACCTGCAAATATCTGAAAAAGTGACTCCTTGGAATATTATTGTCCTTCTGCAGTAAGTCAAATGAAGCGAATGTGCCATCCACAAAGAGGTCATCAAAAAATACCACCCCGTTTCTGTGCGATGTTTCAAAACCAATGTCGGTTTGTGATGGGGGAAACAGATGATTCCGTACCAGGGGAAGAAGAGTGATTGCCTGGTTAAGCTGGAAATGCTTCCTGAATTGAAACCAGATTTTAAGTGAATTTCTAATAACTGGGCCCAAGCTTTGGAGACTTAAATTAGTGGGAATGGAGCTACTCAGGATGGAGACTGGAGAAAGTGACGGGTTCGATTCGAGTTCCATAGTAACCCACATTGGTCCCTTCTTACTTTCATGCATCGAGATCCAATAATTCAGTTTGGAAATGTTAGCTGCCCAGTAATAAAATAGGAAGTTAGGCAGGCCCAGTCCCCCCGAGCCATTGGGCATCTCTAATGAAGTTCTTTTAATTCGCGGGGAGGATGTGCCCCAGATAAAGCTTGTGATGTGACTGTTCAATTGTTTAAACCATGACTTAGTTAGTAAAACTGGGATCATCTGGAACAGATATAAAAAGCGTGGTAGCACTGTCATTTTTACTGTGTTAACTCGACCCGCTAGTGTAATGGGGAGAGCTGACCACCTAAGGAAGTCCTGTTTGGTGCATTCTAACAAAGCTTTAAAGTTGTGGTCATAGAGGTTTTTGTATAATCGTGTAACATTTATGCCTAAGTAGGTGAAAAACTGTTGTTGTAATTTGAATGGAAAGCTGCTATAGTCGATGGATTTCGCTTGTTGATTTATGGGGAAGAGCAGACTTTTAGATAGATTAAGACTGTAGCCAGATAGTCTTCCAAATTGTTGTAATGTTTGTATCAGTTTAGGGATTGATTCCATTGGGTTCGCTATGTATAATAAAAGATTGTCCGCGTATAATGACACTTTATGTACTGTTCGATTTCTTGTAATACCGGCGATGCACTGCTGAGATCTCAAGGATGTAGCGAGCGGTTCAATGGCCAGATCAAACAGAAATGGTGAGAGGCAACATCCCTGCCGTGTACCTCTATGTAGTCTAAAATAGTCGGACTTGGTGGAGTTTGTACGTATTGCAGCCGTTGGCGACGCGTATAGTATCCTGATCCACGAGGTGAAAGAGGGGCCAAAACCAAATCTATCAAGCACCATGAATAAGTAATCCCACTCGACCCGGTCAAATGCCTTCTCCGCATCGAGTGAAAGCACAACCTCTGCTTCCCGGGTTGAGTGGGTAGAGTGAAGCACATTGAGCAGACGCCTCATATTGTAGAACGACTGCCTCCCTGGTATGAACCCCGTTTGATCTGGATCGATAATTTTTGGTATCACTGTTTCCAGTCGACGTGCTAAAACTTTCGTAAGAATCTTGTAATCACAGCACAATAGACTGATCGGACGATACGAACCACAATCCAATGGGTCACTACCTTTTTTCAACAAAACCGATATAGTAGCCTGTGTCATAGTGGGAGGCAGCTTCCCGTCCAAAGTGATTTCCTGAAACAATAAGTGCAGAAAGGGTGCCAACTTAGCTGCAAACGCTTTGTAAAATTCTACAGGGAATCCATCGGGACCAGGAGTTTTCCCGCTTTGCATGGATCTTATTGCCTGTGTTATCTCCTCGGTCGTTATGGGAGCATCAAGCCAAGGTTTATCCTCTGTAGTAACATTTGGTAGTGTCAAGCTGTCTAAGAAGGTGTGGAGGTCTGCAGCGTTCACAGAAGCCTGTGATCTGTACAGTTCAGTGTAATATGCTTTGAAATGGTAATTTACGGCTTGCGGGTGTGAAGAGGTCGAGTCTGATGAGACGCGAATTTCAGGAATTGCACTCTGCGCCGTTATTTTTTTAAGTTGATGGCATAATAACTTCCCTGCCCTCTCACCGTGCTCGTAGTATGTTTGTCTTGTTTTAAGCATCATCCGCTCAGTCTGTCTCATAGAGAGGTTGTCAAATTCAGTTTTTAGTAATAACCGTTCCTTGAAAAGCTCAGGTGTATAATTATGGGCCAACTGATTGTCTATATCGAATATCTTTTGGTTTAGTTCGCTAAGGCGTTTATTCCGTTCCCTTTTCCTATGGGCTGCATAAGAGATAATCTGACCCCTGAGATGTGCCTTAAGTGACTCCCAAATAGTCGCATATGACATTCCTGGAGTAATATTAATCGAGAGAAAGAAGTCTATTTGGTCAGAGATAATTTTTTGAAATGATGTTTGTGTTAGCAGCAATGGGTCAAGTTGCCATGAGCGTTGGGGCACGGAGCTATTTGGAAATGACATGTCCAACTGGACAGGGCAATGATCAGAAATTGTTATGCTATGATATCTGCTAACAGTCACATAGGACATTGTTCTATAATCAATCAGGAAAAAGTCTATTCTAGTGTATGAAAGGTGGACCGGCGAAAAGAATGAAAACTGTCTGGCGGAGGGATTGGCGTGTCTCCAGGGGTCGTATAATCTATAAGACTGCATGAAGGACAGAATTAGAGCACTTGATTTGGACACATTCCTGTTTTGCTTAGGATTGGACTTGTCTAAAGCTGGCTGTAGAGCGCAGTTGAAGTCCCCCCCCAATATCAACAAATGCGAATTCAGGTCTGGGAGTCTTGTTATGAGGTGAGAGAAGAACTGAGGATCATCCCAGTTGGGGCCATAGAGGTTGACGAGTGCCATCAAACTACCAAACAGCTTCCCTGTTACTATGATGAACCTACCCTTGTCATCTGGTGTAATATTAATTGGCGTGAAAGGGACACCTTTCCTTATTAGTACTGCAGCCCCTCTAGATCTGTCTCCGTAATCTGAATCAAATATCTGGCCAATCCAGCCCTTCTTCAATTTATCATGTTCATCATGGAGGTGTGTCTCTTGTAGGTACATGATGTCTGAACCTAATGATTTTAGGCGTGTGAAAATCCTATTGCGCTTAATAGGATGCTGGACCCCTTTAATGTTCCAACTGATAAATCTAATTGAGCCTAGGTCCTGAGCGGCCATTGTTAACTTGATACGATGTGTAAGATTGCGATTGTGTGACCAGCTGGACCAACCCTAACAGAGTGCATGTCCCCAGGATGTCACCCGGTGCTAAGAAAAATATACAAACATGTGAGTGTTTCTCAACCAAAAAAAGTATGCAACCAAAAACAATAATATAAGAAAAAAGACCTTGAAACCCTGTGCTGACCTGTTCTAAAACCCAGGTCGCTCTAGCCCTCTCCTAACAGTAGGCTAGGTCCCCACATAATTATTACGGGTTAACACTTAACTATCCATGAAGATCCCCAGAACAAATTAACAACAATTATAGCACTGAAGTAATAATACAAAGAAACACTAGTAATTATAAATGATTAAAATTGACAAATAGAAGAAAAAAGGAAGAAATAATTAAAAAATAAAAATAGATGGCTAGGCATGCTGTTTACAGGTGGTCTAATAAAAGCAGTGGGCTTTTGAGTAGTTAGTGATGGCGACCACCGTGACAGAACTAAGTAAGTTATAAAAAAGGTAAGATCTAGCACAACAAATACACCCTCTCTTCTCCATACCCTCACGCACATGCACATACATACTCACTCATATACACACACACAGATGTATGGATAATTAATCCACACTGACGCTCGTACAAGTTTACACCCACTCACATACCCACCCACCCACACCCACACCCACACCCACCCACACCCACACCCACACCCACACAGACACACCCACACACACACACACACACACACACACACACACACACACACACACACACACACACACACACACACACACACACACACACACACACACCACACCCACACAGACACACCCACACAGACACACCCACACAGACACACACACACACACACAGACACACCCACACCCACACACACACACACACACACACACCCACACCCACACAGACACACCCACACAGACACACCCACACAGACACACACACACACACAGACACACCCACACCCACACAGACAGACACACCCACACCCACACACACAGACACACCCACACCCACACAGACAGACACACCCACACCCACACAGATAGACACACCCACACACACACAGACAGACACACCCACACACACACACACACACAGACAGACACACCCACACACACACAGACAGACACACCCACACCCACACAGATAGACACACCCACACACACACAGATAGACACACCCACACACACACAGACAGACACACCCACACACGCGCAAGGGGACATTGAAAATAAAAATAAAATATGTATCTTTTAAGAATCTACACACATACATATAAAAGAAAATGACCTGATAATAAGCAATATGATTTTGAAAATATGTGATACGAGAACAAAGTTGGTGGTAGAACTAAAGATTTGAGGCAAAATTCAGCTTATCAACTGGCTGTGAACAGTACGTACAGTACGTACAGTAATAGACTGACGAATGTCTCTTACAGTAATAGCCACAGTTTCAGGATGCCCTGATAAGTCACTCACTGTGAGAAGCCCTCTGTGAGGATAAGTTCTTTGAGACATAAGCCTGCGCTTCTTCTGGCGTGGAGAAAAAACCCGCTCCTGGTTGTTGTGGGTGATCCTGAGGCGCGCCGGATAGAGGATGCCGTACCGGACTCCTTCCAGCCCGCGGAGCTGCTGCCGCACCGCATTGTATCCCGCTCGGGCTCTGGCCACCCGCGTAGTATAATCCGGGTAGACAGAGATGGTTATCCCATCCACCTTGACCTGCTGCTTCACCCTGGCTAGACGAAGAATTTCAGCACAGTCCCGAAAGTAGTGTAGACGGGCCACGATGACGCGCGGTTGTTCTCCGGGTCTCGGCGCAGGCTGCAGCGAGCGGTGGGATCTATCCAGCTCCGGAGCCTTCTCGAGTTCAAACTCCTTCTGCAGAAGCGCTGAAACAGCGGTTACAGAGCTGCTCTGACTCTCCGGCACCCCCACGATCCTGACATTATTCCTTCTTGCTCTTGCTTCCAGATCCTCACATTTATTTTGCAATGATTCAGATTGCGCTTGAAGATGCTTAACTTCGCGCTGTAATGTTACGATGTCATCCGTGCACGAGGACAGACTTTTTTCCATTTCACTCGTGGTATCTTTTAACGAGGTTAACTCTTTAGCAACTGAGCTTTGGTATGATTGCAACTCAGTCTTTACCGTGTGGATGTCGCCTCGCAGCCCCGCCATCTCCTTCTCCAGCACCTCTCTTATCTCCACCTTCAGAATAGTACCAATATCTTCACGAAGTGACACGAGTAGCTCCTGCCTGAAGGTCTCCGTGGCCAGTGCAGAAGTCATGTCGGCGCGGGTCGGGCTGTCACCTGCGGCCGTGGCCGTGCCAGAGGGATGGGGCCTCGGTGTAGATGCAGCGGTCTTCCGGGTTTTGGGCGCGTTGCCAGCCATGTCTTCTCACGTAAATGTTTTAGGAAGTACTACTAAGCTTAAATAACTCCAAAAAACAACACTTTGTTCCAACTAGTGCTATATTAAAGGCTTTTAATAAGAAGGTCCCGGGGAGCTTCAACACATGCGTCTATTCCATAGCCTGCTCACCAGCGCGCCCCCTGTCTCAGATTTTTACTGGTTCATGTCTCTATTCTCTTTGTCATCAGTCCAATGACTCAACCCCCCCTTTGCTCGGGGGTCATGTTCTGGAACTCTGGAAAGCGCCTAGAGACAACTTCTGTTGTAATAGATGCTATATAAGTAAAATTGAACTGAATTGAATTGAAAAATCAACAATCAGAGCTTTAACAGTGTGTGAGGTCCTCTAGTGGATGTTGTGGAGTATTGTGTCGTCTTTCTGCAGGTTTTTGTACAGAGTTTTACTGTTTCCTGTCACTGTGGGCTGCAGAGCACAGTAGTACACAGCAGAGTCTGACACTGCAGCAGAGGAGATCTGCAGATCAAACTCCTTTTTCTGTTTATCATGTGTCAGAGAATATTTTTCTTCTTTATCTGAATAATCTGCAATGAGAAACTTTGGAGATGAACTGGGCTTCTGTTGGTACCAGAAGACAAACTGTACAGATCCAGAATAGTTGCAGGAGAGAGTCACAGTTTCTCCTTCCAAAGTCATCACTTCATCTCTAAAAGGTGTCAGTAAATCTCCAGAGAATCCTGGGAAAAAGAAACAACAACAAAGTGACATTTAGATAAAAATTCTGTATCTTTAAACTATGTTAAGCTTCTTAAAATAAATAAATTCCAATTTATTTGTTTCATTTGTATCATCTCTCACATCTTTAGAAGACTCACCAGTTTGAAAGGAGACGATCATCAGCCAAACCAAAAGTAGACTCATTTTTTCACTTGAACTGAACAAACACAGCTGCTCCTCAGTTCTTACATCAAGCTTTTATGTTTAGATGTGTAGCTCCTCCTCTTGTTGTGGTCTGTTTCCACTATTAACTAACTGAACAGACACATGTTCAGGACCCGTGCAAAGCAGCTGGCTGAGACATTTTGTAATATCTGCTACCTCTTACGGTGATGAATCCACCTACAGAGCAGAGGTGCAGAATCTGGTCAGGTGGAGTTCAGAAAACAACCTGTATCTCAACTCCAGAAGAACAAAGAGCAGGCGCCTCATGTTCAAAGAGTGCATGGATTTCAACATGAATCCGAGCGTGGAATTCTTCCGTACACAAAAAAAAAATTCTGATTCTCAAAACTGTGCGGACGCCCAAATCCACGCAAGTTTCTTTGAACATCACAATCAACGTGGATTTGAGCGCACATGCTGGAGCACAACACCACGCCCTGTCTCCTCCCTCATGTAGATATATTTGAATATGATAATGAGGATAATTATCCATTAAAAAACGCTCATGTTAACAAGGAACTTGCAAGAACAAGTAAAACAAATTAAAAAAACATCGTCTGTGAGCTGGAGATACTCCTGTCAAAAGTTGAGGCCTGGAAAAATTATTTATTTAGGGGCGTTTCTTCCGATTTAAGCTGCATTGCATCATGGGGATTGTTGTTCTTTGCTTTCCGTTGCGTTCCGTGTTGTGGTTGTGGTTTTATTATGATTGTAAGGGTTTGTGAATGTTTATGGGCAGCGTTAGTGCATCATTACACTCTGCTTTTCTGGTTTGTACTTTAAGAACCAACACCAGAACTTAAGTTGGTGGATGAAAAACGGCTCCTCATTCCACTTTATTGTCACGCGTATTATATACTAACGGATTAAGACAACATACACGTGTATTGAGTCTTACACATTGTGGATGTCCGCGATCACCTCTCTCATAAGTATAACAATGTGAACAATATACATTTATATTTAAAACATGAAGCGTCACCATCTGATTCCTCTGCTGCAGAAATAAAGACAACTTGTGCCGACGGGATTATCGAGGTGCAAACGTGAGAAATAAAGAGCAAAGTTGCTGTAACTCGGTGTTGCATCCGCAGGAGGAGAGACCGGTCTTAGTCCCCCCCTCCATCACAGGAGAAACACTTTCTGGAGTCTTGCAGTTCCTGCAGCTGACTCGATATCAGACTCTGAAAGTTGCCTAAACATTCAATAAAAACTTAATTCATTCAATTTTATTCATCATTGCTGAGTCACATCAGTTCGTACCAACCAACCTTTCCATGACATCTTAGTTTTATTTTAGACGACATCTTTACAGAACCGGATTTTCGCTGCAAAATGTATATCAATGTTTTTCTGTCCAGATACAGTTATGGGATGTTTTAGGATCTGGCTTTAATCTCCAGTAGTCGTCCCATATGGTCGTCATGGTGACAGAGATGTCCGACCTGTAGCAGCTCCAGCTGAAAGATCATGTTGGTCTGAACCGGAGCAGCTGGTCCAGTTCAGGACAGAGATCCAGAAGATCCTCTTGGTACCTAAACCAGCTGGTGGTCCAGTCTAAGTCCTGGACCAGCAGATCCAGACTAAACCAGCTGATGGTCCAGTCTTAGTCCTGGACCAGCAGGTCGGTGTGATCTGATCATCAGCAGGTTCCTCTATCAGGATTTGCAGGTTCCATCGTTGAGCTCCTTTAGTCGTTTGTTCAGATCATGTGGTTGATTGTGAGATTGTTGCAGATCCACTCTTGTGTAACTTATCTGGTGATGTGGGGACTGTCGTGTCCTTCACGTGGTCGTGAACTTATTGTTGACGTTACGTTTCCTCATATTCTGCACTTCACTGCATCACCAGTGAGTGTCACCAACGGACAAAACCTCAGAAAAGTGCGTACGCCAGACATGATGTGTGCGTGAAAGACCGCAACTTTCTACGTTCAAATACATTTTCGAACATCCGACCATGAGGATAAAAAGTGGCGTACGCACGTTTTTTGTGTGCACGTTTCAAACATGAGGCCCCAGATGTTAAAAAAATCGTTAAAAACCGGTCTTATTGTTGATTGGCAAAACTTCACGAGAATGCTAAAGGAAATTCCAAAAAGGTGTGGAAGGAAATCCATGATCAGGTCGGCAGACAAAACATAATACTAAAGGAATGGAGTTAAATATAAACAACCAATTAGTAAGAGATCCTGTCACCCTGGCTGAAGAATTTAACTTGTTTTTTATTAAGTCTATTCAAGAAATATCCGGCCTGTTCACTGCTCCTGATTGTGTTTCTCACCCTGTCAATCATGAACAGCAAGTTTTTAACATAGCTGAGGTCTCTGAAATAGAAGTTCTAAGAATTATTAGCGCTCTAAATAAATCCAGTGCCAAGGATGAATATGGCCTTGATACAAATTTCTTAATACGCAGCAAGGAGTCTCTTGCCTGTCCCATCACTCAGCTAATAAATATCTATCAAATATTCTATTGTCCCATGTAACTGGAAGGTGAGTGTAGTAATCCCTATTTTCAAATCCGGAAGCACATCTGAGCTTAATAACTATAGACCAGTTAGTATTCTTCCAGTAATTTCCAAAATTATTGAAAAATGGGTAGCGAAACAGTAAATATATCACCTTAATAGTGGACCTACAGCATCACAGCACCACAGAGGCTGCCTAGATTCTGACCTCGGCAATGACGAAGGTTCAGGACTGGCTGGAAAACTCATGCCTTTCCCTAAATGTTAAAAAAGTGTCTGTATGTTTTTCGCCAAACAGCCTAAACCTAAAACTGTCTGTTCTGGCGTGTTTCTGAGAGGCGAGGAGCTTGCTCTGGTAAATGAGTTCAGGTATCTTGGATTCGTCCTCGACTCAACTCTCTCATTTAAGAAACACATGAAAAAGGTGACAAAGTCGGTCAAATATAATCTAGCTAATTTCAGACAAATAAGGAATTCACTGTCCACTACTGCAGCTCTCATGTTTTTACACTGTATGATTCTTTCTCATATCGGTTACTGTTTTACAAGCTGGGCACTGGAATGTTCTACAGCACTTAAACCGATAGAGTCACTCTATAAAAAAGCCTTAGACACTGGATAAAAAAACATACTACTATCACATCTGTCATATCCTCATAAAGTATGATTTTCTAAGCTTTTATAGTTATAGAGTTTTCAAATTTGCTTGTTTTATCCAAAGAAGCCTACATGGTCTAGCCCTGCCACCTCTGAGGGAATTTCTTAAAAAAAGGTCTGTCAAAGGCATGAAAACCAGGGCCTGCGACAGAGGAGATGTTGAGATTCCCTGCAGGCGCACTGCGTTCAGCAGGAATGTTCTATCCATCTTGGGGAGGGGGTGTATTGGAATAGCCTTCCTACCACTATTAGAGACAGCTCTACTTTACCCTCTTTTAAAGCAAAACTTAAAATATGGCTGAAGGAAAACCACAGGTTTGAACATTAATTCTAAACAGTTACACCACAGTTATTTACTCCGATTCCTCATCATTTCACTTCTTATGTTACAAGACAAATTAATCATGTTAACTGTAAAGAAATCACAACACTGAATTTTCACAAATGGCTACTTTATTGTTAAAATATATAAATAAAATGTATGCACTATTGCTGGCTCAAGGAAGGACCGTGCGTCTTCTGAATGTGAACAGCTCCAGGTGCTTGAAAGATCTGAAACCACATAAGAAAAATGTATTACGGTACTAATAGAGCCCCGAGCCCGGGGCTCCTCGACGGTCCGGTCCGTGAGCCGCCCCCACAGCTCCGTATGCGGCGCCGGGGCTCCGGAGCTAAGCTAAATACTTAGCCCATGCAAAGATCATACAAATATAAATAACATTAAAAAAAGGAACATACCGCTGACTCGTGTGCAGTTACCGGGTCCGTGCTGTGGGAACTGATCCTTTTATGAGGGTAAATGTCGATGCAAAATCTAATTTCTACTCTCCCTCGCTGTTCAAACAGCCACCGCTCCTGAACAATGGCGGAAGCTCGAGCCGACGGAGAGAGCTGGTTGTGGGCGTGGTTTCAGCAGCGGAGGCCGAACTTCTGCGCCTCGGGTGACGTCACCCTAGGTGCAGATTCTCATCGGCTCAAAAAAATCACGTGACACTGGGGGATTCTGTAAGGCGGGGGTCAGAGAGCTTGCAGAAATTCATGGTATTTTGTCTCCCCTGTGCTGGCAGGGTGAGGGGAGACCACTTTATATATGTTAAAACAAGAAAAAACTTGTTTTTCATAATATGTCCCCTTTAATGATTTTTATCTAGCTCAGTCGTATCTTTTAATGTTGTGTTTTTGTTGGTATGGATGTCATATCTTGCCTCCTTTGTCTGCTGGTGTCCGATTCTGTGTCTGGCATTAATTTGCCGCAGGGACGAATGTTGGAAATTAGCCTCTGGCTACAACTATGCATATTTACACTTGTGTCTATTAATATGTACAGTCTCTGTTTAACAAATAAAAGTGAATTGAATTGAATTGAGATAAATTATATACTGTTTCCACAGTAATTGAAATAATCCATGGAAAATTAATCAGACCCGTGTTTTTGGATAAGTGGCTAAAAAAACGAAATATATGTGGTTTCCAGGTTCGCTATTGTCAGCGGTTTTCACGCATTACTTTACCACTGCTACAATATGCTAATAGACGAGCTATACGTGAAAAACGGGAACAGGATCTGGCAACCTGGTTTTACTAACAAAAGTTTCATCACTTTCCTCAGCTTTTAAAGCGCTGGACAAAGAGCCAAACTCATACCACTATTGCAGTATTGTAGAAAAAACTTTTTGAGCTTCAGACTTTTTTTGTTTTGTTTATACCAAAGTTTGTGTACTTTATAAGAAACTGCACGGTTTAGCTCCCCCACCCCTAAATCATACTGCTTTCTTAATTGCAGCAACAAAACAGGGGAGTGCCATCGCTTCAAATATTTGATGTTAATGTTAAAAAATGGTTGAAAGACAGTCACATTACTTATGTTGTCATTAGGGTCTGATAATGTATCTGGAATGTTGGCTATAAGCACTGATCTGTCCTACAGGTGTATTTATTATTATAATAAATATTAATATTACTAATATTCATATAAATTATAAATGTATTAATTAATTTCTGGACTTAATTTGATACCATGCACTCGCAGGCGACAGAGCACACCTCTCAAATCTTCAACATTGTCATGAAAAGTCTTGGAAAAGCAGAGAACGTCATCCAAATATGGAGAACAGCACTCGTCCCTCAACCTGGCAAGAACTCCTTCCTGTGACAGACTCACAAGGTGTAACACAAGAGCAAGATCGTGGTGGAGTAAAGAATGAATTTATTGTAGGGAAGGGGAAAAAGGGGGTCCGGTTAGGGCAGAGGTGGTTGCTGGCACGGGGAATGGCTGGCGTGGGGAGGAGAGGCTGGAGTAAAGAATGGCTGGCGTGGGGAGGAGAGGAAAATGGAGGGCTGAGCGGAAGGCATGGGTAGCTTGGAGCCGGAGGGTGGCTGGGAGAACAGACTGGTTGGTAGCTGGCAGATGAGAATGGTCCTGGGGGAACAGCAGAAAAACAGTCAGTAACCGAGCTCAAAAAAACAACAAGAAGCTCTCACTTGGATCGGCCTGAAGTGCGCACCACAGAGGTTTGAAAACAATCTGGCGAGGAGAGGTGGAAAAGCCAGTGTAGATGTACTGCAGTGGAGATGAGTTGATGGATGGCAGGTGTGGAGACTGAGTGAGCTGATGAGCTGATGGCAGGCAGGTGTGGAGGAATCCAGAAGCTGAGAGTGAGTGCCAGATGACCACACCCACGCCAGCACACAAAACAAAACACAGGGAGAGACACAAGGGAGGGGATAACACAGGGAAACACAGGGGAATAGGGAGGTACAGCCATGGCTGTAACACCTCCATACATCTTTGAAAAGCCGCGGGGGCGTTTGTTAGACCAAATGGGAGGCGGGTCCACTCATAGAGTCCCCAGGGCGTGCTAAAGGCAGTCAGGTGTCTGGAGTTCTCCTCGACAAAGCCTTGATGGTACGCATTACCCTGGTCTAGTATGGAGAACCACGAGTACCCCCCCAGACTGTCCAGCAGATCTTGGATGCGTGGCAGAGGGTGGCGGTCAGGGATGGTTTTCCGATTCAAGCCTCTGTAATCAATACACAAACGTAAACTCTTGTCCTTCTTCCTAACACAGACGACTGAAGATGAGTAGGAAGAAGCAGACTTTCTGATCCAGCCCTGGTCGAGCAGATTTTGGACATAGTTCTTTACCTCTTGGTATAAGGGCATAGGAACAGAGATGTAGGACGTTTGCACCGGCGTGTCATCCTTCAGATAGATTTCCAATTGCAGGTTTGGTATGCACCCAATGTCACTATCATCTTTGGCGAAGACATCTGACTCCTCATATAACATGTCTCTGACAATGTTTTGTTCGTGTTTCTCCAGGTGCGACACATCAACAAGGGGATGCCATCTCTGTGCTGTCATTCCTCTGTCTTGTTTTTCTCACTTGTTCCTCTTGGATTGTCTGTGCTGACCTGAGCTGAGGATGTAGTAACTGTGTTAGCAGATGTGGGTTCTAACCCACCTGGAAAACAGTTAACTGGTTTGATTTCAGTAGCTTCCTCCAGTGTTCCTAAAACTGTTCTCTTAGGGAGGTAAATGTCATGCTTAGTGGGGTTTTGAACAGGTATCTTAAACATTTTTGAAGACCCACTAGGAACATCAACTAAGGCCTGACACAAATCCAATCCCTCAGGACAGTTACTAACAAAGTTGGGTTGGAAGAGTGTGACCCCACCCCCTGGCCATTCTCTGACTCTACATCTCACCTCACAAATCTGCCCTGCAGGAATAGTGAGACCCATCTTCCCTGCTCTCACACTGCACTCAACAGCTGTCTCACCTGGGGTTAACATCTGGCATCCAGAAACTATGGCTTCTACAGCACTGTCATTTATGCTTAATGTTTCTTTTAATAAAGCTGAAATATCAACCTCATTTGTCTGTTCTTTGATTATCTCAACTAAAACATTGCTGCCTAGGAGAGGACAGTTGAGATAGTTCTGGCTGATTAGCATTGGCACTTGGATGGTGACATGTCCACAGTGTTTGTTACCGATTTGGAGTTCAACTTCTGCCCATCCATCAAAGGGAACATCTGTGCGCGTTGCTGCAGAAATCACCAGCGGTCATCAAGAGGGAGGGATTCAAGTGGTTGGATTGGGACATGGGGGAGCGCTTCTTCCATCCAGCCTCTCCCCACCATCGTCACTTGAGCCCCTGAGTCGAGCAACATCTGAAGAGGGACACCATTAATAGCACATGACACCATACATCGCTTTCCTATGAGCTGTGCTAAGCATTTCTTTGTTGGTGGTTGACATTGTGTTTTTATTGTTACAGGACAGGCTGCTTTAGACATGCTGGGTTGGGCTGGGGGTTCCTTATCTGTCACGGTCATTGGCTGCCCCTCTCCAGCGACCTCATCCCCTTTCCTGACGTCCTCCTTTGGAGACAGCCGACCGCCCGATGCCCAGCTTGGCCACATACGAAGCAGTGCGGGCAACACAACTTTCCCTCCTGAACACAGGTGCTGCATCTGCCCTTCAGGTGGTGGTGGCAGAGGCTGGGCTGTGGCTGAGTGTGTGTTCACAGGGGTGGCAGTGTCAGCAGGCCTCACCACTTGAGCCAGTTTTTTAGTCAGGGAGGACACCTGTGCAGTCAGTTCTTTAATAGCGGCACAGTTAGCCTGTAACTCAGTGTCAACTCTAGTCTGTTTGGTTGAGTCACTACAGTCAAGCTGAGCTGGGCTTACAGTCACTGGTCGGTGTTTAGCTACTGTGCCAAGGCGTCTCAGTCTCTTCACTGGTGGACTTGGTGATCTCAGTCATCTCGGCTGCCCACGCTGGCAACTCCTCCCTGGCGGGGCACCCCGACACAGTCCTCACTGCATGGGAGCTCATTTCCTGTCCACCGCCAGTAGAAGCACTCTGCAGGCTCTCCCTCTCAACAGCGGCCTCCAAAGCCTCCCGCAGCGACCTCGGGTGCTGGAGCTGCACCTGCACGCGCAGGTCGGGGTAGAGATGGCCCCAACAAACAAGTCAGTAGCCAACTCACCTGGCCCTCAATGTCATTAGCCTGTAATGCTTTGTAGCAGTTCGAATTGGGCGTGAAACGCCCTCCCAGTCCGACCCGCCGTTCTATCTAGGTGTCTTCACTGAGGCAGCAGATGGAAAAACGGCCATTGGCGGCGGCGTGCTGTCCACAGTGCTCCCCGCAGCGCGGCTCCCACGGTGGACCGCCTCCTGTCTTATCCACGCCAGTCCGAGGGCCCTGGTAGCCTGTAATCCGCGTCGTTCTGCGGCTCAGACTTTAATTTCTGTCCACCAGAGCTATCCATGTTGTCTCGCGGGTCTAGCTAACGCTAACTGAAGCTAAGCTAGCTAGTAACGGACCGTAAACACTTACATCTCGGCCACTATCCGTTCGAAAGTTCAGGTTTTCTTCTGACACCAGTGTAATGTTCCCGGAAACATCAGCAGAGAAAAAGGCCAGTTATTTCCAAGGATCCACGTTTATTAGATCGCTTCAGCCAGACACAAGTCGAAACACTCATCCCCAAAGCTCAAGGGTCCGAACTGCCCCCTGCCTCACACAAACACTTCCGGTTCAACCTGTGTCTCTCAGCCAAAATAACGGCTCCCGGAAGTCCCGCCTTCAGTCACTCTTAAAGGGGCCGTGTAGCAACCAGCTACAACCAGCCCCCTGATTGGCTGAGACATACAGAGCATATACTGTACTGTAACAGGTTGGATTACATTTACACAACACAACTGGGCTACACAAACAAGAGATCACTGAAACAAATGGCTGGTAACTACTAGCAGGTTAATAGGCCCCCACTAGCCCATACTTATGGGACTAGTGTGCTGATAACGTCTCATTCAATCGGCTGATAACAGTCAAATCGGGGGTGCAGGCAGGCGGGAGCAGCAACAGCAGACATCCACGTAGGCAGGTGGAAGCAGCAACGGGATGACCGGGGTTGGGGGGGGGGGGGGGGGGGGGGGACACAGGCCAGAACGCAGCTCCCGAGGCTCAAGCCTGCAAAAAAAAAGGGGGGCCGGCACAAGAAACTACAGGAACGATGGACAAAAATGATAGCTATGAGATATTTATAATAAATAATAATGGTAATGGAGAAGAGAGGCAGGGAAAAGGAGAGGAGAAGAAGGGTGAGAGGCACCGCCCAGCGGATCATGTCGGTGCCCCCCTGCAGCATAAGCCTATAGCAGCATATCTACCACCAAGATATATTTGAGACTAACTATTATAGTCTTGTTCTATAGCTACAACAATGACTACTGACTCTAACACACTAGAGTTTACACTACCTAGAGATTTACCAACACCAGCTAGAGGTTTACTAACACTAACTATAGGCTTTACTAAACAGAAAGGTTTTAAGTTTAGTTTTAAAGGTGGAGGTGGTGTCAGCCTCCTTAACCCAGATTGGAAGTTGGTTCCAAAGTAATGGTGCCTGATAGCAGAACGCCTGCCCTCCAAATCTACATTTAGATACTCTAGGAACTACGAGTAAGTAAGTAAGTTAGTTCAGGATCCCCGCTCGTCCCCAGAGGGAATTCCCTGTGTCAAACATTCCCTGGTTCAAATTGGTTAGAAGTAGGAAACGGTTGTGGTTTGTTAGTTACGCCACCTCTGTCATCATGGCAACAGCAAACCACACGGTTAAATACTCAAATTTATGTTAAATACTAGATAACACGGTTAAATACTCGCTGTCAAAATACTGTTAAAACATCATCAAAACACCATTAAAACATCAATAAAACACTGTTAAAACAGCGTTTAAAATCTGCTTTTACAAACTGACAGTAACAAACAGTAACTTGCAAGACGGTTACGAAAACTCATAACTAAGCCACTATAATAAATAATAATATATAAATAATAATAATATATACATCACGACAACGGATCCCAATTGACTTTGCATAGGTACAATATCCGTGGTGCTCACACGGAATTTTACCACTTTCCGTGCTGGTGCCACGGAAAATATTGGTAAGAGGTCGTGGGCATTTCATGGAGTTTTGTGAGATCAAGTTGCTTCTAACGGAGCCCAGACTGTCGTGTCCTTCACGCGTGGTCGTGAATTTATTGTTGATGTTACGTTTCGTCATATTCTGCACTTCACTGCATCACCAGTGAGTGTCGCCAACGGACAAAACCTCATAAAAGTGCGTACACCAGACTTGTTTTGTGCGTGAAAGACCACAACATCGACCGTGAGTGTAGAAAGTTGCGTACGCACGTTTTTTGTGTGCCGCACGTTTCGTACATGAGGTCCCAGTTCACCAGCTGGTCCACCTCCCACCTGTACTCATCACCATCAGAGATTATCAGAGATTAGTCCAATGAGGGTGGTGTCGTCCGCAAACTTCAGGAGCTTGACAGATGACTGATGACTTGGTGACCTAAATCAGCTGATGGTCCAGTCTTGATCCTGGACCAGCAGGTCTACGTGGTCCCTGAAGACTCCCTCCTGGTGCTGCATTAGCAAGATACTCTAACAGAACCAAGGCTGCCATTGTGATTGACAGGTTCCATCATTGTGCTCCTACCTTTATATGGTTATGTGGTTAATTGTGAAATTGTTGCAGTTCCATTCATGTGTAACTTATCTGGTGATGTGGGGACTGTTGTGTTTATACATTCTACCTGTGCTTGAATGCGTTTTCTTCAGGTTGTCCACCTCCCTTTCACAGTCCAAAAACATGGATGTCCAGTTAGTTGGTGACTCTGAATTGGCTGGAAGAGTGAGTGTGAGTGTGTGTGGTTGTTTGTGTATATGTGTACAGTACCTGCCATGAACTAGTGACCTGTTCACGTTGTATCTCTGCCTTTTTACCCAAGAGAGCTGGAAGGAACTCCAGCAGATCCCTGGGACCATAAACACAAATAGGTGCCAAAGATAATGGATGGATGGAGGATAGAAGTTTAACAGTGTGTGAGGTCCTCTAGTGCAGTGGTTCCCAACCTTTTTTCCTTGGAGCCCCCCCTACTCTTGTCTAAGACCAGCCGGGCCCCCCGACCCATACGTACTGGCAGCAAAAGAGTAAAGTGATTTGTTACAAATCTTTAATTGAAAAAATGAACATTAATTATGTTTTTGTGATACATTTCTCTTTGGTTTACCCTGTATATATATGACTTTGTCTTTCTCACCTTCATTTTGTGTCATCAATGTATAAAATACGCACAGAAAATAATTGCAAGTACATGAAATAATTTCTGAAAAATTTCTCTTTTAATATGAGCGCAAACATTTTTAACATTTTTCCTTTAACAACCTGTCGGAGTAGTAGTATTATTAAATGTTGAATAATGATATAATAATAAGTTATTAAGTTTATATCCTGCTAAATAACTTAGAAATATATTTTGGTCATTTTAAAATACTACGTGGGTTTATACCGACTTGGATTACAGTATTCCATTAGGTGTGTTATTATTTTTTATTTATTTAACATGCGCAAATATAATTTTTACAACTGCATATCCTCAAAGCAGACAAAGTTTCGCGCCCCCCCCCCCAGAGATCTCTGGCGCCCCCCAGGGGGGGCCCGGACCCCAGGTTGGGAGACACTGCTTTAGTGGATGTTGTGGAGTATTATGTTGTCTTTGCTCTGCAGGTTTCTGTACAGAGTTTTGGTGTTTCCTGCCACTGTGGGCTGCAGAGCACAGTAGTACACAGCAGAGTCTGACACATGAAGCTTCTGGATCTTCAGAGGAACTGACTTGTCCTTGATTTCAGCATCAAATCTGGCTCTACTGAACTGTCCAGCATTATGTACTGTTGTTGAGAAACGTTTCAACATGTATTTTGGATAACTGTTCACTTCTTGTTTGTACCAGAACAAAATAGGTGTTCGATCACTGGTTTCAAAAGTACAGTTCAGTGTAACTGTGTCTCCTTCAGCAGCAGTGATGTCTCCTGCTGGCTGGATCACTTTGTCTTCTCCTTTACACTCTAAGGAAGAACAGAATATACAGAGGAACACATGAATCAATAAAGATTATTGATTAAAGAAGAACAATCCGCATGTGGATGTTTGTATCTTACCAAAGAAAAGAGCAGCAAGAAAAATCCACAGCCGATGATCCATCTGTACAACAAGGTTTAAAGCAACAGGAGAAACTAGCTGATGTTCAACATTCAGTCTGAGAAGTGTTCTCTTCACAGCAGTAGTTGTTATTGACACAATGATTGATCAGTGCAGAAGTAGTGCTCCGCCCACTTGATGATGTCACCCTCTAGTGGAGAGAAAAAGCTGAGCTCCACAGTTGGAAAAAAGGTTTCCAGCAGCTGGTTAGAGTGTCAACTTGTGTTTTTCAGACTCTGTGGGTTCAGTGTCGCTGCAGCAGAGGAGATAAGCATCCACATGTTGTTCTGTAAGTTTAACTTTGAACATTTGTGAATATTAATTAAACTGACCACAGGCCATGTGAAAAATCTACAAACCAACACAAACAACAATATATAAAATAGTAATATAATACAATGAAAAAAACGTTTGTGGGGTGTGGTTATGATTTGACCATGAGAAGGTCAGAGTTCACAGTTCTGACAGCCTGAGGAATAAACTCTTTCTGAGTCTCTCTGTGTGCTCTTTGATGAGGCGTAGGTGTCGGCCAGAGCGTAACCACTCCATCTGTTCATGACTGGGGCTGTGGGCGTGAAGCTACTTTCACATAGAACACCGCCGGGGTGGGCGTAAAGTCGGCGCAGAGTCAGCGCAGGTGGGCGCAAGTGGGCGTAGAGTCGGCGCAGAGCAGCGTACATATTCGTTGCAAGTTGCTTGGCGACTGACAAAAACTTTTTCAGGTCTGGCGCCGTTTTCCCACTCGTTTGGACGTAGAGTAGCTACAGCTCGGTTTGCAAAATGCATCTGTCCCTGCTTCAAAGAAAAGCCCTGGCTTTAGTTCTTCTTCTTCTGAGGAGGAGGAGACGAGCAGCAGCAGCAAGGAGGGTCCATGAAATCCTCATGAGAAGACAGGATTTGGGGGAATACAGGCTTGTTGGAGCTACAGCTCCATGATGAGCTTCTACTTCAGGCTGGACAGGGAGCAGTTTGATAGCCTGATGGTGAGAGTTGGAGCCTCAGCAGGATCAACCAACTTCAGGCTGAACGCCTGGCCTCCCTTCCTCTCCGTCATATATCTGTCCCTCAAGTTTTTCCATTTTTTCTTCAAGTCATCCACTGTAAATAGTTAAAAACATATTTTATTAAAAAACCTTTCTGAACTATGTTGTTGTTTTTTAGCTCATGTCAGTCATCTAGATTTTTATACTGAGTGGACATGTAGTGCTTGCAAAAGTATTGACACGTGGTCTTTTCATAACCATATATTGATAAATGATTCAATTGATCCTGATATGAGGCATGGAAATGCTATATTTTATTTGAAATTAATATTTTATTGTTAAAGGAGCTTGAGGCTCCTTTTAAGAAATGAGACTCTCTAGCGCCACCCTTCACCACGACGGCCGTTGGGGGTACTGCAGCCAACAGTGAAGCCGGCATGGGAGAACGGGGAGAACAGGGAGAACGTGCATGCAGCGTCATGTGACGTCACATCCGCAGCCCAGCGCGGGAAATTCGGGACCGAATTGCAGCACATTTTGCAGCACACAGCCTGTTCAAGGCAAAGGAGAGATACACTAGAGGGCTCATTATTTTTTTTATTTTTTTTTATTATTTCGTTTATTTCGGCATGTTTATATAGACACATTTCATCTCCAGAACATTATACATTGCATACTCAGCACATGACGAAAAGGGTACGGGAGAAGCTGACGCTTATCAAAGTCCCGCCCCGTTCTATGTAAGATTCATGATCACATCAACAACAGAATTTTGGGTTTGGAACGCTTCATCTGACATTATTACTAGAAAACTTAAAATGTATACGGATTTTTTTCATAAATCCTGCCACAATCCGGTCTCAAGCTCCTTTAAAAGAGCAAAAGAATATCACAATTCTACCACTTTTAAACACACCATGTATGTCCAAATTCTGGGAGATTTCTTTCCACTTTTGTCCCTTTTTATTTTATTTAATTTTTTTTATTTAATTTGTATTTTATTTATTTATTTATTTTTTTACCTTGTCTGCACACATATTAATGATTGATACCATGTAAGTAAAAACCAAAGGCATATATATGTGCATTATTGCAATATTTAATATATATACATATATACGCCTACATACGCATACACATACATACATAAATATATACATACAAATCCAGTTATTTTTTTTTTTTGTGGGGGGGGTTGGGGGTGGGGGTGGTTGGTGGGGGCTGGGGGGGTGAAATCCACTGCCAATCCAGGAAGCAGGAACACACGGAGGCACACGTCAAGCACTGGAAATCTGCAACAAAAACCACAAACAGAACACAAAACCAACAAAACCAATACGGAGCCGACCAAAACACAGGCAGCAATCAACCCAAATCACAGTCTGAGCTGAGCTACCGCTAACTAACCCCAAAAACTACAGAGCGAGCATGCAGGTGAACAAGCCAGTATGTATGTCTATGTGTGTGTGTGTGCGTGTATGTATATGATCATGCGTGTGTGTGTGTGTGTGTGTGTGTGTGTGTGTGTGAGTATGCGTGCGTGTGTGTGTACATGTCTTTGTGGCTATGTGTGTGTGTGTACGTGTGTGTGTGTATGTATATGTTTTTGTGGCTGTGTATGTGTGTGTATGTGTATGTATACGTGTGTGACGAGTGGCTATATATGTGTGAGTGTGTGTGTGTGTATGAGCGTTTATATGTATGTGTGGCTAAATGTAACTGTGTGTGTGTATGCATATGTGTGGCTATGTGTGTGTGTGTGTATGTGTGGCTATGTGTGTGTGTGTGTGTGTGTGTGTGTGTGTGTGTGTGTGCATGCATGAATGTATGAATATGTATACGTGTACGTGAGTGTGTATATGTCTATGTGGCTATGTGTATGTATGTGGGTATGTGTGTGTGTGTGTGTGTGTGTGTGTGTGTGTGTGTGTGTAATAAACCAAACTAAGCTCCACCTGAAGTGTATCTATAGTGGGGAACGGGGGGGAGCAACCCCGCCACCCGCGAGACCAGGGGCCGACCAGGAAGAACCCGGAACACAGGCCATCAGCAACCCCACAGAGGGGAGAGGTAGGAAGGAGGCAACCCACCGCCAGCGAGCCCAAATGGGAGGCCCAAATCCTCCATGGCAGGACCCTTCCATACCGCATGCTCACCGACACAGACGCACATTCACGCACCAGCGGCCCGCACCCCAGACCCCCCAAGCCGAACCCCAACCCCAAGGGCTACGAGATCACCACCCCCCCGCCCTATAATCGGGGACCAGAGAGAATGCAATTCAGCCGAATGTTGTTCAGAGGAGGCAGACATTATTTCACTACTACTACTACTACTTTGTCCCTTTTTATTGATGTCACGATAGGCCTGCAGTCTCATCCCACAGCTCCTCACACAGACTCACAGCCAAGATCATTCTTTGCGCCGGCTTTGTGGCAACCCGGCGGCGTGCGTCCACTTGCGCCCTTTGCCGCCGCGCAAACTCAGCGGCGTCCGACCTGTTGCGCACCGCCGACCTCGGCGGCAGACCCTGCGCCCTTGTGCAGAGGCAGCACATACACAATGAATGGGAAAGCCGGCGGCTGCCGCTGCGCGCTTTCTATGTGAAAACCGCTTCATTCACTCTTCATTTGAGTTAAAGGACCGGACTTTGTGTCCATGTTTGTGAAGGAGAAATGCTTCTTTGTGGCTCTAATTCAATTCAGTTTAAGAAGTTTTTCTGCTGATGAAAATTCGGGGGAAAAGAAGATTCATCTTAAAAATAATTTTCATAACAGTGTGTGCCCTTATCATCATGTATTCATTAGTAGCTGATGTGGATGTGTTGTTCATGTGGATCCTCCCACAGTCTTTCATCAGCAGCTGGAACCACAGAGACTCTGATAAAACAGGAATTAGCAGAATCCATCTGATATTAAGCTGTGGTTTGAATCCCACTTCCCTCCTCTTTGAAGAGTCGTCACATAACTGTGTTCAGGTTTTTGTACAGCCTCTTCTATACTTTGTATCACTGTGTTTCTAGAGCACAGTAGTAGAGAGCTGTGTCTGCCAGGGTTAGCTTTCTGATGGTCAGTTCAGTTGAGCTGTCTGTTGTTTTGGAGCCAAATCGATCATCAGGAATATATTCAATTCAATTCAATTCAATTTTATTTATATAGCGTCTAATACAACAGAGTTGTCTCTAGACGCTTTACAGAGACCCATACCCAGAACATGACCCCCGAGCAGTTATTACATAAACAATGGCAGGTAAAAACTCCCCTAGTGGGAGAAAAACCTTAAGCCAAACAGTGGCAAGGAAAAACTCCCCTTTAGGAGGGAAGAAACCTTGAGCAGGACCAGGCTCATCAGGGGGGACCCTCCTGCCGAGGGCCAGACTGGTGGGTCAGGGACGGCAACAGCACAGCAGGCAGGTGGAAGCAGCAACGGGATGACCGGGGGTGGGGACCGCAGGCCAGCACACAGCTCCCGAAGCTCCGGCCCAATCAGCAAGTCCCAGGTTGGGGTGCAGGGTCAGGAAAAGACTTGTGCTCCGTAATGCAAGCTACAAGCCACCCATGGCCACCTGCAGGACAAAAGAGAGAAAAGGGAGGAGAAGGGGGGGGGCAGCAACGGGATGACCAGGGGTGGGGACCGCAGGCCAGCACGCAGCTCCCGAAGCTCCGGCCCAATCAGCAAGTCCCAGGTTGGGGTGCAGGGTCGGGGAAAGACTTGTGCTCCGTAATGCAAGCTACAAGCCACCCACGACCACCTGCAGGTTCCGGTGTCCGGCAAAGGATGCTGCAACATGGACAAAAGAGAGAAAAGGGAGGAGAAGGGGGGGGCCAGCACAAGAAACCACAGGAGCGACTCTGACACACTAAAGTTTACACTACCTAGAGATTTACCAACACCAGCTAGAGGTTTACTAAACACTAACTATAGGCTTTACTAAACAGAAATGTTTTAAGTTTAGTTTTAAAGGTGGAGGTGGTGTCAGCCCCCTTAACCCAGATTGGAAGTTGGTTCCATAGTAGTGGCGCCTGATAGCAGAACGCCCGCCCTCCAAATCTACATTTAGATACTCTAGGAACTACAAGTAAACCTGCACTCTGAGAACGGAGAGCTCTGACAGGAACATAAGGCACTATCAGGTCTTGCAAATAATGCGGAGCTAAGCCGTTTTGGGCTTTATACGCAAGTAATACAATTTTAAATTGGATTCTGAATTTTACGGGTAACCAATGGAGCGACGCTAACACTGGAGAGACGTGGTCTCTCCTGCTAATTCCTGTCAGTACTCGTGCTGCTGCATTTTGGATCAGCTGGAGCCTATTCAGCAAATTACTTGGACATCCTGCTAACAACACATTACAGTAATCTAGTCTAGAAGATACAAACGCATGAACTAGTTTTTCTGCATCACTCTGTGAGAGGATTTTCCTAATCTTTGCAATATTACGGAGATGGAAAAAGGCTATTTTACAAACCTGATTGACATATGGTTTAAACGACAAATCCTGATCGAAAATAACACCAAGATTTCTCACAGTTGCACTGGAAGCCATCGCAACACCATCTAATCCCTTCCTAAGATGCTCTGGACCAAGAATGATAACCTCTGTTTTATCTGAATTTAGAAGCAGGAAATTTCTGGACATCCAGTCCTTGATGTCCCTAAGACATGCCTGAAGTTTAACTAACGGTTCTGTTTCATCCGGCTTCATAGACAAATAGAGCTGCGTATCATCAGCATAACAATGAAAGTGTATGCCGTGATTCTGGATTATACTTCCCAACGGCTGCATGTATAAACTGAACAAGATTGGCCCTAGCACTGAACCCTGCGGAACACCATAACAGACCCTTGACTGTTCTGAAGAAACCTCATGTACATGAACAAACTGGAACCTGTCAGATAGGTATGATTTAAACCAACATAGAGCTGTCCCTTTAATCCCATATTCACTTGTGAAGTCTTTTGCTCCTTTCCAGAGTATAAACTGAGGGGCCTGAAGGTCAGAATGATGTTTGTACCAGTAAAGCCGAGCACCACTGCTACTTGTCTGATAGTTGCATGTGAGTGTGACAGTTTGTCCTTCTCTTCCACTGACTTCATCTTGTTCAGGAGAGATTGTGTCTCCAGCTATTAGTCCTGGAAAAAGTGGAGAAAATGAAGCCATTAGACTAACATTGGTCATGATACTGAGAGGAGGAGGAAGTAGAAAGTTTCCCGTGTAAAGTGTTACTCTGTGGACATTCACAACTAAATCTACTGTAGAACTCTGTCAGGTCCATTTACAAGATGATCTAAACATGATTTCCATTCTATCAGAGCAAAGAAACCAGAAAAGAAGTGAAATACAGTCTTGATCTGTGGTTAATGCAGCAGCTTCAACAAAACTTGAATCCCTGTTCTTAAACTCACCTAGAATGTGAGATAGAAGCAAAAAGAGCAACATGTCTTTGGAGATCTTCAAGCCAGAAAGACAGCAGATTAACTATGTTCTTCCACTGCAGGAGAATGAGGAAGAAATAATGTCATTGATGAGCTGAAGTTCAGTGGGCGGGGCCAATTACCTCCTGACATGATTTGTTTCACTTCAACTCAACCAATCAAATAGTTTTATGTTTCCTCAGCAGCTCTGTCTCTGTCTCTGTCTCTGATCTTTACTGCTTCATGTCTCTGTTTATCTTTGTCATCAGTCCAATGACTCAACCCCCCCTTTGCTTGGGGATCATGTTCTGGTTCTCTGGAAAGCGCCTAGAGACAATTTCTGTTGTAATAGACGCTATATAAGTAAAATTTAACTGAATTGAATTGAAAAATCAACAATAAGAGCTTTAACGTCTCTCCAGTGTTAGCGTCGCTCCATTGGCTACCTGTAAAATTCAGAATCCAATTTAAAATTGTATTACTTGCATATAAAGCCCAAAACGGCTTAGCTCCGCGGTATTTACAAGACCTTATGGTGCCTTATGTTCCTGGCAGAGCTCTCCGCTCTTAGGGCCCGATTTACTAAGATCCTAAATAAAGAGTACTAAATTGCGTGTGCACTGAAAAAGTTTGCGCGTGCTGTTTGCGTGTGGTTTGCGGGTGATCAACTAAGATTGCGTGCACAATTGATAACAGGTGCAAACAGTAGTATTTAAATGAGGTGTTGCGTGTCTTAAGGTTTGCGAGCGCAAACTCTGCGCCATGGAGAGTGGATGGAATGCACAGTCACAAGTCACAAGCGCAAAATGAAATTTGACGAGTTGGAGTTAGAGATATTAGTGGAAGAGGCAAATAAACACATTCATGAACTACAGCAAATAAATTTAAACATTACCAAAAGAAACGCAATATCGGAGAAAACCTGCGATATAATAAATGCAGTTGGTAACACAAAAACGTCTGGTTTTTCATATTTCAATTTTAGGCACAGATCAAAAATACGAAATAGAAAAACGGGCCACAGGACCAAATTTGATTTTAATATTGAATTGGTCGGGTTTGCGTGACCCGGCGGTGCTCGGCATGATCTGAGGAGAAAAAGACATCAGACACAGAGCTGGAGAGCGCTTTGATTCAATCTATTTATGAGTTTATAAGTTTTTATTCAGATGTCCTCAGTATATTGCAAATATTATATATTATATAGCAAACACTGACAGTAAATGTGTGACAGACGGGACCATCATATGGCAAGAAGAGAAGAGAAGTGTTCAGAACAGCGCACAGAGCGCACACTAAAGGCTGATTTATGGTTCCGCGTCACACCAACGCAGAACCGACGGCGTAGGCTACGCGGCGACGCACACCCCACCGCGACCCTACGCCGTCGATTTAACGCAGAACCATAATTCAGGCGAAGCTGCAGTCTCTGCGCTGATCCTGACACAGCGGGTCGGAGCGGATTTGGTCATGATGTTTAACCTGTGTTTTGTGATTAATAAGCACGGGTTTTAATTAAATGTAATTTACGAAGGATGATTTCACGTTCAATAAGATAAATAATCAATAAAATACAAAGTTTTGGCACAAAGGCTTGGCCTGCTTGTGGGCGAGTGGAGGGGGGCACATTAAAAGAAGAAGATATAAGGCGAAGAACTAAAGAAAAAGTGGCCTTTAATAAAACTTGTGCAACCATTTTTAAAATAGCATGCAGCAGAATAAAGACTCTCTCTCTGCGTATTCTTTGATTTGGGATGTCGCCTCCTTGCCACAATAACAGCAGCAGCAGATTAGCACCTTCCTTTCGAACGTATTAAATACAGACGCAATCACAATACGCACAATTACTTTCAGGCTTGGTAAATCTCATTGCGCGTGGTAAATGGAGCAATTTGCATCTTCCCCTCCAAGTATTTAGGATTTCTGCCGGGTACGCCCCATATTGATTATTCATCAGGGCAAAAGTACTAAATGGATTGCGTGTGCAATTTTGCGCATTTCAGAGACGCAATCCTCTTTGCACGCTGTTAGTAGATCAGCTGGCACTTTGGTTTGCGGGTGCTGTCAAGTTTGCACACGTTTTAACACACGCAAACCTTTAGTAAATCGGGCCCTTAGAGTGCAGGTTCACTCGTAGTTCCCAGAGTATACAAATGTAGATTTGGAGGGCGGGCGTTCTGCTATCAGGCACCATTACTATGGAACCAACTTCCAATCTGGGTTAAGGAGGCTGACACCACCTCCACCTTCAAAACTAAACTTAAAACCTTTCTGTTTAGTAAAGCCTATAGTTAGTGTTTAGTAAACCTCTAGCTGGTGTTGGTAAATCTCTAGGTAGTGTAAACTCTAGTGTGTTAGAGTCAGTAGTCATAGTTGCAGCTATAGAACAAAGCTATAATAGTTAGTCTCAAATATGTCTTCGCGGTAGATATGCTGCTATAGGCCTGTGCGGGGAGCACGACATGATCCACTGGGCGGTGCCTCTCACCCTTCTTCTCCTCTCCATTTCCCTTTCTCTCTTCACCATTTCCATTTTAATTTATTATAAATATCTCATAGCTATCGTTTTTGTCCATCGGTCCTGTAGTTTCTTGTGCTGGCCCTCCTTTTTTTCTTTTGTGCATGTTTGCAGGTCGGAGCCTCGGGAGCTGCGTTCTGGCCTGCGGTCCCGGTCCCTCCCCCCATCCCCGGTCATCCCGTTGCTGCTTCCACCTGCCTACGTGGATGTCTGCTGTGTGCTGTTGACCGGTCTAGGTCTCGGCCTCCATCACCGGGAGGAGAGACCAGTCTAGGTTCCGGACTCCATCACCGGGAGGAGAGACCAGTCTAGGTCTCGGCCTCCATCACCGGGAGGAGAGACCGGTCTAGGTCCCGGACTCCATCACCGGGAGGAGAGACCAGTCTAGGTCTCGGCCTCCATCACCGGGAGGAGAGACCGGTCTAGGTTCCGGACTCCATCACCGGGAGGAGAGACCGGTCTAGGTCCCGGACTCCATCACCGGAAGGAGAGACCAGTCTAGGTTCCGGACTCCATCACCGGGAGGAGAGACCAGTCTAGGTCTCGGCCTCCATCACCGGGAGGAGAGACCGGTCTAGGTCTCGGCCTCCATCACCGGGAGGAGAGACCGGTCTAGGTCCCGGACTCCATCACCGGGAGGAGAGACCAGTCTAGGTCTCGGCCTCCATCACCGGGAGGAGAGACCGGTCTAGGTTCCGGACTCCATCACCGGGAGGAGAGACCAGTCTAGGTCTCGGCCTCCATCACCGGAAGGAGAGACCAGTCTAGATCCTTGACTCCATCACCGGAAGGAGAGACCAGTCTAGGTTCCGGACTCCATCACCGGGAGGAGAGACCGGTCTAGGCACTCAATATCAGACTCTGAAAGTAGCATAAACATTCAATAAAAACTTTATTCATACATTGCTGATTCACATCAGTTCGTACCAACCAACCTTACAGTGACCTGTTAGTTTTATTTTAAAAATACATCTTTAGAGAACTGGTTCTTTAATGTTTATCTGTTCAGACACAGTTATGGGATATTTTAGGATCTGGTTTTTATCTCGAGTAGCCGTCTCATACGGTCACCATGGCGACTGAGAGATGTCCGACCTGTCAGCTGGTCAGAACCGGAGCATCACTGGGACAAGTTCAGGGCAGAGATCCAGAACGATCCTCTTGGTGACCTAAACCAGCTGATGATCCAGTCTTGATCCTGGACCAGCAGGTCTACGTGGTCCCTGAAGACTCCCTCCTGATCCAGTCTTGATCCTGGACCAGCAGGTCTACGTGGTCCCTGAAGACTCCCTCCTGATCCAGTCTTGATCCTGGACCAGCAGGTCTACGTGGTCCCTGAAGACTCCCTCCTGATCCAGTCTTGATCCTGGACCAGCAGGTCTACGTGGTCCCTGAAGACTCCCTCCTGATCCAGTCTTGATCCTGGACCAGCAGGTCTACGTGGTCCCTGAAGACTCCCTCCTGATCCAGTCTTGATCCTGGACCAGCAGGTCTACGTGGTCCCTGAAGACTCCCTCCTGATCCAGTCTTGATCCTGGACCAGCAGGTCTACGTGGTCCCTGAAGACTCCCTCCTGATCCAGTCTTGATCCTGGACCAGCAGGTCTACGTGGTCCCTGAAGACTCCCTCCTGTTGCTGCATCAGCAGGTTCCTCTAACTGTTAGAGGCTAACAGAACCAAAGCTGCCATTGTGATTGACAGGTCTCATCGTTGTGTTCTTACCTTTATATGTTCATGTGGTTAATTGTGAATTTGTTGCAGTTCCACTCGTGTGTAACTTATCCGGTGATGTGGGGACTATCGTGTCCTTCACGTGTGGTCCTGAACTTATTGGTGACATCAAGTTTCCTCATATTCTGGACTGCACTGCATCACCAGTGAGTGTCGTCAACGGACAAAACCTCAGAAAAGTGCGTACACCAGACTTGATGTGTGTATGAAGAACTGCAACTTTTCATGTTCAAGTCCCTTTTTGAACATCCGACCATGAAGGTAGAAAGTGGCGTACGCACGTTATTTGTGCGCAGCACTTTTTGTACATGAGGCCCCAGGAGAGGAAACTTCACCTCCATATCTGATCACTGCTAAAACAGCAAGAAGTCTTTCTGTGTGGAGTTTACACATTCTACCTGTGCTTGAATGTGTTTTCTTCAGGTTGTCCACCTCCCTTTCACAGTCCAAAAACATGGATGTCCAGTTAGTTGGTGACTCTGAATTGGCTGGAAGAGTGAGTGTGAGTGTGTGTGGTTGTTTGTGTATATGTGTACCTGCCATGAACTAGTGACCTGTTCACGTTGTACCTCTGCCTTTTTACCCAAGAGAGCTGGAAGGAACTCCAGCAGATCCCTGGGACCATAAACACAAATAGGTGCCTAAGATAATGGATGGATGGATGATAGAAGTTTAACCTCGCCGATTTGACCTAATTTACATAACTAGGTCATTTACACAGTTCATATGTTAAGTGAGATACTCATGCGATATACCTTTGGAAAGCTAAGACTCTTGTGATTCCATTCATATAAACCATTTCAGGATATAATCAAAGCAGCTGGTACATATCGACACCACAAACAAACAAACAAAGATTTGTGCAAATGATGCAACTCACCTATTCATCTTCATAGAAATCATATGTTGAAAGATATTCCCACAAAAATGGTCTTGTTACATTCAGGAAGGTTCAGTATATCCAATCCAGTACAGTATTTAGTCCAAAATACATCATTATAACTGTAAATAGCCACAAACAGCCGCTGCATCATTAGAAATTAGCCGCTCCATTTACCACATTTCCAAATTTAATTCACTGTAATTCTTGTTTTCGGGGCTTTCCTATAGAAATTCTTTTTTCAAGATGGAGTCGGGGTCGTATCCTATTGATTGACACCGATTTGGACCATTCAGACCATTCCTCTGGCCGTCCACAGCCATCAACAGCCAATGACCGTCTGTGTTGGAAATAGGCTCATGCCCCCCTTTTGTCATGAAAAAAATGAGCCAATTGCAGCCAATCATGCTGATGACAGGCACATTCTATAGCCAATGAGATCCTGAATACAACGACGTATGACACCACGGGGTATACAAACCCGCAGCCTGAGCGCTGAGCACAGTCTGAAAACTTTCAGTGAGCAAAACTGAGCGTCTCCCAATGGCCATTTTTGGAAACGCCTAAAATACTCATTTTCTGTGCTATTTTTATCAAATTTGATGTTGCACTAGATAAGGCTTCAGGCTTTGGTCCCATTGTGTTTTCCAGCTAATAAGTAACAGATTCACTCATCTGCAGACATCTGATTACGAAAATAATTTCCGGCTGAAATAAAAACCTTCTATTTCAGTGTGTTCAAAGTTAAATTATTCAATTATAGTAGCAGTTACAGTGATTCTGACAGTTGGAGAAAAAACTTCAGAGTGTTACCTTTCAAAAGAGACCAGAACCATCCATGTACTTTAAACGGTTCAAGAATAGCTTTCAATTTACTTTAGGTACGCCTTGGATAGGCGTTTTTGGCAACTTTTACAAGTGTGGGAAGAGGTTAACAGTGTGTGAGGTCCTCTAGTGGATGTTGTGGAGTATTGTGTTGTCTTTGCTCTGCAGGTTTTTGTACAGAGTTTTGGTGTTTCCTGTCACTGTGGGCTGCAGAGCACAGTAGTACACAGCAGAGTCTGACACTGCAGCAGAGGAGATCTGCAGATGGACTTCATTCTTCTCTTTGTTCAGTTCAGCATCAAATCTGTCTTTACTGAACTCTGGAGCGTTTTCAGCTGTTTTTACTATTTCAAGAGTATCACGGCGTAAAATGTATCTTGGAGAGTAATTTTCTTTTTGTTTGTACCAGAATAAATAGGCGTTCATGGAAGAGCTGATTTCAAAAGTACAGTTCAGTGTAACTGTGTCTCCTTCAGCAGCAGTGATGTCTCCTGCTGGCTGGATCACTTTGTCTTCTCCTTTACACTCTGAGGAAGAACAGAACATACAGAGGAACACATGAATCAATAAAGATGATTGATTAAAGGAGAACAGTCAGTATGTGGATGTTTGTATCTTACCAAAGAAAAGAGCAGCAAGAATAATCCACAGCCGATGATCCATCTGTACAACAAGGTTTAAAGCAACAGGAGAAACTAGCTGATGTTCAACATTCAGTCTGAGAAGTGTTCTCTTCACAGCAGTAGTTGTTATTGACACAATGATTGATCAGTGCAGAAGTAGTGCTCCGCCCACTTGATGATGTCACCCTCTAGTGGAGAGAAAAAGCTGAGCTCCACAGTTGGAAAAAAGGTTTCCAGCAGCTTGTCAGAGTTAAACTTGTGTTTTTCAGACTCTGTGGGTTCAGTGTCGCTGCAGCAGAGGAGATAAGCATCCACATGTTGTTCTCTAAGCTTAACTTTGAACATTTGTGAATATTAATTTAACTGACCACAGGCCGTGTGAAAAATCTACAAACCAACAAAAACAACAATATATAAAATAGTAATATAATACAATGAAAAATACGTTTGTGGGCTGTGGTTATGATTTGACCATGAGAAGGTCAGAGTTCACAGTTCTGACAGCCTGAGGAATAAACTCTTTCTGAGTCTCTCTGTGTGCTCTTTGATGAGGCGTAGGTGTCGGCCAGAGCGTAACCACTCCATCTGTTCATGGCTGGGGCTGTGGGGGTCATTCACTCTTCATTTGAGGTAAAGGACCAGACTTTGTGTCCATGTTTGTGAAGGAGAAATGCTTCTTTGTGGCTCTAATTCAATTCAGTTTAAGAAGTTTTTCTGCTGATGAAAATTCGGGAAAAAAAAGATTGAACTTAAAAATAATTTTCATAACAGTGTGTGCCCTTATCATCATGTATTCATTAGTAGCTGATGTGGATGTGTTGTTCATGTGGATCCTCCCACAGTCTTTCATCAGCAGCTGGAACCACAGACACTCTGATAAAACAGGAATTAGCAGAATCCATCTGATATTAAGCTGTGGTTTGAATCCCACTTCCCTCCTCTTTGAAGAGTCGTCACATAACTGTGTTCAGGTTTTTGTACAGCCTCTTCTACACTTTGTATCACTGTGTTTCTAGAGCACAGTAGTAGAGAGCTGTGTCTGCCAGGGTTAGCTTTCTGATGGTCAGTTCAGTCGAGCTGTCAGTTGTTTGGGACTCATATCGATCTTCAGGAATATATTCACTTGTGAAGTCTTTTGCTCCTTTCCAGAGTATAAACTGAGGAGCCTGAAGGTCAGAATGATGTTTGTACCAGTAAAGGTAAATATAAGTGCCACTTGTCTGATAGTTGCATGTGAGTGTGACAGTTTGTCCTTCTCTTCCACTGACTTCATCTTGTTCAGGAGAGATTGTGTCTCCAGCTATTAGTCCTGGAAAAAGTGGAGAAAATGAAGCCATTAGACTAACATAGTCCATGATACTGAGAGGAGGAGGAAGTAGAAAGTTTCCCGTGTAAAGTGTTACTCTGTGGACATTCAGCTTCAACAAAACTTGAATCCATGTTCTTAAACTCACCTAGTATGTGAGATAGAAGCAGAAAGAGCTGAAGCAACATGTCTTTGGAGATCTTCAAGCCAGACAGACAGCAGATGAACTATGTTCTTCCACTGCAGGAGAATGAGGAACAAATGATGTCATTGATGAGCTGAAGTTCAGTGGGCGGAGCCAATTACCTTCTGACATGATTTGTTTCTTTTCAATTCAACCAATAAAATAATTTTTTGTTTCCACAGTAGCTCTGTATCTGATCTTTACTGCTTCATGTCTCTGTTGTGTTTGTCATCAGTCCAATGACTCAATCCCCCCATTGCTCGGGGGTCATGTTCTGGAACTCTGGAAAGCGCCTAGAAACAACTTCTGTTGTAATAGATGCTATATAAATAAAATTGAACTGAATTGAATTGTGCGTGAGGTTGAGAGATGCGGGCTAGAGATAGTCGGGCTCACCTCCACACATAGCTTGGGCTCTGGAACCCAGCTCCTTGAAAGGGGCTGGACCCTCCACTACTCTGGAGTTGCCCAGGGTGAGAAGCGGCGGGCTGTTGTGGGCTTGTGTATAGCCCCTCAGCTCAGTCGCCATGTGTTGGAGTTCACCCCGGTGAACGAGAGGGTCGCTTCCCTGCGCCTTCGGGTCGGGAAAAGGTCTCTCACTGTTGTTTGTGCCTACGGGCCGAACAGCAGTGCGGAGTACCCGGCCTTCTTGGAGTCTCTGGGAGGAGTACTGGATAGTGCTCCAACTGGGGACTCCATTGTTCTACTGGAGGACTTCAAAGCTCACGTGGGCAATGACAGTGATACCTGGAGAGGCGTGATTGGGAGGAACGGCCTCCCCGATCTGAACCCGAGCGGTGTTTTCTTGTTGGACTTCTGTGCTAGTCGCAGTTTGTCCATAACGAACACCATGTTCAGGCATAAGGGTGTCCATCAGTGCACGTTGCACCAGGACACCCTAGGCCGGAGGTCAATGATCGACTTTGTTGTCGTTTCATCTGACCTTCGGCCGCATGTCTTGGACACTTGGATGAAGAGAGGGGCTGAGCTGTCAACTGATCACCACCTGGTGGTGAGTTGGATGCGCTGGCGGAGGAGGAGGTTGGACAGACCGGGCAGACCCAAACGGCCGAGCCCTCTGTCAGGGACATCTTCAACTCCCAACTTCGAGAGAGCTTCTCTCAGATTCCGGGGGAGGCGGGGGACATTGAGTCCGAGTGGACCATGTTCTCTGCCTCCATTGTCGACGCGGCGGCTCGAAGTTGTTGTCGCAAGGTCTCCGGTGCCTGTCGTGGCGGCAATCCTAGAACCCGGTGGTGGACAACGGAAGTACAGGATGCCGTCAGACTGAAGAAGGAGTCCTACAGGGCTATGTTGGCCTGTGGGACTCCTGACGCAGTAGATAGGCACTGGCAGGCCAAGCGAGCCGCGGCTCGGGCGGTCCTGGAGGCAAAAACCCGAGTCTGGGAGGAGTTCGGGGAGGCCATGGAGGAAGACTTTCGGTCGGCCTCGAAGAAATTCTGGAGGACCGTTCGGCACCTCAGAAGCGGGAAGCAGTACTCTGCCGGCACCGTTTATGGTGTGGGTGGGGAGCTGTTGACCTCGACTGGGGACATCGTCGGACGGTGGAAGGAATACTTTGAGGATCTCCTCAACCCGACTGACATGCCTTCCACTGCGGAAGCAGAGAGTGTGGACTCTGGGGCATGCTCATCCATCACCCAAGCCAAGGTCACTGAGGTGGTTCATAAGCTCCTCAGTGGCACCGGGGGTGGATGAGATTTGCCCTGATTACCTCAAGTCTCTGGATGTCGTAGGGCTGTCGTGGTTGACACGCCTCTGCGACATTGCATGGAGGAAGGGGACAGTACCGCTGGAGTGGCAAACCGGGGTGGTGGTCCCCCTGTTTAAAAAGGCGGACCGGGGAGTGTGTTCCAACTATAGGGAGATCACACTTCTCAGCCTCCCCGGGAAAGTCTACGCCAGGGTACTGGAGAGGAGATTAGGGCCGATAGTTGAACCTCGGATTCAGGAGGAACAATGCGGTTTTCGTCCCGGTCGTGGAACACTGGACCAGCTTTATACCCTCCGCAGGGTGCTCGAGGGTTCATGGGAATTTGCCCAACCAGTCTACATGTGTTTTGTGGATCTGGAGAAGGCATTTGACCGTGTCCCTTGTGCCATTCTGTGGGGGGTCAGTGAGTATGGAGTCCGGGGCCCTCTATTAAGGGCTGTCCGGTCTCTGTATGATGTCATGCTGAGTGCCAGGCTGTGTCTAATTGTTTGTTTATTGTTTTGGAATTGTTGTTAACCATTTTATTTGCATGTTTTTGTTTTGTTTGTTACTGTTTGAAATGTAACCTTTTCTGTGTTTTGAGTTGACATGCAATTACCTTTTGTTTGAGTTTATTAGACACAGCTGAACACAATCAACTGAATCCTGACAGACAGCTGCAGTGGCCAATAAACCACTGCAGGCTGGCCCCCCTAGACCAATGGTGAACGAGGGGAGGGTTTCCTTCCCCTTATATATTCAAGGCAGACATTCAAGCTGGGAGATTGAACAGACGGACAGAGGCCCACAGGATACCTCGTTGCCGGAGAGCCCCTGCAGACCCAGACAGACCACAAATACAGCAAATACAGCAGTGTATTGGAGGCCTTTGGATGTAATGGCAGAAGTAGGAACTTCTGCCCAAAAGCTGTGAGTTTCCCTAACCAATACACTGGCTGTTGCCTGCTGAACCACGTCGTGATAGCACGTTAAAATATCCTGTGGTTGTAGGGCAGATTGCTGGCTCTCTTTCTTTGCTCCAGGGTCTGATTATCGACCGGAGCTGTACAGCAGAGGATCCCTGTTGGTGCGGGCCTCACTGCCAAGGATTCCAGAGGGGGCGCAAGAGGACCATCTTTTGGACAAGACAGTGGACCCCGGAACAGATTGACTTTGCAACTGTTCATTTTTAACCTTTTTAACCTTTTAAGGATTGGCCATTTTAGTAAACAGTTCTCCCCTTTTAAGGACATTTTCCCCACCCCGATTTTATACAACCTTTGCGCAATAAACGTTTGTTGCTGCACCACCTCTCTGTTTGTGGGTTACTAAGCGCTGCTCACCCTCGAACGTTAAGAACCACCCCTTTGACAGTATGATCGGAGCAGGAGTTTGGTTCGCATTGCCGGCAGTAGATCAGACTTGTTCCCGGTGCATGTTGGACTCCGACAGGGCTGCCTTTTGTCACCGGTCCTGTTCATAATTTTTATGGACAGGATTTCTAGGTGTAGCCAGGGGCCAGAGAGGATCCGGTTAGGGAACCTCAGGATATCATCTCTGCTTTTTGCAGATGATGTTGTCCTGTTGGCTTCATCGGACCGGGACCTTCAGCATGTGCTGGGGCGGTTTGAGGCCGAGTGCGACGCGGCAGGGATGAGAATCAGCACCTCCAAAACCAAGGCCCTGGTTCTCCATCGGAAAAGGGTGGCATGCCTTCTCCGGGTGGGTGGAGAAGTCCTGCCTCAGGTGGAGGAGTTCAAGTATCTCGGGATCTTGTTCACGAGTGAGGGAACGATGGAGCGTGAGATTGACAGACGGATCGGTGCAGCGTCCGCAGTTATGCGGTCGATGTACTGGCCCGTCGTGGTGAAGAGGGAGCTGAGTCGAAAGTCGAAGCTCTCGATTTACCGGTCAATCTACGTACCTACCCTCACCTATGGTCATGAACTTTGGGGTAGTGACCGAAAACAAGATCACGGATACAAGCGGCCGAGATGAGTTTCCTCCGCAGGGTGGCTGGACGCTCCCTTAGAGAAAGGGTGAGGAGTTCGGTCACCCGGGAGGAGCTCGGAGTCGAGCCGCTGCTCCTTCACATTGAGAGGAGTCAGATGAGGTGGCTTGGGCATCTGTACCGGATCCTCCTGGACACCTCCCTAGGGAGGTGTTCCAGGCATGTCCCACCGGGAGGAGACCCCGGGGAAGACCCAGGACACGCTGGGGAGACTATGTCTCTCGGCTGGCCTGGGAACGCCTCGGACTCCCCCCGGAAGAGCTGGAGGAAGTGTCTGGGGTGAAGGAAGTCTGGGCATCCCTGCTGAGGCTGCTGCCCCCGCGACCCGGGAACGGACAAGCGGAAGAAGATGAGTGAGTGAGAATAAAGATAGAATTTTTTTTTTTGAAACCTTGTTTTACATCCCTAAGGATGTATAAAAACACCTAGTAAAAAAAAATCTAAAAAATCCTCGCTGAACTTATCATAATTCATGCATGAGAGGGCTAATACATAGATTAGACATTTGTTTCCTGTTCGTTAGAAAGGTTTTCTTTGCGATACATAAGGCAGTGAGAACCAAGTGAGCCAAGTTAGGTTCCATGTGGATGTCAGCCCAGTGACCTAGTATGCATAGTTTGGGGCACACTGGAATTCTGAAATTGAGCCATGTGGATAAAGTCTCACATATCTCCATCCAGAAGTTCCGTACCGGTGTACAAAACCATAAAGCAGGGGTCACCAACCCTGGTCCTCGAGGGCCGGTGTCCCTGCAGGTTTTAGATGTTTCCCTGCTTCATTGCACCATGATACAAGTGACTGTGTCATTAACAGAACTGTGCAGCCCTGGATGACAAGCTGATGACGATGATTAATTAGAATCAGGTGTGTTAAAGCAGGGAAACATCTAAAACATGCAGGACACCGGCCCTCGAGGACCAGGGTTGGTGACCCCTGCCATAAAGCATGTATATAATTATCAGGAGTGTTCTCTGTGCACTGTGAGCAGATATTAGAGGGTGCAAATCCATCTGGAACATCCTTTGTCCTGTATAGTGTATTCTATAAAGAACTTTGTACTGTATAAGTTGCTAGTTTGGATTCTTAGTCGTCGTGAAAGTATTTAAACATATTTGTGACCAAGAAATCTGATTAATGTTAAGAGATGAGTCAGCCTCCCATTTTGAGATTGGAAGAGAGTTATCTATTTTGGACATAACTCTGTTACCTTAATGGGAAGTTGCAGGTCCAGTTGGTTGAGTTTTTACTTCTTATGGTCTTGAGTTGTTGGTATTCTAAAAATGTGTTACTGCTAATTCCATATTGAACAGTAAGGGCCTGATTTACTAAAGGTTTGCGTGTGTAAAAACGTGTGGAAACTTGACAGCACCCGCAAACCAAAGTGCCAGCTGATCTACTAACAGCGTGCAAAGAGGACTGCGCCTCTCAAATGCGCAAAATACCACACGCTATTCATTTAGTACTTTTGCCCTGATGAATAATCAATATGGGGCGTACCCGCCAGAAATCGCTAAATACTGGGAGGGGAAGATGCAAATTGGTCCATTTACCACGCGCAATGAGATTTACCAAGCCTGAACGTTATTGCGGGGATTGTGATTGCGTCTGTATTTAATACGTTCGAAAGGAAGGTGTTAATCTCCACATGCAAAAGTAGAAATATTTTATTTGAATGTTAAATCGAGTATTATTCAGCAAAACGTTGCCACAGGAGGCACATTCATTTTTTTATTTGTGATAATAAATAAATGACGTGTTTTCATGGAGAAAAAAGTGTTTCTTATTGTGCGCCTATACTTGTTCAGCAGTTGTCATACCCCGGTGTCGTGCCCTATTCAGCACCCCTGCCGTGAAAAGCACCCCCTCGTCTGACAAAAATTATATTCTCGTTCCGTGTCACGTTCTGTTTAGCGTCCAGTTTTGTGTTAATGATTCATGTTTAAATGCGCTCATGGATTCCACAATAGTCATACTTTCCCACAATCACAGTCACAGATAACAAAAATCGGGTAAATGGTTATTGATGTCATTAATTAATAGCCTGCTTACTGTGTTGTCTTCCATAATATTTGTAAATATATATAATATAAACTCCTAAGTTTGTGTGAGTGTGTATATATAAATATATTGAAGTGTCAGTGTGTTGTTTTTTTTCTTGGTCTACTTATCATTGAATATACGAGGGGGTGCTTTTCACGGCAGGGGTGCTGAATATGGCACAACAATTTGCCTCTTCCACTAATATCTCTAACTCCAACTCGTCAAATTTCATTTTGCGCTTGCAACTATATCCTGCTTTCCATCCAGACTCCATGGCGCAAAGTTTTGCGCCGCAAACCGTAAGACACGCAACCCCTCATTTAAATACTGCAGTTTGCACCTGTTATCAATTGCGCACGCAATCTTAGTTGATCACCCGCAAAACACACAACAGCACGTGCAAACTTATTCAGTGCACACGCAATTTAGTACTCTTTATTTAGGATCTTAGTAAATCGGGCCCTAAGTGTGTTAAAAGGTACAATGTTGTAAATACTTTATTCCTTGGTCTCTCCACTGAGTAAAGTTCACCATCTTTTTATCATTTTTCAGTTTGTCTGGGTTGTTCCAGATAAGTGCGCGATCACATGGAGAAAGTGAGACTTTTGTTATTTTCAGGAAGTCCCACCAGGCTGTCAGAGAGGAGCTAATATTATTACTTTTAAAGCATTTATGATGCTTGATGTTTTGACTGATGAATGGTAAATTTGAGATTTCCAAATCATTGCAAAACTTGTTGTGAATCCAGCCATTGACTATCTAGTGAGGGATTTTTGCAACGTATTCAGAGTTTCAGCATAACCACCTTCGTGAAAAGGACCCCAGCTGCTCATGTGGATCCACCCACAGTCTTTCATCAGCAGCTGGAACCACAGACTCTGGAATTAGCAGAATCCATCTGATATGAAGCTGTGGTTTGAATCCCACTTCCCTCCTCGTTGAAGAGTCGTCACATATCTGTGTTCAGGTTTTTGTACAGCCTCTTCTACACTTTGTATCACTGTGTTTCGAGAGCACAGTAGTAGAGAGCTGTGTCTGCCAGGGTTAGCTTTCTGATGGTCAGTTCAGTTGAGCTGTCAGTTGTTTTGGAGGAAAATCGATCATCTGGAATGTATTTCTCATCTGAATTTAACTTTTTCCAGAGTATAAACTGAGGGGCCTGAAGGTCAGAATGATGTTTGTACCAGTAAAGGTAAGGAGAACTGTAACTCGTCTGATAGATACATCTCAGTGTGAGAGTTTGTCCTTCTCTTCCAATGACTTCATCTCGTGCAGGAGAGATTGTGTCTCCAGCTATTAGTCCTGAAAAAAGTGGAGAAAATAAAACCATTAGATTAACATTGTCCATGAGGCTGAGAGGAGGAGACGAGGAGGAGAAGAGAGTGGAAAATGTCCCATGTAAAGTGTTACTCTGTGGACATTCACAACTAAATCAACGGTAGAACTCTGTCAGGTCCATTTACATGATTTCCATTCTATCAGAGCAAAGAAACCAGAAAAGGAGTGAAATACAGTCTGGATATGTGGTTAATGCAGCAGCTTCAACAAAACTTAAATCCCTGTTCTTAAACTCACCTAGAATGTGAGATAGAAGCAGAAAGAGCTGAAGCAACATGTCTTTGGAGATCTTCAAGCCAGACAGACAGCAGATGAACTATGTTCTTCCACTGCAGGAGAATGAGGAAGAAATAATGTCATTGATGAGCTGAAGTTCAGTGGGCGGGGCCAATTACCTCCTGACATGATTTGTTTTACTTCAACTCAACCAATCAAATAGTTTTGTGTTTCCTCAGCAGCTCTGTCTCTGTCTCTGATCTTTACTGCTTCATGTCTCTGTTGTCTTTGTCATCAGTCCAATGACTCAACAATCAGAGCTTTAACAGTGTGTGAGGTCCTCTAGTGGATGTTGTGGAGTATTGTGTCGTCTTTCTGCAGGTTTTTGTACAGAGTTTTAGTGTTTCCTGTCACTGTGGGCCTCACAGCACAGTAGTACACAGCAGAGTCTGACACTGCAGCAGAGGAGATCTGCAGATCCATTTGTGTTTTATTATCATTCACTTTAAAAGAAAATCCAGACCTTGGGTCTGAAATTGCTGTTCCCGTTCCAAAGTGAGAGATTAGGAACTCTGGTGGTTTTCCTGGATATTGTCGATACCAGAAGAAATTATCATTTCCATCTGCAGGTCTGGAGAATCTGTAGGACAGAGAGAGATGTGTTTCTTCTAAACTGGACTCTTCATCTTTGACTGCAGTGAGTTCTTCACAGTTGACCCCTAAAGGAAGACAAATCTGCTTTATATTTGGTCACAAACCTCTTTAGAAATGAATGACAAGTATAAAAGTGTGAATGAAATGATTTTAAAGGTGCAGATTGTAACGTACCTGTTAGAATCCTGATCATCAGTAGAGAAAGTACATAATAGTCCATGTTGAATAGAGCTGATGTTTGTGGTTTGTGTGTTGAACTGTGTTGAATGTGGAAGTTTGTGTCTCTTCTATAGTTTAGTAACAGCTCAGCTCCTCCCTGAATCTCTCCGTCTCCTCTTTGATCTGGAGTTTCTGTTCTCTCACTTCCTCTTCCTCCCGGTTAACAGACTGCAGCTTCATTTCTTTCAGCTGGAACTGTTGTGCAGCTGGAACATGGTGACCCTGAGCTGCTCTAGATGTGTTTGGTACTCAGAGCTGTTTCATTTTATATCAGACTGATGAGATGCATTAGACACCCGTCACCACTACGGGGCTCCAAGATACAAGGTTAGTCCACTGAACAGTAGTTGGGGAGAATACTTTATATCAGGGATCCTCAATTCCGGTCCTCATGGGCCGTTGTCCTGCATGTTTTATATCAGTGGTTCTCAACTCCGGTCCTCGGGACCCCCTGCCCTGCATGTCTTAGATGTTTCTCTGCTTCAGCACACCGTGATACAAGGAGCTGTGTCATCAACAGAACTGTCCAGACTTTGATGATAAGCTGGTGACGACTGTTAGTTTGAATCAGGTGTGTTGATGCAGGGAAACAACTAAAACATGCAGGATTGTGGCTCTCGTAGACCGACTTTGGACACCCCTGATCTAGGTAGTGTAAACTCTAGTTAGTTTTTAGTAAACCTCTAGTTAGTGTTAGTAAATCTCTAGTTAGTGTAAACTCTAGTGTGTTACAGTCAGTAGTCACAGCTGCAGCTATAGAACAAGACTATAATAGTTAGTCTCAAATATAGCTTGGTGGTAGATATGCTGCTATAGGCTTATGCTGCAGGGGGGCACCGACATGATCTGCTGGGCGGCGCCTCTCACCCTTCTTCTCCTCTCCTCCCCATTTCCATTTTTATTTATTATAAGTATCTCATAGCCATCATTTTTGTCCATCGCTCCTGTAGTTTCTTGTGCTGGCCCCCTTTTTTTTCTCTTATGTGTATGTTTGCAGGCCGGACCTCTGGGAGCTGCGTGCTGGCCTGCGGTCCCGGAACCCCCCCACCCCCGGTCATCCGGCTGCTGCTTCCACCTGCCTGCGCCGCCCCCCCCCCCCCCACCCTCTGGTCATCCGGCTGCTGCTTCCACCTGCCTGCGCCCCCCCCCCCCCCCCGCTCTGGTCATCCGGCTGCTGCTTCCACATGCTTGCCCCACCCCCCCTCTCTGGTCATCCCGGCAGGAGGGTCCCCCCTTATGATCCAGGTCCTGGTCCAGGTTTCTTCCCTCTTAAGGTTTTTCTCCCACTAGGGGAGTTTTTACCTGCCATTATTTATGTAATAATTGCTTTTGTTTAGAATTGAATTGAATTGGACAATATGGCAGCACGGTGGCTTAGTGGTTAGAACTGTTGCCTCACAGCGAGAAGGTCCCCGGTTCGACTCCCAGGCCCGGCAGGGGCCTTTCTGTGTGGAGTTTGCATGTTCTCCCCGTGCTTGCGTGGGTTTTCTCCGGGTACTCCGGCTTCCTCCCACAGTCCAAAAACATGCACGCTAGGTTAATTGATGATTCTAAATTGCCCCTAGGTGTGAGCGTGAGTGTGCATGGTTTGTGTGTATATATGTGGCCCTGTGATGGACTGGTGACCTGTCCAGGGTGAACACCCTGCCTCTCACCTGAAATGAGCTGGGATAGGCTCCATGAAATATATAATTAATTAATTAAATAAATGTGTTGTTAATTAATTAAAATTAGGATTAAATATGTCATTAATTAATTAAAATACAATTCATTTTAAGTAAAATAATATATTTATTATTTCAGCATTTAATTAATTAATGACACATTTAATTAATGATTTCGTGTTGCTGCGTGTGAATCATGAAATGTAAAACTGTCAGTTTCACTCGTCAAACTCAGTGGGCGGATTCCAAACACCTCACTGGTTCCCCTGCACATCAAGTCAAGGCCAATCGAATCCACATAATGGATTGTTGCAGGGCTTGTGGACACATCACGATAAACTAGGTGGCGCTATTCACCTACGTTGGTTTGGATACTCTACTCCAAAATGTTTACTCTACTCCAAAATTTTATTGGGAACCACTGAAGACTCGGTCCTCTAACCACAAATGTTGGTACAGCAAGGTTTACAAAATGTCAAAATCCTGCCCAGAGCTGCTGAGAGATGCAGCAAATTTAATCTTAGAAGCTCTGAGCAGAACTCCTCCGGCTCCAGCAGCTCCGTCACAGCAGATACCTGCTTCTGCGCAACTCTCTACAACACGCAACTCACAGCTGTCATGTTTAGAAAGGCTTCCTTTTCTGCCTCCAGTTTCAGACCAAAGCAGTGGATTCCACTAGATTCGCGTTAGCCCCGCCCACTGAGTTTGACGAGTGAAACTGACAGTTTTACATTTCATGATTCACTAGCAGCAACACAAAATCATTAATTAAATGTGTCATTAATTAATTAAAGGCATTTTTACATTTCATGATTCACACGCAACACGAAATCATTAATTAAATGTGTCATTAATTAATTAAATGCTGAAATAATAAATATATTTTTTTACTTAAAATGAATTGTATTTTAATTAATTAATGACATATTTAATTCTAATTTTAATTAATTAATGACACATTTAATTAATTAATGATATATTTCATTCCCATTTTAATTAATTAATGATGTATATATTTATTTAATTTTGGCACAAAAAATCCTCCATATAATCCTACTCTAGTCTGTTAACATAATATTGTTTATGTAATAATATTAATTATTGTGTTTTTGTACAATAACACACCTTTGATAATTATGAATCATCACTCACACATAAAAAAATAATTTTATTTTTATTTTATCTTTTTTTAAAGGAGCATGAGGCTCCTTTAAGAAATGAGACTCATTAGCGCCACCTTCGCCATGACGGCCGTTGGGGGTACTGCAGCCAACAGTGAAGCCGGCACGGGAGAACGGGGAGAACGCGCATGCAGTGTCATTTGATGTCACATCCGCAGGACAGCGCAGGAAATTCGGGTCCGGAATTGCAGCACATTTTGCAGCAACAGCCTGTTCAAGGCAAAGGAGAGACATACACACTGGCTTGTTCACTTGCATGCTTGCTCTGTAGTTTTTGGGGTTAGGTAGCGGTAGCGGTAGCTTAGCTCAGACTGCGATGAGATCTCAAGATTTGGCTCGATTGCTGTTCGTGTTTTGGTCGGCTTCGTGTCGGTTTTGTGTTTTGTTTGTGGTTTTTTGTTGCAGATTTCCAGTGCTTGACGTGTGTCTCCGTGTGTTCCTGCTTCCTGGATTGGCAGTGGATGTCGTCACCCCCCCCCCCCCCAGATTGAGCCAGCAATAGGGCATACATGTTATTTATATACAACTTATGTTCTTTTATTTTTTTTTAACAATAAAGTTGCCATTTGTGAACATTCAGTGTTGTGATTTCTTTACAGTTAACATGATTCATTTGTCTTGTAACATAAGAAATAATGAGGAATCTGGGTAAATAACTGTGGTGTAACTGTTTAGAATTCAATTAAATCTTCCTGTGTGAATTAGTGTGAAGACGAGGTGACCCGTTCCCTCTTCAGGGAACTAAAGGCTGATTTATGGTTCCGCGTTTCACCAACGCAGAGCCGGCGTAGGGTACGCGTCGATGTAACGCAGAACCGTAATTCAGGCTTTAAGATCCGTTTACACCGTGTCATAAATGCATGCGAGCGTCCGACTATCGCGTCGAGCTGTGTGACATCGGACGCTGTCTCTCCACACTGAAACCGTTAAACTTGCGGCCAGTTAGGACAGTCCAACACAAAAAAAACAAAGCAATGGAATTTATTTTGTCGCCGAAGCTCTGTCACATGGGACACGGTTTGTGTACGGAGCCGCTGCTCTTCTGCCCGGAGAGGCTTTGTTCCCTCCCCTGCTACACGTCATTCAAGCAGCCAATCAGCACAGAGCCTCATTTTCATAGCCTCCCCTCCCCTCAGGATCACTCACAGAAAAAGAGGTTAGAAGCGGTAAAACTAGAGATATGGCCCACAGGCAAAATTTCTGTTTTATGTAGAAAAAACAAGCTTTAGATTGTTTTTAAGACATTCAAGACCTGTTTAAAATATACATTAAATGCATACATTAAATAAACCCGGCGGCGTGCGCCCACTTGCGCCCTTTGCCGCCGCTCAAACCTGGCGGCCTGCGCCCTGTTGCGCCGGCAGCACATACACAATGAATGGGAAAGCCACATAGTTCAGAAAGGTTTTTTAATAACATATGATTCAGCCTGAAGTAGACCTGGTGATCATGGAGCTGTAGCTCCCGAACGAGCCTGTATTCCCCCAAATCCTGTCTTCTCATGAGGATTTCATGGACCCTCCTTGCTGCTGCTGCTCGTCTCCTCCTCCTTAGAAGAAGAACTAAAGCCAGGGCTTTTCTTTGAAGCAGGGACAGATGCATTTTGCAAACCGAGCTGTAGCTACTGTACGTCCAAACGAGTGGGAAAACGGCACCAGACTGGAAAAAACTTTTTTCGGTCGCCAAGCAACTTGCAACAAATATGTACGCGATGCACGCAGGCGCGCCCTGCTCTGCTCCTGCTCTGCGCTGATTCTGCGCCCACCCCGGCGGAGGGCGTGGCGCAACCGCGTTCTAGGTGAAAGCCGCTTTGCGCCGTCTTGCGCCCTTGCTGCCGCGGCAACCCGGCGACAACCCGGCGGCGTGCGTCCACTTGCGCCCTTTGCCTCCGCGCAAACTCAGCGGCGAGCGCCCTGTTGCGCGCCGTCGACCTCGGCGGCAGACCCTGCGCCCTTGCGCGACGGCAGCACATACACAATGAATGGGAAAGCTGCCGGCGGCTGCCGCTGTGCGCCCTCTATGTGAAGCAGCTAAAGAGTGGCAAGGAAAAACTCCCCTTTAGGAGGGAAGAAACCAGGACCTGGATCATAAGGGGGGACCCTCCTGCCGGAGGCCAGCTGGGCAGGGCAGGAAAAGCGAGAACAGATTATGGGAATCCTTGGCTGCTTTGCAGTCCATTGCCACCAGCTTTGCACCAAAGGCTTTCCAGCTTATGCACACAAATTTTGCCAGTCTTGTATTATTTGTTAAACAAAAAGCAAGAGTTAAAATGGGCACTTCCTGGGCTGCGGCCTCACTGCTCATCCCTTTTTCTTCCTGGGCTGCGGCCTCACTGCTCACCCCTTTTTCCATACCAAGTGAAGGCAGTAGGGACACACATAGGCACATACACACGTTTTTACAGTCAGCGCTCTAGTTCAGGAACTGTTTTAACAAATCTAAACTAAGGGTGTGTGATGTCCTCTAGTGGATGTTGTGGAGTATTGTGTTGTCTTTACTCTGCAGGTTTTTGTACAGAGTTTTGGTGTTTCCTGTCACTGTGGGCTGCAGAGCACAGTAGTACACAGCAGAGTCTGACACTGCAGCAGAGGAGATCTGCAGATGGACTTCATTCTTCTCTTTGTTCAGTTCAGCATCAAATTTGTCTTTACTGAACTCTGGAGCGTTTTCTGCTGTTGTTGAGTAACGTTTCAGCATGTACCTTGGATAACTGTTTACTTCTTGTTTGTACCAGAACAAAGTCGATGTTGGATAGCTGGTTTCAAAAGTACAGTTCAGTGTAACTGTGTCTCCTTCAGCAGCAGTGACGTCTCCTGCTGGCTGGATCACTTTGTCTTCTCCTTTACACTCTAAGGAAGAACAGAATATACAGAGGAACACATGAATCAATAAAGATGATTGATTGAAGCAGAGCAAACCGTATGTTGATGTTTGTATCTTACCAAAGAAAAAAGCAGCAAGAATAATCCACAGCCGATGATCCATCTGTACAACAAGGTTTAAAGCAACAGGAGAAACTAGCTGATGTTCAACATTCAGTCTGAGAAGTGTTCTCTTCACAGCAGTAGTTGTTATTGACACAATGATTGATCAGTGCAGAAGTAGTGCTCCGCCCACTTGATGATGTCACCCTCTAGTGGAGAGAAAAAGCTGAGCTCCACAGTTGGAAAAACAGGTTTCCAGTAGCTGGTTAGAGCTCAGCTGAGAAGATGTTCAACTTTAGAGTAATTATTAATTTTCAATTTTAGTCTTTGGTATACGAGTTCCTCGTGCAAAGATGAAACTTGGAGCGAGGAGAGAATCAGAGAGAGAAGCACAGAGAGAGTATCAGAGAGCGAGAACAGCGCTCCTTGGTGAACAGCTGATCGGTTACGCTCCGCAGGGGGTCCTGGTGGAGAGCGGCCCTTTTCCTCGGTCTAGAGGAAAAGATACCTGAAGGAAAAGAGAGCCGGACGCATTTGTTTTCATATGTCAACAGGGTGTGAATAGCTCAGCTGGTGGGGGCTGATAGTTGTACCCTGGTGCAAATAGTCACTCCCAATAAATAAATATTTGCAATAAATGTGTTTTTCTTATTCCTAAATACAAACATTTGTGGTCACAATTTTGGCATAATTTTTTCCATGAAATATTACGTAGTGGGTACTTTTTGTAATATAATTACTTCAAATTTTCTCAGTAACTTGGTAAACAAATAAAGCACATCTTTGCTAGGAAGAGTTAGATGTTATTTTTTTAGGCCAATATATTAATATTTTTTGTGAAGATTGATGGTTCCTGATAGCAGAAGACCCATCCTCCAAATTTACATTTAAATCTTCGAGGAACTACAAATAAACCTGCACTCTGAGAACGGAGAGCTCTATTAGGAACATATGACACTATGAGGTCTTGTTGATAACAAGGAGCTTGGCTGTTTAAGATATTATACGCAAATTACAGAATATTGAATTGGATTTTATATTTTAGGGGGAACCAATGGAGGGAGGCTAACACAGTTATGGTCTTGCTTGTTGATTCCTGCAAGCACTTGCACTGCTGCATTTTAGATCTGCTGGAGAATATTCTGAGAATTACTTGGACATCCTGCTAATAATACATTACAGTAATAAAGTCTAGAAGATACTAACATGGCAATTAGTTTTTCTGCATCACTCTGGGAGAGGATGCTCTAATCTTTGCGATATCTCGGAGATGGAAAAATGTTTTTGTACAAACCTGGGGCCTCATTTATAAAGCTTGCTTGCGCACAAAACAGGACTTAAAGATGCACACGCCACCTTCTATGCAAAGGCTGGGATTCAAAAAAAAAAACTAACCGAAAAATGTGTGTATCTTTACGCCAACCCTGACCCTTGCGCACGAACATTTTGAAGATATGGGGAACTAGCGACGCAGGCGGTGAGGTGGTGAAATGAAGCCAGATTCATGTCATACTTTTAATGTCATCACATATCAGACTTATAGGCCAACACACGGCCAACGTTCCGGGGGCCTGACGGGGAACCTTGACTTGACGGGGAATCTTGACTTGACGGGGAACCTTGACTTGACGGGGAATCTTGACTTGACGGGGAACCTTGACTTGACGGGGAACTTTGACTTGACGGGGAACTTTGACTTGACGGGGAGCTCAGGATACGAGGAGCTGGCTGAGGGGCTACCCGGGTCCGGGGCGCTGGCTGCGGGGGTACCTGGGTCTGTGGTGCTGGTGGCAGAGGTACCCGGTTCCGGGGCGCTGGCTGTGGGGGTACCCGGGTCCGGGCGCTGGCTGCGGGGGTACCCGGGTCCGTGGCGCTGGCTGCAGGGGTACCCGGGTCCGGGGCGCTGGCTGCGGGGGTACCCGGGTCCGGGGCGCTGGCTGCGGGGGTACCCGGGTCCGGCGCGCTGGCTGCGGGGGGTCCGGGACTATCACCGGAGCAGGGACTGATGCGTCCGGGACCACCACCGACGACGCGCCCAAGACCACCGCCGGAACAGCGGCTAGCTGGGGCTGGCGTCGACGCTGTCGCTCCAGAGCCTGGATGCTCCGGGGCCCACCCCGAGCCAGGCGTGTTCCCCAGAAGGGGGACTCCTGCTCCTCGAACTACCTCATATTTTTCCAGAGGGAAATCCAGAGGGAAATCCACTCTCCCGTTGGGTCCATCTTTAGTCGGTCCGTTCTGTCATGTCTGGTGTGGACCCAAACGCAGGGGAGCAGGACGCAGGAGTTGCAAAAACCAAGGATTTATTGCAAAACCAAAAACAAAGCGCTGCTTGGCAGGATCAAAAAACTAACAGGAACAGGGAACAAAAAAACTAGAATACATGGAGCACATGGAGGGGAGCACAGTACGGACCGACAGGGAACAAGGGAATGACAAGACCAGATATACACAGGGGATAACGAGACACGACGAGACACAGGTGCAGACAATCAGGGCAGATGGGACACAGGCGGGGCAAAACAGAAACTGAAAGGCTGGGGGGAATGTCAAACCCTGACACAATTAACTTATCTCATTCAAATTAATCAGAATTAATTAGACTGGGTTTCTCCACCCAGGCTACTGGGGTCACCAATCCTGGTCCTCAAGGGCCAGTGTCCCTGCAGGTTTTAGATGTTTTCCTGCTTCATTGCACCATGATACAAGTGACTGTGTCAATAACAGAATTGTGCAGCCCTGGATGACAAGCTGATGACAATGATTAATTAGAATCAGGTGTGTTAAAGCAGGGAAACATCTAAAATATGCAGGACACCGGCCCTCGAGGACCAGGATTGGTGACCCCTGTATTGGAGGCCTGATGGTGTAGGTCAGGGGTGTCAAACTCCAGTCCTCGAGGGCTGGTGTCCTGCATGTTTTAGACGTCTCCTTGCATCAACACACCTGATTCAAATTAATGGTCGTCACCAGCTTGTCATCAAGGTCTGAACAGCTCTGTTGGTGTCACAGCTCCTTTTATCACGGTGTGCTGAAGCAGGGAAACATCTGAAACATGCAGGATTGCGGCCCTTGAGGACTGGATCCCGACACCTCTGGTCTAGGTAATAACATGTCCATGTGGGTTAGTGAGAAGGGAAGGAAAAACAGTCACAGTACAATGCACATGTAACGACCGCCGGTCTGCATGAGAGACAATGCAGACATAATCACGCCAACAGCTGTGGAAACTGGCATGATCTCTTACCGCCGGTACCTTTATCGTTCTGCTGTTTCCCACTCAGGAGCCAGTGTCTGGGGTTGAACCCACAACCCTCGTTCTAAACTTTTGATGGGAAACAGGAGCACAAACCGCTTCGGTACTTACTTTGAGCTGCCCTCGTGGTTGTCGGCGGGGGTCCTGGGGGGTCCTTAGGGATTTTTAGAACTCTTGGTTCTGGTCCCGGTCCACAGGGTACTGATTTAATGGTCCAGCTGTTGGTTCAGTGCGGGCGCCTCCCATTCCCACTCTTTCTCCCTCTACAAAAAAGACGATGCCGGGCGGTCACGCTTTCCTGTTCGTCCTAGCCTGGTCACGTTGTCTCGTGCGCACGGGCCCTGTCCCCTTTGTCGGAATGTCGCGTGTAAATCTGTTTCAATGCTGATGGGCACGTGGGCTTTCACGAAACAGCTGGTGGGACGCTTCTCGGCTGATGCTGGTCACGCTGATCGGAGATGAGGCATTAGCTCCGCAATATTTAGAAGACATGATAGTACCTTATGTTCCTAACAGAGCTCTCCGTTCTCATAGTGCAGGTTTACTCTTAGTTCCTAGCGCATCCAAATGTAGATTTGCTGCTATCAGGCACCGTTACTATGGAACCAACTTCCAATCTGGGTTGAGGAGGCTGACACCACCTCCACCTTTAAAACTAGGGATGTCCCGATACCATTTTTTTCACACCGAGTACGAGTACGAGTACGAGTATTTTAATTTGTGTACTCGCCGATACCGTGTACCGATTCGATACTTCTACCACAAAAATAACTAGGCTAAAAATGCAATGAAAAATGCAATGAATTCAGAAGACAGGTTTTATTTGCAACAGAAATTAAATTTTAAACAAAACTCAGCCGGCGGGGATTTCCTCCGCGCTTTAGTCTCATCGCAGGAACATCAACTGAGCATGTGCGGTGCTTCACCTGAAGCCGTCCGTGTGAAACAACATAAACAACCAAATAGAATTTAAAAAACAGGCTAAATTAAATGATGTTACACACTCTTGTACAGTAGGTGGCGGCATGCACCTTAAAGTTGGTTGCGATCCACCAATAAAACATGGAAGAAGAAGAATTCAATTCAATTTCAATTCAATTTTATTTATATAGCGTAGGCTGACCAAACGTCCTCTTTTCCCCGGACATGTCCACTTTTTACGTCCTGTCCGGGGCGTCCAGGGGGGTTTTATAAATTGTTGATAATGTCCGGTTTTCCTTTTGTGTGCGCCTCCAGTACTGTAACCAGTACTGGAGCTGAGGGGGGATGAGGGGGGGTGGCATCCCCCCCTGAAATAAAAACGGTCCAAATCATCCTCCCTGTAAAACTGCCATCCCTCCTTTCCATCCCTTATGTCATTTCATCAATGAATGTGGTTTTACTGCTATTTCAACATTTAGAGTCATCACCAGAAAAATAACACCAGAAAAATAACTTATTTGACAATTTTCACCTGTTTCAAGTACATTTTCACTTGAAATAAGTAGAAAAATCTGCCAGTGGGATTTATCTTCTTATTACAAGCAAAGAAATCCACTGGCAGATGTTTCTACTTATTTCAAGTGAAAATCTACTTGAAACAGATGAAAATTGTTGTTTTTTCCAGTGATGAGTCTTGTTAGGGCCCGAGCACTGAAAGTGCGAGGACCCTATTGTATCTGTGATGTTTATTATTATTATTATTATTCTCGCCGTAAATAAATTGCCTTTTTGGAGGCCTTAAAATGCTCGAAAACTCACCAAATTTTGCACACGCTTCCAGAGTCGCGTAAAATTACGTATTTTATGGGCGACAGGCATGGGTCCACAAGAATGGGCTCTATAGCGCCACCTATTTTATGTTTTTTGACGAGCCCCACAATATGGTTTGACTTACAGCAATGACCTTTATGTGTGTATTATATTAGACAAAGAGCTACAAAAAAGTCTTTTGGACCCATGGTCTAAGTTACACAGGAAGTCCGGCATTTTGAACAGAAAATGTCATTTTTCATGAATTCTGATCATTTCTAGGCCTCGTACTTTAACGAACTCCTCCTAGAGATTTTATCGAATTGGCTCACAACTTGGTTTGTACAATCTAGACACATGGCCGACGCTAAATTGCGAAGCTTTTAAGTTTCTGCCAGAGGGCTTGACCGTAGTGATCCAGCGAAGTTTGAGGTCATTTTTAAGCTTCGCCATCAAACATCAATTGGCTGTAATTCAGCAATACATGATTTGATGTTGTTGAAAACGTATGTGCATGATTGTAGGTTGGGCCTGAACCCATCTATGGTGGAATATTCAGGATCGGTTGTAGCGCCACCTGTTGGCACCAGGAATTGTCATGTCTTCTAGTTTGCATCTGTGCTCCAAACGAGATCAGTTTCTTGATCTCAAAGTTGGTGAGATAATAGGTAAGGCATTGACGATGAGTGACAGAGAAAACTGTAAGTTTGTGTCAAAGGGCGTCGCTGTCAGAGGTTGTCAAATTTCGGGGTCTCGCCATGAACATAAAAGTTGTTGTAACTTAAACATAATTGGTCAGAATTAACCCAAAATCAATACATTTAATCGGGCTTGCATTCTGAACAAGTGGATATGACAATCTTGGATGAACTCCATAGCGCCACCTTTTGGTCAGGTATACATTTTTCATCAAATTATGTGCTTTAGTTGCTGTTTGGTTTATCCAATCTTAATGCGATTGACACATTTGATTGGCAGTAGGTTCCTTGTTGACTGTGTCGTGTATCGTGGTTATTTCTTGAAAGGAATTGGCATTTTTATGTCACTCTGTATTTCTGGAAAAATATTAATTAAAAATCAAAGATTTTGTGTAAGGAAAATCAAATGACAGTTTCAGATAGCTTACAACAGGAGTAAAAAATCATACACTGTAACATATTGTGTTTGAAAAACTTGGTCACTCTAAAAATTAAAAAAATGAACTAATAACGTAAAAAGCTATGTCTTTGTCAATAAATGTCATAGACATATGGGACTTCATAAGTATATTGTTTACTGTATTTTGAAAATGTCCTGTGATTTTGATAAACCTAATCATTAGACGTGATTTTAAATGAATATTTATGTGTGATCAGACTGTGTCTCAGTCAGATCCAGCAGGACTGCTGCCGCTGAGAAGACTGCTGAAGCAGCACTGGGAGGGGAGGGGAGGGGTTGAGCTGCCGCCATCTTGGACCGGGCGCCGATCGATGCGGCCGCCATCTTGGACAGGGCATTATTTGCGTCTTAGTGCATCATTTCTACTGAGCAAGGTTTCTCCCGGACTACAATCATTCATAACTCCCAGACTCTTTATCCGATTTCCACACAGTTTGGTTTGTACAAACGGCAGAGATGTAGTTATGATACAGGATGCTGTCACACGTTAAAAATATGTACATTTATTCTGAAAGACTTTGTATTATGCTCTTTTACAAAGACATATGGTTTTTGTATAAATTGTATAAGTAAGTAAGTAAGTAAAGTTTATTTATATAGCACCTTTCACAGATATAAAATCACAAAGTGCTTTACATTTAAAAAAAGGCACACAAATTAAAAGATATTAAAAAGAAAAGATACCAATAGTATACATATATATAAAAACCTAGATAAAATTAACAAGGTACAGAAAACAGCACTGGGCTGGCATGTTAAAAACATAGTCGCAACGCACAATTAAAAACATAGCAGCAACGCAGAGACACAATAAACGGTTAACCAAAAGCCTGTCTGAATAAAAACGTATAAGGAAATAAGTTTGATTGTTTATTTGAATTTATTTTAAGAGGAGAGGGGTGTGTTGTTGTATTTATATATATATATATATATTTATTTATTTAGTTGAGAGTGAGAGTGACCTCATGCAAATATCTGAGATTAATTCCAATATCTGCTCAACAAACCATTTGCTCAGAAGTTGTTTTCTGTGTTTTGAAATATGTATACACTGTTGACATCCCACTTGCATTGGTTGTCGCTGTCTTGCCTGTCTCACTCACTGTTTTTTTTTTTGTTTGAGTCATTTTTCTTTCTTTTCTATTATTATCATAGCCTGTAATTCCTGTATATAATCGAATTGAATCAATGTATTTTACAATTAGCTGTGATGTACAATAATTGTCATTAAAACCGATAATATTCCTATTTGTTTTAATTGAAATGAGAGAAAAACATTTAATTTTATTAAAATAGAAAAATAATATTTATAGCTTATAGGCTATAAAAATAATGTTCATTAAAGCAGTATATAAATACCATGTTATAGCTATCTGTTTCTGGTTATTTTCATATAAAAGTACGTTTTTCAATGTTTATATTTATTCACAAGTATGCAGTGTTATAACTACATCTCTGACGTTCATAACAAACTAAACTGTTAGAAAATCTTTAAAGGGGGACCTATTATGAAAAACACGTGTTTTCTTGTTTTAACATATTTAAAGTGGTCTCCCCTCAGCCTGCCAACACAGAAAAGATGAAATCCCTATGAAAATCTGCAAGATCTGCTCAGAGCGATGGATAAAACATCATGTTTTATCCATCGCTCTGGATCTGCTCGCCCCCACCCTTACAGAGTCCCCCAGTGTCACGTGGTTTCTGTGAGCCGTTCAGATTGGTGCATTTTCTTTACGTCACCAAAATGCACACCACCCCTCGGTCTCCTCCGCTGCTGAAACCACGCCCACCACCAGCTCTGCCGCTCGAGCTGCAGCCATTATTACAAGCAGGGGCTGTTTCCACAGCGAGGGAGAGTTAAAATGAGGTTTTGCCTCGACAAGGCGGTGCCGAGAGGGAGAGAGAAAAAAAAGGCGCTGGAGGAAGACACGGCCAAATGTCAAAAATTGGTTGATTTATTCAGCCCCCTCCACAGCAAAGATGCGTCCGCACGTAAGTTGCAGTTCACTTTCAGGCTACACAGTGTAAATATGCAGCCTATAAACCCTGGCCGTTAAATAAAAATAAGGATTGAGATTTTAAAATTATTGATTTATAAGACACTTTATTATAATCAGTACTCGAGTTGAGGGGGGATGAGGGGGATTTCCCCCCTGAAATAAAAACGGTCCAAATCATCCCCCTGTAAAACTGCCATCCCTCCTTTCCATCCCTTATGTCATTTCATCAATGAATGTGGTTTTACTGCTATTTCAACATTTAGAGTCATCACCAGAAAAATAACTTATTTGACAATTTTCACCTGTTTCAAGTAAATGTTCACTTGAAATAAGTAGAAAAATCTGCCAATGGGACAAGATTTATCTTCTCATTACAAGCAAAACAATCTTGTTCCACATGCAGATTTTTCTACTTATTACAAGTGAAAATCTACTTGAAACAGGGGAAAATTGTTGTTTTTTCCAGTGATGAGTCTTGTTTTAAGTGTAATGAGATTTTTTTACTAAAATGAGACATTTTAACTAGAAATAAGACAAATATTCTTGTTAAGATTGTGAGTTTTTGCAGTGATCCGTGTTACTTATCCTGTGAAGGACAGAGTCATATTGATAAGTTCAGAAAACAGTTTTTTATTGTTGTGTTTTGATGTATTTGATGTAAGCCCAGTGGATATTTAAAGCTTAAGGCTGAATTATGGTTCTGCGTCAAAACGACGCCGTGTCTACGGCGTGTGGTTTTTGTACACGCAGAGGACACGCCGTCACATGCGCCGTCTCTGACGTGCACCTCCTGAAAATTGTAACTACGCGTCGAGGAGACGCCGACCACACGCAGACCGAGAGGGCTGTGATTGGTTCGTTTGAAAACGAAGCATTTCCGGTTTCTGGTTTGAATCAGTAGTGAACTTCCAGGGCTCTTTTCTTCGTTTATATGTGATTTTTTTTGTTTTTGTTTTTTGCACAATAGTTGTCCTTATCTCTTTGATTTACTGTGACCAGAAAAAGTCGGATAAACCATTCAGAAAAAGATCGCTAACTAGTGGCCGCGGGGGGTACTGCACCGCGACCAAATGGAGAGACGGAGAAGTCCGAAGGATTCGTGACGACGTCACGGGTGCGCCGTGTGCTCTGCGTGTGTGTGACTCAGAAGTATACCCGCACCTTTACAGAAGGCTGCATTTAACTGCTGCTATGTCATTCCTGCAGTATTTCTGCAGGTGTTTTGGTCACTGCTATTATTTGTAATATATTATATTATTTGTAATCAGCACAATTATCTGTCCCCATATGATCAAATCCACCACCCCCCCTGATTTTTTTTTTTTACAACTCGAGTACTGATTTTAATTATTTACTGAATTTGAAATGATTTATTTGGGCAACAAATGGGATAGCCTATAATCATTCAATTAGTATGTATATGAATACAAGGCCAAATCAAGTGAGACAAAGGCTACACTATCTTCCTGTATGAACTATACGTGTATGAAAAAACACTGTAAGCATATTGGCTGTTCAAAGGTGGTGATGGTGATGACACCAGTCCTGCTGTTGCTTCAGGTATTAACGTTTTACTACCTCCTCTCGAAACACTGAGCCAGGCCTGGTGAAAAATTTGATATTTAATGGTTTGCATTAATGGGCGGGACCTAATGGCTCAACAGCGCCCCCTAGAAAACTTTGTGCCTCAAGCCCCACAATACGGTTTGACGTACATGCACGAAAATCGGTACACACCTGTATCATGTCGCAACTTAAAGGAAAGTCTCTTGGCGCCATGGCCGAAACCGAACAGGAAGTCGGCCATTTTGAACATTTTGAATTAATCGTGTAATTTTGGCGCAATTTATGCCATTTCTTCGGTCATTAATACGGCCCGAACCGTAACGTGCACCCAGGTGTGTTATACATCAAAACGTGCGTCTCCATCCTCCGACACCACGCATTACTTTTCTCTTTCAAAAGCATTACCGTGGCGACGCTAGACGGCAAAAAGCGCGCCCACCCTTCATCTGATTGGTTCAGACAGAAAAAACTTTGCGCCTCAAGCCCCATAATACGGTTTGACGTACATGAACAAAAATCGGTACACACCTGTATCATGTCGCAACTTAAAGAAAAGCCAGGCCTGTCGATACATTTGATATTTCATGGTTTGCATTAATGAGCGTGGCCTAACGGCTCAACAGCGCCCACTAGAATACTTTTCTTTGCCATAACTTTTGAAAGGTTTGACATAAAGAGTCGTGGGTGGTGTCATGGGACTCGGTATTGAGTCCTTGACCATAATTGGCGAAGATTAGCCCCGCCCCTTCTTCTGATTGGTTGTCCCTATTTCCTGCTATAACATTTGAATGTTTTGACATAGAGAGTCGTGGGTGGTGTCATGAGACTCTGTAATGAGTCCTTGACCTTCATTGGCCTGAATTAGCCCCGCCCCTTCTTCTGATTGGTTGTCCATTTTTTCTGCTATAACTTTTCAATGGTTTGACATAGGAAGTCGTGGGTGGTGTCATTTCTGATATGCTTATGGGGGGCGGTGGCCGTGAGTGCGAGGGCCCGTTCATCGCTGCTTGCAGCTTTAATTTTAAGTGTAATGAGATTTTTTTTACTAAAATGAGACATTTTAACTAGAAATAAGACAAATATTCTTGTTAAGATTTAGAGTTTTTGCAGTGATCCATGTTACTTATCCTGTGAAGGACAGAGTCATATTGATACGTTCAGAAAAGTGTTTTTTATTGTTGTGTTTTGATGTATTTGATGTAAGCCCAGTGGATATTTAAAGCTTACAGAAGGCTGCATTTAACTGCTGCTATGTCATTCCTGCAGTATTTCTGCAGGTGTTTTGGTCACTGCTATTATTTGTAATATATTATATTATTTGTAATCAGCACAAATTATCTGTCCCCATATGATAAAATCCACCATCCCCCCTGATGTTTTTTTTTACAATTACTGTACTGAGTACTGACTGTAACTGTTATTTTAGACATAATAAAAAAGTTGAGTAACTTCTGAGAAGCCTATGTGAATTTCCGTCTTTGAGAGATATTATTTTGTAATATAACTGAATATTATATCCATACATATAAACTTTAAATATATTAAAATTATAACGAATCTTTGAGTAAACTGCGAGTATCATTTAAGTAGGCTATCTCGTGTCCTCTTTTTTGAAAATCTAAATATGGTCAGCCTAATATAGCATCTAATACAACAGATGTTGTCTCTAGACGCTTTCCAGAGATCCAGAACATGAACATGAACATAAACATAAACCCCCGAGCAATTATTACATAAACAATGGCAGGTAAAAACTCCCATAGAACATAAACAATCCCATTGTTACAGTCATACAGTCCGGTTATATAGAGTGGTGCCTGTGAGTGAGACTGGCAGTGCCGTTTCAGGCCAGATAGCGACAATTAATGCAAGCGGGATGTCAGCAGTGTGGACATATTTCAAAATAAGGGACGACGACAGAAGCAAGACAGACTGCGGGCTGTCGGCGCGGCTAACGCGGCTAACCGGCTAACGCGGCTAACCGGCTAATGCGGCTAACCGGAATGTAACAATGGGATTGTTTATGTTGTACTGTGAGTTACGTGGAGTGTTTAATAAAGTTCCCTGTGAGTAAGGGTAATACTCAACCGTTCAGTTTGTATAATTAAGGAAGATAGAATTTACTGAAACATGGAATAGCCACAGAGCTGCTCCTCAGTCAGGCTGCAGACTGACCCGGGGAGCCGCGGGGCGGCTCAACATCTCCCCTAGTGGCAAGGTACCAGTATCGGTACCGGGGCATCCCTATTTAAAACCAAACTTAAAACCTTTCTGTTTAGTTAAGCCTATTAGTAAACCTCTATTTAGTGTTAGTAAACGTCTACTTAGTGTTTAGTAAACCTCTAGTTAGTGTTTAGTAAACCCCTAGTTAGTGTAAACTCTAGTGTGTTAGAGTCAGTAGTCATAGTTGCAGCTATAGAACAAGACTATAATAGTTAGTCTCAAATATAGCTTGGTGGTAGATATGCTGCTATAGGTCTATGCTGCAGGGGGCACCAACATGATCCGCTGGGCGCTGCCTCTCACCCTTCTTCTCCTCTCCTCTATTCTCCTCTTCCATTTTTTAATTATTTCATAGCCATCATTTTTATTTTTGTCCATCGTTTTTGTACTTTGTTGTCATGGTCTGCCCCCCCCCCCCCCCCCTCCGTTTTTTTTCTCCTGTGTATGTTTGCAGGCCAGAGCTTCAGGAGCTGTGTGCTGACCTGCAGTCCCCCCTCTGATCATCCCACTGCTGCTTCCAGCTGTCTGTGCTATATGCTTGCTGATATCCTGGCCCGTGGTTCCGCCAAGCCCCCCCCCCCCTGACCACTTCAGTGTCTGCTGTCTACATCTGTCCATACAGTCATCCCTGTAGTGCACCAGTTAGCCATTGTGTCTGTGTCTCTCCTTTCTCTGTTATTCATTCTCTCTGTCTGTTTTCTCTTTTCCTGACTCCCCCAGTCTGGCCTCCGGCAGGAGGGTCCCCCCTTATGAGCCTGGTGCTGCTCAAGGGTTCTTCCCTCCTAAAGGGGAGTTTTTCCTTGCCACTGTTTATGTTATCATGATGTAATAATTGCTCGGGGGTTTATGTTCTGTGTCGCTGGAAAGATCCTAGAGACAACTTCTGTTGTAATAGATGCTATATAAATAAAATTGAATTGAATTGAATTGAATTGAATTGAATTGAATTGAATTGAATTGAATTGAACAGAATTGGCGACAGTCCAAAACCCACAGGAATCCAAAATAGAAAAAAACAGAAATGTTACAGGTGAGTTTTATCAAGAGGGAAAAATTATTGAAACTGGTCCATTTTTTTAAATGCATTATTCATTTTATTCCTTAAGACTGAAGAAAAGCTGTGTTTAGTTATTTTAAGACAAACATGCATTAGTTAAAGTAGTTGTTCCATATATCATGAAACGTAAGCATAATACATAAATATATATATATATATATATATATATATATATATATATATATATATATATATATATATATATATATATATATATATATATATATATATATATACATACATACAACTATTCCTTTTTTATATGCTATCATATTGGGTTCAGTAGATGTAATGCAAAATGCTTAACACTACTACTACTACTACTACTATTTGGCAGGCTCTTTTATCCAAAGCGACTTCCATCTGAGACACACACACCGACCCAAGGAGGTTAATGTTGGTTACCATTCCGGGCTTGAACCTGGGTTCCCCAGACCCTGGCGCCTCTGGCCACTTGTAAAGGAGTGAGATTTTTTTTTTTTTTCCAATAGAACTGGGTAATTGAGGCGTTGAGAGATTTGAACCATTTGTCTGTTGGGGTAGTGGGAAGCAAACAATTGAATAAATAAATAGAGGAAAAATGTAGTATTGTACTTATTGATGTGGATGTGTTGTTCATGTGGATCCTCCCACAGTGTTTCATCAGCAGCTGGAACCACAGACACTCTGATAAAACAGGAATTAGCAGAATCCATCTGATATTAAGCTGTGGTTTGAATCCCACTTCCCTCCTCTTTGAAGAGTCGTCACATAACTGTGTTCAGGTTTTTGTACAGCCTCTTCTACACTTTGTATCACTGTGTTTCTAGAGCACAGTAGTAGAGAGCTGTGTCTGCCAGGGTTAGCTTTCTGATGGTCAGTTCAGTCGAGCTGTCAGTTGTTTGGGACTCATATCGATCAACAGGAATATATTCACTTGTGGAGCGTTTTGCTCCTTTCCAGAGTATAAACTGAGGAGCCTGAAGGTCAGAATGATGTTTGTACCAGTAAAGGTAAGGAGAACTGTCACTCGTCTGATAGTTGCATGTGAGTGTGACAGTTTGTCCTTCTCTTCCACTGACTTCATCTTGATCAGGAGAGATTGTGTCTCCAGCTATTAATCCTGAAAATATGGAGAAAATGAAGCCATTAGACTAACATTGTCCATGATACTGAGAGGACAAGACAGTGGAAAATGTCCCGCATAAAGTGTTACTCTGTGAACATTCACAACTAAATCAACTGTAGAACTCTGTCAGGTCCATTTACATGATTTCCATTCTATCAGAGCAAAGAAACCAGAAAAGAAGTGAAATACAGTCTGGATCTGTGGTTAATGCAGCAGCTTCAACAAAACTTGAACCCCTGTTCTTAAACTCACCTAGAATGTGAGATAGAAGCAGAAAGAGCTGAAGCAACATGTCTTTGGAGATCTTCAAGCCAGACAGACAGCAGATGAACTATGTTCTTCCACTGCAGGAGAATGAGGAAGAAATAATGTCATTGATGAGCTGAAGTTCAGTGGGCGGGGCCAATTACCTCCTGACATGATTTGTTTCACTTCAACTCAACCAATCAAATAGTTTTGTGTTTCCTCAGCAGCTCAGTCTCTGTCTCTGATCTTTACTGCTTCATGTCTCTGTTGTCTTTGTCATCAGTCCAATGACTCAACAATCAGAGCTTTAACAGTGTGTGAGGTCCTCTAGTGCCGTGATTCCCAACCCCCGGTCCCCGGACCGGTACCGGTCCGTAGAGGCGTTACTACCGGGCCGTGGAATGGCTTGTGTTCCGATCATAATTAGGGCTGCAACGATTCGTTGACGTTGTCGACCAAAAGCGATAATCAAAATCATAGGCGCCGGAACCGTGGGTGCTTCGGGGCCCGAGCACCCACGGAGATGGCCGAGCACCCACGGGGAGAGCCGAGTAGGGGAGCCCCCATGTCAACAATCACTGATTGGCTAAAGCGGTTTTCAAATAAAGGGCGCACAGCCGCCGCCGGCTTTCCCATTCAAGTGTATGTACTGCCGCTGCGCAAGAGCGCAGGGTCTGAGTGACGCAGAGCCTGCGCGCATACACCTGTGTACACATTTGTTGCAAGTTGCTTGGCGACTGAAAAAAAGTTTTTCCGGTCTGGCGCCGTTTTCCCACTCATTTGGACGTACAGTAGCTACAGCTCGGTTTGCAAAATGCATGTGTCCCTGATTCAAAGAAAAGCCCTGGCTTTAGTTCTTCTTCTGAGGAGGAGGAGACGAGCAGTGGCAGCAAGGAGGGGATGGGTCCATGAAATCCTCATGAAGACAGGATTTGGGGGAATAAAGGCTCGTTCGGGAGCTACATGATGGCCAGGTCAGGCTGAATCATATTTTATTAAAAAACCTTTCTGAACTATGTTGTTTTTTTTAGCTCATGTCAGTCATTTTAGCGGACCTGTAGTGCTTCAGTTTGCAAAAGTATTGACACGTGGTCTTTTCATAACCATATATTGATCAATGATTCAATTGATCCCCAGATGAGGCATGGAAATGCTATATTTTATTTTAAATTAACATTTTATTGTTAAAAGAGCAAAAGTATATCACATTTCTACCACTTTTAAACACACCAGGTGTGTCCAAATTCTGGGAGATTTCTCTCCACTTTTGTCCCTTTTTATTGATGTCCCGATAGTCCTGCAGTCTCATCCCACAGCTCCACACAGACTCACAGCCAAGATCATTCTTTCTTCCCTGTTGATCGTCTCTGATCTACAAGCTGCAACTTTTTTTTCTCCCTCCACCTTCTCTCCTATTGGACACCGCCCAGATGCCGTCACAGGGCGCACGGTGAAATTAAAAAAAATTCAATTCTACTGTTGTAGATTAGAAACGATCAAGATGGAAGAAAGAATGATCTTGGTTATGAACTATAGAAAAATAGCCTCCTTTTTCCTCAGATGAACACCCGAATTTGTTTAGAATTTGATTATTATTTGTGTGTGTCTGTGTGTGTGTGCGTGCGGCGTTCATGTCCGTTACCGCTGTTAAATCTACGTTGCTGAATTGCTACACTACACTACATGACATTCAGCACCCACCAGCAAAAACATAATTCGGCGCCTATGATCAAAATTGTCGGCAATTGTCACCAGACGTTTTTTTCCCAATGGAGTAAGGCATCTCACTTCACTTCACCTCATACAATCTCTGCGTACAGCCGCGCTGCAGGACAGGGTCTCAGCGCAGCTTCTTTTTTTTTATAGGATTTTTCTGAAACAGGGGCCATTATGGGGCCAAATGTAACCTTCAGGGGCCAACAGTATTAAACCCCTTTCAGGAGGGCGCAAAGCGGCGACCGCCGCCGGCTTTCCCATTCATCGTGTATGTGCTACCGCAGCGCAAGAGTGGACCGCTCTGCTGGCGAGCTTGGCGGCGCGCGAGAGGCCAGCTGCCACGGGCGTTTCACCTGCCTGCGCCTGAATTGAATTTTTTTATTTCATCGCGCTGTGAGGGCATCTCGGTGCGACCAATAGGAGAGAAGATGGTTGTCATCCTGCTGAGGACCCACTCCCCAGCAGGCTGTCAAACTGCTCCCTGTTCAATCTGAAGTGAACCTGGTCATCATTGAGCTGTAGCTCCAACGAGCCTGGATTCCCCCAAATCCTGTCTTCTCATGAGGATTTCATGGAGGTTCCATGAAATCCTCATGAGAAGACAGGATTTGGGGGAATCCTTGCTGCTGCTGCTCGTCTCCTCCTCAGAAGAACTAAAGCCAGGGCTTTTCTTTGAAGCAGGGACAGATACATTTTGCAAATTGAGCTGTAGCTACTGTATGTCCAAACCAGTGGGAAAAGGGCGCCAGATCGGAAAAACTTTTTTCGGTCGCCTAGCAACAAACAGTACTGGAGTTGAGGGGGGATGAGGGGGGGTGGCATCCCCCCTGAAATAAAAACGGTCCAAATCATCCCCCCTGAAATAAAAACAGTCCAAATCATCCCCCCTGAAATAAAAACGGTCCAAATCATCCCCCCTGAAATAAAAACGGTCCAAATCATCCCCCCTGAAATAAAAACGGTCCAATTCATCCCCCCTGAAATAAAAACGGTCCAATTCATCCCCCCTGAAATAAAAACGGTCCAAATCATCCCCCCTGAAATAAAAACGGTCCAAATCATCCCCCCCTGAAATAAAAACGGTCCAAATCATCCCCCCTGAAATAAAAACGGTCCAAATCACCCCCCCCTGAAATAAAAACGGTCCAAATCACCCCCCCTGAAATAAAAATGGTCCAAATCATCCCCCCCATGAAATAAAAACGGTCCAAATCATCCCCTCTGTAAAACTGCCATCTCTTATGTAATTTCATCAATGAATGTGGTTTTACTGCTATTTCAACATTTAGAGTCATCACCAGAAAAATAACTTATTTGACAATTTTCACCTGTTTCAAGTACATTTTCACTTGAAAAAAGTAGAAAAATCTGCTAGTGGGACAAGATTTATCTTCTCATTACAAGCAAAAAAATCTTGTTCCACTGGCAGATTTTCCTACTTATTTCAAGTGAAAATTTACTTGAAACAGGTGAAAATTGTTGTTTTTTATTTACTTTTTGTATGAACAGCAGCAAAGTTGAATAAAATATTTATTTTTTATTGAAGTAGCCATCTTTCTCGTGTTTATTATCATTTGCCACATAATTAAAGCAACCTCATACTAAATTTAAGAAAACAATTTTTGCATTTTTATGTCATATAATAAGGTTAGGTTCAGTCTGCTGCAGAGATGAGCGGACCTCAGCAAACCTCCATGAGCCGTTTCTTTACTGGTTGTTCGAGTAAAAGAAATAGTGATGAACAAGTGGAAAATCCTACCAAAAAGAAAAGCAAAGGCTTTAATCGCAAGTACGACATTATGTATATAAAATACGGATTTGTTGCAACGGGCGATTTGGAGACGCCAAACACACTATGTATTTTATGTGGAGAAACGCTCGCCAACGAAGCAATGAACCCATCCAAGCTCCAAAGACACTTAAATACAAAACATCCTTCTCTCAAAGACAAACCAGTGGATTTTTCGAAAGGAAAAAACGTGAGTTAGATTTGCAGAAACAAGTTTTGAAGGCCACAACATCAGCTAACGTCGCTGATGATAGCCTGCATTTTAAAATGCATTGTTTTTTTCTGAAATGTTTATTAAAATTGACATAAATTGTCAACCGGTCCCTGAGCTTTTTGTTTATACTTCTGCTGGTCCTTGGCACAAAAAAGGTTGGGAACCCCTGCTCTAGTGGATGTTGTGGAGTATTGTGTCGTCTTTCTGCAGGTTTTTGTACAGAGTTTTAGTGTTTCCTGTCACTGTGGGCCTCACAGCACAGTAGTACACAGCAGAGTCTGACACTGCAGCAGAGGAGATCTGCAGATCCATTTGTGTTTTATTATCATTCACTGTAAAAGAAAATCCAGACCTTGGCTCTGAAATTGCTGTTCCCGTTCCTAAATGAGAGATAAGGAACTCTGGTGGTTTTCCTGGATATTGTCGATACCAGTAAAACTCGTCACCACCAGTGGCCTTTTTAGATAATCTGTACGACAGCGTAAGATGTGTTTCTTCTAAACTGGACTCTTCATCTTTGACTGCAGTGAGTTCTTCACAGCTGACACCTAAAGGAAGACAAATCTGCTTTATATTTGGTCACAAACCTCTTTAGAAATGAATGACATGTATAAAAGTGTGAATGAAAATGATTTAAAAGGTGCAGATTGTAACGTACCTGTTAGAATCCTGATCATCAGTAGAGAAAGTACATAATAGTCCATGTTGAATAGAGCTGATGTTTGTGGTTTGTGTGTTGAACTGTGTTGAATGTGGAAGTTTGTGTCTCTTCTATAGTTTAGTAACAGCTCAGCTCCTCCCTGAATCTCTCCGTCTCCTCTTTGATCTGGAGTTTCTGTTCTCTAGGGCTGTAACGATACACTAATCTCACGATACGGTACGATACACAATATTGAGGTCACGATAACGATACGATACGATATTATAGCAGTATTTTTTTAACAACCTTGAATGAGGAACATATGACTGGAATAAATGGTCTTTTATTTGAAAGACACACAATACAACAGTTTGTAACGCTTTATAACTGTTTAAGTTTTAAAGAGAAAGCCAGGCCAACCATTTTCCACAAACTGAACTAAAAGTAAATGTCAGGTTTGCATTATGATCTTCAGTTTCATACAAGTACAAATATTTTGCCACAAACTGAATAGTTTCTCTCATGTATGACTCGACTTTTTTCTTTTCCAGAAATTTAACAACTAAAATTAAATAAATAAATAAAAGTAAATAAATACATACAATTTTACATCATAAAAAAGATTGATTCATGCTCACCTTATAAGTGTAAGAGGAGATTTATTTTTGTTAAGAAGGTTATTTTGGTAATTCAGGGTTCATTATTCTATAAATATATTCTTTATATTCTGATGTAAATCAGGGACTATAATGACACTAGTCAGTTTATCTGTAGTTGTTGTTAGTATGTTTTAGATTGGGCGGAGTGATACGCCACAGTACGGCACTAGGTGCTGTGTTGATGTTCTAAAATCCTACACTGTTGAGGGACATTAAAGTACACTGGAACTCAGCAGAAGTTGTCTGCGTGTTTATCCTACTCACGACCCGAAAAAGGTTTAATTTAATAAGGTAAGGCTTAACTCTACACCAGCCTTACATGAGTAAAAGTTCAGAGCTCAAAACGGGACCACAAAACGGGACTAGTTTCTTCTGAGCGGAGTAAGATTTTGGTCTGCGCGGCCGCGGCTGTGGTCGGATGCGCATTACTAGTCAACATAGAATAGATTAATATTAATAACCCAATATCACGATACAGTTTGTCACCTCCACGACACGTTTCGTGACGTTTTTGTATCGCGAAATTTCGTGGCACGATATATTGTTACACCCCTACTGTTCTCTCACTTTCTCTTCCTCCCAGTTTACAGACTGCAGCTTCATCTGGTTTCAGCTGGAACTGAGTCGTTTTTCTTTGTTTCAGGAGTTTCAGAAAGCTCACTGAGATTGTTTCAAGCATGGATCATTTTTCAGGCGTTCAAACACATGAAGGACCTGCGGCCTCATGTACGAAACGTGCGGCGAACAAAAAAAGTGCGTACGCAACTTTCTATGCTCACGGTCGGATGTTCGAAAATTTACTTGAACATAGAAAGTTGTGGTCCTCCACGCACACATCATGTCTGGCATATGCACATTTCTGAGGTTTTGTCCGTTGGTGACACTCACTGGTGATGCAGTGAAGTGCAGAATATGAGGAAACGTGATGTCAGCAATAAGTTCACGACCACATGAAGGACACGACAGTCCCCACATCACCAGATAAATTACACAAGAGTGGAGCTGCAACAATCTCACAATCAACCACATGATCATATAAAGGCAGGAGCTCAATGATGGAACCTGCAAATCCCAACGGCAGCCTTGGCTCCGTTAGAGGAACCTGCTGGTGCAGGATAAGTAGAGAGTCTTCAGGGACCAGACTGATCTGCTGGTCCAGGACTAAGACTGGACCATCAGCTGGTTTAGTCTGGACCTGCTGGTCCAGGACTAAGACTGGACCATCAGCTGGTTTAGTCTGGATCTGCTGGTCCAGGACTAAGACTGGACCATCAGCTGGTTTAGTCTGGACCTGCTGGTCCAGGACTAAGGCCCAATCCCAATTCAACTTCACTCGCCCTTCTTTTCTTCCCTAACCCCTAAAAAAGAAGGGGGAGATTTTAGGGCACTTGAGATCTAGGGCACTTGGCCCAGTTGCCTGTCCCATTTCTCCTACTCCCCCTCGTTTCCATCCCTAACCTGATCAGGAAGCAGAGAGCCAAAAGCTGTTTTAATTTCAGCTGTAGCGCTGTTAATATAGCACTTTATTACGTTTTAATATTTTTTCAGGTATAAAGGTAACCTTTAAGATCCGCAACCGGGGCTCAGTTTATCCAAATAACGCCTGTTAAGAAATTTGCTCCGAAATTTCGAGATTTCGGTCTGCCGGCTCCGGAGCTTGGGTCCTCGTTAAATCGACGCAGAGCCTACGGCGTAGGGTACGGCGTAGGGTACGGCGTAGGGTACGGCGTAGGGTACGGCGTAGGGTACGGCGTAGGGTATGGCGCGTACATCGACGCAGAGCTTACGGCGATGGTTACGTAACCTACGCCGTAGGCTCTGTGTTGGTGTAACGCGGAACCATAAATCCCTTTATTCTGGCGTGATCTTCGGCAACTTTATCTGAAAGTGTGTAAATTACCCAGATAACAGCTGGATTACTTTGTGGTTTCTGAAAACTATTATATCAGAAGCATCCAAAACAAATCTGACGAGTCACAGGATTATTTCTCTCTATTTCTCTGAGACGAGTCTGCCTGTTTGCCTTCGGTCGGCGAGTCAAATCGACGCAGAGCCTACAGCGTAGCTTACGTAGCCTACGCCGTAGCTTACGTAGCCTACGCCGTAGCTTACGTAGCCTACGCCGTAACCTAACAGCCTTTACTCCGGCGCGATCTTAGCGAACAATGGACAAAAAAGGGATTATGTACATTCACTGAGTGAATATTATGAAAGTAAAATATTGGTTTGCAATTAGAAATGTAATCAAAACGCATTTTTATGCAGAAACTAACTCAAAATATTGATTTTATTCACAAAAAAATAAGAAATGTCCGCCATGTTTTTTTTTTTGATTCAGTCCGCAAATGACGACGAAAAGCATTCTGGGAAATTTTCATACCCCCTCGCTCGCCAAGTCAGCATCTGAAATCCCTCGATTTGAAGGGGCTATTCTCAGCCCCTAGCCCTCGTTATGCCCCCTCCCCCTAGGTGAAAAGAGGAATTGGGACACCACTACCTTCACGGGAACGCGCAAAAGTTAGGGTTAGTGAAGAAAACGAGGGCGAGGGGTTCGATTGGGACGCAGCCTAAGACTGGACCATCAGCTGGAGCTGCTACAGGTCGGACATCTCTGTCACCATGACGACCGTATGGGACGACTACTCGAGATTAAAGCCAGATCCTAAAACATCCCATAACTGTGTCTGGACAGAAAAACATTAATATACATTTTTAAGTGAAAAACCGTTTCTGTAAAGTTGTCTTTTAAAATAAAACTAAGATGCCGCAGAAAGGTTGGTTGGTACAAACTGATGTGATTCAGCAATGAATGAATGAAGTTGAATGAATGAAGTTTTTATCGAATGTTTGGGCAACTTTCAGAGTCTGATATGGAGTCATCTGCAGGTGCTGCAGGTCCAGAAAGAGTTTCTCCGGTGATGGACTGGGACCTGGACCGGGATCTAGACCGGTCTCTCCTCCTGCAGCTGCAACACTGAGTTACAGCAACTTTGCTCTTTATTTCTCACGTTTGCACCTCGATAATCCCGTTGGCACAAGTTGTCTTTCTGCAGCGGAGAAATCAGATTGTGATGCTTCATGTTTTAAATATAAGCTCATGTTGTTCACATTGTAGAGGTGATCGTGGACATCCACAATGTGTAAGACTCAATAAACGTGTACATTGGTCTTAATCCGTTAGTATAAAATTAGCGTGACAATAAAGCGGAACGAGGAGCCGTTTTTTGGTTCTTAAAATACAAACAAGAAAAGGAGAGTGTAATGATGCACTAACGCTGCCTATAAACATTCACAAATCCTTACGATCATAATAAAACCACAACTCTTCACGGAACGCAACACAAAGAAAAGAACAACAATCCCCATAATGCAATGCAGCTTAAATCAGAAGAAATGCCCCCAAATAAATTATTTTTCCACGCTTCAACTTTTGACAGGAGTGTCTCCAGCTCACAGACGATGTTTTTTTAATTTCTTTTACTTGTTTTTGCAAGTTCCTTGTTAACATGAGCGGTTTTTAATGGATAATTATCCTCATTATTATATTAAAATATATCTACTTGAATGAAGAGACAGGGCGGAGTGTTGTGCTCCCGCATGTGTGCTCAATTCCACGTTGATTGTGATGTTCAAAGAATTAGTTTCACGCACGGATTCACGTTGAAATCCATGCACTCTTTGTACATGAGGCCCCAGGAAACTGGACCACATTACACCGGTCATGAAATCGCTACACTGGCTTCCAGTGAGTCCATTTTTTAAGAATGAGATGTGAACCTGCTGTACTCTACTGCCCTTACTTTTTAACAACTTGTACTTTTTATTATTTTACCCCTTGTCTTATCATTGTATTTCATTTTATTTGTTATTTACTGTTTAATTGTGTCTTGCCACTTTTAATTTTGATAAAAAGCACTTTGAATTACCTTGTGTTGAATTGTGCTATACAAATAAACTTGCCTTGCCTTGCCTACCAAGTGAAAGCAGTAGGGACACACATAGGTACATACACACGTTTTTACAGTCAGCACTCTAGTTCAGGAACTGTTTTAATAAATCTAAACTAAGAGTGTGTGAGGTCCTCTAGTGGATGTTGTGGAGTATTGTGTTGTCTTTACTCTGCAGGTTTTTGTACAGAGTTTTAGTGTTTCCTGTCACTGTGGGCTGCAGAGCACAGTAGTACACAGCAGAGTCTGACACTGCAGCAGAGGAGATCTGCAGATGGACTTCATTCTTCGGTTTGTTCAGTTCAGCATCAAATCTGTCTTTACTGAACTCTGGAGCGTTTTCTGCTGTTGTTGAGTAACGTTTCAGCATGTATCTTGGATAACTTTTTACTTCTTTTTTGTACCAGAACAAATACGGATATGAATCACTGGTTTCAAAAGTACAGTTCAGTGTAACTGTGTCTCCTTCAGCAGCAGTGACGTCTCCTGCTGGCTGGATCACTTTGTCTTCTCCTTTACATTCTAAGGAAGAACAGAATATACAGAGGAAGACATGAATCAATAAAGATGATTGATCGAAGGAGAACAATCAGTATGTGGATGTTTGTATCTTACCAAAGAAAAGAGCAGCAAGAATAATCCACAGCCGATGATCCATCTGTACAACAAGGTTTAAAGCAACAGGAGAAACTAGTTGATGTTCAACATTCAGTCTGAGAAGTGTTCTCTTCACAGCAGTAGTTGTTATTGACACAATGATTGATCAGTGCAGAAGTAGTGCTCCGCCCACTTGATGATGTCACCCTCTAGTGGAGAGAAAAAGCTGAGCTCCACAGTTGGAAAAATGGTTTCCAGCAGCTTGTCAGAGTTACAACTTGTGTTTTTCAGACTCTGTGGGTTCAGTGTCGCTGCAGCAGAGGAGATAAGCATCCACATGTTGTTCTGTAAGTTTAACTTTGAACATTTGTGAATATTAATTTAACTGACCACAGGCCGTGTGAAAAATCTACAAAACAACGTAAAAAAACAATATGTAAAAGAGTAATATAATAAAATGAAAAAAACAAAGTGAGAAGCATAACATTATTAGAAGCAATAACGATGTATAAAGAGCAAGTTGCATTTGAGGAATGTGTTCATACTGAAATGTGCAAATATATGTTCAATCTGCAATGTGAAAAGGAGCTTGTGCATGTTTCCAGTTCACCGTTTGTGGGGTGTGGTTATGATTTGACATGAGAAGGTCAGAGTTCACAGTTCTGACAGCCTGAGGAATAAACTCTTTCTGAGTCTCTCTGTGTGCTCTTTGATGAGGCGTAGGTGTCGGCCAGAGCGTAACCACTCCATCTGTTCATGGCTGGGGCTGTGGGGGTCATTCACTCTTCATTGGAGTTAAAGGACCAGACTTTGTGTCCATGTTTGTGAAGGAGAAATGCTTCTTTGTAGCTCTAATTCAGTTTAAGAAGTTTTTCTGCTGATGAAACTTCGGGGAAAAAAAGATTGAACTTAAAAGTAATTTTCATAACAGTGTGTGCCCTTATCATCATGTATTCATTAGTAGCTGATGTGGATGTGTTGTTCATGTGGATCCTCCCACAGTGTTTCATCAGCAGCTGGAACCACAGACACTCTGATAAAACAGGAATTAGCAGAATCCATCTGATATTAAGCTGTGGTTTGAATCCCACTTCCCTCCTCTTTGAAGAGTCGTCACATAACTGTGTTCAGGTTTTTGTACAGCCTCTTCTACACTTTGATTTTATTTGATTTGATTTGATTTGACATCTTTATTGACAATGGAAAATGTATAAATACATAGGCCACACCATCATCAAAAGGATAAAAACACAATAAAGCAGGAGCTTATTTCCATTGCGGTCCTTTAAGATATGTGTGTGCGTAAACAATGGTCTGCTGAATGAAAGTGTGGTGTACGTCAGGACATGTGGGAGAAAATGTGGACTGCGTGGGTCGGCCTACCACGCCAGGGAGAGAGATATAAGGCAGGAATACACACATTTAACATTCATTACAATACAAAGCAGATACGAATCCAATTTTAAAACACTATGCACCAGAATATTTTTAACCTACACCCATCTTCTACCCCTGATAATCCAGCTCCTCACAAAAGTTTTAAAGGAAGCAGAGGAGCTAGTGGATTTCAGATCTTCAGGTAGGCTATTCCAGGCCAAGGCCCCGGTGTACAAAAATGAACTTTGACCCCCGTTTGTCCTGAACTTGGCCGGCACCACATTGGTGGAGCTTCCTCTGGTAGCATGTCCATGAATACTATTGACCCTGGTAAAATAGTTAATTAGATATTTTGGCACCGGCTTGTGTAATATTCTGTGTACCATAGAGAGTTTAATTTGTAGCACTCTTTCCTCCACTCTTAGCCACTTGAGGCTTTCAAAATGAAACTGAGTGAGGTGAGTTCTGGGGTGTAGTTGGAGGACTACCCTGACTCATTTATTTTGTGCTGTCTGTAGGCTATGCTTCAGATGTTTTGAAGTGCTAGAGAACCACGATGTGCAAGCATAATCAAAGAGGCACTGAACCAAGGCCCCTGCCAAGATCTCTAGGGCTGTCCTATCTAAGAAAGATGATGTCCTGGCAAGGAATCTGACTCTCTGGTTTACTTTTGATATAACCCTCTTGGCCATACTCTCTCCTGTCAACTTATTGTCCAGGATACAGCCCAGGTAGGTAACCTCCTTCTTATCCGTCACCTCCGTATCGCCCACCACCACCTTGAGTCCATCAACCCTCGCTAATCTAATGCTTGACCCAAATAGGATGGACTCGGTTTTACCTAGGTGGAGGGATAAATGATTGTCAACCAACCAGGTACTGATCTTACTGAGCTCACAGCTAAGTGTTTTTTCTACTTCTGATTTATCCTGATGAGATGTCAGAAGAGCTGCATCGTCAGCAAACAGAAATAGATCACAGTCACAGGCTGACTTCATATCATTGACATATAATAAGAAGAAAAGCTGACCCAAGATGCTTCCTTGAGGAACACCACACATTGGCTTAAGTGCGGAGGACATGGACCCATTTACTTGCACCATTTGCCTACGATCCTCAAGGAAGGAGCTCACCCATTTCAAGGTAGCGCTGCTGAAGCCCATGGCTCTAAGTTTAAATAACGATTGCAGATTAGACGATAATTCCCTGGATCTAATTTATTCCCTTTTTTATATAGAGCTACAACTCTTGCTGATTTAAAATCTGTTGGGAAACACCCCTGCTCTATGGACGTATTAAAAATAAAAGTTAGACATGGAGTAATGGCCTCTGCCGCGTCCTGCAGGAATTTAGCGGAAATATTATCCAGTCCTGTAGCCTTATTGAGGTTCAGGGTCTGGAGGTCAAGGTCAAGGTCTTTGTATCACTGTGTTTCTAGAGCACAGTAGTAGAGAGCTGTGTCTGCCAGGGTTAGCTTTCTGATGGTCAGTTCAGTCGAGCTGTCAGTTGTTTGGGACTCATATCGATCATCAGGGATATATTCACTAGTGGAGCCTTTTGCTCCTTTCCAGAGTATAAACTGAGGAGCCTGAAGGTCAGAATGATGTTTGTACCAGTAAAGGTTAATATAAGTGTCACTTGTCTGATAGTTGCATGTGAGTGTTACACTTTGTCCTTCTCTTCCACTGACTTCATCTTGATCAGGAGAGATTGTGTCTCCAGCTATTAGTTCTGGAAAAAGTGGAGAAAATGAAGCCATTAGACTAACATTGTCCATGATACTGAGAGGAGGAGAAGAGAGTGGAAAATGTCCCATGTAAAGTGTTACTCTGTGGACATTCACAACTAAATCAACTGTAGAACTCTGTCAGGTCCATTTACATGATTTCCATTCTATCAGAGCAAAGAAACCAGAAAAGGAGTGAAATACAGTCTGGATATGTGGTTAATGCAGCAGCTTCAACAAAACTTGAATCCCTGTTCTTAAACTCACCTAGAATGTGAGATAGAAGCAGAAAGAGCTGAAGCAACATGTCTTTGGAGATCTTCAAGCCAGACAGACAGCAGATAAACTATGTTCTTCCACTGCAGGAGAATGAGGAAGAAATAATGTCATTGATGAGCTGAAGTTCAGTGGGCGGGGCCAATTACCTCCTGACATGATTTGTTTCACTTCAACTCAACCAATCAAATAGTTTTATGTTTCCTCAGCAGCTCTGTCTCTGTCTCTGATCTTTACTGCTTCATGTCTCTGTTGTCTTTGTCATCAGTCCAATGACTCAACAATCAGAGCTTTAACAGTGTGTGAGGTCCTCTAGTGGATGTTGTGGAGTATTGTGTCGTCTTTCTGCAGGTTTTTGTACAGAGTTTTAGTGTTTCCTGTCACTGTGGGCTGCAGAGCACAGTAGTACACAGCAGAGTCTGACACTGCAGCAGAGGAGATCTGCAGATCAAACTCCTTTTTCTGTTTATCATGTGTCAGAGAATATTTTTCTTCTTTTTCTGAATAATCTGCAATGAGAAACATTGGATATGAACTGGGCTTCTGTTGGTACCAGAAGACAGACGTTACAGATTCAGAATAGTTGCAGGAGAGAGTCACAGTTTCTCCTTCCAAAGTCATCACTTCATCTCTAAAAGGTGTCAGTAAATCTCCAGAGAATCCTGGGAAAAAGAAACAACAACAAAGTGACATTTAGATAAAAATTCTGTATCTTTAAACTATGTTAAGCTTTAAAAAATAAATACATTCCAATGTATTTGTTTCATTTGTATCATCTCTCACATCTTTAGAAGACTCACCAGTTTGAAAGGAGACGATCATCAGCCAAACCAAAAGTAGACTCATTTTTTCACTTGAACTGAACAAACAACTGAGAACACAGCTGCTCCTCAGTTCTTACATCAAGCTTTTATGTTTAGATGTGTAGCTCCTCCTCTTGTTGTGGTCTGTTTCCACTCAGGCTGATGGAAGATTCAGAAATGGCAGCGATGCTGCAGTCGTCATCGTCGTCGTCGTCATCACCACTATTAACTAACTCAACAGACACATGTTCAGGACCCGTGCAAAGCAGCTGGCTGAGACATTTTGTAATATCTGCTACCTCTTACGGTGATGAATCCGCCTACAGAACAGAGGTGCAGAATCTGGTCAGGTGGAGTTCAGAAAACAACCTGTATCTCAACTCCAGAAGAACAAAGAGCAGGCGCCTCATGTACAAAGAGTGCGTGGATTTCAACATGAATCTGTCTGTGGAATTCTTGCGTACGCAAAAAAAAATTCAGATATTCAAAACTGTGCGTTCGCCCAAATCCACGCACATCCAATCACAATCAATGTGGAATTGAGTGTATATTTAGGAGCACAACACTCGTTTGAATTTGAATATGATAATGAGGATAAATATCCATTAAAAACCGCTGATCCAATCCAATGATGATGAATCCAAGGAACTTGCAAAAACAAGGGAAACAAATTAAAAAAAAAACATTGGTCGTGAGCTGGAGAAATAATTTATTTGGGGGCATTTCTTCTGATTCAAGCCGGGAAAACAGACTAAGGTGCTGTAATTGTGTTGACCGCATTGCATTTTTGGTATCGTTGTTATTTGCTTTGTGTTGCGTTCCGTGAAAAGTTGTGGGTTTATTGTGTTCATAGGTGTTTGTGAATGTTTATGGTCAGTGTTAGTTCATCATTACACTCTTTTTTTTTGTTTGTATTTTAAGAACCGACACCATAACTTAAGTTGGTGGGACGACAAACAGCTCCTCGTTCCGTTTTACTGTCACACGTATTATATACTATACTTTATAACGGATTAAGCCCAATGTACTTGTCTATTGAGTCTCATAGTTGGCATTGTGGGAGTCTGCGATCACCTCTATCATAAGTATAACACTGTGAACAAAATAAACTTATATTTAAAATATGAAGCATCGAAATTTGATTCCTCCACTGCAGAAATAAAGACAAGTTGTGCACACGTGATTATATCGAGGTGCAAACGTGAGAAATAAGGAACAAAGTCGCTGTCACTCGGAGTGTTGCAGCCGAAGGAGGAGAGACGGTCTAGATCTTTACTGCTTCCTGTCTTTGTTGTCTTTGTCATCAATCCAATGACTAAAACACTCACAGCTTGTGTGAGGTCCTCGAGTTGATGTTGTGCAGTATTTATGCATGTCTGTAACAGTGTGCGGCCAGCCCCCGTCATTCTTCAACTTTGTGTCTGTTCTATCTGCGGCCCTGTCTATGCACCTTTTGGTCGATTTCCTGGTGGTCGATATCTTCTCATCTCCTCCGGCTCGCTCCATTTCTACAGTCGTGAAGCTTTTTTCTGGCCTAGCCATTCTTCTCTCTAAGGAGAAAACCTTCGGACCCTCCAATCATTTGGAATTTCCGCTCGACAGTGTATTGATGCAGGTCTGCGGTCTAAGTCTAGGTCTAGGTCCCGGCCTCCATCACCGGGAGGAGAGACCGGTCTAGGTTCCGGCCTCCATCACTGGGAGGAGAGACCGGTCTAGGTCCCGGCCTCCATCACCAGGAGGAGAGACCGGTCTAGGTCCCGGCCTCCATCACCAGGAGGAGAGACCGGTCTAGATCCCGGCCTCCATCACTGGGAGGAGAGACCGGTCTAGATCCCGGCCTCCATCACTGGGAGGAGAGACCGGTCTAGGTCCCGGCCTCCATCACTGGGAGGAGAGACCGGTCTAGGTCCCGGCCTCCATCACTGGGAGGAGAGACCGGTCTAGGTCCCGGTCTCCATCACCAGGAGGAGAGACCGGTCTAGGTCTCAGCCTCCATCACTGGGAGGAGAGACCGGTCTAGGTCCCGGCCTCCATCACTGGGAGGAGAGACCGGTCTAGGTCCCGGCCTCCATCACCAGGAGGAGAGACCGGTCGAGGTCCCGGCCTCCATCACCAGGAGGAGAAACCGGTCTAGGTCCCGGCCTCCATCACCGGGAGGAGAGACCGGTCTAGGTCCCAGCCTCCATCACCGGGAGGAGAGACCGGTCTAGGTCCGGGCCTCCATTTTTGGGAGGAGAGACCAGTGTAGGTCCTGGGAGGAGAGACCAGTCTGGGTCCCGGCCTCCATCACCGGAGAAACACCTCCTGGATTCCTGCAGCACCTGCAGCCAACTCAATATCAATTCAATTCAATTCAATTTTCAATTCAACTTTATTTATATAGCGTCTAATACAACAGATGTTGTCTCTAGACGCTTTCCAGAGATCCAGAACATGAACATAAACATAAACATAAACATAAACCCCGAGCAATTATTATATAAACAATGGCAGGTAAAAACTCCCATAGTGGGAGAAAAGCCTTAAGCCAAACAGTGGCAAGGAAAAACTCCCCTTTAGGAGGGAAGAAACCTTGAGCAGGACCAGGCTCATAAGGGGGGACCCTCCTGCCGAAGGCCAGACTGGGGGAGTCAGGGACGTCAGCAGCACACAGCAGGCAGGTGGAAGCAACAGCGGGATGACCAGAGGTGGGTGGGGAGGGGGGGGCGTCAGCAGCACACAACAGTCATGTGGAAGCAGCAGCGGGATGACCAGAGGGGGGGGAGGGCGTCAGCAGCACACAACAGTCACGTGGAAGGAGTAGCGGGATGACCAGAGGGGGGGGGGGGGGGGGGGTGCAGGCAGGCGGAAGCAGCAACAGCAGACATCCACGTAGGCAGGTGGAAGAAGCAATCCTCCACAGTCAAAACCCGAGCAACTTAGCAGAAATAACAAAAAACATATTTTATAATACTCTGAAAAGGAAAACATTTAATGATTTATTTTATTACCAAATTCTCTCATCTGCTACATAACCCCCCTCAAAATAGATGTTGTCCCCAACATCCTGACATTTGACCTGTAGTGCAAATAAGGGGTTAAATGACATACCATCGACAATCACACAGTGCAATATTACCCACTAACACTGTTACTGTAATTTGCCTTGTGCTCTATAAGTTTTAGCTTTACAGACTGGAACTCTTTTCATACATTCAATCATATGGGTTAATACCCAGAGTCCTTCACTGTTCTCTTCTGGTCTGTGTGACCATCATGGTCCACTTAGTTACACGCAGTTAACGCACTCCAGTGCTGGCTTGTAACATAGTTGTATCAGTGCATCATGTCCAAAACACCTACACTCTCCTTTGACAAAGTTCTATGAGTGATATGTGATGTGCTTTAAATATGTATGTTAAACTGTAATCACAGTCCTTAAGTGGATCTTATGTTCAACAGTCCCTTTGAATGTGAATTCTGTGTTGAACAGTCCATTTGTTTTGTCTTGAATATGATGTATGTGCATCTACTCACTTCAGTGGTCCCAGATGTGTGATCACACTGCTTTTACCGGTCATGCACATAGGGTTGCTGGTAGTAGTATGGCTGAACCGTGTGTGTCCATGGCACCTCAAAGTTGGTTTGATATGGTAATGTTCTCAGATTATAGCAAGATGGTGAGCCAAGTTGGTCATACGTGAAGACCTTAGGTCGCCTGTGCTGTCGTCTAGGCCGCTGAGACTCTTGCTCACTGGTTCTGCTGTGCTCGCTTGGGACAAGTGAGGGGACAGCCTCCTCCACAGGTGGGTCCTCGACATAACTGTCCTCTTGCTCAGGTTCAGCAGGTTCATCAGCTCTCACAGGATTCGGTGTCTGGCATCGCTGAAGTTGCTGCTGAGATGACACTGGAAAATATTCATCGTCGTCGTCGTCCTCTTCCTCTGATTGCTCCACTTCCTCCCTTGTCTCCGCAGTTCTTTTCTTTGCTTGTGGCTGCACTGGTGTTTCGAGTGGCAGATGGTCACATGGTAGAAGAAGATTGCGGTGCAATGTCCTTGATCTCCCTTTTCCCTTCTCAGGCCTGAGTTCATAAACAGGGATGTCTTTACTGACTTGACGAACAACTGTGTGGATTACATCCTCCCAGTAGTTTCTCAGCTTGCCTGGACCGCCACGAGGTGTCAGGTTCCTGATTAAAACACGATCACCAGGCTGTAATACTGAGCTTTTCACCTTACTGTCATAATGTCTTTTGCTTCTCGCGGCCGCTTTCTGAACATTTTCTCTCGTGATCTCGTACGCCTCTTCCATGCCCTGTTTCCACTTTTCCATGTAGTTATGATGGTTACTGTCACCTTGTCCTGAGGTCAGGCTGAACAACATGTCGACTGGCAACCGTGGGGAGCGCCCATATAACAAGTCAAAGGCAGAGAAACCAGTCACCTCGCTGCGAGTACAATTGTACGCATAGATCAATTTGCTCAGTGAGTCTTTCCAGTTAGTCTTTTGTCTCTCTGTGAGTGTCTTTAACATCTGGAGTAGTGTTCGGTTAAAGCGCTCTACCTGTCCGTTCCCTTGGGGGTGGTAGGGAGTAGTTCTTGACCCGGCAACTCCACAGTAGTTTTTCAGTTGTGCAAACAGCTGATTTTCAAATTCACCACCCTGATCATGGTGTATTCTTGTTGGAAAACCGAACCTTAGAGCATAGTCATTAAAAATGTTATCGGCAGCTGTTTTGCCTGATTTGGAAGTCGTAGCGTACGCCTGGGCAAAGCGTGTAAAATGGTCGATTATGACAAGAATATATTCATAACCACCCTTGCATTTGTCAAGGTGGAGAAAATCAACAGAGACCAACTCAAATGGTTGAGTGGTTACAATGCTAGTCAGTGGTGCTCTTGTCTCACGGCACGGCTTCTTATGTTTAAGACAGACACATTTTTTCAAAACATAATCCTCTATCTCTCGCTGCATATACGGCCAGTAGAACCGGTCTCGTATCAGTGACGTTGTCCTGTCTACACCCTGATGGCCCATTTCATTGTGAAGTTCCCTCAACACGGTACTTTTGTGTTTTTCTGGTAGGATCAGCTGATTTCGGTTTGCTGTTTTTCTGTGCAAAACTCCATTTTCACTCATCTCTAATTTGTCCCATTCTCTCAGAAGACAAGTGACCTGTGAGCTGAGTTGTTTCAGTTCTGGACCTGATGTCTTTTTATCTGCCAGTTTACACTGAATCACATGTCCAATAGTCGGATCACTCCTCTGGTCCTGTTTGATCTGCCCTAATGTCAGTGGAATGATAACTGCATCTGTAGTTATGGCTGCACACTTGACCGAGACACCCATTGACCATGACACACTGGATTCATCCTGATTTTCCACTGCCTGTGTAGCTGCTCCAATCACATCATGTGACATTTCCTCTGAACACTCTCTCATGAACGTCTCCATATCTATCGGCATCCTGGACAGACTATCTGCGTCAATATTTTCCTTACCAGGGCGATATTTGATCGTAAAATGGAAATCTGCCAATTCTGCCACCCATCGACACCCAGTTGCATTCAATTTAGCAGTAGACAGCACATAGGTAAGCGGATTATTGTCACTATACACTGTGAAGAATGGTGCATAATAGAGGTAATCACGAAACTTTTCTGTGATCGCCCATTTGAGGGCTAAAAACTCTAACTTGCCTGAATGCAAATTGTAATTCTTCTCAGCTGCAGTCAGAGTACGAGAGCCATATGCAATCACACGGAGCTTTCCGTTTTGCTTTTGGTGCAGTATTGCACCTAGTCCCTGGTTCGACGCATCAGTATGGAGTATAAACGGCTGTGAGAATTCTGGGAAGCCTAGAACAGGAGGCTGAGTTAAACAGTCTATCAACTGCTCTAATACTGACTGATGTATGTCAGTCCACTCAATAGGTGTACTGGAGGGGACACCTCTGCTGTTTTGTTTTGTTTGCCACTTTCTCCTTTTGTTATGCAAGGTTTCAGTTTCTACAGGTACTTTAAGCTGGTCATACAGAGGACTGGCGATCCGCGAGAAATCTTTGATATACTGTCTGTAATAACTTAACAGTCCCAACACTGCTCTTAACTCACCAACAGTACTTGGCCTTTTGTCTTTCAAAGCTGTCACTGCAGCAGTATCAGCGGGATCTATCCTGTTCCCTTCTGCCGACACAATCCTGCCGAGGTAACGCACTTCCCCTTTAAACAGGTCACACTTCCTTGGTTTTAGTTTTATTCCATGTTCCCTCAGCCATCGCAGCACCTTCCTGACGTCGTTGACGTGATCCTCAAATGTCCTGCTAAACACTAGAACATCATCAAGGTAAGGCACACATACTTCATCCCTTAATCCCTCTAAACACTCTTCCATGCAGCGCTGGAATGCTGCAGGCGCGTTCATGAGTCCAAATGGGATTCGGACCCACTCATATAGGCCCCCGGGGGTCACAAAGGCTGTTAGATGTTTACTGTCCTTACCCATGAACCCCTGGTGATATGCCTTACCCTGGTCCAGCAGTGAAAAGATGATGTTTCCACCTAGATTGTCCATAATGTCCTGTACTCTGGGAATTGGATGGCGATCCGGGTGAGTTTTCCTATTGAGCTCCCTGTAATCAATACATAAGCGTAGAGTACCATCTTTTTTTCTCACACAGACTACTGGAGAGGAGTAGGATGAAGTCGATTTCTCCACCCACCCCTGTACTATCAGATCCTGTATGTAGTCTTTCATCTCCTGATACAGGGGCTTTGGGACAGACAGATATGCCCGTGACACTGGCTCATTATCTTTCAGCGAAATGTTCATTTGCAGGTTTTCCACACAGCCTATGTCGTCATCTGACCTCGAGAATGACTGTGATTCTTCTCTTAACATCTGACTAACAACTTGCTTTTGGTGTTCATTCAGGTGAGTCAGATCAACAGGAGGATCCCATTGCTCATCAGTGGGTGTGTCCTTACTGGAGCTCTTTGCGTGTACTTTGTGGACTGATGCGGTAGGTAGGTGGTCTGACTTGAATATGCTAGCCGGATATACTGATCTTACAGACTGCACCGTTCCAATAACAGTCTTTCCTGACAATGTGATGTCATGGCCGGTAGGATTTTGCACACTGACAACAATTTTTGGAGTCGTTCCTGCCTTCACTGACACAAAAGTGTCGCAAAACTCTAGTCCTTCAGGCCACTGTGGGTTCTCATGAGGCTCAAAAATCTTATCCTCCTTGAAGGGTGGAGCCTGTACTCGACATTCAATTTGGATGGAGCTGCATTTAGGCACATCAACCCTCAAATTTGCTGTTCTCACATTGTGCTCACAGGGCTGCCTCACACTCACTGCATTAATGAAGGCTTTTGTTCTATTCTTCTTCAGGTGAGGGAAAGCAAGTTTTACTGTTTTCATTAGCTTTACTTTTTCCCTGTCTGTTGTCTGATCCTGTACACTATTCACCACTAAGTGCTCGATGACATTAAAGCCGATGATGGGACATGGTTGTTGGTTGCCTTTTAGCACTAGCATGGGTATTATCAATTCTTCATCATTAGCAGTCAGTTTAAAACTCACTTCAAGCCAACCAATATAAGACATTTCTGTTCCATTGGCTGCTTCAATTTTCAAAGGATCAAGTGGATCAAAGAGATCTGCTACATCCCTTAGCTTTGCATCAGGTAAGTGGTTCTCTTTCCAGACCTGATCTACAGCACAAATTTGCGAACCTGTGTCCCAAAGTGCCTGGATTCTCTGTTTGTGTAGAATACACCTGATGACGCATTTCTTTCCAACTAGCTCTCTTACAGTAGGTATTTTCACTGGGTCACTCATTTTTCTGTACTTGGATTTCTCATATGACTGTGTTTCCTGTTTTTAATGCCTGAACATGTGTATGGCTTACAATGTATTTTATGTGCAGGCCAGTGAGTCTCTTGGCATTCTTTTGAGCAGTACAGTGTTGTCTTACAAACAGAACAACATTTTAGTTCCTTACTTTCTTTCTCTTCTTTACAACTAGCACAATAGCGGGACCTATCTATGTTGCCGGTTGCTCCACGTCCCATGGGAGCAACCCCTCTTAGTTTAAAGGGCTCTCTCTAGCTGGATTTGTCAGTCTCTGTGCTTTACAGCCTGCTCGAAAATGCTCACTACTTCCACACCTGAAACAGTGCTGACAGTATTCCTCCCCTGCCTGAGTACAAGCAAAACACCTAGGGCGGGGGCGTGGTGCTGGATAGTATCGCTGTGGTGCAAATCTTTGTTGAAACTGTGCTGTTTCCCTCACCGGTCCAGGTCCAAACGCCGGTCGGTACTCCTGTACCATTGCTGGTGGTTGCTGATGATAAAACTGCATACAATTTTGTTCAGCTTTAAAGGGTGGCGGCTGTGGGGGTGCAAACACTGAGGGAGGGGCAGACATTTTTTCTGGCTCTCTGCTCAGTCGAGGATACTGTGGGGTTGCAGGTGTTGACTTTTGAATGGTTTCTCTAATTTGGGAAACCTCAGCCCTTAGGTCTTTCAGCAGCACCATGTCAGAACGTATTTCTTTAATTTCTGAGAGGAGATCAGGAGGTAGACTGGCTGTGCTTTGCTGGATGGTGCTTTTCTTTTCCACTGGGGGATCACTGGACTGGACAGTATTTACATTAGTTATTCGTGATGGGGCTGAATGTTTCTTTTTGTCTTGTCTTTCCTTTTCATTGGTGCAGGCGATGTTCACTTTCTCCAGCAGCAGCTCATCTGATGTATTTGTTTGCAGGAGGTAAGGCTGTAAATCACTTTTAATATTGTCGTTCTGCAGACCCGTTAGGACAGTATGCATGAAAAGACTCTGGACTAGTGCTGGGTCATATTTTAGACTTGATTCAACTTCCTGAGAAGCGAACAGGATCTTCTGCCTCAGGTCCATTGCCCTTACCAGGAAATTTTGGGGTGTCTCTTTACTACTCTGGACCTCTGACATGAGTTGCTTGTACAACTCTGTGGCGCTTCTTTCCTGATAATGAGATCTGAGAATTCTCCTAAGTGCAGGCAATGTGAGGTTTTCTTTTCCTTCCAGGTAGCTCCTTAACTGCAGGCCTGGTGTGATGGCGCGGATTACTGCATCAGTTATCTCGGACTCTGGGTAGTCTTTAACGAGTCCATTTTCAATTTGCCTGGCCAAGCTAGAAAAAGTGAGTCTATCTTTTTGTCCGGGCTCCCCTATTAGTCCTGATATCTTAACATCTTTGCGCCACATAGAGCCATTTGGTGGTGTGGGAGTCTTGTTCTTTACTTGGGTGCTAAAACTCAAAGGGGGGTTCATGCTATTTTTCATTAGGTTATGCATTTTATTCTCTTTTTCCTGCAATGACAGTCTTAGTGCCTCGACCTCCTTCTGGAGGCTTTCTTGTTCCTCAGCTCGATCTGGGTTTTCACATATACTCAGGTCTTTGGCCGTTTGTATTTTGTCTAAGATGTCCTGGACATTAAGGAGGTCTGACATACCTTCATCCTCTAGGTCATCCAATTCCTCTCGTTCAAGGTACTTTATGACGTGTGAGACTAACTGGCTACGCGTTTTATCAGTTACATGCTCTTTTCTTGGTCCTGAGATTTGAAGTGCATCACATACTTCAAGCAGCTGCCCTAAAGTCAGTGCATACAGTGTCCCTTTAATTTCCAGCTGCAGCTTCTCAAATTCAGATTCCATTTTTATCAGGGGAGTTGGCACAAGCAGTAAAATGAGGATTTATCTATTTTTTTTATTGGCTTTCTCTGCTCCCTAGTGGTCACTTTGCTCACTTCAGGATACAAGACACCAGCGTTTATAAGACGATCCAATCCACTGCCTCTGCTGAGCTCCTTTCTGATGCCTGGGTTGTTTGGGGGGATGATCGACGAGAGGATTTCTCTTACAGGTCAGGGATGGTCCTCAGGCCAAACATCCCAGCGGTGCCTCCAAATGTTGTGCCCTTAAAAAGGGGAAAAGTAGTGAGGGAAGATGTACAAACGACAGACACAGCTCTTGCCTTCACTAGATTGTATTCAGTCAAAAGTACAACAAAAATCACAGGTATTCCCTGAACACACTCAATTTAAGGACTAAAGCCTCAACAATAAAATTAATCTGTATCCATTTCTTATTCATGCAAATTGCACTCTCAAACAATATAAAACATGGATTACAACCCAAATGAAATACATTTATCTTAACTTATCCTAATTAACACATTAGTTAACTTATTAAGTAATGAACTAATGTCTTTTAAACATTTAAACACCATATAGACAATCTCGCAAATTAAATAAAATGGTACAACAGTCAGACGCCATGTGGTGAAGTAGCATTTAGCTTAGCCTCCCACGATGACGGAGTTAACCAGTAACTTAAACAATATAAAATAACTCAGTTCACTTGCCTCACTTAAAATAAACTACAATGACAGAATAAAATAATCAAAAACGTTTCGCTAGGTTTATAGTGTTTTATGTACAGTATTTACCTTAAAAAGGGGAAAAGTAGTGAGGGAAGATGTACAAACGACAGACACAGCTCTTGCCTTCACTAGATTGTATTCAGTGAGGAAGAGGAGCGCTATTCCCCCTACTGGAGCCCTGAGGTATTACTACTGACGCACAATTACCACAAACACCCACACTTTAAATGTATCCTCCACAGTCAAAACCCGAGCAACTTAGCAGAAATAACAAAAAACATATTTTATAATACTCTGAAAAGGAAAACATTTAATGATTTATTTTATTACCAAATTCTCTCATCTGCTACATCCACACACTCAATCAAACAAACTCCAACCTCTCCACAATGGCCAAGACCAGAGAGCTGTGTAAGGACATCAGGGATAAAATTGTAGACCTGCACAAGGCTGGGATGGGCTACAGGACAATAGGCAAGCAGCTTGGTGAGAAGGCAACAACTGTTGGCACAATTATTAGAAAATGGAAGAAGTTCAAGATGACGGTCAATCTCCCTCAGTCTGGGGCTCCATGCAAAATCTCACTTCGTGGGGCATCAATAATCATGAGGAAGGTGAGGGATCAGCCCAGAACTACACGGCAGGACCTGGTCAATGACCTGAAGAGAGCTGGGACCACAGTCTCAAAGAAAACCATTAGTAACACACTACGCCGTCATGGATTAAAATCCTGCAGCGCACGCAAGGTCCCCCTGCTCAAGCCAGTGCATGTCAAGGCCCGTCTGAAGTTTGCCAATGACCATCTGGATGATCCAGAGGAGGAATGGGAGAAGGTCATGTGGTCTGATGAGACTAAAATAGAGCTTTTTGGTCTAAACTCCATTCGCCGTGTTTGGAGGAAGAAGAAGGATGAGTACAACCCCAAAAACACCATCCCAACCGTGAAGCATGGAGGTGGAAACATCATTCTTTGGGGATGCTTTTCTGCAAAGGGGACATGACGACTGCACCGTATTGAGGGGAGGATGGATGGGGCCATGTATCGCGAGATCTTGGCCAACAACCTCCTTCCCTAAAATTTCCCCAAAATCCCTGCTGCAGTGTGTGCAAACCTGGTCAAGAACTACAGGAAACATCTGATCTCTGTAATTGCAAACAAAGGTTTCTGTACCAAATATTAAGTTCTGTTTTTCTGATGTATCAAATACTTATGTCATGCAATAAAATGCAAATGAATCACTTAAAAATCATACAATGTGATTTTCTGGATTTTTTTTTAGATTCCATCACTCACAGTTGAAGAGTACCTATGATAAAAATTACAGACTTCTACATGCTTTGCAAGTGGGAAAACCTGCAAAATCGGCAGTGTATCAAATACTTGTTCTCCCCACTGTATGTTCAATATATGAAATAAATTGCAGTCGCATTTGAATGCAAAAGATGTGTGTGGCTGTGTTGGGATCGAGGGGGGGGGGGGGGGGGGGGGGGCTCGAAAATTCTGTTATGTACAAAAGGGGGGCCTGGCAAAAAAGGTTTGGGAACCAAGGCTGCCATTGTGATTAACAGACTCCTACCTCTATATGTTCATGTGGTTAATTGTGAAATTGTTGCAGTTCCACTTGTATGTAACTTATCTGGTGATGTGGGGACTGTGTTGTCCTTCATGTGTGGTCCTGAACTTTTTGGTGACGTCACGTTTCCTCATACAGTATTCTGGACTGCACTGCATCACCAGTGAGTGTTGCCAACAGGCACAAAACCTCAGTGTGGCAGGGTGCAGGATTGGGGCATGGTCTGCAGGGGAGAGAGGGAGTGCGGGGGAGTGGCGCACAGGTGACGTGGCTGGAACAGCTGATGGTGCACAAGTGTGTCTAATCACTCTGTGTATTTCAGTAGTGTGCAGGCCCTGGAGACGGGAGAGGAAGAACGCAGAGCGGAGCTCTGCTGCGAGGACAGAGCTGAGTCCTAGTGCACATCTGTGTGATTTAAAATAAATAAGAATTTCTCCTGCTGTCCTGTCTGGTGACCCCGTAGCAGCGAGCCTTGCTACACTCAGAAATGTGCGTACGCCAGCCTTGATGTGTGTATGAAGGACCGCAACTTTTCATGTTCAAGTCACTTTTTGAACATCAGACCATGAAGGTAGAAAGTGGCATACGCACGTTATTTGTGCGCAGCACTCTTTGTACATGAGGCCCCAGGAGAGGAAACTTCACCTCCATATCTGATCGCTGCTAAAACAGCAGCAAGTCTTTCTGTGTGGATTTTACACATTCTACCTGTGCTTGAATGTGTTTTCTTCAGGTTGTCCACCTCCCTTTCACAGTCCAAAAACATGGATGTCCAGTTAGTTGGTGACTCTGAATTGGCTGGAAGAGTGAGTGTGAGTGTGTGTGGTTGTTTGTGTATATGTGTACCTGCCATGAACTAGTGACCTGTTCACGTTGTACCTCTGCCTTTTTACCCAAGAGAGCTGGAAGGAACTCCAGCAGATCCCTGGGACCATAAACACAAATAGGTGCCTAAGATAATGGATGGATGGACGATAGAAGTTTAACAGTGTGTGAGGTCCTCTAGTGGATGTTGTGGAGTATTGTGTTGTCTTTGCTCTGCAGGTTTTTGTACAGAGTTTTGGTGTTTCCTGTCACTGTGGGCTGCAGAGCACAGTAGTACACAGCAGAGTCTGACACTTGAAGCTTCTGGATCTTCAGAGGAACTGACTTGTCCTTGATTTCAGCATCAAATCTGTCTTTACTGAACTCTCCAGCATTATCTCCAAATGTTGAGACACGTTTCAACATGTATTTTGGATAACTGTTCCCTTCTTGTTTGTACCAGAATAAATTGTCAGTCGTGGAACCGGTTTCAAAAGTACAGTTTAGTGTAACTGTGTCTCCTTCAGCAGCAGTGACGTCTCCTGCTGGCTGGATCACTTTGTCTTCTCCTTTACAATCTAAGAAAAGAACGTACATCGGAACACAAATCAATAAAGATGATTGATTGAAGGAGAACAATCCGTATGTGGATGTTTGTATCTTACCAAAGAAAAGAGCAGCAAGAAAAATCCACAGCAGATGATCCATCTGTACAACAAGGTTTAAAGCAACAGGAGAAACTAGCTGATGTTCAACATTCAGTCTGAGAAGTGTTCTCTTCACAGCAGTAGTTGTTATTGACACAATGATTGATCAGTGCAGAAGTAGTGCTCCGCCCACTTGATGATGTCACCCTCTAGTGGAGAGAAAAAGCTGAGCTCCACGGTTGGAAAAAATGTTTCCAGCAGCTTGTCAGAGTTAAACTTGTGTTTTTCAGACTCTGTGGGTTCAGTGTCGCTGCAGCAGAGGAGATAAGCATCCACATGTTGTTCTGTAAGCTTAACTTTGAACATTTGTGAATATTAATTTAACTGACCACAGGCCGTGTGAAAAAATCTACAAACCAACACAAACAACAATATATAAAATAGTAATATAATACTATGAAAAAAAAAACAAAGTGAGAAGCATAAAATTATTAAAAGCCATAACAATGCAAAGCATTTGAGGAATGTGTACATACTGAAATGTGCAAATATATGTGCATATGTTCATATATGTCTGCAATGTGAAAAGGAGCTTGTGCATGTTTCCAGTTCACCGTTTCTGGGGTGTGGTTATGATTTGACCATGAGAAGGTCAGAGTTCACAGTTCTGACAGCCTGAGGAATACAGTCTTTCTGAGGCTCTCTGTGTAATAAAAATAAATAATTAAACCTGCAAGCAGCGATGAACGGGCCCTCGCGCGTGCAATTTTCACCAATATATCTCAAGGACTCAAAACTAAGTCCGATGACACCACCCATGACTCTTTATGTCAAACCATTCAAAAATGAAGGCAGAAAATAGGAACTATCAAATATCGGCCAATCAGAAGGAGGGGCGGGGCTAATTTGTACCAATTATGGTCAAGGACTCAAAACCGAGTCCGATGACACCACCGACGATTGTTTATGTCAAACCATTGAAAAGTTATTGCAGAAAATAGGGACTATCAAGTATTGACAAATCAGAAGAAGGGGCCGGGCTAATTCATGCCAGTGAAGGTCAAGTACTCAAAAGCGAGTCAGATGACACCACCCACATGTCTTTATGTCAAACCATTAAAAAGGTATGGCAGAAAAAAGGAACTATTGTGGCAGGATGAGGCTCGACTCCAGAGGTTGGTAAAACACGTCTTTATTCCGTGACAGCCGAATCCAACTGACAAAAGACTGACAGTTGACAACTAACTGCAAACAAACACTCGTTGCTAAGCAACCAATAAACACTTGTGACCACGTCACCCTTCCCACTAGTCCTGATGGGTGCGAGGTCCATAATTGTGTCCGCCACACTATCACATATTGACCATTGATCAGAAGAAGGGGCAGGGCTAATTCATGCCAATTATGTTCAAGGACTCAAATTTGAGTCCGATGACACCACCCACGAGAAAGTAGGAAATATCAAATATGGACCAATCAGATGAGGGGGGGGGGGGGGCGCGCTTTTTGGCATCTAGCGTCACCACGGTAACGCTTTTAACTGAGAAAAGTAATGCCCATCATCCCAGGATGGAGACACACATTTTGATGTATAACACACCTGGGTGCACGTTACGGTTCGGGCCGCATTAACGGCCGAAGAAATGGCATAAATTGTGCCAAAATTACACGATTAATTAAAAATGGCCGACTTCCTGTTCGTTTCGGCCATGCCAAGAGACATTTCTTTAAGTTGCGACATGATACAGGTGTATACCGATTTACGTGCATTTACGTCAAACCGTATTGTGCTTGAGGCACAAAGTTTTGTAGGGGGCGCTGTTGAGCCATTAGGTAACGCCCATTAATGCAAGCCATGAAATATTACATTTTTCGCCAGGCCTGGCTTGTGTGCAAAATTGGTGACTCTTGGGGAACGTTTAGGGGGAAAAAAGGCCCTCATTTCGTCGGAAGAAAAATGAGGATAAAAACAAAAACGAGAACTAGAACGAGAAAAACAACAATTCCTACAGATACAATAGGGCCTTCGCACTGTAAGTGCTCGGGCCCTAATAAGAGATAAAAGGATAAAAAGTCAAGACATAAGTAAAAAGAGAATACAATTAAAAACAGCAACTACAGTAGGGAAAAAAAACAGCAGCATTGTTTAGTGATAAAATGCTTTGCTAAAAAGAAAGGTTTTTAGTCCTCTTTTAAAATGTTCCGTAGTTTGTGGTGCCTTTAGGTTGTCAGGGAGGGCATTCCAAATACGTGGGGCAGCAATACATACCCTATGTGTTTGGAGCCTCTGGAGCCTCTTGCTGGGGATCCTGATGAGAAGTACGTTACAGTAGTCCAGTCTGGAGGAGACAAAGGTGTGTGCTCTTTGATGAGGCGTAGGTGACGGCCAGAGCGTAACCACTCCATCTGTTCATGGCTGTTCACTCTTCATTTGAGTTAAAGGACCAGACTTTGTGTCCATGTTTGTGAAGGAGAAAAACTGCTTTGTGGCTCTAATTCAATTCGGTTTAAGACATTTTTCTGCTGATGAAAATTAAAGAAAAAAAGATTGAACTTAAAAGTAATTTTCATAACAGTGTGTGCCCTTATCATCATGTATTCATTAATAGCTGATGTGGATGTGTTGTTCATGTGGATCCTCCCACAGTGTTTCATCAGCAGCTGGAACCACAGACACTCTGATAAAACAGGAATTAGCAGAATCCATCTGATATTAAGCTGTGGTTTGAATTCCACTTCCCTCCTCTTTGAAGAGTCGTCACATAACTGTGTTCAGGTTTTTGTACAGCCTCTTCTACACTTTGTATCACTGTGTTTCTAGAGCACAGTAGTAGAGAGCTGTGTCTGCCAGGGTTAGCTTTCTGATGGTCAGTTCAGTCGAGCTGTCAGTTGTTTTGGACTCATATCGATCATCAGGAATATATTCACTAGTGGAGCCTTTTGCTCCTTTCCAGAGTATAAACTGAGGAGCCTGAAGGTCAGAATGATGTTTGTACCAGTAAAGGTAAGCACCACTGCTACTTGTCTGATAGTTGCATGTGAGTGTGACAGTTTGTCCTTCTCTTCCACTCACTTCATCTTGTTCAGGAGAGATTGTGTCTCCAGCTATTAGTCCTGGAAAAAGTGGAGAAAATGAAGCCATTAGACTAACATTGTTCATGATACTGAGAGGAGGAGGAAGTAGAATATGTCCCGTGTAAAGTGTTACTCTGTGGACATTCACAACTAAATCTACTGTAGAACTCTGTCAGGTCCATTTACAAGATGATCCAAACATGATTTCCATTCTATCAGAGCAAAGAAACCAGAAAAAAAGTGAAATGCAGTCTGGATATGTGGTTAATGCAGCAGCTTCAACAAAACTTGAATCCATGTTCTTAAACTCACCTAGAATGTGACATAGAAGCAAAAAGAGCTGAAGCAACATGTCTTTGGAGATCTTCAAGCCAGAAAGACAACAGATGAACTATGTTCTTCCACTGCAGGAGAATGAGGAAGAAATAATGTCATTGATGAGCTGAAGTTCAGTGGGCGGGGCCAATTATCTTCTGACATGATTTGTTTAGCTACTTTCACATAGAGGGTGCACAGCGGCAGCCGCCGGCTTTCCCATTCATTGTGTATGTGCTGCCTCCGCGCAAGGGCACAGGGTCTGCCGCCGAGGTCGGCGGCGCGCAACAGGGCGCACGTCGCTGAGTTTGCGCGGCGGCATACGGCGCAAGTGGACGCACGCCGCCGGGTTGCCGTCGGGTTGCCGTCGGGTTGCCGGGCAGCAAGGGCGCAAAGCGGCTTTCACCTAGAACGCGGTTTGCGCCACGCACACTGCCGGGGTGGGCGCAGACTCGGCGCAGAGCAGGGAGCAGAGCAGGGAGCACCTGCGTGCATCGCGTACATATTTGTTGCAACTTGCTTGGCGACAGAAAAAAGGTTTCATAACCATATATTGATAAATGATTCAATTGATCCTGATATGAGGGATGGAAATGCTATATTTTATTTTAAATTAACATTTTATCGTTAAAAGAGCTAAAGAATATCACATTTCTACCACTTAAACACACCAGTTATGTCCAAATTCTGGGAGATTTCTCTCCACTTTTGTCCCTTTTTATTGATGTCCCGATTGGCCTGCAGTCTCATCCCACAGCTCCTCACACTGACTCACAGCCAAGATCATTCTTTCTTCCATCTTGATCGTCTCTGATCTACAAGCTGCAAGTTTTTTTTCTCCCTCCAGCACCTTCTCTCCTATTGGACACCGCCGAGATGCCGTCACAGGGTGCACGGTGAAATTAAAAAATGTTCAATTCGCAGCGGCAGCTTGCGCAGTCTTGCGCCGTCTTTCGCTGTCGTGCGTCCTTGCTGCCGCGGCAACCCGGTGGCAACCCCGCGGCGTGCGCCCTGTTGCGCCCGCCGACCTCGGCGCAAAGCCCTGCCCCGTTGCGCAGCGGCAGCACATACACAATGAATGGGAAAACGGCGCCAGACCGGAAAAACTTTTTTTCGGTCGCCAAGCAACTTGCAATGAATATGAGCGCTGCTCTGCACCGAGTCTGCGCCCACTCACCGCCGACTCTGCTCCACCTGTGCCAACTCTGCGCCACCCCGGCGGTGTTGCCGCGTTCTATGTGAAAGCAGCTTTTCTCTTCAACTCAACCAATCAAATAGTTTTGTGTTTCCTTGGTAGCTTTGTCTCTGTCTCTGGTCTTTAGTGCTTCATGTCTCTGTTCTCTTTGTCATCAGTCCAATGACTCAACCCCCCCATTGCTCGGGGGTCATGTTCTGGAACTCTGGAAAGCGCCTAGAGACAACTTCTGTTGTAATAGATGCTATATAAGTAAAATGTAACTGAATTGAATTGTAAAATCAACAATCAGAGCTTTAACAGTGTGTGAGGTCCTCTAGTGGATGTTGTGGAGTATTGTGTCGTCTTTCTGCAGGTTTTTGTACAGAGTTTTAGTGTTTCCTGTCACTGTGGGCCTCACAGCACAGTAGTACACAGCAGAGTCTGACACTGCAGCAGAGGAGATCTGCAGATCCATTTGTGTTTTATTATCATTCACTTTAAAAGAAAATCCAGACTTTGGGTCTGATAATCCTGTTCCTGAATGAGAAATGAGGAACTCTGGTGGTTTTCCTGGATATTGTCGATACCAGAAGAAATAATCATCTCCAGCTGCAGGTCTGGAGAATCTGTAGGACAGAGAGAGATGTGTTTCTTCTAAACTGGACTCTTCATCTTTGACTGCAGTGAGTTCTTCACAGCTGACACCTAAAGGAAGACAAATCTGCTTTATATTTGGTCACAAACCTCTTTAGAAATGAATGGCATGTATAAAAGTGTGAATGAAATGATTTAAAAGGTGCAGATTGTAACGTACCTGTTAGAATCCTGATCATCAGTAGAGAAAGTACATAATAGTCCATGTTGAATAGAGCTGATGTTTGTGGTTTGTGTGTTGAACTGTGTTGAATGTGGAAGTTTGTGTCTCTTCTATAGTTTAGTAACAGCTCAGCTCCTCCCTGAATCTCTCCGTCTCCTCTTTGATCTGGAGTTTCTGTTCTCTCACTTCCTCTTCCTCCTGGTTAACAGACTGCAGCTTCATATCTGAAGATGCAGAGCTGCAGCCTTACACACTTTTGTGCTGCTTCTCGAGGACCAACGCCTGCCAATAAAACTGTAGGATTGCATTATGTAATTGGTGACTCTAAAACTGTAGGAATGCATTATGTAATTGGCAACTCTAACCAGGTGCCTAGCAGAATAGAAGTGGTTGCAGTTCCCCGCCCTCCAAAAGTTCACCAGGGCGTTATAGAGGTACTAACCAAAATAACCTTGTAAAAATTAAAACCAATGCACATTTGGTACCAATAAGAGACCGAAAAATTAGATGCGGACTACTAAATATACAATCGTTAAGCTCCAAGTCTCTGTTAGTAAACAATATAATTACAGAGAGCAGGAGTGATATTTTCTGTTTAACAGAAACATGGCTACAGAAGGAAGAGTATGTTTCTAGCCGCAGGAGCTAAACTCCCTGGTATAATTCAGATATCCGCATGTTGAAACAAAACGTGTGCAAAATGGAAAGAAAGTGGTACTCTTGTAAGTCTGTAGACTCCTATCGTGAATGGAAAGATATTCTAATAGTATATAAAAAAGCCATTTGCAAAGCCAGAACTGCTTATTATTCATCGTTGATAGAGGATAACAAAAGTAACCCACGTGTTCTGTTCAGCACTGTAGCCAGGCTTACAAAGAGTCACAACTCTGTTGAGCCGTGCATTCCTGCAGCTCTCAGTAGTGAAGACTTTATGAGCTTCTTTAACAGTAAAATCACGAGAATTAGAGAAGAAATCAACCAGCCGGTTGTGGGCGTTTCTTCAGCTTTAGCAACTTCCTGTCACGGCTCAAAGACAGAGAACCCAAATGCACGACACCAAACAGAATCAGAGTCCAAGAGGCTTTAATCAGGGTCAAAGGCAGGCAGGGGTCAAAACCGGGTAGTCAGGCAGATCAGGCAAACAATCCAAGGGGGCAGGCAAAAATCCAAAAACCGGAATCAGGCAGGGTCGCAGACAGACAGGCAGGCAGGCAGAAAACTGATCGGAAATCGGGAACACTGGAAAGTGAGGCAAAAACACTCGACAATCTGGCAAACTAGAAGGTGGAAATGGGCCGGTATATGAGGGGAACTGCTGATGGAAACCAGGTGTGGAGCAGGGCTGGGGAAGCACAGGTGAAGGGAATGAGTGGATTTCTGACTGCTGAGGGTGGCAGGATCTGGAAAGACAGGAGAGTGAGTTAACAAGTAAAAAACATATCCAACTGAGAACACTTCCCTAGGCTCTGACTTGACTCTAGACTGTTTTGATCCTATAGACCTCCCTGAGCTGACCTCACTCGTCAATAGAGCTAAGTAAACCACATGTATGTTTGACCCCATCCCGACTCGAATATTCAAAAATGTTCTTTCTCTTATTGGTGCAACAATACTGGACCAAATCTACCTATCCCCAAACTTAGGATATGTACCACAGGTTTTCAAAGTTGCAGTAATTAAACCTTTACTTAAAAAAACCTTCTCTTGACCCAGACATCTTAGCTAATTATAGACCAATTTCCAACCTTCCATTTGTATCTAAAATTCTGGAAAACGCGGTTTCAAGCCAGTTATGTGACTATTTGTATAGAAATGATCTGTTGGAAGTCTTTCAGTCAGGGTTCAGAATGCATCATAGCACAGACACAGCACTGGTTCGACGCACGAATGACCTTCTTATGGCCTCAGATAAGGGATTAGTGTCCATACTGGTTCTACTGGACCTCGGTGCAGCTTTTGACACTGTAGATCATGGCATTTTACTGCACAGGTTAGAGCACGTTGTTGGGATTAAAGGGACAGCTCTACGTTGGTTTAAATCATATCTATCTGACAGGTTCCAGTTTGTTCATCTATATGAAGTTTCTACAGAACAGTCAAGGGTCTGTTATGGTGTTCCACAGGGTTCAGTGCTAGGGCCAATCTTGTTCAGTTTATACATGCAGCCATTGGGTAGTATAATCCAGAATCACGGCATACACTTTCATTGCTATACTGATAGTATAGTATGATGCAGCTCTATTTGTCTATGAAGCCGGATGAACCAGAACCGTTGGTTAAACTTCAGGCATGTCTTAGGGACATCAAGGACTGGATGTCCAGAAATGTCTTGCTTCTAAATTCAGATAAAACAGATCATTCTTGGTCCAGAGCATCGTAGGAAGGGGTTAGATGGCGTTGCGATGGCTTCCAGTGCAACTGTGAGAAACCTTGGTGTTGTTTTTGTTGTTTTCTTGCACAGTGATGCAGAAAAACTAGTTCATGCGTTTGTATCTTCTAGACTAGATTACTGTAATGTGTTATTAGCAGGATGTCCAAGTAATTTGCTGAATAGGATCCAGCTGATCCAAAATGCAGCAGCGCGAGTGCTGACAGGAATCAGCAAGAGAGACCACATCTCTCCAGTGTTAGAGTCGCTCCATTGGCTACCCGTAAAATTCAGAATCCAATTTAAAATTGTATTACTTGCGTATAAAGCCCAAAACGGCTTAGCTCCGTAGTATTTACAAGACCTGATAGTGCCTTATATTCCTGGCAGAGCTCTCCATTCTCGGAGTGCAGGTTTACTCGTGGTTCCTAGAGTATCCAAATGTAGATTTGGAGGGCGGGCGTTCTGCTATCAGGCACCATTACTATGGAACCAACTTCCAATCTGGGTTAAGGAGGCTGACACCACCTCCACCTTTAAAACTAAACTTAAAACCTTTCTGTTTAGTAAAGCCTATAGTTAGTGTTTAGTAAACCTCTAGCTGGTTTTGGTAAATCTCTAGTTAGTGTAAACTCTAGTGTGTCAGAGTCAGTAGTCATAGCTACAGCTATAGAACAAGAATATGATAGTTAGTCTCAAACATAGCTTTGTGGTAGATATGCTGCTATAGGCCTATAGGATCCACTGTGGGCAGTGCCTCTCTCCCTTCTTCTCCTCTCCTCTTCCCTTCCTCACTTCTCCATTTCCATTTTTGTTTATTATAAGTATCCTAAGCCATCATTTTTGTCCATCGTTCCTGTAGTTTCCTGTGCTGGCCCCCCTTTTTTCTCTTTTGTGCATGTTTGCAGGCCGGAGCTTCGGGAGCTGCGTGCTGGCCAACATCTGTTGTATTAGACGCTATACAAATAAAATTGAATTGAATTTATTTAAGCTGGAACTGTTGTGCAGCTGGAACATGGTGACCCTGAGCTGCTCTAGATGTGTTTGGTATGATGATAATGAGGTGTTTCATTTTATATCAGACTGATGAAATGCATTAGACACCTGTCACCACTACACAACAGTATTTGGGGAGAATACTTTATATCAGTGGTTCTCAACTCCGGTCCTCGGGACCATAGACATATATAAAGGCTAGATGACTCAAGGCGGAGTCTCCAGCGTCGTTCACCGGCGGCCATCTTGCCACAGGAGAGCTCGCTCACTCATAACATTGTGTTTAATGGTGCATGTACTGCTTAAACAACCTTAACTTGCTCAATTCTCAACAGATTTTCAAACAGTTTTGTTTGTTATGAACGTCAGAGATGTAGTTCTCTGGAAAGGGTCTAGAGACAACTCTGTTGTATTAGACGCTATATAAATAAAATTGAATTGAATTGAATTAGAGTAAACCTCTAGCTGGTGTTGGTAAATCTCTAGGTAGTGTAAACTTTAGTGTGTCAGAGTCGCTCCTGTGGTTTCTTGTGCTGGCCCCCCCTTCTCCTCCCTTTTCTCTCTTTTGTCCATGTTGCAGCATCCTTTGCCGGACACCGGAACCTGCAGTGTGGGAGTGAGGGGGGCAGGGTAACGGCCCCTTTTGGGCGGGGGAGAATGTTCGTCCCTCAAGACTCCTCTCCCTGGCCCTGCTCCTTCTCAACCTTTCCCCGACCCTGCACCCCAACCTGGGACTTGATGATTGGGCCGGAGCTTCGGGAGCTGCGTGCTGGCCTGCGGTCCCCACCCCTGGTCATCCCGTTGCTGGCCCCCCCTTCTCCTCCCTTTTCTCTCTTTTGTCCTGCAGGTGGCCGTGGGTGGCTTGTAGCTTGCATTACGGAGCACAAGTCTTTTCCTGACCCTGCACCCCAACCCGGGACTTGCTGATTGGGCCGGAGCTTCGGGAGCTGTGTGCTGGCCAGCGGTCCCCACCCCTGGTCATCCCGTTGCTGCTTCCACCTGCCTGCTGTGCTGTTGCCGTCCCTGACCCACCAGTCTGGCCCTCGGCAGGAGGGTCCCCCCTGATGAGCCTGGTCCTGCTCAAGGTTTCTTCCCTCCTAAAGGGGAGTTTTTCCTTGCCACTGTTTGGCTTAAGGTTTTTCTCCCACTAGGGGAGTTTTTACCTGCCATTGTTTATGTAATAACTGCTCGGGGGTCATGTTCTGGGTATGGGTCTCTGTAAAGCGTCTAGAGACAACTCTGTTGTATTAGACGCTATATAAATAAAATTGAATTGAATTGAATTGAATTGAATTAGTTATGACACTGCATACTTGTGAATAATTATAAACATTGAAAAACGTACTTTTGTATGAAAATAAAAAGAAACAGATCGCTATGACATGGTATTTACATTAAATGAATATTTCTATAGTATTCTTAGTAATATTTATATTTACATTATAACATATATATTATTACCTTATAACATGTATATATAAATATATATATATATATATATATATATATATATATATATATATATATATATATATATATATATATATATATATAATGACATAACATGTATTTATATATATATATATGTATATATATATATATATATGTTCAGGACCCGTGCAAAGCAGCTGGTGGAGGCATTTTGTAATATCCGCTACCTCTTACGGTGACGAATCCGCTTACAGAGCAGAGGTGCAGAATCTGGTCAGGTGGAGTTCAGAAAACAACCTGTATCTCAACTCCAGAAGAACAAAGAGCGAAAAAATTCAGATATTCAAAACTGTGCGTATGCCCAAATCCACCTACATTCAATCACAATCAATGTGGAATTGAACGTATATGCGGCAGCACAACACTTCTCCCTGCCTCCTCCCTCAAGTAGATCCGTTTGAATTTGAAAACGATAATGAAGATAAATATCCATTAAAAACCGCTCATCCAATCCAATGATGATGAATTCAAGGAACTTGTAAAAACACTCACTCACTCTCACTCATCTTCTTCCGCTTATCCGTTCCTGGGTCGTGGGGGCAGCAGCCTCAGCAGGGATGCCCAGACTTCCTTCATCCCGGACACTTCCTCCAGCTCTTCAGGGGGGAGTCCGAGGTGTTCCCAGGCCAGCCGAGAGACATAGTCTCTCCAGCGTGTCCTGGGTCTTCCCCGGGGTCTCCTCCCGGTGGGACATGCCTGGAACACCTCCCTAAGGAGGCGTCCAGGAGGCATCCGGTACAGATGCCCAAGTCACCTCAGCTGACTCCTCTCAATGTGAAGTAGCAGCGGCTCGACTCCGAGCTCCTCCCCGGTGACCGAACTCCTCACCCTATCTCTAAGGGAGCGTCCAGCCACCCTGCAGAGGAAACTTATCTCGGCCGCTTGTATCCGCGATCTTGTCCTTTCGGTCACTACCCAAAGTTCATGACCATAGGTGAGGGTAGGTGCGTAGATTGACCGGTAAATCGAGAGCTTCGCCTTTTGACTCAGCTCCTTCTTCACCACGACGGTCCAGTATATCGACCGCATAACTGCGGACGCTGCACCGATCCGTCTGTCAATCTCACGCTCCATCGTTCCCTCACTTGTGAACAAGATCCCAAGATACTTGAATTCCTCCATCTGAGGCAGGACTTCTCCACCCACCCGGAGAAGGCATGCCACCCTTTCCCGATGGAGAACCATGGCCTCGGTTTTGGAGGTGCTGATTCTCATCCCTGCCGCGTTGCACTCGGCCTCAAAACGCCCCAGCACATGCTGAAGGTCCCGGTCCGATGTAGCCAAAAGGACAACATCATCTGCAAAAAGCAGAGATGAAATCCTGAGGTTCCCAAACCGGATCCCCTCCGGCCCCTGGCTACGCCTAGAAATCCTGTCCATAAAAATTATGAACAGGACCGGTGACAAAGGGCAGCCCTGCCGGAGTCCAACATGCACCGGGAACAAGTCTGATCTACTGCCGGCAATGTGAACCAAACTCCTACTCAGATCATACAGAGACCGGACAGCCCTTAATAGAGGGCCCCGGACTCCATACTCACTGAGCATCCCCCACAGAATGGCAGGAGGGACACGGTCAAATGCCTTCTCCAGATCCACAAAACATATGTAGACTGGTTGGGCAAATTCCCATGAACCCTCGAGCACCCTGCGGAGGGTATAGAGCTGGTCCAGTGTTCCACGACCGGGACGAAAACCGCCTTGTTCCTCCTGAATCCGAGGTTCAACTATCGGCCGTAATCTTCTCTCCAGTACCCTGGCGTAGACTTTCCCGGGGAGGCTGAGAAGTGTGATCCACCTATAGTTGGAACACACTCTCCAGTGCCCTTTTTTAAACAGAGGGACCACCACCCCGGTTTGCCACTCCAGCGGTACTGTCCCCTTCCTCCATGCAATGTCGCAGAGGCGTGTCAACCAAGTCCCCGAGTCCTCACCTTCTGCTTCCTCAGTGGAAGGCATGTCAGTCGGGTTGAGGAGATCCTCGAAGTATTCCTTCCACCGTCCGACAATGACCCCAGTCGAGGTCAACAGCTCCCCACCCACACCATAAACGGTGCCGACAGAGTACTGCTTCTGAGGCGCCGAACGGACCTCCACAACTTCCTCGAGGCCGACCGAAAGTTTTCCTCCATGGCCTCCCCGAACTCATCCCAAACCCGAGTTTTTGCCTCCAGGACTGCCTGAGCCGCGGCTCGCTTGGCCTGCCGGTACCTATCTACTGCGTCAGGAGTCCCACAGGCCAACATAGCCCTGTAGGACTCCTTCTTCAGTCTGACGGCATCCTGTACTTCCGGTGTCCACCGCTCTCCCGGAGGTGGGAGTTGAAGATGTCCCTGACAGAGGGCTCAGCCAGACGTTCCCAACAGACCCTCACAATCCGTTTGGGTCTGCCCGGTCTGTCCAACCTCCTCCTCTGCCAGCGCATCCAACTCACCACCAGGTGGTGATCAGTTGACAGCTCAGCCGCTCTCTTCACCCGAGTGTCCAAGATATGCGGCTGAAGGTCAGATGAAATGACAACAAAGTCGATCATTGACCTCCGGCCTAGGGTTTCCTGGTGCCACGTGCACTGATGAACACCGTTATGTTTGAACATGGTTCAATTCAATTTTCAATTCAATTTTATTTATATAGCGTCTAATACAACAGATGTTGTCTCTAGACGCTTTCCAGAGATCCAGAACATGAACATAAACATAAACATAAACATAAACATAAACCCCCGAGCAATTATTATATAAACAATGGCAGGTAAAAACTCCCTTAGTGGGAGAAAAGCCTTAAGCCAAACAGTGGCAAGGAAAAACTCCCCTTTAGGAGGGAAGAAACCTTGAGCAGGACCAGGCTCATAAGGGGGGACCCTCCTGCCGAGGGCCAGACTGGGGGTCGGGGACGTCAGCAGCACAGCAGGCAGGTGGAAGCAGCAACGGGATGACCAGAGGTGGGGGGGGGGGGGCGTCAGCAGCACACAACAGTCATGTGGAAGCAGCAGCGGGATATGGTGTTAGTTATGGACAAACTGTGACTAGCACAGAAGTCCAACAACAAAACACTGCTCGGGTTCAGATCGGGGAGGCCGTTCCTCCCAATCACGCCTCTCCAGGTACCACAGTCATTGCCCACGTGAGCATTGAAGTCCCCCAGTAGAACAATGGAGTCCCCAGTTGGAGCACTATCCAGTACTCCTCCCAGAGACTCCAAGAAGGCCAGGTACTCCGCACTGCTGTTCGGCCCGTACGCACAAACAACAGTGAGAGACCTTTTCCCGACCCGAAGGCGCAGGGAAGCGACCCTCTCGTTCACCGGGGTGAACTCCAACACATGGCGACTGAGCTGAGGGGCTATAAACAAGCCCACACCAGCCCGCCGCCTCTCACCCTGGGCAACTCCAGAGTAGTGGAGGGGCCAGCCCCTTTCAAGGAGTTGGGTTCCAGAGCCCAAGCTATGTGTGGAGGTGAGCGCGACTATCTCTAGCCGGTATCTCTCAACCTCACGCACAAGCTCCGGCTCCTTCCCCCCCAGCGAGGTGACATTCCATGTCCCCACTGTGAGGGTTTTGGTCCAGCGATTGGGTCGTCGAGGCACCCCGCCACGACTGCTACCCAGCCCACGTTGCACCGGCCTGCCATGGTCCTTCCTGCGCGTGGTGGGTCTACAGGAAGGCGGGCCCACGTCGCCGTTTCGGGCTGAGCCAGGCTGGGTCCTACGGGCAAAGACCCGGCCACCATGCGCTCGCCAACGAGCCCCAACCCCAGGCCTGGCTCCAGGCGATGTAGCGGTCCTTGGTCTTGTATTATCCATGGTTGGCTTGTGAACCGCTCTTAGTCTGGCCCGTCACCCAGGACCTGTTTACCATGCGAGTCCCTACCAGGGGCATAATGCCCCCGACAACATAGCTCCTAGGATCACTCGGGCACACAAACCCCTCCACCACAGTAAGGTGGCGGTTCAAGGAGGGGCTTGTAAAAACAAGGGAAACTAATTTAAAAAAAACATCAGCCGTGAACTGGAGACACTCCTGTCAGAAGTTGAGGCTGTTGATTTCTTCCGATTCAAGCCATAAAGGAAAACAGACTTACGCGCTGTAGTTGTGTTGACCACATTGCATTATGGGTATCGTTCTTATTAGAGCCCGAGCACTGACAGTGCGAAGGCCCTATTGTATCAGTAGGATTTTTTTTTTATTTTTCTCGTTTTCCTTCTGACGAAATGAGGGCCTTTTTGTCCCCCTAAATGTGCCCCAAAAGTCACCAAATTTTGCACGCAAGCCAGGCCTGGCGAAAAATTTGATATTTCATGGTTTGCATTAATGGGCGTGGCAAAATGGCTCAACAGCGCCCCCTAGAAAAGTTTGTGCTTCAAGCCCCACAATACGGTTTGACGTACATGCACGAAAACCGGTACACACCTTTATCATGTTGCAACTTAAAAAAAAGTCTCTTGGCCCCATGGCCGAAACCGAACAGGAAGTCGGCCAGTTTTAACATTTTGAATTAATCACGTAATTTTGGTGAAATTTATGCCATTCCTTCGGCAGTTAATACGGCCCGAACCGTAACGTGCACCCAGGTGTGTTATACATCATCTGATTGGTCCATATTTGATAGTTCGCCAAAAGTCACCAAACTTTGCACGCAAGCCAGGCCTGGCGATAAATTTGATATTTCATGGTTTGCATTAATGGGCGTGGCCTAATGGCTCAACAGCGCCCCCTAGAAAACTTTTCTCTGCCATAACCTTTGAACGGGTTGTGACAAAGACATGTGGGTGGTGTCATCGGACTCAGTATTGAGTCCTTGACCTTCATTGGCCTGAATTAGCCCAGCCCCTTCTTCTGATTGGTTGTCCCTATTTTCTGCTTTAACTTTTGAATGGTTTGACATAAAGAGTCTTGGGTGGTGTCATCAGACTCGGTATTGAGTCCTTGACCTTCATTGGCCTGAATTAGCCCCGCCCCTTCTTCTGATTGGTTGTCCCTATTTTCTGCTATAACTTTTGAATGGTTTGACATAGAGAGTCTTGGGTGGTGTCATCGGACTCGGTTTCGAGTCCTTGACCTTTATTGAGGCAAATTAGCCCCGCCCCTTCTTCTGATTGGTTGATATTTCATAGTTCCTATTTTCGGCCATAACTTTTGAATGGTTTGACATAAAGACTCGTGGGTGGTGTCATCGGACATGGTTTTGAATCCCTTGACCATAATTAGTGTGAATTAGCCCCGCCCCTTCTTCTGATTGGTCAATATCTGATAGTTCCTATTGTATGCCATAACTTTTGAATGGTTTGACATAAAGAGTTGTGGGTGGTGTCGTCGAACTTAGTTTTGAGTCCTTGACCTTAATTGGTGCAAATTGCACGCGCAAGGGCCCGTTTATCGCTGCTTGCAGCTTTAATTTGCTTTGTGTTGCGTTCCGTGAAAAGTTATGGGTTTATTGTGTTCATAGGGGTTTGTGAATCTTTCAGCGTTAGTTCATCATTAAACTCTTTTTTCTTGTTTGTATTTTAAGAACCGACACCAGAACTTAAGTTGGTGGGATGAAAAAACAGCTCCTCGTTCTGTTTTACTGTCACGCGTATTATATACTATACATTATAATGGATTAAGCCCAATGTACATGTGTATTGAATCTCATAGTTGGGGTTGTGGGAGTCTGCGATCATCTCTTTCATAAGTATAACACTGTGAACAAATTAAACTTATACTTAAAACATGAAGCATCACAATCTTATTCCTCCAGATGTAAAAACAAGTTGTGCCCACGTGATTATATCGATGTGCAAACGTGAGAAATAAAGAACAAAGTCGCTGTCATTTGGAGTGTTGCAGCCGAAGGAGGAGAGACGGGTCTAGATCTTTACTGCTTCCCACTCTGTTGTCTTTGTCATCAGTCCAATGACTAAAACACTGAGAGCTTGTGTGTGAGGTCCTCGAGTGTATGTTGTGGATTATTTATGCATGTCTGTAACAGTGTGCGGCCAGCCCCCCGCAGTCCGTTTGAATCCAGAGAGTCATTCTTCAACTTTGTGTCTGTTCTATCTGCGGCCCTGTCTATGCACCTTTTGGTCGATTTCCTGGTGGTCGATATCTTCTCGTCTCCTCCGGCTCGCTCCATTTCTACAGTCGTGAAGCTTTTTTCTGACCTAGCCATTCTTCTCTCTAAGGAGAAAACCTTCGGACCCTCCACTCATTTGGAATTTCCGGGCATACGCTCAACAGTGTATTGATGCAGGTCTGCGGTCTAAATCTAGGTCTAGGTCCCGGCCTCCATCATCAGTTCGTACCAACCAACCTCTCAGTGAGTTTTATTTTAAAATTACATGTTTCTTTTTTTTTTTGTTTAAAGAACCGGTTCTTTAATGTTTGTCTGTTCAGACACAGTTATGGGATATTTTAGGATCTGGTTTTTATCTCGAGTAATCGTCCCATACGGTCACCATGGCGACTGAGAGATGTCCAACCTGTCAGCTGGTCAGAACCGGAGCATCGCTGGGACAAGTTCAGGGCAGAGATCCAGAAGGATCCTCTTGGTGACCTAAACCAGCTGATGATCCAGTCTTGATCCTGGACCAGCAGGTCTACGTGGTCCCTGAAGACTCCCTCCTGATCCAGTCTTGATCCTGGACCAGCAGGTCTACGTGGTCCCTGAAGACTCCCTCCTGATCCAGTCTTGATCCTGGACCAGCAGGTCTACGTGGTCCCTGAAGACTCCCTCCTGTTGCTGCATCAGCAGGTTCCTCTAACAGAGCCAAGGCTGCCATTGTGATTGACAGGTGTGTTCTTACCTTTATACGGTCATGTTGTTAATTGTGAAATTGTTGCAGTTCCACTTGTGTGTAACTTATCCGGTGATGTGGGGACTATCGTTTTGAACATCCGACCATAACGTTAGAAAGTGGCGTATGCACGTTATTTGTGCGCAGCACTTTTTGTACATGAGGCCCCAGGAGAGGAAACTTCACCTCCATATCTGATCGCTGCTAAAACTAGTGACCTGTTCACGTTGTACCTCTGCCTTTTTACCCAAGAGAGCTGGAAGGAACTCCAGCAGATCCCTGGGACCATAAACACAAATAGGTGCCTAAGATAATGGATGGATGGAGGATAGAAGTTTAACAGTGCGTGAGGTCCTCTAGTGGATGTTGTGGAGTATTGTGTTGTCTTTGCTCTGCAGGTTTCTGTACAGAGTTTTGGTGTTTCCTGTCACTGTGGGCTGCAGAGCACAGTAGTACACAGCAGAGTCTGACACATGAAGCTTCTGGATCTTCAGAGGAACTGACTTGTCCTTGATTTCAGCATCAAATCTGTCCTTACTGAACTCTCCAGCATTATCTCCTGTTGTTGAGAAACGTTTCAACATGTATTTTGGATAACTGTTTACTTCTTGTTTGTACCAGAATAAATAGTCGGTCGTGTAACTGGTTTCAAAAGTACAGTTCAGTGTAACTGTGTCTCCTTCAGCAGCAGTGACGTCTCCTGCTGGCTGGATCACTTTGTCTTCTCCTTTACATTCTAAGGAAGAACAGAACATACAGAGGAACACATGAATCAATAAAGATGATTGATTGAAGGAGAACAATCAGTATGTGGATGTTTGTATCTTACCAAAGAAAAGAGCAGCAAGAATAATCCACAGCTGATGATCCATCTGTACAACAAGGTTTAAAGCAACAGGAGAAACTAGCTGATGTTCAACATTCAGTCTGAGAAGTGTTCTCTTCACAGCAGTAGTTGTTATTGACACAATGATTGATCAGTGCAGAAGTAGTGCTCCGCCCACTTGATGATGTCACCCTCTAGTGGAGAGAAAAAGCTGAGCTCCACAGTTGGAAAAAAGGTTTCCAGCAGCTTGTCAGAGTTAAACTTGTGTTTTTCAGACTCTGTGGGTTCAGTGTCGCCGCAGCAGAGGAGATTAGCATCCACATGTTGTTCTGTAAGTTTAACTTTGAACATTTGTAAATATTAATTTAACTGACCACAGGCCGTGTGAAAAAATCTACAAACCAACATAAACAACAATATATAAAATAGTAATATAATACTATGAAAAAAAAAAGTGAGAAGCATAAAATTATTAAAAGCCATAACAATGCAAAGCATTTGAGGAATGTGTACATACTGAAATGTGCAAATATATGTTCATATATGTCTGCAATGTGAAAAGGAGCTTGTGCATGTTTCCAGTTCACCGTTTCTGGGGTGTGGTTATGATTTGACCATGAGAAGGTCAGAGTTCACAGTTCTGACAGCCTGAGGAATAAAGTCTTTCTGAGGCTCTCTGTGTAATAAAAATAAATAATTAAACCTGCAAGCAGCAATGAACGGGCCCTTGCGCGTGCAATTTTTACCAATATATGTCAAGGGCTCAAAACTAAGTCCAATGACACCACCCATGACTCTTTATGTCAAACCATTCAAAAGTTACGGCAGAAAATAGGAACTATCAAATATCGACCAATCAGAAGAAGGGGCGGGGCTAATTTGTACCAATTAAAGTCAAGGACTCAAAACCGAGTCCGATGATTGTTCAAGTCCACCGACGATTGTTCATGTCAAACCATTGAAAAGTTATTGCAGAAAATAGGGACTATCAAGAAGCAGCATAGCCACCTCATTACGGGCCCCAGTGCAAGATATATTGACGGGCTCTAAGTGCATGTTACTATTTAGGCGTACCCACGCAATCACGCACATGCATGCGCACGCTCACCCCCACTATGAGGGCTATATAGTTTTTACCAACAGTTTGTTAAATTTTACAATCAAATAAATGACTTTGGTTATTGTAGCCTATTAGAAACTTTTTAAGAGGTCAAGATTCTAAATGTAACAACCCAGCTTTGACTCACCTGTAGACAACAGTCTGCAGGCCAACAAACCTCACCATTTAGTCCTCTTTTAAAATGTTCCGTAGTTTGTGGTGCCCTTAGGTTGTCAGGGAGGGCATTCCAAATACGTGGGGCAGCAATACATACCCCATGTATTTGGAGCCTCTGGAGCCTCTTGCTGGGGATCCTGATGAGAAGTACGTTACAGTAGTCCAGTCTGGAGGAGACAAAGGTGTTGGACCACCATCAGGTGATGATGAATTCAGGTGCGATCATGGACATGGAATGATTATGAATTCATGGTTGGGTGAACATTTTCAGGCTCTTTGACCAGTAAAGGGGCCGAAGCCAAGCTAAGGTTTCATGATCCCTGCCTCAATGATCAGTTTATGACACCTCCAGCGTGGTCTGGAGAACAAAGGGGGGGGGGGGGGGGGGCGGAAAGTTACCAGAGGAGCCCCGTACAGTTTACGACACCTGGGGGGATGAGACACAGTGGAAAATTCCACTGAACCCAGCAGGGAGTCTGTGATCCCCTGAGGGGCGGACTGGACTTACAGTAGAACCTCCTCCAAAACCTTTAAATACCAGGAGCCCCCAAAAGACCCTCTCTCTCTTCTCTCTTCATCAGCCAAGCTGGTCGGTTCGTCCAGCTTGGCCTCGTGCCAAGAGCCCCTCAGGATCACCCCTTCTTCCCCCCCGGTTGGGAAGGAGGCCCAAGGCGCGCTCGCCTCGGGACCACGGAGCGCACTGCGCTCTCTTCTCTCACCTCACACGTCTCCCAGGTCCCTGGGAGCTGAAAAGGGGGGGAAGCCGCTTCGAAGCTCGGCCCCGATCTAGGGTGAGACCCTGTTTCCTCTTTCCTAACTTCTCTCTCCGTTCTGAGTTTTTCTTGGAAGGATTCTCCGGTAAGCCTGCCCAGATTAGACCGCGACGCATCCCGCCGCCCCGTCCGGGGCCACACACTCATCAGCCTGATGGTAACCCGCACGTCCCAGAAGTGGACCGGCCCCGCGCGCACCCGAGACGACGTGATAGCCTCCGGACCGGGGGGGGGGGGATGCCAGCTGCTGCCACGCTGCCCCCGGTCCCCTTTTGATTTCAGAGTCGGGAGGAGGAGCGGGAGAGGGGGGAGACCTCTTGGATTGAGGACTCTGACCGAAAGAACCCGGCAGGAACCCCTGATCAGCACCCGGAGACCAGAGGAGGTGTGAGGTTTTGAAGCCTGAGTGTATTAGTTTAACTTGGAGCGTTTCAGAGCTAAATCTGTGTTCAGAGCTGAGATTGCATCATCATCATTGTTATCATTATCGTGTTTGATTATTTGGTAGTCGTTGTTTTCTGCCGTAATCACGTTTGAAACGCCCGCGTTTGCCATCCGATCTAAATTGCACGTGGCTTAAAGAGGGCTCCGCCATCTTTAAATACCACAGGAGCCCCGCCATCTTTAAACACTGCAGCCACGTTTTAAACCGTAGATGGTCGTTGATATCATGTTTGTTATCGCTTGATTTCTTTTTCATTCCATGCATTTAACTTTAAGTTTCCTTTTTATTAATTGTTGTTTTTCTTGTTAGTTAATGGTTTATGTTCATCATAATGTGCCATCAGGATTTATTTTGGGTATTTATTTACATCGGCTTTGATACCCGTATGTAAAGAAATTCTGGTTGATTTTTAATGAGGAGTTGATTGTGTTTCATGCAATTTTGGTCACAATTGATTGTTTTGACAGAGTCAGCGCTCGAACTGCACGCCTTCAACATTATTCACCAATAATAACAGCTCTGTGTTCTGGTGGAGAATCCCTATTTTGAGACGGATTTTCTGCTGTTAAAATTTATCATTTCCCTGGATTAAGGCCCAGGGTGGTGCCCCATACGAGAATTATTATCATTTTGATTATTAAATTTTATAAATAGTCGACTTTATTAATTATTAATAATTATGAATAAAATTATTAATAACCTTCGATAACTGCACAGCCAAGCTAAGCTCCTGTTGCACAACAAAGGTGTGTGCTCTTTGATGAGGCGTAGGTGACGGCCAGAGCGTAACCACTCCATCTGTTCATGGCTGGGGCTGTGGGGGTCATTCACTCTTCATTGGAGTTAAAGGACCAGACTTTGTGTCCATGTTTGTGAAGGAGAAATGCTTTTTTGTGGGTCCAATTTAATTCGGTTTAAGACATTTTTCTGCTGATGAAAATTTGGGAAAAAAAGATTGAACTTAAAAATAATTTTCATTCAGTGTGTGCCCTTATCATCATGTATTCATTAGTAGCTGATGTGGATGTGTTGTTCATGTGGATCCTCCCACAGTCTTTCATCAGCAGCTGGAACCACAGACACTCTGATAAAACAGGAATTAGCAGAATCCATCTGATATTAAGCTGTGGTTTGAATCCCACTTCCCTTCTCTTTGAAGAGTCGTCACATATCTGTGTTCAGGTTTTTGTACAGCCTCTTCTACACTTTGTATCACTGTGTTTCTAGAGCACAGTAGTAGAGAGCTGTGTCTGCCAGGGTTAGCTTTCTGATGGTCAGTTCAGTCGAGCTGTCAGTTGTTTGGGACTCATATCGATCTTCAGGAATATATTCACTTGTGGAGCCTTTTGCTTCTTTCCAGAGTATAAACTGAGGAGCCTGAAGGTCAGAATTATGTTTGTACCAGTAAAGGTTAATATAAGTGAGACTTGTCTGATAGTTGCATGTGAGTGTAACAGTTTGTCCTTCTCTTCCACTGACTTCATCTTGTTCAGGAGAGATTGTGTTTCCAGCTATTAGTCCTGGAAAAAGTGGAGAAAATGAAGCCATTAGACTAACATAGTCCATGATACTGAGAGGAGGAGGAAGTAGAAAGTTTCCCGTATAAAGTGTCGTGTGGACATTCACAACTAAATCTACTGTAGAACTCTATCAGATCCATTTACAAGATGATCCAAACATGATTTTTATTCTAAGCAAAGAAACCAGAAAAGAAGTGCAATACAGTCTGGATCTGTGGTTAATGCAGCAGCTTCAACAAAACTTGAATCCCTGTTCTTAAACTCACCTAGAATGTGACATAGAAGCAAAAAGAGCTGAAGCAACATGTCTTTGGAGATCTTCAAGCCAGACAGACAGCAGATGAACTATGTTCTTCCACTGCAGGAGAATGAGGAAGAAATAATGTCATTGATGAGCTGAAGTTCAGTGGGCGGGGCCAATTACCTCCTGACATGATTTGTTTCACTTCAACTCAACCAATCAAATAGTTTTGTGTTTCCTCGGCAGCTCTGTCTCTGTCTCTGATCTTTACTGCTTCATGTCTCTGTTGTCTTTGTCATCAGTCCAATGACTCAACAATCAGAGCTTTAACAGTGTGTGAGGTCCTCTAGTGGATGTTGTGGAGTATTGTGTCGTCTTTCTGCAGGTTTTTGTACAGAGTTTTAGTGTTTCCTGTCACTGTGGGCCTCACAGCACAGTAGTACACAGCAGAGTCTGACACTGCAGCAGAGGAGATCTGCAGATCCATTTGTGTTTTATTATCATTCACTTTAAAAGAAAATCCAGACCTTGGGTCTGAAATTGCTGTTCCTGTTCCTGAATGAGAGATGAGGAACTCTGGTGGTTTTCCTGGATATTGTCGATACCAGTAAAACTCGTCACCACTAGTGGCCTTTTTAGATAATCTGTAGGACAGAGAAAGATGTGTTTCTTCTAAACTGGACTCTTCATCTTTGACTGGAGTGAGTTCTTCACAGTTGACATCTAAAGGAAGTACAATTCTGCTTTATATTTGGTCTCAAACTTCTTTAGAAATGAATGACAAGTATAAAAGTGAATGAAAATGATTTAAAAGGTGCAGATTGTACCGTACCTGTTAGAATCCTGATCATCAGTAGAGAAAGTACATAATAGTCCATGTTGAATAGAGCTGATGTTTGTGGTTTGTGTGTTGAACTGTGTTGAATGTGGAAGTTTGTGTCTCTTCTATAGTTTAGTAACAGCTCAGCTCCTCCCTGAATCTCTCCGTCTCCTCTTTGATCTGGAGTTTCTGTTCTCTCACTTCCTCTTCCTCCCGGTTACCAGACTGCAGCTTTATCTGGTTTCAGCTGGAACTAAGTCATTTTTCTTTGTTTCAGGAGTTTCAGAAAGCTCACTGAGATTGTTTAAAGCATGGATAATTTTTCAGGCGTTCAAACACATGAAGGACCTGCGGCCTCATGTACGAAACGTGCGGCGAACAAAACACGTGCATACGCAACTTTCTATGCTCACGGTCGGATGTTCGAAAAGTGATTTGAACATAGAAAGTTGTGGTCCTCCACGCACACATCATGTCTGGCGTACGCACTTTTCTGAGGTTTTGTCCGTTGGTGACACTCACTGGTGATGCAGTGAAGTGCAGAATATGAGGAAACGTGACGTCAACAATAAGTTCACGACCACATGAAGGACACGACAGTCCCCACATCACCAGATAAGTTACACACGAGGGGAACTGCAACAATCTCACAATCAACCACATGATCATATAAAGGCAGGAGCTCAATGATGGAACCTGCAAATCCCAACGGCAGCCTTGGCTCCGTTAGAGGAACCTGCTGGTGCAGGATGAAGACTGGACCATCAGCTGGTTTAGTCTGGATATGCTGGTCCAGGACTAAGACTGGACCATCAGCTGGTTTAGTCTGGACCTGCTGGTCCAGGACTAAGACTGGACCATCAGCTGGTTTAGTCTGGACCTGCTGGTCCAGGACTAAGACTGGACCATCAGCTGGAGCTGCTACAGGTCGGACATCTCTGTCACCATGACGACCGTATGGGACGACTACTCGAGATTAAAGCCAGATCCTAAAACATCCCATAACTGTGTCTGGACAGAAAAACATTCAAATACATTTTTAAGTGAAAAACCGTTTCTGTAAAGTTGTCTTTTAAAATAAAACTAAGATGCCACAGAAAGGTTGGTTGGTACGAACTGATGTGACTCAGCAATGAATGAATGAAGTTGAATGAAGGAAGTTTTTATCGAATGTTTGGGCAACTTTCAGAGTCTGATATGGAGTCGGCTGCAGGTGCTGCAGGTCCAGAAAGAGTTTCTCCGGTCATGGACCGGGACCTGGACCGGGATCTAGACCGGTCTCTCCTCCTGCAGATGCAACACTGAGTTTCAGCAACTTTGTTCTTTATTTCTCACGTTTGCACCTCGATAATCCCGTTGGCACAAGTTGTCTTTCTGCAGCGGAGAAATCAGATTGTGATGCTTCATGTTTTAAATATAAGCTCATGTTGTTCACATTGTAGAGGTGATCGCGGACATCCACAATGTGTAAGACTCAATAAACGTGTACATTGGTCTTAATCCGTTAGTATATAATACGCGTGACAATAAAGCGGAACGAGGAGCCGTTTTTTGGTTCTTAAAATACAAACAAGAAAAGGAGAGTGTAATGATGCACTAACGCTGCCTATAAACATTCACAAATCCTTACGATCATAATAAAACCACAACTCTTCACGGAACGCAACACAAAGCAAAGAACAACAATCCCCATAATGCAATGCAGCTTAAATCAGAAGAAATGCCCCCAAATAAATTATTTTTCCACGCTTCAACTTTTGACAGGAGTATCTCCAGCTCACAGACGATGTTTTTTTAATTTCTTTTTCTTGTTTTTGCAAGTTCCTTGTTAACATGAGCGGTTTTTAATGGATAATTATCCTCATTATTATATTCAAATATATCTACCTGAATGAGGAGACAGGGCGGAGTGTTGTGCTGCCGTATTTGTGCTCAAATCCACGTTGATTGTGATGTTCAAAGAATTATTTTCACGCATGTGTTGTGCAACTCAGGTAGCTAAGCTGATCAGTTATCGAAGGCTTATTATAATTCTATTAAAGAATTATTAATAATTAATAAAGTCGACTATTTATCAAATTGAATGACCAATATGATAAATAAAATCCTCGGGGCACCACCCTGGGGCCTTAATCCAGGGAAATGATAACTTAACCGCAGAATATCAGTCTCAAAGTAATTACTATACCCAGTTATTAATTGAAGGAGTGAGATCCGAACACACACTTCGTCACCTAGCCTTGGCGGCAGACATGCACAGAATAAACAGAGACGACTTTTTGCGATCAGAAATTTATTCACACTAGTGTCAAACAGTTGGTAAACAACACTTCGAATAAATTCTGATGGTTCAATTACACAAATAGAGACACAAAATCATAAAGGAAAAAGGAGGGGTTCTTCGGATCCTCCGGGCGGAGACTGGTGTGTGTGTGTGTGTGTGTGTGTGTGTGTGTGTGTGTGTGTGTGTGTGTGTGTGTGTGTGTGTGTGTGTGTGTGTGTGTGTGGGTGTGTGTGTGTGTGTGGGTGTGTGCGTGTATGCGTCAGAGCAGCGTACGCTGCGCGTCACGCGGTCTGGGGGCGGGTCACGCTGCAGTACGTGAGCACGTAGCCCGAAGGGCATGCTACGTCGCGCTACGTGAACACGCCTCCCGGAAGGCAAACCACGGCAGTACAGCCGTGAGGGAAATGTGACGGAAAGCGCAGCAGATCACGGATAAAACAACGGTGAAACACCACGTGGATCTGACGCGCAACCGGGTTTAGTGAAGAGAGGGGGGTCGGAGGAGCGGGTCAGCGGACCGCGCTCGGACGTCGCACCGGCGTGCCTGCGGAATCTCCGACGCGTCACACAGATGCGCGGCTGCAGGTGGTCACACCGCACCCGGGGGATCCAAAAGGGGGTTTGTGAGCTCTAACGGCCGGTGTGGTAGATCGGCCGCAGGTCCCACTCGAGCCGGGTCGGGAGTGAAGCCCCACCCGCTCCGAGATACAGTCGGGAGCCGCGGTCCGATCACTCGGCGGTGAAAGCTCACGTAAACAGGCGTACAGTACAATCAATACGTCACACAATGTATAAACTCAATAAACAGGATCAAAACAACCGAAATAAACTTTACTAAGTCTGCCCAGACACTAATTTGCCTCTTACTTTGCAGTAGGTGAGAGAGCAGCCGCTCTGTTTGAGGAGGAGGAGGAGGGGGGTTGCGTCCAGCCCGTTGGTGCAGTATAACGCTCCTTGCGCGCACCCGGGGGGGGGGGCTCCGTATCGCCCCGTCCGACTCAGGGGAAAAGGAACACAGGCAGGATTGCAGGACCGGCGACCCTATTACCAGCGCTTGACGGTCTCCAGTGGCCCTTTGTGGCGGTCGGCGCCGGGCCCCGATGTCGGGATGCTCCGGGAAAGACCTTTCTACCGCGGTGGCGCCCATGGAGTCGGCTGGCAGGGTGCCCGGGGCAGATGCTGCGCTGGTTGGATGCGGGAGTCGGGCTAGGAAAAATTGCACCTCTGCCAGCAGGCAAAAAGGCTGGGCAGATGAAAAAGTGAAAAGAAAAAGAAAACTTGGAGCTAAACTCCAAGTTTTGGCCTGATGCCAAAAAAATGAGGAGTGGCAACGGAAAAACGGAAAAAGCAGAGAAACGAAAAAAGCAGAGAGAGCATCAGGTGGTTGCTCCTTTTTATAGTCTCTTGGGGGTGGGACTGATCAGCAGGCAGTGACCCCCACTCCCCCGGCCGGTTGAGCCGGTTGAGGGCCGCGGCCCACACTTGGGCCGCGAGCGCCATCTAGTGGGCCGCCAAAAAAAATTCAGTTTTGTACGTGTGGGCCGCGAGGGCCGCGGGACTGCATAGCAACTCCCAACCAAATGAGGAGAAGAAGACACTCAGCTAGCTGTACGTGTAATAGTGAGAGAAATGGTGTGTATTTACAGAGAAAATCCTTCATTTTGCACAGAGTAGGTTTAGATCCGCCAGGATCAGGGATCGATTAATTGGGTCTGCGCCCAGAGCGAGCGAGCGCGGCGTGATCATTTATCCCGGCGCGTCCCCGCGGCCGGGGAGGTCGGTTGAGGCTGCCGCTCGGGCGGCGGCTCCGTCGTTACTGGTGAAAGATGGTAGATGTAGATGCGTGGGCTGTCGTGTCTGCTGGACTGGACTGTTCGGGCTTTCGAAAAAGCATCGGAAAGTAATTGCTGCAGCGCGACCAGAGAGCTGCGGTGCGGGCTGTGCCCGTCGCAGCTGATCAGGCTTGGATGAACCCGACACACTGAGTCCTGACAACTTATTAATGTAAATAACTTAAAGTAAAATCAAACTACGTTTTGTCCTCGCTGTATTTTTAAATATGCAACCCGGAATGGACAGATTAATCCTGGTTCAGTCTTCCCACTGGGACAAAACCTGTGTCTCATACGTTCAGAGACCGTGGCGTTCAAAGTGCGAAAGTGAAATGCCACTGAAACAAAACACAAAGTTTTCATCAAACATATCCACTCAAGTCTGAACTGAAGTCACAGAAAAATAAACTGACCATCTTAAAACATCCTTATCATGTTTGGGTCCAGATACAGCTGTGAAGCAGCTTTCTCCACAGTGAACATAATAAAACTAAATATCGTTTCAGGCTCATCAATGAGCACCTCCACATGCATATGAGAACCTGACACCATCCAGCCCAGATTTAAAGTCCTGACAGAAGAAATTAGAGCTCAGTTCTCTCACTGAACGACAGAAAGTGGGGGCATAAGATTATAAGAGGGGAAGAAAGAAAAACTGCAAAACTGTTAAATTGTTAAGATGTGTTTATATTAATTTAGTATAAAAATGTGTTGAGACAATTAACAAAGAAAAGGGGAAATTCAAACTGCTGGTAGAGAAATAAAATAAGATAGCATTTGAAAAATAAAATAAAATCTACTTTATTTTTAAGAGAAAAACATATGTTTAATTCAAGTTAAACATGTTAATTGGCAAATATGTACTTTTTTTAATATAACAGTCAGATGCAGATGTTGATACAACTATGAGGCTACTTGAATATATACACACACACACACACACATATATATATATATATATATATATATATATATATATATATATCTATATATATATATATATATATATATATTATGATGTTCTGGACCTTCGCTTTTTCTCTAAATGGACCTCTTAAAGTTTTAGTTGAATACCCCTGCTATAGAGTGTTTATATTTAATGGGCCCCGGGCCACTCTGTACTGAAAAAATTGGGCCCCAAGGTCAGAAAGGTTAAGAACCCCTGCTCTAGAGCAGTGGTTCCCAACCTTTTTTCCTTGGAGCCCCCCCTACTTGTGTCTAAGACCAGCCGGGCCCCCCGACCCGTACATACTAGCAGCAAAAGAGTAAAGTTATTTGTTACAAACCTTTAATTGAAAATATGAACATTATGTTTTTTTGATACATTTCTCTTTGGTTTACTTTGTACTTTGTTTTTTCTCACCTTCCTTTTGTGTCACCAATGTATAAAATATGCACAAAAAATAATTGCAAGGACATAAAAATATTTCTGAAAAATCCATCCATCCATCAATCCATCCATTATCTATACCCGCTTTATCCTTTTCAGGGTCACGGGGGTCTGCTGGAGCCTATCCCAGCTATTTTCAGGAGAGAGGCAGGGAGTTCACCCTGGACAGGTCACCAGTCCATCGCAGGGCCACATATACAGACAAACAACCAGACACACTCACACGGGCAATTTAGAACCATCAATTGACCTACTATGCATGTTTTTGGACTGTGGGAGGAAGCCGGAGTACCCGGAGAAAACCCACGCAAGCACGGGGAGAACATGCAAACTCCACACAGAAAGACCCTGCTGGGCCTGGGAGTTGAACTGGGGACCTTCTTGCTGTGAGGCAACAGTGCTAACCACTAAGCCACCGCGCTGCCATTTCTGAAAAATGTCTCTTTTAATATGAGAGCAACATTTTTTTTAAATTTTTTCTTTAACAACTTGTCGGAGTAGTAGTATATTAAATGTTGAATAATGATATAATAATACATTTTTAAGTTTTTATCCTGATAAATAACTTAGTAGCTATTTTAAAATGACCAAAATATATTTCTAAGTGGGTATACAGACTTGGATTACTGTATTCCATTAGGTGTTTTATTAGGATTTTTTATTTATTTAACATGTGTAAATATAATTTTTACAACTATATATCATCAAAGCAGATAAAGTTTCACGCCCCCCCAGAGATCTCTGGCGCCCCCCCAGGGGGGGCCCGGACCCCAGGTTGGGAGACACTGCTCTAGTGGATGTTGTGGAGTATTTTATTGTCTTTGCTCTGCAGGTTTCTGTACAGAGTTTTGGTGTTTCCTGTCACTGTGGGCTGCAGAGCACAGTAGTACACAGCAGAGTCTGACACTGCAGCAGAGGAGATCTGCAGATGGACTTCATTCTTCTCTTTGTTCAGTTCAGCATCAAATTTGTCTTTACTGAATTCTGGAGCATTTTCTGCAATTGTTGAGGAACGTTTCAGCATGTACCTTGGATAACTGTTTACTTCTTGTTTGTACCAGAACAAATATGGATATGGATCACTAGTTTCAAAAGTACAGTTCAGTGTAACTGTGTCTCCTTCAGCAGCAGTGACGTCTCCTGCTGGCTGGATCACTTTGTCTTCTCCTTTACACTCTAAGGAAGAACAGAATATACAGAGGAACACATGAATCAATAAAGATGATTGATTGAAGGAGAACAGTCAGTATGTGGATGTTTGTATCTTACCAAAGAAAAGAGCAGCAAGAATAATCCACAGCCGATGATCCATCTGTACAACAAGGTTTAAAGCAACAGGAGAAACTAGCTGATGTTCAACATTCAGTCTGAGAAGTGTTCTCTTCACAGCAGTAGTTGTTATTGACACAATGATTGATCAGTGCAGAAGTAGTGCTCCGCCCACTTGATGATGTCACCCTCTAGTGGAGAGAAAAAGCTGAGCTCCACAGTTGGAAAAACAGGTTTCCAGCAGCTGGTTAGAGCTCAGCTGAGAAGATGTTCAACTTTAGAGTAATTATTAATTTTCAATTTTACTGAGTCTTTGGTATAATAAATAAATTGTTGCAATATTTTTTTTTCTTATTCATAAATACAAGCATTTGTGGTCACAATTTTGGCATAATTTCTTCCATGAAATATTATGTTGTGGGTACTTTTTGTAATATAATTACTTCAAATTATCTCAGTAACTTGGTAAACAAATGAAGCACATCTTTGCTAGGAACAGTTAGATGTTATTTGTTTAGGCCAATATATTAATGTTTTTGTGAAGATTTATTAAGCAGTAGTTTTTTTATTTATTTCAATTTTATTTATGTATGAATCTTTTATAATAAAAATTGTCTTTTGGTGCTTTTCAATGAGTCCGAGCATGACCCCCGTTGAAACATTAAAGAAACAATGGCAGGTAAAAACTCCCTTTAAAGGGTGAGAAACCTGGACCAGTATCTGGATCAGAAGGGGGGGGGGTGCTGATGCATGGTATAAAGGTTTTACATTTATTTTCAATGGTGGAGGTGGTGTCAGCCTTGTTAGCTCAAGTTGGTAGTTGCTTCTGTAGTAATGGTTCCTGATAGCAGAAGACCCATCCTCCAAATTTACATTTAAATCTTCGAGGAACTACAAATAAACCTGCACTCTGAGAACGGAGAGCTTTATTAGGAACATATGGCACTATGAGGTCTTGTTGATAACAAGGAGCTTGGTTGTTTAAGATATTATACGCAAATAACAGAATATTGAATTGAATTTAATATTTTAAGGGGGGCCAATGGAGCGAAGCTAACACAGGAGAGTTATGGTCTTGCTTGTTGATTCCTGCAAGCAATTGCACTGCTGCATTTTGGATCAGCTGGAGAATATTCGGAGAATTACTTGGACATCCTGCTAATAATACAATACAGTAATATAGTCTAGAAGATTCAAATGCATGAATTAGTTTTTCAGCATCACTCTGGGAGAGGATTTTTCTAATCTTTGCGATATTACGGAGATGGAAAAATGCTTTTTTAAAAACCTGATCATTATGATGTTTAAACGACAAATTAACACAAAGGTTTTGCACAGTAGTACTCCCGTATAAAGGTGTTGACCAAAAATAATAACCTGTTTTATCGAAATTTAGAAGCAAAAAATTAGTGGACATACGGTCCTTGATGTCTTTAAGACATGCCTGAAGTTTGGCAAACATTTTTCTTTCATCTGACTTCATAGACAAATACAGCTGTTTCATCAGCAGAGCAATGAAAAGTAATGCTGTGATTCTGGATTATACTTCCCAATGGCTGCATGTATAAACTGAACAAGATTGGCCCTAGCACTGTACCCTGCGGAACACCATAACAGACCCTCGACTGTTCTGAAGAAACATCATGTACATGAACAAACTGGAACCTGTCAGATAGATATGATTTAAACCAACGTAGAGCTGTCCTTTTAATCCCAACCACATGCTCTAACCTGTGCAGTAAAATGCTGCAGTCTACAGTGTCAAAAGCAGCACTGAGGTCCAGTAGAACCAGTATGGATACTAATCCCTTATCTGAGGTCCAGTAGAACCAGTATGGACACTAATCCCTTATCTGAGGTCCAGTAGAACCAGTATGGACACTAATCCCTTATCTGAGGCCATAAGAAGGTAATTCGTGACTGGAACCATGTGCTGTCTCTGTGCTATGATGCATTCTGAACCCTGACTGAAAAACTTCAAGCAGATCATTTCTATACAAATAGTCACATAACTGATTTGTAACTACTTTTTCCAGAATTTAAGATACAGATGGATGGATGGATGATAGAAGTTTAACAGTGTGTGAGGTCCTCTAGTGGAGGTTGTGGAGTATTGTGTTGTCTTTGCTCTGCAGGTTTTTGTACAGAGTTTTGGTGTTTTCTGTCACTGTGGGCTGCAGAGCACAGTAGTACACAGCAGAGTCTGACACATGAAGCTTCTGGATCTTCAGAGGAACTGACTTGTCCTTGATTTCAGCATCAAATCTGTCCTTACTGAACTCTCCAGCATTATCTCCTGTTGTTGAGAAACGTTGCAACATGTATTTTGGATAACTGTTCACTTCTTGTTTGTACCAGAATAAATAGGCGTTCGTGTAAGAACTGGTTTCAAAAGTACAGTTCAGTGTAACTGTGTCTCCTTCAGCAGCAGTGACGTCTCCTGCTGGCTGGATCACTTTGTCTTCTCCTTTACACTCTAAGGACGAACAGAATATACAGAGGAACACATGAATCAATAAAAATGATTGATTGAAGGAGAACAATCCGCATGTGGATGTTTGTATCTTACCAAAGAAAAGAGCAGCAAGAAAAATCCAAAAGCGATGATCCATCTGTACAACAAGGTTTAAAGCAACAGGAGAAACTAGCTGATGTTCAACATTCAGTCTGAGAAGTGTTCTCTTCACAGCAGTAGTTGTTATTGACACAATGATTGATCAGTGCAGAAGTAGTGCTCCGCCCACTTGATGATGTCACCCTCTAGTGGAGAGAAAAAGCTGAGCTCCACAGTTGGAAAAAAGGTTTCCAGCAGCTTGTTAGAGTGACAACTTGTGTTTTTCAGACTCTGTGCATAACAACAAAAGTTGTCTCTAGCTTTCCAGAGACCCAGAACATGAACATAAACCCCCAAGCAATTATGACATAAACAATGGCAGGTAGAAACGCTCCTAGTGGGAGAAAAGCCTTAAGCCAAACAGTGGCAAGACAAACTCCCCTTTAGGAGGGAAGAAAACTGGACCAGGACCTGGATCATAAGGGGGGACCTTCCTGCTGAAGGCGTAGGTGTCGGCCAGAGCGTAACCACTCCATCTGTTCATGGCTGGGGCTGTGGGGGTCATTCACTCTTCATTTGATTTAAAGGACCAGACTTTGTGTCCATGTTTGTGAAGGAGAAATGCTTCTTTGTGGCTCTAATTCAATTCAGTTTAAAATGTTTTTCTGCTGATGAAAATTTGGGAAAAAAAAGATTCTACTTAAAAGTAATTTTAATAACAGTGTGTGCCCTTATCATCATGTATTCATTAATTTAATTTTCAATTCAATTTTATTTATATAGCGTCTAATACAACAAATGTTATCTCTAGACCCTTTCCAGGGATCCAGAACATGAACATAAACATAAACATAAACATAAACATAAACCCCCGAGCAATTATTATATAAACAATGGCAGGTAAAAAGTCCCATAGTGGGAGAAAAGCCTTAAGCCAAACAGTGGCAAGAAAAACTCCCCTTTAGGAGGGAAGAAACCTGGACCAGGACCTGGATCATAAGGGGGGACCTTCCTGCCGATGGCCAGACTGGGGGAGTCAGGCACGTCAGCAGCACACAGCAGTCATGTGGAAGCAGCAGCGGGATGACCAGAGGGGGGGGGGGGGGTGCAGGCAGGCGGAAGCAGCAACAGCAAACACAACAAAAGAGAAAAAAGGGGGGCCGGCACAAGAAACTACAGGAATGATGGACAAAAATGATAGCTATGAGATATTTATAATAAATAAAAATGGTAATGGAGAAGAGAGGCAGGGAAAAGGAGAGGAGAAGAAGGGTGAGAGGCACCGCCCAGCGGATCATGTCGGTGCCCCCCTGCAGCATAAGCCTATAGCAGCATATCTACCGCGAAGCTATATTTGAGACTAACTATTATAGTTTTGTTCTATAGCTGCGACTATGACTACTGACTCAAACACACTAGAGTTTACACTACCTAGAGATTTACCAACACCAGCTAGAGGTTTACTAAACACTAACTATAGGCTTTACTAAACAGAAAGGTTTTAAGTTTAGTTTTAAAGGTGGAGGTGGTGTCAGTCTCCTTAACCCAGATTGGAAGTTGGATCCATAGTAATGGTGCCTGATAGCAGAACGCCCGCCCTCCAAATCTACATTTAGATACTCTAGGAACTACGAGTAAACCTGCACCCTGGGAGCGGAGAGCTCTGCCAGGAAAATAAGGCACTATCAAATCTTGTAAATACTGCGGAGCTAAGCCGTTTTGGGCTTTATATGCAAGTAATAACATTTTAAATTGAATTCTGAATTTTACAGGTAGCCAATGGAGCGACGCTAACACTGGAGAGACGTGGTCTCTCCTGCTGATTCCTGTCAGCACTCGTGCTGCTGCATTCTGAATCAGCTGGAGCCTATTCAGCAAATTACTTGGACATCCTGCTAACAACACATTACAGTAATCCAGTCTAGAAGATACAAACGCATGAAATAGTTTTTCTGCATCACTCTGCGACAGGATTTTCCTAATTTTTGCAATAATACGGAGATGGAAAAACGCTATTTTACAAACCTGATTAACATATGGTTTAAACGACAAATCCTGATCGAAAACAACACCAAGGTTTCTCACAGTTGCACTGGAAGCCATCGCAACACCATCTAGTCCCTTCCTAAAATGCTCTGGACCAAGAATGATAACCTCTGTTTTATCTGAATTTAGAAGCAAGACATTTCTGGACATCCAGTCCTTGATGTCCCTAAGACATGCCTGAAGTTTAACCAACGGTTCTGTCTCATCCGGCTTTATAGACAAATAGAGCTGCGTATCATCAGCATAGCAATGAAAGTGTATGCCGTGATTCTGGATTATACTTCCCAACGGCTGCATGTATAAACTGAACAAGATTGGCCCTAGCACTTATTCAGGGTTCATTATTTCATAAATATATTCTTTATATTCTGATGTAAATCAGGGACTATAATGAGTCAGTCAGTTTATCTGTAGTTGTTAATATGTTTTAGATTGGGCGGAGTGATACAGCACTAGGTGCTGTGTTGATGCTCTAAAATCCTACGCTGTTGAGCGGACATTAAAGTACACTGGAGCTCAGCAGAAGTTGTCTGCGTGTTTATCCTACTCACGACCCCAAAAAGGTTTAATTTAATAAGGTAAGGCTTAACTCTACACCAGCCTTACATAAGTAAAAGTTCAGAGCTCAAAACGGGACCACAAAACGGGACTAGTTTCTTCTGAGCGGAGTAAGATTTCTGTCCGCGGGTCGAGGTGCGGTCGCGGCCGCGGTCACGGTCGGATGCGCGTTACTAGTCAACACAATAGATTAATATTAATAACCCAATATCGCGGTACAGTTTGTCACCTCCACGACACGTATTGTGACGTTTTTGTATCGCGAAATTTCGTGGCACGATATATTGTTACACCCCTAACAAATAGTCACATAACTGGCTTGAAACTGCCTTTTCCAGAATTTTAGATACAAATGGAAGGTTGGAAATTGGCCTATAATTAGCTAAGGTGTCTGGGTCAAGAGAAGGTTTTTTAAGTAAAGGTTTGATTACTGCCACTTTGAAAACCTGTGGTACATATCCTAAGCTTAGGGATAGGTTGATTTGGTCCAGTATTGTCGCACCAATAAGAGAAAGAACATTTTTGAATAGTCGAGTCGGGATGGGGTCTGACATACGTGGTAGACTTAGCTCTATTAACGAGTGAAGTCAGCTCAGGGAGGTCTATAGGATCAAAACAGTCTAGAGTCAAGTCAGAGCCTAGGGAAGTCGCTAAAGTTGAAGAAACGCCCACAACCGGCTGGTTGATTTCTTCTCTAATTCTCGTGATTTTACTGTTAAAGAAGCTCATAAAGTCTTCACTACTGAGAGCTGCAGGAATGCACGGCTCAACAGAGTTGTGACTCTTTCCCCCAATCCCAAACTCCACCCTAAACCCTCAAGCCCTGAGCCCTCACAGACTTTCAGTGACGTCAGCGTCACGTGATCAAGTGTGCGAGGGTGTGAGGGCTCCAAATGGTATAAATAGGAATGGAACAGCACTTAGCAGAAACCGGAAACAAGTCAGATAAAAACGTCTGTTTTTTTTTGTTTTTTTTTCAAGAAACTTTATTTAAAATTTCAATTTACAAAATTCCTAGTCAGATCAAAATGTTACCTACCGGTATTATAAGTTTGGGAATGATCATCCGGATGTTTGAAAACAAAGTGGTAGCCTATATAAAGGAGCATAAAATTCAACAAAGAACACAATTTAAACATGCGCACAGTACAATATGTATTTCCTTGTTAACATTGTCTTTCTTTCAATCTACCCATACCAGCGCATCCAGTATGCCAGGCTCAATCGCAGAGTAATTTCTTTTTTGTAAGCGCGTGTAAACTGAGTTAAATATTCCAGCTGTGTTATGACCATGTAATATTACTTTCCATTTTTCAGCATGATGTCATTTCATTTTTGTAAGAGAGCGTATAATATATATTACTATTTACTGCAACGTTTTTGTTCAACTTGCTGAAATTGTTTAAATTTTGTGGTCATAAATAAATGAATAACCAAATAACTGCCTGACTTGTTTGTGTTGGATCTAAAACTATCTTGCTAGTATTTACATGTATGCATTTCTGTTAACATAGGGAATCTTAATTCAAACACTGTACTCAGATCAAAGAAAAGCAAGTCTTGTTTATTCAACACCAGCAGGTCAACTGAGGATTTGTCTAATACAGTGTTTCTCAATCCTGGACCTCGTGGGCCGGTGTCCTGCATGTTTTAGATGTTTCCCTGCACCAACACAGCTGATTCTAATTAAAGGTCCTCATTAGCTTGTCACCAAGGTCTGCACAGCTCTGTTGATGACACAGGTACTTTTATCACGGTGTGCTGAATCAGGGTAGCATCTAAAACATGCAGGACAGGGGCCCATGAGGACCAGGATTGAAAAACACTGGTCTAATATAAAATGAAAACAAATTAAATTGAACCTCAAATTATGAATGAAAAAATGATGAAGAAAACTACATTTTGTCCTCCATCTTCTCACAAATGTCAATTAAGTTAGATAACTGGTCATCCCTCTTCCTTTCCCGCTCCTCCTCCTTTTCATCCAGCTCCCTCAGCCTCTTTTCCTGTCTTAGTGTTGAAGAAAGTCCAAAACGTCATTTGTCCTTTTTTTTGGTTTTCTTCCCTCCGTTTGAATGAATGAATGAGTGAATGAAAAGCTTTATTTCGAACATGCTCATATATTTAAACCAAAGAACAATAGTTAAATAATATGTTTGTTTGTCGCTCCTTGTTTGTAAAGGAAATAATAGGGCCGTTGAAAAATCATCACGGGACAACAGTTTCTGAATTTAAATCACCAGTGGGATATGTATTTATATTTACAGGTGAACTTTCTTCTCGCAGTCGCACATGGTTCCTTTTCCTCTGCCCCTTGTTTTGTTTACATTCTCCCTGGTAACCTCCTTTTATGTCACAACGCAATGAACTGTGGGTAATTCCCTTTCCCAAAGTGTGCTGGGATGCTGACTTGCGGGAAGGGGGCAGTAAGGGCTCAAAATGGCTGCCGGGAGCCCTCGCGCACTTGACCACTTGAGGAATGGGACAGCCCTAAGCCCTTACGCAAGGTGCGGGAGCACGCACGTAAGTCTGCGAGTCTGTGAGGGTGCGGATTGGGATTCAGCCTTTGTCAGCCTGGCTACAGTGCTGAACAGAAAACGTGGGTTACTTTTGTTATCCTCTATCAACGTTGAAAAATAAGCTGTTCTTGCTTTTCGAATGGCTTTTTTATATACTATTAGAATATCTTTCCATTCACGATAGAAGTCTACAGACTTACAAGAGTGCCACTTCCTTTCCATTTTGCGCACGTTTTGTTTCAACATGCGAATATCTGAATTGTACCAGGGAGTTAAGCTCCTGTGGCTAGAAACCCTCCTTTTCAAAGGAGCAACTTCATCTAAAGCTGAGTGCAACAGGTCAGCAGTGTTACTAACAAGAAAATCAACATCAACATCAGAGGTAGAACCCAGGTCACTGGCCTCTATTGCTTCAGTAGAGGCTTCACTATTTTCCACTGTCGCAAGATGAGCAATGGCCTCCTTAAATTTAGCAATAGCTTCAACAGACAAACATCTGCTAAAATAATACCTCCTGCCCTGCACTTCAACATCAACAACATTAAATTCAAACGTTTTTAAATAATGGTCGGATAAAAGGGAGTTTACAGGTGACACCAACAGATCATCAGTTTCAACACCATAGGTGAGAACGAGATCGAGAGTATGATCAAAACAATGCGTCGACCCGTCCACTTTTTGTGAGATACCCATTGATTCTAGAAGAGAATTGAAAGCTAATTTAAGATTATCGCTTTCAACATCCATATGAATATTAAAATCACCCACTATGATGAATTTATCTGTACTGATCAATAATCCAGAAAGGAAATCTGAAAATTCAGACAAAAACTCTAGATAAGCGCCAGCAGGTGGCTGATACACTACCACTAACACAACTGGCTTCTCTGATTTCCAGCTCGGAAATTTCAGACTAAGCGTGAGGCTTTCAAATGTATTATAATTGGACTTAGATTCAATTTTTATTTGGAGACTGGAGTTATAAATTTATGCGACTCCTCCGCCTCGGCCCGTGTTTCTAGGAATGTGATGATTAAAGTAGCCGGGCGGAGTTGATTCATTCAAACTAACATACTCTTCCTCCTGTAACCATGTTTCTGTTAAGCAGAAAACATCACTCCTACTCTCTGTAATTATATCATTTACTAACAGAGACTTGGAGCTTAACGATCGTATATTTAGTAGTCCGCATCTAATTTTTCGGTCTCTTATTGGTACCAAATGTGCATTGGTTTTAATTTTTACAAGATTATTTTGGTTAACGCCTCTATAACGCCGCACCTGGTGAACTTGTGGAGGGCGGGGAACTGCAACCACTTCTATTTTGCTAGGCACCTGGTTAGTGTTACCAGTTACATCATGTAATCCTATAGTTTTAGAGTCGCCAATTACATCATGCAATCCTACAGTTTTGTTGGCAGGCGTTAGCCCTCGAGAAGCAGCAGAGAAGTGTGTTAAACTACAACTCTGCATCCTGGCCTGGACCCTGCGATGTCAGGGAGAGGGTCTAATAAAACAGGCCAAATTACTAGAGACAAGAGCAGCACCAGCCCGGGTGGGATGAATGCCGTCTCTTCTAATCAGACCGGGCTTTCCCCAGAACGTTTCCCTATTGTCAATAAAGGCCACGTCGTTTTCTGAACACCACCTATACAACCAGCGGCGGAGCGAGAGCATGCGACTAAACATGTCATCACTGGTCAGATTGGGGAGGGGGCCAGAGAAACCTACGGAGTCCGACATACTTTTGGCATAGTTACACACCGAGACAATATTCATTTTGGTCACTTCCGACTGGCGAAGACGGGAGTCATTAGCTCCGACATGGATGATAACTTTACCATATTTACGATTACCCTTTGCCAGTAGCTTCAAATTTGCTTCAATGTCGCCCGCTCTGGCCCCCGGGATGCACCTAACTATGGTCTCTGGAGTCGGCTTCACATGCCTGACTATGGAGTCGCCAATCACCAGGGTCGGCTTCTCAATATGGTTTTTATATGTTGTTTGGGGGCATCCCCTGAACAGACAGACGTTAGTTTGGTGCAGATCGGACCTGTACTTTTCGATGGGCGGGGCTTTGAAACTTCACCTTTTCCAACATTCGACCGGACGCCGTTGCCACAACATTTGACCAAACCAAGTAAAACTTGACCTGTGGCCTCCATATGGGGCCTTGATTGGGCTTGCCAAGTCTCAACTCTGTGAACCATCTGCAACGCCAACTAGCTCTGTGGAAGTCGTACAGCCACAGCACCAAAAGATCCTAGCAAAGGACCTTCTGCATTGCAACATTATATACTAATGGATTAAGACCAATGTACACGTTTATTGAGTCTTACACATTGTGGATGTCCGCAATCACCTCTCTCATAAGTATAACCGTGTAACATTTTTTTGTATAATCGTGTAACATTTATGCCTAAGTAGGTGAAAAACTGTTGTTCTAATTTGAATGGAAGGCTGCTATAGTCGATGGATTTCGCTAGTTGATTTATGGGGAAGAGCAGACTTTTAGATAGATTAAGACTGTAGCCAGATAGTCTTCCAAATTGTTGTAATGTTTGTATCAGTTTAGGGATTGATTCCATTGGGTTCGTTATGTATAATAAAAGATTGTCCGCGTATAATGACACTTTATGTACTGTTCGATTTCTTGTAATACCGGCGATGCACTGCTGAGATCTCAAGGATGTAGCGAGCGGTTCAATGGCCAGATCAAACAGAAATGGTGAGCGGCAACATCCCTGCCGTGTACCTCTATGTAGTCTAAAATAGTCGGACTTGGTGGAGTTTGTACGTATTGCAGCCGTTGGCGATGCGTATAGTATCCTGATCCACGAGGTGAAAGAGGGGCCAAAACCAAATCTATCAAACACCATAAATAAGTAATCACACTCGACCCGGTCAAATGCCTTCTCCGCATCGAGTGAAAGCACAACCTCTGCTTCCCGGGTTGAGTGGGTAGAGTGAAGCACATTGAGCAGACGCCTCATATTGTAGAACGACTGCCTCCCTGGTATAAACCCCGTTTGATCTGGATCGATAATTTTTGGTATCACTGTTTCCAGTCGACGTGCTAAAACTTTCGTAAGAATCTTGTAATCACAGCACAATAGACTGATCGGACGATACGAACCACAATCCAATGGGTCCCTACCTTTTTTCAACAAAACCGATATAGTAGCCTGTGTCATAGTGGGAGCCAGCTTCCCGTCCAAAGTGATTTCCTGAAACAATAAGCGCAGAAAGGGTGCCAACTTAGCTGCAAACGCTTTGTAAAATTCTACAGGGAATCCATCGGGACCAGGAGTTTTCCCGCTTTGCATGGATCTTATTGCCTGTGTTATCTCCTCGGCCGTTATGGGAGCATCAAGCCAAGTTTTATACTCTGTAGTAACATTTGATAGTGTCAAGCTGTCTAAGAAGGTGTGGAGGTCTGCAGCATTCACAGAAGCCTGTGATCTGTACAGTTCAGTGTAATATGCTTTGAAATGGTCATTTACGGCTTGCGGGTGTGAAGAGGTCGAGTCTGATGAGACGCGAATTTCAGGAATTGCACTCTGCGCCGTTATTTTTTTAAGTTGATGGCATAATAACTTCCCTGCCCTCTCACCGTGCTCGTAGTATGTTTGTCTTGTTTTAAGCATCATCCGCTCAGTCTGTCTCATAGAGAGGTTGTCAAATTCAGTTTTTAGTAATAACCGTTCCTTGAAAAGCTCAGGTGTATAATTATGGGCCAACTGATTTTCTATATCGAATATCTTTTGGTTTAGTTCGCTAAGGCGTTTATTCAGTTCCCTTTTCCTATGGGCTGCATAAGAGATAATCTGACCCCTGAGATTAAGTTAAGTGACTCCCAAATAGTCGCATATGACATTCCTGGAGTAATATTAATCGAGAGAAAGAAGTCTATTTGGTCAGAGATAATTTTTTGAAATGATGTTTGTGTTAGCAGCAATGGGTCAAGTTGCCATGAGCGTTGGGGCACGGAGCTATTTGGAAATGACATGTCCAACTGGACAGGGCAATGATCAGAAATTGTTATGCTATGATATCTGCTATCGGTCACATAGGACATTGTTCTATAATCAATCAGGAAAAAGTCTATTCTAGTGTATGAAAGGTGGACCGGCGAAAATAATGAAAACTGTCTGGCGGAGGGATTGGCGTGTCTCCAGGGGTCGTATAATCTATAAGACTGCATGAAGGACAGAATTAGAGCACTTGATTTGGACACATTCCTGTTTTGCTTAGGATTGGACTTGTCTAAAGCTGGCTGTAGAGCGCAGTTGAAGTCCCCCCCCCCCAATATCAACAAATGCAAATTCAGGTCTGGGAGTCTTGTTATGAGGTGAGAGAAGAACTGAGGATCATCCCAGTTGGGGCCATAGAGGTTGACGAGTGCCACCAAACTACCAAACAGCTTCCCTGTTACTATGATGAACCTACCCTTGTCATCTGGTGTAATATTAATTGGCGTGAAAGGGACACCTTTCCTTATTAGTACTGCAGCCCCTCTAGATCTGTCTCCGTAATCTGAATGAAATATCTGGCCAATCCAGCCCTTCTTCAATTTATCATGTTCATCATGGAGGTGTGTCTCTTGTAGGTACATGATGTTTGAACCTAATGATTTTAGGCGTGTGAAAATCCTATTGCGCTTAATAGGATGCTGGACCCCTTTAATGTTCCAACTGATAAATCTAATTGAGCCTAGGTCCTGAGCGGCCATTGTTAACTTGATATGATGTGTAAGATTGCGATTGTGTGACCAGCTGGACCAACCCTAACAGAGTGCATGTCCCCAGGATGTCACCCGGTGCTAAGAAAAATATACAAACATGTGAGTGTTTCTCAACCAAAAAAAGTATGCAACCAAAAACAATAATATAAGAAAAAAGACCTTGAAACCCTGTGCTGACCTGTTCTAAAACCCAGGTCGATCTAGCCTCTCCTAACAGTAGGCTAGGTCCCCACATAATTATTACGGGTTAACACTTAACTATCCATGAAGATCCCCAGAACAAATTAACAACAATTATAGCACTGAAGTAATAATACAAAGAAACACTAGTAATTATAAATGATTAAAATTGACAAATAGAAGAAAAAAGGGAGAAATAAGTAAAAAATAAAAATAGATGGCTAGGCATGCTGTTTACAGGTGGTCTAATAAAAGCAGTGGGCTTTTGAGTAGTTAGTGATGGCGACCACCGTGACAGAACTAAGTAAGTTATAAAAAAGGTAAGATCTAGCACAACAAATACACCCTCTCTTCTCCATACCCTCACGCACATGCACATACATACTCACTCATATACACACACACAGAGGTATGGATAATTAATCCACACTGACGCTCGTACAAGATTACACCCACTCACATACCCACCCACCCACACCCACACCCACACCCACACAGACACACCCACACAGACACACACACACACACACACACACACACACACACACACACACACACACACACACACACACACACACACACACACACACACACACACACACACACACACAGACACACCCACACAGACACACACACACACACACACACACACACACACACACACACACACACACAGACACACCCACACAGACACACACACACACACACACACACACACACACACCCACACCCACACAGACAGACACACCCACACACACACAGACAGACACACCCACACACACACACACAGACACACCCACACAGACACACCCACACACACACACACACACACACACACACACACACACAGACACACACACACACACACACACACACCCACACACAGACACACACACACACACACACACACACACACACACACACACACACACACACACACACACACACAGACACACACACACACACACACACACACACACACACACACACACACACAGACACACACACACACAGACACACCCACACAGACAGACACACCCACACCCACACACACACACACACACACACACACACACACACACACACACACACACACACACACACAGACACACACACACAGACAGACACACCCACACACACAGACACACACACACACACACAGACAGACACACCCACACACGCACAAGGGGACATTGAAAATAAAAATAAAATATGTATCTTTTAAGAATCTACACACATACATATAAAAGAAAATGACCTGATAATAAGCAATATGATTTTGAAAATATGTGATACGAGAACAAAGTTGGTGGTAGAACTAAAGATTTGAGGCAAAATTCAGCTTATCAACTGGCTGTGAACAGTACGTACAGTACGTACAGTAATAGACCGACGAATGTCTCTTACAGTAATAGCCACAGTTTCAGGATGCCCTGATAAGTCACTCACTGTGAGAAGCCCTCTGTGAGGATAAGTTCTTTGAGACATAAGCCTGCGCTTCTTCTGGCGGGGAGAAAACCCGCTCCTGGTTGTTGTGAGTGATCCTGAGGCGCGCCGGATAGAGGATGCCGTACCGGACTCCTTCCAGCCCGCGGAGCTGCTGCCGCACCGCATTGTATCCCGCTCGGGCTCTGGCCACCCGCGTAGTATAATCCGGGTAGACAGAGATGGTTATCCCGTCCACCTTGACCTGCTGCTTCACCCTGGCTAGACGAAGAATTTCAGCACAGTCCCGAAAGTAGTGTAGACGGGCCACGATGACGCGCGGTTGTTCTCCGGGTCTCGGCGCAGGCTGCAGCGAGCGGTGGGATCTATCCAGCTCCGGAGCCTTCTCGAGTTCAAACTCCTTCTGCAGAAGCGCTGAAACAGCGGTGACAGAGCTGCTCTGACTCTCCGGCACCCCCACGATCCTGACATTATTCCTTCTTGCTCTTGCTACCAGATCCTCACATTTATTTTGCAATGATTCAGATTGCGCTTGAAGATGCTTAACTTCGCGCTGTAATGTTACGATGTCATCCGTGAACGAGGACAGACTTTTTTCCATTTCACTCGTGGTATCTTTTAACGAGGTTAACTCTTTAGCAACTGAGCTTTGGTATGATTGCAACTCAGTCTTTACCGTGTGGATGTCGCCTCGCAGCCCCGCCATCTCCTTCTCCAGCACCTCTCTTATCTCCACCTTCAGAATAGTACCAATATCTTCACGAAGTGACACGAGTAGCTCCAGCCTGAAGGTCTCCGTGGCCAGTGCTGAAGTCATGTCGGCGCGGGTCGGGCTGTCACCTGCGGCCGTGGCCGTGCCAGAGGGATGGGGCCTCGGTGTAGATGCAGCGGTCTTCCGGGTTTTGGGGCGCGTTGCCAGCCATGTCTTCTCACGTAAATGTTTTAGGAAGTACTACTAAGCTTAAATAACTCCAAAAAACAACACTTTGTTCCAACTAGTGCTATATTAAAGGCTTTTAATAAGAAGGTCCCGGGGAGCTTCAACACGTGCGTCTATTCCATAGCCTGCTCACCAGCGCGCCCCCTGTCTCAGATTTTTACTGGTTCATGTCTCTATTCTCTTTGTCATCAGTCCAATGACTCAACCCCCCCATTGCTCGGGGGTCATGTTCTGGAACTCTGGAAAGTGCCTAGAGACAACCTCTTTTGTAATAGATGCTATATAAGAAAAATTGAACTGAATTGAATTGAAAAATCAACAATCAGAGCTTTAACAGTGTGTGAGGTCCTCTAGTGGATGTTGTGGAGTATTGTGTTGTCTTTACTCTGCAGGTTTTTGTACAGAGTTTTGGTGTTTCCTGTCACTGTGGGCTGCAGAGCACAGTAGTACACAGCAGAGTCTGACACTGCAGCAGAGGAGATCTGCAGATCAAACTCCTTTTTCTGTTTATCATGTGTCAGAGAATATTTTTCTGCTTTATCTGAATAATCTGCAATGAGAAACTTTGGAGATGAACTGGGCTTCTGTTGGTACCAGAAGACAAACTGTACAGATCCAGAATAGTTGCAGGAGAGAGTCACAGTTTCTCCTTCCAAAGTCATCACTTCATCTCTAAAAGGTGTCAGTAAATCTCCAGAGAATCCTGGGGAAAAAAAACAACAACAAAGTGACATTTAGATAAAAATTCTGTATCTTTAAACTATGTTAAGCTTCTTAAAATAAATCAATTTCAATTTATTTGTTTCATTTGTATCATCTCTCACATCTTTAGAAGACTCACCAGTTTGAAAGGAGACGATCATCAGCAAAACCAAAAGTAGACTCATTTTTTCACTTGAACTGAACAAACAACTGAGAACACAGCTGCTCCTCAGTTCTTACATCAAGCTTTTATGTTTAGATGTGTAGCTCCTCCTCTTGTTGTGGTCTGTTTCCACTCAGGCTGATGGAAGATTCAGAAATGGCAGCGATGCTGCAGTCGTCGTAGTCGTAGTCGTCATCACCACTATTAACTAACTCAACAGACACATGTTCAGGACCCGTGCAAAGCAGCTGGCTGAGACATTTTGTAATATCTGCTACCTCTTACGGTGATGAATCCACCTACAGAGCAGAGGTGCAGAATCTGGTCAGGTGGAGTTCAGAAAACAACCTGTATCTCAACTCCAGAAGAACAAAGAGCAGGCGCCTCATGTTCAAAGAGTGCATGGATTTCAACATGAATCCGAGCGTGGAATTCTTCCGTACACAAAAAAAAATTCTGATTCTCAAAACTGTGCGGACGCCCAAATCCACGCAAGTTTCTTTGAACATCACAATCAACGTGGATTTGAGCGCACATGCTGGAGCACAACACCACGCCCTGTCTCCTCCCTCATGTAGATATATTTGAATATGATAATGAGAATAATTATCCATTAAAAAACGCTCATGTTAACAAGGAACTTGCAAGAACAAGTAAAACAAATTAAAAAAACATCGTCTGTGAGCTGGAGATACTCCTGTCAAAAGTTGAGGCCTGGAAAAATTATTTATTTAGGGGCGTTTCTTCCGATTTAAGCTGCATTGCATCATGGGGATTGTTGTTCTTTGCTTTCCGTTGCGTTCCGTGTTGTGGTTGTGGTTTTATTATGATTGTAAGGGTTTGTGAATGTTTATGGGCAGCATTAGTGCATCGTTACACTCTCCTTTTCTTGTTTGTATTTTAACAACCGACACCAGAACTTAAGTTGGTGGATGAAAAACGGCTCCTCGTTCCGCTTTATTGTCACGCGTTTTATATACTAACGGATTAAGACCAATGTACACGTGTATTGAGTCTTACACATTGTGGATGTCCGCGATCACCTCTCTCATAAGTATAACAATGTGAACAATATACACTTATATTTAAAACATGAAGCGTCAGCATCTGATTCCTCCGCTGCAGAAATAAAGACAACTTGTGCCGACGGGATTATCAAGGTGCAAACGTGAGAAATAAAGAGCAAAGTTGCTGTAACTCAGTGTTGCAGCCGCAGGAGAGACCGGTCTTAGTCCCGCCCTCCATCACAGGAGAAACACTTTCTGGAGTCTTGCAGTTCCTGCAGCTGACTCGATATCAGACTCTGAAAGTTGCCTAAACATTCAATAAAAACTTAATTCATTCAATTTTATTCATCATTGCTGAATCACATCAGTTCGTACCAACCAACCTTTCCATGACATCTTAGTTTTATTTTAAACGACATCTTTACAGAACCGGATTTTCGCTGCAAAATGTATTTTAATGTTTTTCTGTCCAGACACAGTTATGGGATGTTTTAGGATCTGGCTTTAATCTCCAGTAGTCGTCCCATACGGTCGTGATGGTGACAGAGATGTCCGACCTGTAGCAGCTCCAGCTGAAAGCATCAAGTTGGTCTGAACCGGAGCAGCTGGTCCAGTTCAGGACAGAGATCCAGAAGATCCTCTTGGTACCTAAACCAGCTGGTGGTCCAGTTTTAGTCCTGGACCAGCAGATCCAGACTAAACCAGCTGATGGTCCAGTCTTAGTCCTGGACCAGCAGATCCAGACTAAACCAGCTGGTGGTCCAGTTTTAGTCCTGGACCAGCAGGTCCAGACTAAACCAGCTGATGGTCCAGTCTTAGTCCTGGACCAGCAGGTCCAGACTAAACCAGCTGATGGTCCAGTCTTAGGGCCCGATTTACTAAAGGTTTGCGTGTGTTAAAACCTGTGCAAACTTGACAGCACCCGCAAACCAAAGTGCCAGCTGATCTACTAACGGCGTGCAAAGACGACTGCGTCTCTGAAATGCGCAAAATTGCACACGCAATTCAGTTAGTACTTTTGCCCTGATGAATAATCAATATGGCGCGTACCCGGCAGAAATCCTAAATACTGGGAGGGGAAGATGCAAATTGCTCCATTTACCACGCGCAATGAGATTTACCAAGCCTGAAAGTAATTGTGCGTATTGTGATTGCGTCTGTATTTAATACGTTCGAAAGGAAGGTGCTAATCTGCTGCTGCTGTTATTGTGGCAAGGAGGCGACATCCAAAATCAAAGAATATGCAGAGAGAGAGTCTTTATTCTGCTGCATGCTATTTTAAAAACGGTTGCACAAGTTTTATTAAAGGCCACTTTTTCTTTAGTTCTCCGCCTTATATCTTGCACCTTCTTTTAATGTGCCCCCCTCCACTCGCCCACAAGCAGGCCAAGCCTTTGTGCCAAAACTTTGTATTTTATTGATTATTTATCTTATTGAACGTGAAATCATCCTTCGTAAATTACATTTAATTAAAACCCGTGCTTATTAATCACAAAACACAGGTTAAACATCATGACCAAATCCGCTCCGACCCGCTGTGTCAGTGATCAGCGCAGAGACTGCAGCTTCGCCGGAATTATGCTTCTGCGTTAAATCGACGGCCATATGATGGTCCCGTCTGTCACACATTTACTGTCAGTGTTTGCTATATAATATATAATATTTGCAATATACTGTGGACATCTGAATAAAAACTTAACTCATAAATAGATTAATCAAAGCGCTCTCCAGCTCTGCGTCTGATTGTCTTTTTCTCCTCAGATCATGATGAGCACCGCGGGGTCACGTAAACCCGACCAATTCAATATTAAAATCAAATTCAGTCCTGTGGCCCGTTTTTCTATTTCGTATTTTTGATCTGTGCCTAAAATTGAAATATGAAAAACCAGACGTTTTTCCGTTTTTTGTGTTACCAACTGCATTTATTCTATCGCAGAAAATGTTCTCCGATATTGCGTTTCTTTTGGTAATGTTTAAATTTATTTGCTGTAGTTCATTAATGTGTTTATTTGCCTCTTCCACTAATATCTCTAACTCCAACTCGTCAAATTTCATTTTGCGCTTGTGACTTGTGACTGTGCTTTCCATCCACTCTCCATGGCGCAGATCTGCGCTCGCAAACCTTAAGACACGCAACACCTCATTTAAATACTGCTGTTTGGACCTGTTATCAATTGTGCACGCAATCTTAGTTGATCACCCGCAAACCAACGCAAACAGCACGCGCAAACTTTTTCAGTGCACACGCAATTTAGTAATCTTTATTTAGGATCTTAGTAAATCGGGCCCTTAGTCCTGTACCAGCAGGTCGGTGTGATCTGATCATCAGCAGGTTCCTCTAACGGAGCCAAAGCTCCATCAGGATTGGCTGGTTCCATCGTTGAGCTCCTGCCTTTAGTTGTTTGTTCAGATCATGTGGTTGATTGTGAGATTGTTGCAGCTCCATTCTTGTGTAACTTATCTGGTGATGTGGGGACTGTCGTGTCCTTCATGTGGTCGTGAACTTATTGCTGACGTCACGTTTCCTCATATTCTGCACTTCACTGCATCACCAGTGAGTGTCACCAACGGACAAAACCTCAGAAAAGTGCGTACGCCAGACATGATGTGTGCGTGAAAGACCGCAACTTTCTATATTCAAATACATTTTCGAACATCCGACCGTGAGGATAAAAAGTGGCGTACGCACGTTTTTTGTGTGCACGTTTCAAACATGAGGCCCCAGATGTTAAAAAAATCGTTAAAAACCGGTCTTATTGTTGATTGGCAAAACTTCACTTCTGCACGGAATAAAGTAACATCTGCCCTACGGAAAGCTAAAACAATTTTTTTTCTTAACATAATCGAGAATGCTAAAGGAAATTCCCAAAAGGTGTGGAAGGAAATCCATAACCTATCAGGTCGGCAGACAAAACATAATACTAAAGGAATGGAGTTAAATATAAACAACCAATTAGTAAGAGATCCTGTCACCGTGGCTGAAGAATTTAACTCGTTTTTTATTAAGTCTATTCAAGAAATATCCGGTCTGTTCACTGCTCCTGATTGTGTTTCTCACCCTGTCAATCATAAACAGCAAGTTTTTAACATAGCTGAGGTCTCTGAAATAGAAGTTCTAAGAATTATTAGCGCTCTTAATAAATCCAGTGCCAAGGATGAATATGGCCTTGATACAAATTTCTTAATACGCAGCAAGGAGTCTCTTGCCTGTCCCATCACTCAGCTAATAAATCTCTATCAAATATTCTATTGTCCCATGTAACTGGAAGGTGAGTGTAGTAATCCCTATTTTCAAATCCGGAAGCACATCTGAGCTTAATAACTATAGACCAGTTAGTATTCTTCCAGTAATTTCCAAAGTTATTGAAAAATGGGTAGCGAAACAGTTAATAAATCACCTTAATAGTGGACCTACAGCATTGCATCCAATGCAGTTTGTTTTCCGGGCTCATCATTCAACAGAATCTGCCATAACTATGTTTGTGGAAAAGACTAAAGGTCTCTTTAATAGATGCGGCTGTGTGGGAGCCGTTTTCCTACAGTAGACCTCAAGAGGGCCTTTGACATCGTTGACCACGACGTACTGCTGACAAAACTGTCAATGTCTCTGCTATGTTGTGATTAACGGTGCCAAATCCACATACCTAAACTGTCCAGTAGGGGTCCCCCAAGGATCAGTCCTTGGTACCCTTTTATTTTCTGTCTATATTAATGACTTTTTTGATTGCTGTGATAATGTTCATGCCCAGCTTTACCCTGCAAAAAACACCACAGAGGCTGCCTAGATTCTGACCTCGGCAATGACGAAGGTTCAGGACTGGCTGGAAAACTCATGCCTTTCCCTAAATGTTAAAAAAGTGTCTGTATGTTTTTCGCCAAACAGCCTAAACCTAAAACTGTCTGTTCTGGCGTGTTTCTGAGAGGAGAGGAGCTTGCTCTGGTAAATGAGTTCAGGTATCTTGGATTCGTCCTCGACTCAACTCTCTCATTTAAGAAACACATCAAAAAGGTGACAAAGTCGGTCAAATATAATCTAGCTAATTTCAGACAAATAAGGAATTCACTGTCCACTACTGCAGCTCTCATGTTTTTACACTGTATGATTCTTTCTCATATCGGTTACTGTTTTACAAGCTGGGCACTGGAATGTTCTACAGCACTTAAACCGATAGAGTCACTCTATAAAAAAGCCTTAGACACTGGATAAAAAAACATACTACTATCACATCTGTCATATCCTCATAAAGTATGATTTTTTAAGCTTTTATAGTTATAGAGTTTTCAAATTTGCTTGTTTTATCCAAAGAAGCCTACATGGTCTAGCCCTGCCACCTCTGAGGGAATTTCTTAAAAAAAGGTCTGTCAAAGGCATGAAAACCAGGGCCTGCGACAGAGGAGATGTTGAGATTCCCTGCAGGCGCACTGCTGAACTCTGAACTGTTCAGATTATGTGAGTTGCAGCTTCACTGTTTAGGTCCAATTATTACGGAATAATCCTTCTTATTTCACCAGCGGGCGGCACATTTAAAATGCTCGACTAGCCCGGTGCAGTCTTTAGGAATGTAGGCTGATTTATGGTTCCGCGTTACACCAACGCGGACCTACGGCGTAGGCTTACGCGGCGTGCGGACCGTATGGTCGATTTAACACGGAACCATAAATCATCCTTGACGGGTGAAGAGAGACGTTGCAGACGCAGCGTCAGCGAGCCGTCAGATGATGATCCGCTTATCATCTGCGGGAATTTTACACATCGTCTCCCAAAGAGTCTGACGGTAGGAAACTAACCTTTCTGTGCAAATTATGTCCACCTGCGCTGAGAAAACAAGTCTGAACGTCTGCCTCGTCAACTTCACATTTGAAACGTCATGTGGAGTTAAAGCATCCGTCCAGTGTGAGGAAATATCTGCAAGACCTTAAAGGAGCTTGAGGCCGGATTGTGGCAAGATTTATGAAAAAAATCCGTATACATTTTAAGTTTTCTAGTAGTAATGTCAGATGAAGCGTTCCAAACCCAAAAGAATGAGCCCTCTAGTGTATCTCTCCTTTGCCTTGAACAGGCTGTGTGCTGCAAAATGTGCTGCAATTCGGTCCCGAATTTCCCGTGCTGGGCTGCGGATGTGACGTCACATGACGCTGCATGCACGTTCTCCCCGTTCTCCCGTGCCGGCTTCACTGTTGGCTGCAGTACCCCCAACGGCCGTCGTGGTGAAGGGTGGCGCTAGAGAGTCTCATTTCTTAAAAGGAGCCTCAAGCTCCTTTAACAATCAAAAAAGTTCCCAGAAAGACCAAGAGGTCTGATCTCCCAGTAACAGGTAGACAAATTGATAATGCACTACAATGTTGGAGATTTATAGCCTCTGAATAAAGTTGAAACTACAATACATGATTTTATTCAGCAGGGGTCTCCAACCCTGTCCTGCATGTTTTACATGTTTCCTGCATCATCACACGTGATTCTAATTAATGGCCGTCATCAGCTTGTCATCCAGGGCTGCACAAGTCTGTTAATGACAGTCATTTATATCAGGGTTCTGAGGGGAAATATCTAAAACATGCAGGACAGGGTCCTGAGGACCAGGGTTGAAGACCACTGGTATACGGTGAACAGTTTTAGGATAGGGGGACTTTTCATTCGTACTTCTCACCTAAAAATATTGAAATGAACTGAATTTGAACTAGTTCAAAATGAAAATGGTGAACTATGAACGTGAACAGTTCATTTTTAAACTATGTGAACTGAACTTTGAACTAGTTCATGAGAAGTATGAACTTGCACAACACTGCTGGTTGGTAGCTGGCAGATGAGAATGGTCCTGGGGGAACAGCAGAAAAACAGTCAGTAACCGAGCTCAAAAAAACAACAAGAAGCTCTCACTTGAATCGGCCTGAAGTGCGCACCACGGAGGTTTGAAAACAATCTGGCGAGGAGAGGTGGAAAAGCCAATGTAGATTTACTGCAGTGGAGATGAGTTGATGGATGGCAGGTGTGGAGACTGAGTTAACCGAACAAAAATGTACGAATTAATACATTTTACATACCTGTGGATCCAAACACAAACACGACTGTTGTTAGCTCATGCTACTGCTGCTCAGCAGGTTTATTCTCTGCACATGCGCAGTGCAGAGTAGAGCAGAAACTACTGCCTGGACCTACTGGCGCAAAATGGTAATGTTTTTGTTCATAAGGATTCAAATAAAAGTTCATGTGTTCAAAATGAAAAAGAGGGGGGTGTCTGTTAATGTGATAACTATAACTAGTGGCTATTCCAGACCCACTACATGTAATTAATAATTAATTAAACATTATTATTTATAATTATTATTTATTATTATTATAACAGCATCCATAACACCATAGCAACAATAGAAATACCTCTGTAACCTCCGTAATAACTGACAAACTAACCATACCTATACATTCACTGAATGAAGATAAAATACACATTTCTCGCTAGAAACATTATTAAAATGCATTTTAATGCTGAAACTATCTTAAAATATTGCATTTTACAACAAAAATAAGATTAAAATACACATTTCTCGCTAGAAACATTATATAAGCATAAGTTTAACTATCTTAAATTATGAATCGTTTACTTCCACTTCCATAGCAACAGTAACCAATGACCACACATCCAGGTCCCTACATACTGTTACCATGGGAGCCAGTTGACCTGTGGCTGTGCGGAGCCGCACCGCTGTAGGCTGCAGAAATGTCTCACTGGGCAGAACGTCTGGCCTCACCAGTGTCACCAACGACCCGGTGTCCACCAGGCCAGCTGTAGGCACCCCTTGGACGGTGACAGCGACGTGGCAGGAGCCCCCACCACTGGAGCTCCCACGGATCCACTCCACCACGACAGGTGGAGCACCGCTGTCATCTATTTCCGGGGGATGGAGCCCCTCAACCCGTGATGCACCGTTGGGCTCCTCCTGCAGGCAGGCTGGGCTGAGAAGGTGGCAGTGTGCTGTCATCTACTTCTGGGGGGGATGGAGCCCCTCCCCACATGATGCACCATTGGGCTCCCTCCGCTGGACCACAGGCCTGGGCTGGCGACGATGGGGTGGCAGTGGAAGTCGGGGCCCGGCCCGCATATCCTCGTCTATGCGGACCCCGAGGAGTTTCCCTGCTTCTGGAGGGCTTTCAGCACCGGAGCAGGGCACCGTCGTAAAATGTGCCCAGGCTGGCCACACCCCAAGCAGACCTGTGGACCAGGACGCGGCCCACACGGCCCCCGGGAAAGTCACCGCACGCAGCAGCTCAGTCATCTCCGCTGCCCACGCTGGCACCTCCTCCCTGGCGGGGCACCCCGACACAGTCCTCACCGCATGGGAGCTCACTTCCTGTCCACCACCAGTAGCAGCACTCTGCAGGCTCTCCCTCTCAACAGCCGCCTCCAAAGCCTCCTGCAGCGACCTTGGGTGCTGGAGCTACACCTGCACGCGCAGGTCGGGGTAGAGATGGCCCCGACAAACAAGTCAGTAGCCAACTCACCTGGCCCTCAATGTCATTAGCCAGCCCCCAAAGCGACTCACCAGGCTTCCTGCATCTCCCTCTCAATTCATTCTTCAAAAGTGCTGGCTGGGACCACTTCCCAAACCGCCTCTTGAGAGCCCCCACCAGGGCAACATCTCACCAACGCTGCTCAGGGTCCAGTAACAGGAGACACGACAGAGCGTCCCCCTCCAGGCACAAAGCCAACTGTAATGCTTTTCCCCCTATCCTCACCCTCTAGCATCCGCCAGCAGTTCGAATTGGGCGTGAAACGCCCCCCCAGTCCGACCCGCCGTTGTATCTGGGTGTCTTCACTGAAGCAGCAGATGGAAAAACGGCCATTGGCGGCGGCGTGCTGTCCACGGTGCTCCCCGCAGCGCAGCTCCCACAGTGGACCGCCTCCTGTCTTATCCACGCCAGTCGCGACATGTCCGAGGGCCCTGGTAGCCTGTAATCCGCGTCGTTCTGCGGCTCAGACTTTAATTTCTGTCCACCGGAGCTATCCATGTTGTCTCGCGGGTCTAGCTAACGCTAACTGAAGCTAAGCTAGCAACGGACCGTAAACACTTACGTCTCGGCCACTGTCTGTTCGAAAGTTCAGGTTTTCTTCTGACACCAGTGTAATGTTCCCGGAAACATCAGCAGAGAAAAAGACCAGTTATTTCCAAGGATCCACGTTTATTAGATCGCTTCAGCCAGACACAAGTCGAAACACTCATCCCCAAAGCTCAAGGGTCCGAACTGCCCCCTGCCTCACACAAACACCTCCGTTTCAACCTGTGTCTCTCAGCCAACATAACGGCTCCCGGAAGTCCCGCCTTCAGTCACTCTTAAACTCTCATTCACTCTCATTTGCACCTCACATCCACAACATCACCCGGACTGCATTCTTCCACCTCCGCAACATCTCCAGACTTCGTCCAGCACTGTCCCAATCCAGCACCGAAATTCTGGTCCACTCATTCGTCACATCCCGTATCGATTACTGTAATGCTCTCCTCACTGGCCTCCCAACCAAACTCACCAACAAACTACAACTCATTCAGAACTCGGCCGCCCGGATCATCACCCGCATCAAGTCATCTGACCACATCACCCCCGTTCTTATCCAACTCCACTGGCTCCCAGTCCAATACCGTATCATTTATAAAAACCTCCTCCTCACCCACAAAGCCCTTCATAACCTAGCCCCCACCTACCTCTGTGACCTACTGAAAGAATACACCCCCTCCCGTACCCTCCGCTCAACCTCTGCTGGACTTCTTTTCACTCCCACCTCACACCTTAGCAGCATGGGTGCCCGAGCTTTCAGTTGTACGGCACCCAGACTCTGGAACTCCCTCCCCCCATACATAAGACAAATAGACTCCATCACCACATTCAAAACACAACTCAAGACTCACCTGTTTAAACTTGCCCATTCACTTTGACCGGTCACCACACACTACCTCCCACCATACTGTTCTGTTATCTGTACTGTTGCTCCTTGATTGTATGTATTGTGTATGTGTGTATGTATTATAATTTCTACTTTATTATTATTGTATTTCCTTTATTGTATTGTTTTGTTTTTATTCTGTAAGGTGACCTTGGGTGACATGAAAGGCGCCGTTAAATAAAATGAATTATTATTATTATTATTAAAGGGGCCGTGTAGCAATACTAACAACCAGCCCCCTGATTGGCTGGGACATACAGAGCATATACTGTACTGTAACAGGTTGGATTACATTTACACAACACTACTGGGCTACACAAACAAGAGATCACTGAAACAAATGGCTGGTAACTACTAGCAGGTTAATAGGCCCCCACTAGCCCATACGTATGGGACTAAAGTGTGCTGATAACGTCTCATTCAATCGGCTGATAACAGTCAAATCGGGGGCACCCGATCGGGGCACTCGTCACGTGTTCAGGATCCCCGCTCGTTACTCTATGACGTAGAGGGGATACCCAGAGGGAATTCCCTGTGTCAAACGTTCCCTGGTTCAAAAGCCATTAAAAATTATATTTTTTCTTTTGACAACGCTCTGGTTAAGGTCTGGTTAGGTTAAGGCAGTGGTTCTCAACTCCGGTCCTCGTGAAAAATGAACATTAATTATGTTTTTGTGATACATTTCTCTTTGGTTTACCCTGTATACATATGACTTTGTCTTTCTCACCTTCATTTTGTGTCATCAATGTATAAAATACGCACAGAAAATAATTGCAAGTACATGAAATAATTTCTGAAAAATGTCTCTTTTAATATGAGCGCAAACATTTTTAACATTTTTCCTTTAACAACCTGTCAGAGTAGTAGTATGATTAAATGTTGAATAATGATATAATAATAAGTTATTAAGTTTATACCCTGCTAAATAACTTAGAAATATATTTTGGTCATTTTAAAATACTACGTGGGTTTATACCGACTTGGATTACAGGATTCCATTAGGTGAGTTATTATTTTTTATTTATTTAACATGCGCAAATATAATTTTTACAACTGCATATCCTCAAAGCAGACAAAGTTTCGCGCCCCCCCAGAGATCTCTGGCGCCCCCCCAGGGGGGGCCCGGACCCCAGGTTGGGAGACACTGCTTTAGTGGATGTTGTGGAGTATTTTATTGTCTTTGCTCTGCAGGTTTTTGTACAGAGTTTTGGTGTTTCCTGTCACTGTGGGCTGCAGAGCACAGTAGTACACAGCAGAGTCTGACACATGAAGCTTCTGGATCTTCAGAGGAACTGACTTGTCCTTGATTTCAGCAACAAATCTGTCTCTACTGAACTGTCCAGCATTATCTACTGTTGTTGAGAAACGTTTCAACATGTACCTTGGATAACTGTTTACTTCTTGTTTGTACCAGAACAAAGTAGGTATTGGATCACTGGTTTCAAAAGTACAGTTCAGTGTAACTGTGTCTCCTTCAGCAGCAGTGACGTCTCCTGCTGGCTGGATCACTTTGTCTTCTCCTTTACATTCTAAGGAGGAACAGAACGTACAGAGGAACACATGAATCAATAAAGATTATTGATTAAAGAAAAACAATCCGCATGTGGATGTTTGTATCTTACCAAAGAAAAGAGCAGCAAGAAAAATCCACAGCCGATGATCCATCTGTACAACAAGGTTTAAAGCAACAGGAGAAACTAGCTGATGTTCAACATTCAGTCTGAGAAGTGTTCTCTTCACAGCAGTAGTTGTTATTGACACAATGATTGATCAGTGCAGAAGTAGTGCTCCGCCCACTTGATGATGTCACCCTCTAGTGGAGAGAAAAAAAAAACAGTTTGACAGCCTGTTGGGGAGAGTTGGAGCCTCAGCAGGATCAACCAACTTCAGGCTGAACGCCTGGCCTCCCTTCCTCTCCGTCATATATCTGTCCCTCAAGTTCTTCCATTTTTTCTTCAAGTCATCCACTGTAAATAGTTAAAAACATATTTTATTGTTAAAGGAGCTTGAGGCTCCTTTTAAGAAATGAGACTCTCTTGGGGGGGGTGAAATCCACTGCCAGGAACACAGGAAGCAGGAACACACGGAGGCACACGTCAAGCACTGGAAATCTGCAACAAAAACCACAAACAAAACACAAAACCAACAAAACCAATACGGAGCCGACCAAAACACAGGCAGCAATCAACCCAAATCACAGTCTGAGCTGAGCTACCGCTAACTAACCCCAAAAACTACAGAGCGAGCATGCAGGTGAACAAGCCAGTATGTATGTCTATGTGTGTGTGTGTGCGTGTATGTATATGATCATGCGTGTGTGTGTGTGTGTGTGTGAGTATGCGTGCGTGTGTGTGTACATGTCTTTGTGGCTATGTGTGTGTGTGTGTACGTGTGTGTGTGTATGTATATGTTTTTGTGGCTGTGTATGTGTGTGTATGTGTATGTATACGTGTGTGACGAATGGCTATATATATGTTGTGTGTGTGTGTATGAGCGTTTATATGTATGTGTGGCTAAATGTAACTGTGTCTGTGTATGCATATGTGTGGCTATGTGTGTGTGTGTGTATGTGTGCATGCATGAATGTATGAATATGTATACGTGTACGTGAGTGTGTATATGTCTATGTGGCTATGTGTATGTATGTGGGTATGTGTGTGTGTGTGTGTGTGTGTGTGTGTGTGTGTGTGTGTGTGTGTGTGTGTGTGTGTGTGTGTGTGTGTGTGTGTGTGTGTGTGTGTGTGTGTGTGTGTGTGTAATAAACCAAACAAAGCTCCACCTGAAGTGTATCTATAGTGGGGAACGGGGGGGAGCAACCCCGCCACCCGCGAGACCAGGGGCCGACCAGGAAGAACCCGGAACACAGGCCACCAGCAACCCCACAGAGGGGAGAGGTAGGAAGGAGGCAACCCACCGCCAGCGAGCCCAAATGGGAGGCCCAAATCCTCCATGGCAGGACCCTTCCATACCGCATTCTCACCGACACAGACGCACATTCACGCACCAGCGGCCCGCACCCCAGACCCCCCAAGCCGAACCCCAACCCCAAGGGCTACGAGATCACCACCCCCCGCCCTATAATCGGGGACCAGAGAGAATGCAATTCAGCCGAATGTTGTTCAGAGGAGGCAGACATTATTTCACTACTACTACTACTACTTTGTCCCTTTTTATTGATGTCACGATAGGCCTGCAGTTTCATCCCACAGCTCCTCACACAGACTCACAGCCAAGATCATTCTTTGCGCCGGCTTTGTGGCAACCCGGCGGCGTGCGTCCACTTGCGCCCTTTGCCGCCGCGCAAACTCAGCGGCGTCCGACCTGTTGCGCGCCGCCGACCTCGGCGGCAGACCCTGCGCCCTTGTGCAGAGGCAGCACATACACAATGAATGGGAAAGCCGGCGGCTGCCGCTGTGCGCTTTCTATGTGAAAACCGCTTCATTCACTCTTCATTTGAGTTAAAGGACCGGACTTTGTGTCCATGTTTGTGAAGGAGAAATGCTTCTTTGTGGCTCTAATTCAATTCAGTTTAAGAAGTTTTTCTGCTGATGAAAATTCGGGGGAAAAGAAGATTAATCTTAAAAATAATTTTCATAACAGTGTGTGGCCTTATCATCATGTATTCATTAGTAGCTGATGTGGATGTGTTGTTCATGTGGATCCTCCCACAGTGTTTCATCAGCAGCTGGAACCACAGACACTCTGATAAAACAGGAATTAGCAGAATCCATCTGATATTAAGCTGTGGTTTGAATCCCACTTCCCTCCTCTTTGAAGAGTCGTCACATAACTGTGTTCAGGTTTTTGTACAGCCTCTTCTACACTTTGTATCACTGTGTTTCTAGAGCACAGTAGTAGAGAGCTGTGTCTGCCAGGGTTAGCTTTCTGATGGTCAGTTCAGTTGAGCTGTCAGTTGTTTTGGACTCATATCGATCTTCAGGAATATATTCACTTGTGAAGTCTTTTGCTCCTTTTCTGAGTATAAACTGAGGGGCCTGAAGGTCAGAATGATGTTTGTACCAGTAAAGGTTAATATAAGTGTCACTTGTCTGATAGTTGCATGTGAGTGTGACAGTTTGTCCTTCTCTTCCACTGACTTCATCTTGTTCTGGAGAGATTGTGTTTCCAGCTATTAGTCCTGGAAAAAGTGGAGAAAATGAAGCCATTAGACTAACATTGTCCATGATACTGAGAGGAGGAGGAAGTAGAAAGTTTCCCGTATAAAGTGTTACTCTGTGGACATTCACAACTAAATCTACTGTAGAACTCTATCAGGTCCATTTACAAGATTATATAAACATGATTTCCATTCTATCAGAGCAAAGAAACCAGAAAAGAAGTGAAATACAGTCTTGATCTGTGGTTAATGCAGCAGCTTCAACAAAACTTGAATCCCTGTTCTTAAACTCACCTAGAATGTGACATAGAAGCAGAAAGAGCTGAAGCAACATGTCTTTGGAGATCTTCAAGCCAGACAGACAGCAGATGAACTATGTTCTTCCACTGCAGGAGAATGAGGAATAAATAATGTCATTGATGAGCTGAAGTTCAGTGGGCGGGGCCAATTACCTCCTGACATGATTTGTTTCACTTCAACTCAACCAATCAAATAGTTTTGTGTTTCCTCAGCAGCTCTGTCTCTGTCTCTGATCTTTACTGCTTCATGTCTCTGTTGTCTTTGTCATCAGTCCAATGACTCAACAATCAGAGCTTTAACAGTGTGTGAGGTCCTCTAGTGGATGTTGTGGAGTATTGTGTCGTCTTTCTGCAGGTTTTTGTACAGAGTTTTAGTGTTTCCTGTCACTGTGGGCTGCAGAGCACAGTAGTACACAGCAGAGTCTGACACTGCAGCAGAGGAGATCTGCAGATCCATTTGTGTTTTATTATCATTCACTTTAAAAGAAAATCCAGACCTTGGGTCTGAAATTGCTGTTCCTGTTCCTGAATGAGACATCAGGAACTCTGGTGGTTTTCCTGGATATTGTCGATACCAGAAGAAATAATCATTTCCATCTGCAGGTCTGGAGAATCTGTAGGACAGAGAGAGATGTGTTTCTTCTAAACTGGACTCTTCATCTTTGACTGCAGTGAGTTCTTCACAGTTGACATCTAAAGGAAGACAAATCTGCTTTATATTTGGTCACAAACCTCTTTAGAAGTGAATGACAAGTATAAAAGTGTGAATGAAAATGATTTTAAAGGTGCAGATTGTACCGTACCTGTTAGAATCCTGATCATCAGTAGAGAGAGTACATAATAGTCCATGTTGAATAGAGCTGATGTTTGTGGTTTGTGTGTTGAACTGTGTTGAATGTGGAAGTTTGTGTCTCTTCTATAGTTTAGTAACAGCTCAGCTCCTCCCTGAATCTCTCCGTCTCCTCTTTGATCTGGAGTTTCTGTTCTCTCACTTCCTCTTCCTCCCGGTTAACAGACTGCAGCTTCATTTCTTTCAGCTGGAACTGTTGTGCAGCTGGAACATGGTGACCCTGAGCTGCTCTAGATGTGTTTGGTACTCAGAGGTGTTTCATTTTATATCAGACTGATGAGATGCATTAGACACCCGTCACCACTACGGGGCTCCCAAGATACAAGGTTATTCCACTGAACAGTAGTTGGGGAGAATACTTTATATCAGGGATCCTCAATTCCGGTCCTCATGGGCCGTTGTCCTGCATGTTTTAGATCAGTGGTTCTCAACTCCGGTCCTCGGGACCCCCTGCCCTGCATGTCTTAGATGTTTCCCTGCTTCAGCACACCGTGATACAAGGAGCTGTGTCATCAAAAGAACTGTCCAGACTTTGATGACAAGCTGGTGACGACTGTTAATTTGAATCAGGTGTGTTGATACTGCAGCCCTCGAGGACTGAAGTCCGACACCCCTGTTTTAGATGTTTCCCTGCCTGTGAGGCGTCACATGACAGCATAATGTCCTTCTCTGGGTCGTAATGCACAAGCACTTCGGCAGACTGCATCATTTCTTTTGATCTTTCAAAAGCAACGTGTTGTGTCTCCCCACTGCCACCTTGTGTCTTTTTGTAGCAGTTTGTACACTCGAGCAGTTGACAGATTGGGCAGGAACTTGTTGTAATAGCTTAACAGTCCAATGTTTGCCTTTAACTCTGTCATATTTGCCGGTATGGCTGCCTCTCGGATTGCTTGGACCTTCTCATGGACTGGGTGCAGTCCTGTTCCATCCACCTTATGACCCAGAAACATCACTTCCTCATTCATGAATAAGCATTTGGCTCTTTTAAGTCTGAGGCCGGTCATGGAGCCGTTTCAGCACTATGGTCAGAGTCTGCAGGTGCTCTTGGTCGTCTTCCCCTGTGAGGAGAATGTCATCGAGGAAGATGGTGACACAAGGGATGCCCTACAGCAGTCCCTCCATGGTCCGTTGGAATATCGCTGCAGTGAAACGCCAAAAGGTAACACTTTGTATTTGAACAATCCTTTATGTGTATTTACAGTATGGTCAGATTAAATCTTTGCTTCCTCAACCAAGGGGATCTGTCGATAGGCATGACTCAGATCTAACTTTGGGAACTTCTGTCCACCTGACAGTGTAGCAAACAGAGGCCTCATTTAAAATGGACTGCGTAGGAGTCATACTAAAAGTGCACGTACACCCAAAAGCCGAAAATGCCAGGCCAGATCCAGGCCAGATCCAGGCGCAAAAAAAAATCCGGATCAATAAAACCATGTACACGCACACCTGCACGCAATGTTCGCTTTATAAATCACAGTCCAGCTGGAAGGTTGCTCAGCTGAATCCGCCTCAAATCCCGCCCTCTACACGTCCACTTCATACCAAGTATCCAGCCACCGTGACACTGAATTTCACTGACATCTGAGATCGAGATGTTGAGGATGAGGTGGAGGACAGGAAAACCACATTATTTTGTGGTCACAGTAAAAGTAGAAAAATAAATAGTATAAAATACAGCGAGTGAGTGGCAGCACGCCGTTGCTGCGCGGAACGCCGTGAGTGCCCCGGCGCAACAGTGGGGACATGTCCCCGGTCTTTTCAAAATCATGTTTTTGTCCCCTCCACTTTTTACAGTTTAAAAACTAACGGTAGGATCAGCCATTAATAAACGTCTGTGCGAAGATGATGCGAGAACGGCCCGGCAGCCCCGCTTAACTCCCCGCTCCCCCTCCTCCTCTCCCCCCTCCCCTCAGAGCTGCTCAGGGCTGATTTATGGTTCCGCGTCACCAACGCAGAGCCTACGGCGTAGGTGCGCGTCGCCGCGTACCCTACGCCGTAAGCTCTAAGTCGTTTTAACGCGGGACCCTAATTTAGGCTTACACCCACACCCACACCTAAAGGTTTCAGGCGCGCGTAAAACTCATTATATATATAAAAAAATCTGTGTCCCTTTAGGGAAGAAATGAGGGGCTCCGTGGAGCCCCTAAACGCTTTACGAAGCCCCTCATTTGTTCTGTCCTAAAGCGGTGGAGAAGAGGAGGTTCCCGGCGTGTCACCGCGGGTGCAGCAGCAGCAGCAGCACAGTCCTGACTGACGCTGAGTTTCACACAAAGTGGGACACGATCAGCGCTATTTTATTATAAGTCTGATATATGTTGTGATATGTGATGACATTATTAAGAGTATGACATGAATCTGGCTTCATTTCACCACCTCACAGCCTGCGTCGCCAGTTCCCCGTGTCTCAAGTAAATTCTTACGGGAGGGTCAGGGTTGCCGTAAAGATAAGCAGATTTTTCGGTTAGTTTTTTCTTTTTAGATCCCAGCCTTTGCGTAGAAGGTGGCTTCCGCATCTTTCAAGCCCTTTTTGTGCGCAAGCAAGCTTTATAGATGAGGCCCCAGGTCCTTAATTCTGGGAATTGGGTACTGTTCCAGTTTGTGTGGAGATTGCAAACAGACTAAAGAAGATCTCCAGTCTTACTGTCTCATCAGGTTTTAACACAGGGACCACTGATGCGGCCCACTCAGCATGTTTTACTTGTTCAATAATCTCCTGGGAAAGGAGACGGTTGAGTTTTGAGGTTTCTTCCTGGACGTGATAGACCTGGGGTGCTGATCTCCACTGTAAACCTAGCCTCCTAGTCCAGTACCTGCCTACCAGACTGGGGCCTGAACCTGCAACAACTACCACAGGTAAGTCTTGCACTCCCCCTTTGTGCTGCACCTTAACCACAGCTGCTCCCAAGACTTTTATTCTATGCCCTGTATATGTTTTGAGTCTGCCCGAAGGGGCGTAGCTTTGTTGCCTCTTTTCCTCCACGTTTCCGAACACCAAGTGGTTTATAAAGCTACTTTCACATAGAACGCGGCAACACCGCCGGGGTGGCGCAGAGTGCATGACTCGGCACAGAGTCGGCGGCGAATGGGCGCAGACTCGGCGCAGAGTAGCGCATATTCGTTGCAAGTTGCTTGGCGACCAAGAAAACGTTTTTACGGTCGTGCGCCTTTTTCCCATTCATTGTGTATGTGCTGCCGCTGCGCAAGGGGTGCTTTGCGCCGAGGTCGGCGGCACGCAACAGGGCGCACGCCGCCGGGTTGCCGGGGCAGCAAGGGCGCACGACGGCGCAAGACGGCGCAAGATAGCGCAAGCCGCCGCTGCGAATTGAAAATTTTTTAATTTCACCGTGCACCCTGTGACAAAATCTCGGTGGTGTCCAATAGGAGAGAAGGTGGTGGAGGGAGAAAAAAAACTTGCAGCTTGTAGATCAGAGACAATCAAGATGGAAGAAAGAATGATCTTGGCTGTGAGGAGCTGTGGGATGAGACTGCAGGCCTATCGGGACATCAATAAAAAGGGACAAAAGTGCATAGAGAAATCTCCCAGAATTTGGACATACCTGGTGTGTTTAAAAGTGGTAGAAATGTGATATTCTTTTGCTCTTTTAACAATAAAATGTTAATTTAAAATAAAATATAGCATTTCTATGCCTCATATCAGGATCAATTGAATCATTTATCAATATATGGTTATGACATTTTTTTTCGGTCGCCAAGCCACTTGCAACAAATATGTACGTGATGCATGCAGGCGCACCCTGCTCTGCTCCCTGCTATGCGCCGAGTCTGCGCCCACCCCGGCGGTGTGCGTGGCGCAAACTTCTAGGTGAAAGCCGCTTTGCGCCCTTGCTGCCGCGGCAACCCGGCGGCAACCCGGCGGCAACCCAGCGGCAACCCGGCGGAAACCCGGCGGCAACCCGGCGGCGTGCGTCCACTTGCGCGCCGCCGACCTCGGCGGCAGACCCGGCGCCCTTGCGCGGAGGCAGCACATACATAATGAATGGGAAAGCCGTCGGCGGCTGCCGCTGTGCGCCTTCTATGTGAAAGCAGCTTAACTGTTATCCCACAACCTGAGTCCAGCTCAAACTGAGGGTCTGTCTCATTCACTGTCAGTGTCTCTATGAATGTCTCTTCTGCTGGTACATCAAGTTCATCTATTTTGTACAGTGTGAACATGACTTCATCTGTATCAATGTTATCTTTGTCATCCTTCCCCTGGCTGACACAATTTTAGTTCTCCCCTGCTTGACCTTTTGTACACCACCATCTTTAGTCTTTGCATTACTAGCTGGGTCTTTTGACCTACAAACTTTCTGAATGTGGCCAACTTTACCACATTTGTGACAGGTTTCGTGATAAACCTACAGTGCCCAGCTCTATGCTGCTGACCCCCACACCTGTAGCAAGCCTTATGATGATGCTGCTGCCAACTAGGGGCCTACTTTGTTGACATTTTGTGCTCTGCTTGAGGTGTCCACATGAGTGGTGGTGCAAACTCCAAGGATTGTAAGTCTTTTACATCTTTGCTGGCTGTCTCAATGGCCTTGGCCAGCTTCAGTGCCTTGTCAAAGCTCAAATCCGGCTCTGACAAAAGTCGGTGCTGTATGCAATCATCTCTGATGCCACAGACCAGTCTGTCACGTGTCATTTCAGATAACTTGTCTCCATAGTTGCAGTCTTGTGCTAACTTCCGCAGAAGCTGTAAGTTTGACTGACCACGGAACTGAACAAAATAGTTTTCTGTCGACGTGCATCGTTGATCTCATTAGCTTAAAAAAAATGGCAGAGCAATTCACAATATTCTTCCCACGTCTGGGTTTGGTAATCAAAGAGAGCGGTACTTCCCACCTTAGCCGCTGCCATGTTTTTTATTTATTCCTCTATTACAAAGTCAGTTTTTACTGGTTTTTTTTTACGAACTTAGCAACATATAAGAGAGTTATACTTATTTGTCTGCATCCACACGAGGCATCGTGTGGATGCAGATGGAAAAGGTTACTTTATCATCGTCGCCATTTATGTGGTAAACTTGGGGAATTTTTTTGGTCACTCAGGAACTTTATCTACCGCATCTATCGTCATATACAGCTTAGTTTTCTTCTACACATCTCAGCTAAATATCAGCAGCTTCTCAAGTGTGAGCATATGTGTGCAGTGTATTAGTAGGGGTGGTCTGAGTGAGTGTATAACTCCCAACTAGACTTTTTGTCCCAGTCTGGCATTGGTGCAGACTGAGAACTATATGATTTGTTTTAAATTGTGTTCATAGACCTAGTAGTACCAGAGTTATGATAACTAAAATATCCCATGTTTTTCTGCAGATTGCCATCATGTATTGATCAGTAATAAATGTCAAAACGGGATATCTCTTGGGAAAGAACTGAAGAGCGCAAGAGAAAACACACACACAAACGAAACACACACACACAGTTCACAGAAACATGACATCCCCTTTTCTATTGGTGGATAAAAATGCACCATATCAACTGAAAAAATGAAAAAATCATATGGCAAGCACAGCATTTTTGTTGCTGAGGAAAATTGGAGGACTTATCTTCCCATTGTCTAACCTCATTATCTATGCAGGATTCTGAGTGGGCGGGGCTTTGATAATGAGGCTCTGTGCTGATTGGCTGCCTGAATGACGCGATAGACCTACGAAAAAATGGCGGAAGCTCCGGCCGGTGGAGTTAGTTGTGGCCGTGGTTTCACGCATCGGAGGCCAACCTATGTAAATCGCATTGTCGTTACGTAACTTTGGGGAGCAGAATCTTATTGGCTCATAGATCCACATGACACTGGACGCCTCATCCGGGCGGCTGTACAGACACTGCAGAATCTGGTTGTTTCCTCCTTCTCTGAGTTGGCAGGCTGAGGGGAGACCAATTTATATAAATGTTAAAGCAAGAAAAAACCTGTTTTTCAGAATAGGTCCCCTTTAAATTCGAGGACATTTGACCAAAACACAACAGAAAGCTTAAGATGCTGCTGTAAAAAGTACAGAAATATGAAGTTATTGAAATTGACTACTTTGTGATACATGTTTAGATGAACTAAGTATCTTGGATTTTTACTGTTGTGCCACAAAGGGGGTGCTGGTTCAGTCATTAAAGAGTTATTAGTAAATGTCCGATAATTATTAATAATTAATGAAGAAGATGACTTATCAAATTTAGTATGGGACTCATATCGATCTTCAGGAATATATTCACTTGTGGAGTCTTTTGCTCCTTTCCAGAGTATAAACTGAGGAGCCTGAAGGTCAGAATGATGTTTGTACCAGTAAAGGTTAATATAAGTGCCACTTGTCTGATAGTTGCATGTGAGTGTTACACTTTGTCCTTCTCTTCCACTGACTTCATCTTGTTCAGGAGAGATTGTGTTTCCAGCTATTAGTCCTGGAAAAAGTGGAGAAAATGAAGCCATTAGACTAACATTGTCCATGAGGCTGAGAGGAGGAGGAAGTAGAAAGTTTCCAGTGTAAAGTGTTACTCTGTGGACATTCACAACTAAATCTACTGTAGAACTCTGTCAGGTCTATTTACAAGATGATCCAAACATGATTTTTATTCTACTCTAGAAATCTGAAAAGGAGTGAAATACAGTCTGGATATGTGGTTAATGCAGCAGCTTCAACAAAACTTGAATCCCTGTTCTTAAACTCACCTAGAATGTGACATAGAAGCAAAAAGAGCTGAAGCAACATGTCTTTGGAGATCTTCAAGCCAGAAAGACAGCAGATTAACTATGTTCTTCCACTGCAGGAGAATGAGGAAGAAATAATCTCATTGATGAGCTGAAGTTCAGTGGGCGGGGCCAATTACCTCCTGACATGATTTGTTTCACTTCAACTCAACCAATCAAATAGTTTTATGTTTCCTCAGCAGCTCTGCCTCTGTCTCTGATCTTTACTGCTTCATGTCTCTGTTGTCTTTGTCATCAGTCCAATGACTCAACCCCCCCTTTGCTTGGGGATCATGTTCTGGTTCTCTGGAAAGCGCCTAGAGACAATTTCTGTTGTAATAGACGCTATATAAGTAAAATTTAACTGAATTGAATTGAAAAATCAACAATAAGAGCTTTAACGTCTCTCCAGTGTTAGCGTCGCTCCATTGGCTACCTGTAAAATTCAGAATCCAATTTAAAATTGTATTACTTGCATATAAAGCCCAAAACGGCTTAGCTCAGCGGTATTTACAAGACCTTATGGTGCCTTATGTTCCTGGCAGAGCTCTCCGCTCTTAGGGCCCGATTTACTAAGATCCTAAATAAAGAGTACTAAATTGCGCGTGCACTGAAAAAGTTTGCGCGTGCTGTTTGCGTGTGGTTTGCGGGTGATCAACTAAGATTGCGTGCACAATTGATAACAGGTGCAAACAGCAGTATTTAAATGAGGTGTTGCGTGTCTTAAGGTTTGCGAGCGCAAACTCTGCGCCATGGAGAGTGGATGGAATGCACAGTCACAAGTCACAAGCGCAAAATGAAATTTGACGAGTTGGAGTTAGAGATATTAGTGGAAGAGGCAAATAAACACATTCATGAACTACAGCAAATAAATTTAAACATTACCAAAAGAAACGCAATATCGGAGAAAACCTGCGATATAATAAATGCAGTTGGTAACACAAAAACGGAAAAACGTCTGGTTTTTCATATTTCAATTTTAGGCACAGATCAAAAATACGAAATAGAAAAACGGGCCACAGGACCAAATTTGATTTTAATATTGAATTGGTCGGGTTTGCGTGACCCGGCGGTGCTCGGCATGATCTGAGGAGAAAAAGACATCAGACACAGAGCTGGAGAGGGCTTTGATTCAATCTATGAGTTAAGTTTTTATTCAGATGTCCACAGTATATTGCAAATATTATATATTATATAGCAAACACTGACAGTAAATGTGTGACAGACGGGACCATCATATGGCAAGAAGAGAAGAGAAGTGTTCAGAACAGCGCACAGAGCGCACACTAAAGGCTGATTTATGGTTCCGCGTTACACCAACGCAGAACCGACGGCGTAGGCAACGCGGCGACGCACACCCCACCGCGACCCTACGCCGTCGATTTAACGCAGAACCGTAATTCAGGCGAAGCTGCAGTCTCTGCGCTGATCCTGACACAGCGGGTCGGAGCGGATTTGGTCATGATGTTTAACCTGTGTTTTGTGATTAATAAGCACGGGTTTTAATTAAATGTAATTTACGAAGGATGATTTCACGTTCAATAAGATAAATAATCAATAAAATACAAAGTTTTGGCACAAAGGCTTGGCCTGCTTGTGGGCGAGTGGAGGGGGGCACAATAAGAGAAGGTGGCAAGATATAAGGCGAAGAACTAAAGAAAAAGTGGCCTTTAATAAAACTTGTGCAACCATTTTTAAAATAGCATGCAGCAGAATAAAGACTCTCTGTCTGCGTATTCTTTGATTTTGGATGTCGCCTCCTTGCCACAATAACAGCAGCATCAGATTAGCACCTTCCTTTCGAACGTATTAAATACAGACGCAATCACAATACGCGCAATTACTTTCAGGCTTGGTAAATCTCATTGCGCGTGGTAAATGGAGCAATTTGCATCTTCACCTCCCAGTATTTAGGATTTCTGCCGGGTACGCCCCATATTGATTATTCATCAGGGCAAAAGTACTAAATGGATTGCGTGTGCAATTTTGCGCATTTCAGAGACGCAGTCCTCTTTGCACGCTGTTAGTAGATCACCTGGCACTTTGGTTTGCGGGTGCTGTCAAGTTTGCACACGTTTTAACACACGCAAACCTTTAGTAAATCAGGCCCTTAGAGTGCAGGTTTACTCGTAGTTCCCAGAGTATCCAAATGTAGATTTGGAGGGCGGGCGTTCTGCTATCAGGCACCATTACTTTGGAACCAACTTCCAATCTGGGTTAAGGAGGCTGACACCACCTCCACCTTTAAAACTAAACTTAAAACCTTTCTGTTTAGTAAAGCCTATAGTTAGTGTTTAGTAAACCTCTAGCTGGTGTTGGTAAATCTCTAGTTAGTGTAAACTCTAGTGTGTCAGAGTCAGTAGTCATTGTTGTAGCTATAGAACAAGACTATAATAGTTAGTCTCAAATATAGCTTCGCGGTAGATATGCTGCTATAGGCCTGTGCGGGGGGCACGACATGATCCGCTGGGCGTGGCCTCTCACCCTTCTTCTCCTCTCCATTTCCCTTTCTCTCTTCACTATTTCCATTTTTATTTATTATAAATATCTCATAGCTATCATTTTTGTCCATCGTTCCTGTAGTTTCTTGTGCCGGCCCCCCTTTTTTCTCTTTTGTGCATGTTTGCAGGTCGGAGCCTCGGGAGCTGCGTTCTGGCCTGCGGTCCCGGTCCCCCCCCCCATCCCCGGTCATCCCGTTGCTGCTTCCACCTGCCTACGTGGATGTCTGCTGTGTGCTGTTGACCGGTCTAGGTCTCGGCCTCCATCACTGGGAGGAGAGACCGGTCTAGGTCCCGTCCTCCATCACCGGGAGGAGAGACCGGTCTAGGCACTCAATATCAGACTCTGAAAGTAGCATAAACATTCAATAAAAACTTTATTCATACATTGCTGAGTGACATCAGTTCGTACCAACCAACCTTTCAGTGACATGTTAGTTTTATTTTAAAAATACATCTTTAGAGAACTGGTTCTTTAATGTTTGTCTGTTCAGACACAGTTATGGGATATTTTAGGATCTGGTTTTAATCTCGAGTAGCCGTCCCATACGGTCACCATGGCGACTGAGAGATGTCCAACCTGTCAGCTGGTCAGAACCGGAGCATCGCTGGGACAAGTTCAGGGCAGAGATCCAGAACGATCCTCTTGGTGACCTAAACCAGCTGATGATCCAGTCTTGATCCTGGACCAGCAGGTCTACGTGGTCCCTGAAGACTCCCTCCTGATCCAGTCTTGATCTGGACCAGCAGGTCTACGTGGTCCCTGAAGACTCCCTCCTGATCCAGTCTTGATCCTGGACCAGCAGGTCTACGTGGTCCCTGAAGACTCCCTCCTGATCCAGTCTTGATCCTGGACCAGCAGGTCTACGTGGTCCCTGAAGACTCCCTCCTGATCCAGTCTTGATCCTGGACCAGCAGGTCTACGTGGTCCCTGAAGACTCCCTCCTGATCCTGCATCAGCAGGTTCCTCTAAACAGAACCAAAGCTGCCATTGTGATTGACAGGTCTCATCGTTGTGCTCCTACCGCTATATGGTCATGTGGTTGATTGTAAGATTGTTGCAGTTCCACTTGTATGTAACTTATCTGGTGATGTGGGGACTGTTGTGTTCTTCACGTGGTCCTGAACTTATTGTCGACTCCACGTTTCCTCATATTCTGGACTTCACTGCATCACCAGTGAGTGTTGCCAATGGACAAAACCTCAGAAATGTGCGTACACCAGACTTGATTTGTGCGTGAAGAACTGCAACTTTTCCTTTTCAAGTCACTTTTTGAACATCCGACCATGAAGGTAGAAAGTGGCGTACGCACGTTATTTGTGCGCAGCACTCTTTGTACATGCGGCCCCAGGAGAGGAAACTTCACCTCCATATCTGATCGCTGCTAAAACAGCAGGAAGTCTTTCTGTGTGGAGTTTACACATTCTACCTGTGCTTGAATGTGTTTTCTTCAGGTTGTCCACCTCCCTTTCACAGTCCAAAAACATGGATGTCCAGTTAGTTGGTGACTCTGAATTGGCTGGAAGAGTGAGTGTGAGTGTGTGTGGTTGTTTGTGTATATGTGTACCTGCCATGAACTAGTGACCTGTTCACGTTGTACCTCTGCCTTTTTACCCAAGAGAGCTGGAAGGAACTCCAGCAGATCCCTGGGACCATAAACACAAATAGGTGCCTAAGATAATGGATGGATGGATGATAGAAGTTTAACAGTGTGTGAGGTCCTCTAGTGGATGTTGTGGAGTATTGTGTTGTCTTTGCTCTGCAGGTTTTTGTACAGAGTTTTGGTGTTTCCTGTCACTGTGGGCTGCAGAGCACAGTAGTACACAGCAGAGTCTGACACTTGAAGCTTCTGGATCTTCAGAGGAACTGACTTGTCCTTGATTTCAGCATCAAATCTGTCTTTACTGAACTGTCCAGCATTATCTACTGTTGTTGAGAAACGTTTCAACATGTATTTTGGATAACTGTTTACTTCTTGTTTGTACCAGAACAAAGTAGGTGTTCCATAACTGGTTTCAAAAGTACAGTTCAGTGTAACTGTGTCTCCTTCAGCGGCAGTGACGTCTCCTGCTGGCTGGATCACTTTGTCTTCTCCTTTACACTCTGAGGAAGAACAGAACATACAGAGGAAGAATCAATAAATATGATTGATTGAAGGAGAACAGTCAGTATGTGGATGTTTGTATCTTACCAAAGAAAAGAGCAGCAAGAAAAATCCACAGCAAATGATCCATCTGTACAACAAGGTTTAAAGCAACAGGAGAAACTAGCTGATGTTCAACATTCAGTCTGAGAAGTGTTCTCTTCACAGCAGTAGTTGTTATTGACACAATGATTGATCAGTGCAGAAGTAGTGCTCCGCCCACTTGATGATGTCACCCTCTAGTGGAGAGAAAAAGCTGAGCTCCACAGTTGGAAAAAAGGTTTCCAGCAGCTGGTTAGAGCTCAGCTTGTGTTTTTTAGAATCTGGGTGTTTTATTTTGGTCACATGACCAAAGTCCAGCTCATTGTCTGAGAAGATGTTCAACTTTAGAGTAATTATTACTTTTTCAATTTTACTGAGTCTTTGGTATAATAAATAAATTGTTGCAATATTTGTTTTCTTATTCCTAAATACAAACATTTGTGGTCACAAGTTTGGCATAACCGTTCCATGAAATATTATGTTGTGGGTACTTTTTGTAATATAATTACTTCAAATTATCTCAGTAACTTCGTAAACAAATAAAGCACATCTTTGCTAGGAACAGTTAGATGTTATTTGTTTAGGCCAATATATTAATATTTTTTGTGAAGATTTATTAAGCAGTAGTTTTTTTTATTGATTTCAATTTTATTTATGTAGCATATTTTATAATAACTTTCTTTTGGTGCTTTCACATGAGTCAGAACGTGACCCCCATTCAAACATTAAAGAAACAATGGCAGGTAAAAACTCCCTTTAAAAGGTGAGAAACCTGGACCAGTATCTGGATCAGAAGGGGGGGGGGGGCTCCTACTGAAAACCATCCAGGTAGACGAAGAAAGAGGTGGGAGATAGGAAAGACCAATTACAGAGATCAATTACTGAGAGAAGAGGAACAAATATATTCTACATTTTTCATAAGATAATATAATAGTTGTCACTATGTGTTAGTTGGAGAACTAAGAGTTCTGTGTACATAGGACTGATGCATGGTATAAAGGTTTTACATTTATTTTCAATGGTGGAGGTGGTGTCAGTCTTGTTAACCCAAGTTGGTAGTTACTTCTGTAGTAATGGTTCCTGATAGCAGAAGACCCATCCTCCAAATTTACATTTAAATCATCGAGGAACTACAAATAAACCTGCACTCTGAGAACGGAGAGCTCTATTAGGAACATATGACACTATGAGGTCCCTCTCTTTCTCCCTCTACAAAATAAGACAATGCAGCGTCGCTGGCAGCCGGGCGGTCCCCCTTTCCTGGTCGTCCTAGCCTGGTCACGTTGTCTCAGTGCGCCCGGGCCCTGTCCCCTTTGTCGGAATGTCGCGTGTAAATCTGTTTCAATGCTGATGGGCACGTGGGCTTTCACGAAACAGCTGGTGGGACGCTTCTCGGCTGATGCTGGTCACGCTGATCGGATATGAGGCAGTCCTTGTGAAACTTAACAGTTACTCGTGCATAGATAAAACTTGGAGCGAGGAGAGAATCGGAGAGAGAAGCACGATGAGAGAGAGTATCGGAGAGCGAGAACAGCGTTCCTTGGTGAACAGCTGATCGGTTACGTTCCGCAGGGGGTCCTGGTGGAGAGCTGCCCTTTTACTCGGTCTAGAGGAAAAGATACCTGAAGGAAAAGAGAGCCGGAGGAAAAGAGAACGAGGTTCGGGAAGCCACCGCTTTTTACCCACCAGCGAGGACACGCTTTACATCAGCAGTGCTTGCAGACCCATTCTCTGTCCTTACTGTACGCGCGTCACCTCAGGCACACCATTTTTTGACACCTCCCCGGCAGTGGACTAAAAACTCTGCTGGGCTTTGGAGTCTTTTCTTAATTCCTCTGTTCCCAAAACCATGCAGTCAGCAGTAATAAAGGCTGTGGCTGGTCTCAGATTAAGGTCTCAGAGCTGGGCCTAAAATTGAAATTCACATAATCACATACAGTAGTTCACATAGGACTGTGGCCCAACACTTCCGTATAAAGCGCAAAACGGCTTAGCTCCGCAATATTTAGAAGACATGATAGTGCCTTATGTTCCTAACAGAGCTCTCCGTTCTCATAGTGCAGGTTTACTCTTAGTTCCTAGAGCATCCAAATGTAGATCAGATTGAAGGGAAACAACATGGTGATGAAAGGACTGAGAGTGAGGATATGTGACTTGAGCAGAGCAGTGGGAATGGGGTCCAGGGTACAGGTACAGGATTTTTTTGAAGATTTCCTCAACAAGGCTCTCCTGAACTTCAGTGAGATGTAGAGGAGCCAGGACACTCGTAGATAAGGTGTTTTTGATTAACCCGGAATAATAGAATTGTGAACAAGCATCTTTAAGGGAGTTGGAGTAGGCCCTTTGATACTCGTATTCATTAAGGTAATTTAGATACTTGATTGAAAGAAGTGAATTGATAAAGTGAATTTACAGTTTAAATTACGTTTATTGATGTTAAATTCAGTACGGTACATTGGAACAATGTACTGCATCTGGATATGCAGAGAATCTGAGTAGAAGAAGTAGTAGAAGTGTAAGAGTAGTAGAAGTCATGTGATGAATATGGATAATTGACCTTTTGTCAAGCCCCGCCCCCGTTGCTAGGTCAGGCAAAACTGTCATCTCTCCCGTCCACTTGCATTGTAAAAAGGGGGTTTTACATCACTTTATTTCCAATTATGTACCAAAGAAAATCAACAGCAACTAGATATAAATACAAATAAACACTTTCTGTACCGTGTAGTGAGTTTAAAAAACTTGGGTTTTTGGCAAAAATTAGATATTTTGATTAGTTTAGCTGATAACATGGTGGAAGGGTTGAACTGCTATTCTGGCCATCCACATAGCTTTATCCAGAGTACACCGCTTAATAAGATAAATAAATAAACGCATTTGTGGTTGTAGCTATGGGTTGTAGCCTGCTGCCGAGCTGACTTTGTTTTGGAAGTACGGATCGGAACCTCCACCCAGTGGTAACTGAAAGTGTTGGAGGCCTGATGGCCAGGATACTAAGTTGTCCGTGTGGGTTAGTAAGGAGGAAAGGAGGAAACTGGCGTGAATCCCTAACCACTGGTACCTTAATCGTTCTGCTGCTTCCCACTCAGGAGCCATTGGGTGAAGCAAAATGTAACTAAGCTTTTGACGAGGAAACAGGAGCACCAACCGCTTCAGTAGTGAGGGAACACATTATATGGGTCCACTTACAAGGGCCCGTAACAATATAATAATACAAACGTAACGATAAAATAATACAAACGTAACGACTGTCTGCACGTTACACAGTAATAAGGAAAACAAAACAACAGCAAACACACTCAACGCTAATCGCTTTAAACTAACTCTCCCAGACACAAGCCTCCTACTTTGAGATGCCCTGGAGGCACCCTCCTGGTGGTTGTGGAACTCGAGGTTTTGGATCCCGGTCCACAGATTGCTGATTCTTACATTCCTGCTGGTGGTCCAGCTGTGGGCGGTTCCCTTTTTCCTCTCTTTCTCCCTGTGTCTCTCGGAGACAGAGAATGCAGCATTGCTGTCAGCCGGGCCATCCCGCTTTATCTGGTAGTCGTAGCCTGGTCACAACATCTTGTTGTACATGGGTGCCCTTTCTGCTCGTCGAAGTGTCGGAACGTTTGCAGATCACTCCGTTGCAATGCAGGTGTAATGCATTCACTGGTTTTTGGCAGCCTGAAGGATGGCTCCTCAGCTGATGCTAGTCACGCTGATCGGAGATGAGGTGTGGTCCTTACAAAACGTAAGGACCGTAGACGTTGCTCTTGTGATGAAGAAATTCGGAGAGAGTGAGATTTGGAAAGCCGCTGTTATTTAAACCATCAGGGTGGGCTTCGCGTCAGCAGGGGGGCCTGCTGTAAATCGGGGTCACTGATCAATACACTGTCCGCGCGTCACTTTCATCCTTCCCCCTTTTATTGTCCCTAAGGGCAATAAATTGCAAAGCCCGCTGGTCTTTGAAGTAATTTCTTAATTTCCTTTGTTTTAAGATCATGCAGTCAGCTGTACGAAATCAAGGCAGGTCTCAGAGTTGGGCCTCAGAGCTGGGCCTTAACGTTGAAATTGAGGCTTCACATGTTCACATAGGACTGTGGCCCAACAACTACTGCTCAATTGGTGCTGGTCACTGATTGGGTAACGTAATGCGTCACGCATCACGTCGCTTCCTGGTGTTTGCAGTCTGTTGCCGTTTTACGGTGTTGCAGGCTCTGATCTCTCCAGACTTTTTTGTCTAAACTTAGATTGTTTTCTGGTAAAATAATACTAGATCTGGTAAACGTCCGTCTTTATTTCAACACTCGCACATTTTTCTCTCCGTAACTTTTATTGTCACCAATCATCGATACATTTTCTGTTAGCCTCTGTTAGCCTTTTAGAATGGCTTCCTCTTCTCCCACTCTTTCTCCCCCTTGCTACTCAGTGTGTGAAATGATTAGCTATTCCTGTGCCTCCTTTAGCGAAGACGGTAAGTGTTTGAAGTGTATTTTATTTGCAGGATTGGAGGCGAGGCACAGTCCGGTTCCGCCAACTTAACCATAGTCCGGTAGACTCGTCAGCTAACCAGGCTAAAACGCCTGCCGAGGACCAATGCCTGCCAATAAAACTGTAGGATTGCATTATGTAATTGGCGACTCTAAAACTGTAGGAATGCTGTGGCAGGGTGGAGAGGTTGATGGGACACACGCACCTGTGTCTCATCCGCCTGAGTGGCTGCCGCGCCTCCACCCTGCCTGCCTTATAAGGCAGAGCTGGACAGCAGCGAGGGGTCCCTGGTATGCTAGGACAGGGGCCCATGAGGACCAGGATTGAGAAACACTGCAGTAATTAAACCTTTACTTAAAAACTTTCTCTTGACCCACAATTCTTAGCTAATTATAGACCAGTGTTTCTCAATCTTGGTCCTCATGGGCCCCTGTCCTGCATGTTTTAGATGTTTCCCTGCACCAACACACTTGATTCTAATTAAAGGTCCTTATTAGCTTGTCACCAAGGTCTGCACAGCTCTGTTAATGACACAGGTACTTTTATCACGATGTGCTAAAGCAGGGAAACATCTAAAACATGCAGGACAGGCCCCATGAGGACCAGGATTGAGAAACACTGTTATAGACCAATTTCTAACCTTCCATTTGTATCTAAAATTCTGGAAAAAGTAGTTTCAAATCAGTTATGTGACCATTGACCATACCGCTCATGTGACCACATGATGATGAATTCAGGTGTGATTATGGACTCAGAGTGATTATGAATTCATGACATATGTGATCGGATGAACATTTCAGGATTATCAATTCCAGTGAAAGCCAGACTTCGTCGCTTCCTCCTGAAGGCAGAGTTTTATGACCCCTGCTGCTAACCTCCTGGTCAGTTTATGACCCCCGCGGCCTGGCTCGAGATGGTCAGTTTATGACCTCCGCTGCATGGCCCCAGATCAGAGGGACAGCGAAAGTCCCCGGAGCCAGGACTAAGGTTTATGACACCTAGAGGGGGCAGACACAGTGGAACCCCAGAAAACCAGCAGGGTTCCTGCCAGTCCAAGACCAGGGAACAGACTCCCTGAGGTTTATGACACCTGGGGGGGTCGGACACAGTGGAGCCCACAAGCCAGGCCTCTGCACGGCCGAAAAAGGGGGGCACTTCCCCGTCCTGCAATCCCTCCTGTGTTCTTTCCCTCAGAGTCGGACGGGGCGAGACGAAGTCCCCCGGGTGTGCGCAGGAGCGCTAACGCACCACGGGCTTGACGCACCCCCCCTCCTCCTCCTCCTCAACAGAGCCGCTGCTCTCCCCACCTACTGCAAAAGTAAGAGGCAATTAGCGTCTGGGCAGACTTAGTAAAGTTTATTTCGGTTGTTTTGATCCTGTTTATTGAGTTTATACATTGTGTGACGTATTGATTGTACTGTACGCCTGTTTACGTGAGCTTTCACCGCCGAGTGATCGTACCGCGGCTCCCGACTGTATCTCGGAGCGGGTGGGGCTTCACTCCCGACCCGGCTCTCGAGTGGGACCTGCGGCCGATCTACCGAACTGGCCGTTAGAGCTCACAAACCCCCTTGTGGATTCCCCGGCTGCGGTGCGACCACCTGCAGCCGCGCATCTGTGTGACGCGTCGGAGATCCCGCAGGCACGCCGGTGCGACATGCGAGTGCGGTCCGCTGACCCGCTCCTCCGCCCCCCCTCCTTTTTCACTAAACCCGGTTGCGCGTTCAGATCCACGTGGTGTTTCACTGTTGTGTTATCCGTGGTCTGTTGCGTTTTCCGTCATATTTCTCCCACGGCAGTACAGCCGTGATCCGCCTTCCGGGAGGCGTGTTCACGTAGCGCGACGTAGCACGCCCCCTTCTGGCTACGTACTCACGTACCGCGGCGTGACCCGCCCCCAGACTGCGTGACGCGCAGCGTACGCTGCTCTGTGTAATTGAACCATCAGAATTTATTCTAAGTGTTGTTTACCAACTGTTTGACACTAGTGTGAATACATTTCTGATCGAAAGAAATCGTCCCTGTTTATTCTGCGCATATCTGCTGCCAAGGTTGGGTGACGAAGTGTGTGTTCGGATCTCACCCTTCAATTGTTATTCTGTAAGTGATAGTAAGATTTACTGTTCTGCAGAATAATCCTAAACTCTTGAGACTGATATTCTGCTGTAAAAGTTATAATTTCCCTGGATTAAGGCCCCAGGGTGGTACCCCACACGAGAATTATTATCATTTTGATAATTCAATTTGATAAATAGTTGACTTTATTAATTATTAATAATTATTAATAAAATTATTAATAGCCTTTGATAACTGATCAGCTAAAGCTAACCTGTTGCACAACACCATTTGTATAGAAATTATCTGTTTTAAGTTTTTCATTCAGGGTTCAGAATGCATCATAGCACAGAGACAGCACTGGTTCGAATCACAAATTACCTTCTCATGGCCTCAGATAAGGGATTAGTGTCCATACTGGTTCTACTGGACCTCAGATAAGGGATTGGTGTCCATACTGGTTCTACTGGAACTCAGAGCTGATAATGGACACTGTAGAGATCATGGTATCTTCCTGCACAGGTTAGAGAATGTTGTTGGGATTAAAGGGACAGCTCTATGTTGGTTTAAATCATATCTATCTGACATATTCCAGTTTGTTCATGTACATGAGGTTTCTTCAGAACAGTTGAGGCTCTGTTATGGTGTTCCGCAGGGTTCAGTGCTAGGGCCAATCTTGTTAGGTTTATACATGCAGCCATTGAGAAGTATGATCCAGAATCCCGGCATACATTTTCATTGCTATGCTGATAATACAGAGCTCTATTTGTCTATGAAGCCAGATGAAACAGAACTGTTAGCTAAACTTCAGGCATGTCTTAAGGCAGGGGTGTCGGACTCCAGTCCTCGAGGGCCGGTGTCCCTGCAGGTTTTAGATGTTTCCCTGCTTCATTGCACCATGATACAAGTGACTGTGTCATCAACAGAACTATCCAGACTTTGATGACAAGCTGGTGACGATGATTAATTAGAATCAGGTGTGTTAAAGCAGTGAAACAAAACACTCAGGACACCGACCCTTCTGGGATTCAGTTCAGACACCTGTGTCTTAAGAACATCAAGGACTGGATGTCCTTGTTTGCTTCTAATTGCTAAGGCGTTAGCAGTAGTGGTAGTAAGAGGTTCAGGGACCAGTTTACTGGGTTGAGGGTGGATCAAGGCTCTCGAGGTAGACTGGCAAGCTGTACACAAAATAGAGGACAGAGGACAGGAAGTGCTTTCAAGGCATGAAACAGTGTTTGAGGATGAGCTAGGGAGGCTGACAGGCTTCACAGCCAAGATACATGTAACAAGTCATGCCACACCCTGCTTCTATAAGCCCAGGTTAGTCCCTTTTGCTATGAAAAAGAAAGTGAAGAAAATCGTAGAGCCAGTGAAATTCTCCGAATGTGCTTCACCTATTGTACCAGTGCTAAAACCAGACGTCAAAGCTGTGGGGGACTATAAGCTGACAGTGAATAAAGTGTCACCAATTGAGCAGCACCCCATTCCAAGAATGGAGGACATGATAGTGTGTCTAACTGGGGGAGAGAAATACACCAAGTTAGACATGAATCATGCATATCAACAGATTGTACAGATGAAGAATCCAGAAAGTACGTCACAGTGAACACACACAAGGGACTGTTTACATACACCAGATTAGTTTTTGGTGTGAGTTCCAGCCCAGCCATCTTCCAGCGCACTATGGAGGGTGTACTTCGGGGACATCATTGACAGCATTCTGTAGGGAAAGGATAACAAAGATCACCTGCAGACACTGGATCAAGTACTGCAGAGTCTGGAAAATGCTGGACTATGTTTAAAGAAGAGCAAGTGTGAGTTCATGGAAAAGGAAGTGAAAGTCTTAGGGCATCAAGTGGACAAGGCAGGGCTTCATCCAATGCCCACAAAAGTTAAAGCTGTGCAGGATGCTCCCGATCCCACATCAGTGACTGAACTAAAAGCTTATTTGGGACTGCTGAACTTTTACAATAAGTTCCTCCCAAACCTGTCAACACTATTAGCACCTCTGCATAAGCTGTTGAGGAAAGATGAACTATGGTCTTGGGGAAAAGAGAAAAAGAATGCTTTCAAACTGTTGAAACAACTGTTGTAATCCAGCAGCATATTACTGCACTCTGACGAAAATAAAGAACTGATATTCTCCTGTGATGCTTCTCCATATGGAGTTGGAGCGGTATTAGCACACTGCATGCTAGATGGAGCAGAGAAACCTATAGGATTTGCTTCACCCATACTTTCTCCTGCGGAAAATAATTATTCCCAGCTAGACAAAGAGGGATTAGCTGTTATTTTTGGAGTACAGTATTTGTATGGAAGGAAGTTTGTGATTTATACAGATCATAAACCAAGTTTATTCCATGAAATGAAAGCTGTCCCACAAATGGCGTCCCAGAGGCTGTACTGTTGAGAGCAAATGAGTATGTTATCATATACAGAGCTGGTAAAGATAATGGTAATGCTGATGCTCTTAGCCGTCTACCACTTCCAGAAAAACCCAAGAGTCCAGCGCCAGAGGAACATGTGTTAATGTTGGATCAGGAACAAAGTCCATTGACGACATCAGAAATAACGGTGACAGAGACTATAAACCTTATCAACAGAGACAAAAAGAGTTGAGTGTCCAGGACGGCTGTGTGTTTTGGGGAGCCTGCAATGTGATCCCAGAGAAGGGACGAGCTCCTATGATGGAACAGCTACATCAGTCGCACCCAGGGATGAGCCGCATGGTGCCGAGGTTTGGCAAGAGGTCACATGTGGTGGCCCTACATGGATTCTGACATAGAGAACAAGGTAAAGTCATGTACCACGTGTACCAAGTGCTTAGATGTATACCCAGTCTGTGAATTTCTTGATTTCGTCACCTAGTCTGAAGGGTTGAAGGGAGTTGTTGGCTATGTTAATCTTAGATTTGATAATCAATTTAAGTTGTTGATACTGGAAGAGTTTATTTCTTCCAACCCCGTACCTCTGGGTTAGTGTGTTAAAACTTACAAAAGGGTTATTTTCAAAAAGATGATGAAGGTGAGTGATTCTTTTGTCTTGCCATGTGGGAAAGTGAATGGGAGTGTTGCCAGAAAAGAAATCAGGATTGTTCCAAATAGGGGTGTACTTACAAGGTGATGTTGATGATCCAGTGATTCTACAGGCTTTCCATCAGGCTGTCACAATTGTAGAGATTACTGTATTTTTGAAGAGGTTGATTTTTTTTATTGATTGGGGTAGGAACGGAAGGTCTGTGAGTAAATTTTTTTGCATTGGGATTGTTCTAAATCTTTCCATGAATTACTGAATTTGGGTTGCTGAGTCCATTTTGTCAGGTACTGTAGATTTGCTAAAAAGTATAGTGGGAAGTTTGATGCTTCAAGGCCGCCTTGAGATTTTTTCCTTTTGTAATGTTAGGAGTGAGATTTTTGTTTTTTTATCTTTCCAATAGCACTGGGTAATTGAGGCGTTGAGAGATTTGAACCATTTGTCTGATGGGGTAGTGGGAAGCAAACAATTGAATAAATAAATAGAGGAAAAATGTAGTATTGCACTTGTTTATGTGGATGTGCTGCTCATGTGTTTCGTGAGCAACTGGAACCACAGAGACAATGATAAAACAGGAATTAGCAGAATCCATCTGATAAGAAGCTGTGGTTTGAATCCCACTTCCCTCCTCTTTGAAGAGTCGTCACATATCTGTGTTCAGGTTTTTGTACAGCCTCTTCTACACTTTGTATCACTGTGTTTCTAGAGCACAGTAGTAGAGAGCTGTGTCTGCCAGGGTTAGCTTTCTGATGGTCAGTTCAGTCGAGCTGTCAGTTGTTTTGGAGCCAAATCGATCATCAGGAATATATATATCATCACTATTTACCCTTTTCCAGAGTATAAACTGAGGGGCCTGAAGGTCAGAATGATGTTTGTACCAGTAAAGGTAAGAATTACTGTAACTTGTCTGATAGTTGCATGTGAGTGTGACAGTTTGTCCTTCTCTTCCACTGACTTCATCTTGATCAGGAGAGATTGTGTCTTCAGCTATTAGTCCTGGAAAAAGTAGAGAAAATGAAGCCATTAGACTAACGTTGTCCATGATACTGAGAGGAGGAGGAAGTAGAAAATGTCCCGTGTAAAGTGTTACTCTATAGACATTCACAACTAAATCAACTGTAGAACTCTGTAAGATCCATTTACAAGATGATCCAAACATGATTTTCATTCTAAGCAAAGCAACCAGAAAAGGAATTAAATACAGTCTGGATCTGTGGTTAATGCAGCAGCTTCAACAAAACTTGAATCCCTGTTCTTAAACTCACCTAGAATGTGAGATAGAAGCAGAAAGAGCTGAAACAACATGTCTTTGGAGATCTTCAAGCCAGACAGACAGCAGATGAACTATGTTCTTCCACTGCAGGAGAATGAGGAAGAAATAATGTCATTGATGAGCTGAAGTTCAGTGGGCGGGGCCAATTACCTCCTGACATGATTTGTTTCACCTCAACTCAACCAATCAAATAGTTTTGTGTTTCCTCAGCAGCTCTGTCTCTGTCTCTGATCTTTACTGCTTCATGTCCAGAGCATCTTAGGAAGGGATTAGATGGTGTTGCGATGGCTTCCAGTGCAACTGTGAGAAACCTTGGTGTTATTTTCGATCAGGATTTGTCGTTTAAACCAGGGGTTCTTAACCTTTCTGACCTTGGGGCCCAATTTTTTCAGTACAGAGTGGCCCGGGGCCCATTAAATATAAACACTGTATAGCAGGGGTATTCAACTAAAACTTTAAGAGGTCCATTTAGAGAAAATTTACTCAAGCGAAGGTCCAGAACATCATAATATATATATGAATATATATATATATATATGTGTGTGTGTATATATTCAAGTAGCCTCATAGTTGTATCAACATCTGCATCTGACTGTTATATTAAAAAAAGTACATATTTGCCAATTAACATGTTTAACTTGAATTAAACATATTTTTTTCTCTTAAAAATAAAGTAGATTTTATTTTATTTTTCAAATGCTATCTTATTTTATTTCTCTACCAGCAGTTTGAATTTCCCCTTTTCTTTGTTAATTGTCTCAACACATTTTTATACTAAATTAATATAAACACATCTTAACAATTTAACAGTTTTGCAGTTTTTCTTTCTTCCCCTCTTATATATTTGTATGTGTTTGTCTTTTTTAAATGGACCCTGAGTCTATTAATAAAGTCTATCTATCTATCTATCTATCTATCTATCTATCTATCTATCTATCTATCTATCTATCTATCTATCTATCTATCTATCTATCTATCTATCTATCTATCTATCTATCTATCTATCTATCTATCTATCTATCTATCTATCTATCTATCTATCTATCTATCTATCTATAATCTTATGCCCCCACTTTCTGTTGTTCAGTGAGAGAACTGAGCTCTAACTTCTCCTGTCAGGACTTTAAATCTGGGCTGGATGGTGTCAGGTTCTCATATGCATGTGGAGGTGTTCATTGTTGAGCCTGAAACGATATTTAGTTTTAATTATGTTCACTGTGGAGAAAGCTGCTTCACAGCTGTATCTGGACCCAGACATGGGCAGGATGTTTTAAGATGGTCAGTTTATTTTTCTGTGACTTCAGTTCAGACTTGAGTGGATATGTTTGATGAAAAACTTTGTGTTTTGTTTCAGTGGCGTTTCACTTTCGCACTTTGAACGCCACGGTCTCTGAACGTATGAGACACTGGTTTTGTCCCAGTGGGAAGACTGAACAGGATGAATTTGTCCATTCCGGGTTGCATATTTAAAAATACAGCGAGGACAAAACTTAGTTGGATTTTATTTATTTGATTTTAAGTTATTTACATTAATACGTTGTCAGGACTCAGTGTGTCGGGTTCATCCGAGCCTGATCAGCTGCGACGGGCACAGCCCGCACCGCAGCTCTCTGGTCGCGCTGCAGCAGTTACTTTCCGATGCTTTTTCGAAAGCCCGAACAGTCCAGTCCAGCAGACACGACAGCCCACGCATCTACATCTACCATCTTTCACCAGTAACGACGGAGCCCACCGCCCGAGCGGCACCGACCTCCCCGGCCGCGGGGACGCGTCGGGATAATTGATCACGCCGCGCTCGCTCGCTCTGGGCGCAGACCCAAGTAATCGATCCCTAATCCTGGCGGATCTAAACCTACTCTGTGCAAAATGAAGGATTTTCTCTGTAAATACACACCATTTCTCTTACTATTACACGTACAGCTAACTGAGTCTTCTTCTCCTCATTTGGTCGGGAGTTGCTATGCAGTCCCGCGGCCCCCGCGGCCCACACGTACAAAACTGAATTTTTTTGGCGGCCCACTAGATGGCGCTCGCGGCCCAAGTGTGGGCCGCGGCCCTATGGTTAAGAATCACTGGTTTAAACCATATGTCAATCAGGTTTGTAAAATAGCCTTTTTCCATCTCCGTAATATTGCAAAGATTAGGAAAATCCTCTCGCAGAGTGATGCAGAAAAACTAGTTCATGCGTTTGTATCTTCTAGACTAGATTACTGTAATGTGTTGTTAGCAGGATGTCCAAGTAATTTGCTGAATAGGCTCCAGCTGATCCAAAATGCAGCAGCACGAGTACTGACAGGAATTAGCAGGAGAGACCACGTCTCTCCAGTGTTAGCGTCGCTCCATTGGTTACCCGTAAAATTCAGAATCCAATTTAAAATTTTATTACTTGCGTATAAAGCCCAAAACGGCTTAGCTCCGCATTATTTGCAAGACCTGATAGTGCCTTATGTTCCTGTCAGAGCTCTCCGTTCTCAGAGTGCAGGTTTACTCGTAGTTCCTAGAGTATCTAAATGTAGATTTGGAGGGCGGGCGTTCTGCTATCAGGCACCATTACTATGGAACCAACTTCCAATCTGGGTTAAGGAGGCTGAACTTTAGTGTGTCAGAGTCGCTCCTGTAATTTCTTGTGCTGGCCCCCCCTTCTCCTCCCTTTTCTCTCTTTTGTCCATGTTGCAGCATCTTTTGCCGGACACCGGAACCTGCAGGTGGTCGTGGGTGGCTTGTAGCTTGCATTACGGAGCACAAGTCTTTCCCTGACCCTGCACCCCAACCTGGGACTTGCTGATTGGGCCGGAGCTTCGGGAGCTGCGTGCTGGCCTGCGGTCCCCACCCCTGGTCATCCCGTTGCTGGCCCCCCTTCTCCTCCCTTTTCTCTCTCTGCAGGTGGTCGTGGGTGGCTTGTAGCTTGCATTACGGAGCACAAGTCTTTCCCTGACCCTGCACCCCAACCTGGGACTTGCTGATTGGGCCGGAGCTTCGGGAGCTGCGTGCTGGCCTGCGGTCCCCACCCCTGGTCATCCCGTTGCTGCTTCCACCTGCCTGCTGTGCTGTTGCCGTCCCTGACCCACCAGTCTGGCCCTCGGCAGGAGGGTCCCCCCTTATGAGCCTGGTCCTGCTCAAGGTTTCTTCCCTCCTAAAGGGGAGTTTTTCCTTGCCACTGTTTGGCTTAAGGTTTTTCTCCCACTAGGGGAGTTTTTACCTGCCATTGTTTATGTAATAACTGCTCGGGGGTCATGTTCTGGGTATGGGTCTCTGGAAAGCGTCTAGAGACAACTCTGTTGTATTAGACGCTATATAAATAAAATTGAATTGAATTGAATTGAATTGAATGTCTCTGTTGTCTTTGTCATCAGTCCAATGACTCAACAATCAGAGCTTTAACAGTGTGTGAGGTCCTCTAGTGGATGTTGTGGAGTATTGTGTCGTCTTTCTGCAGGTTTTTGTACAGAGTTTTAGTGTTTCCTGTCACTGTGGGCTGCAGAGCACAGTAGTACACAGCAGAGTCTGACACGGCAGCAGAGGAGATCTGCAGATCCATTTGTGTTTTATTATCATTCACTGTAAAAGAAAATCCAGACCTTGGGTCTGTAAATATTGTTCCCATTCCTGAATGAGAGATGAGGAACTCTGGTGGTTTTCCTGGATATTGTCGATACCAGAAGAAATTATCATTTCCAGTTGCAGGTCTGGAGAATCTGTAGGACAGAGAGAGATGTGTTTCTTCTAAACTGGTCTCTTCATCTTTGACTGCAGTGAGTTCTTCACAGTTGACCCCTAAAGGAAGACAAATCTGCTTTATATTTGGTCACAAACCTCTTTAGCAGGGGTCACCAACCCTGGTCCTCGAGGGCCGGTGTCCTGCATGTTTTAGATGTTTCCCTGCTTTAACACACCTGATTCTAATTAATCATCGTCATCAGCTTGTCATCCAGGGCTGCACAATTCTGTTGATGACACAGTCACTTGTATCATGGTGCAATGAAGCAGGGAAACATCTAAAACCTGCAGGGACACCGGCCCTCGAGGACCAGGATTGGTGACCCCTGCTCTTTAGAAATGAATGGCATGTATAAAAGTGTGAATGAAAATGATTTTAAAGGTGCAGATTGTAACGTACCTGTTAGAATCCTGATCATCAGTAGAGAAAGTACATAATAGTCCATGTTGAATAGAGCTGATGTTTGTGGTTTGTGTGTTGAACTGTGTTGAATGTGGAAGTTTGTGTCTCTTCTATAGTTCAGTAACAGCTCAGCTCCTCCCTGAATCTCTCCGTCTCCTCTTTGATCTGGAGTTTCTGTTCTCTCACTTCCTCTTCCTCCCGGTTAACAGACTGCAGCTTCATTTCTTTCAGCTGGAACTGTTGTGCAGCTGGAACATGGTGACCCTGAGCTGCTCTAGATGTGTTTGGTACTCAGAGGTGTTTCATTTTATATCAGACTGATGAGATGCATTAGACACCCGTCACCACTACGGGGCTCCAAGATACAAGGTTTGTCCACTGAACAGTAGTTGGGGAGAATACTTTATATTAGGGATCCTCAATTCCGGTCCTCATGGGCCGTTGTCCTGCATGTTTTAGATCAGTGGTTCTCAACTCCGGTCCTCGGGACCCCCTGCCCTGCATGTTTTAGATGTTTCCCTGCTTCAGCACACCGTGATACAAGGAGCTGTGTCATCAACAGAACTGTCCAGACTTTGATGACAAGCTGATGACGATGATTAATTAGAATCAGGTGTGTTAAAGCAGGGAAACATCTAAAACATGCAGGACACCGGCCCTCGAGGACCGGAATTGCCTACCCCTGCTCTAGTGGATGTTGTGGAGCAGGGGTCACCAACCCTGGTCCTCGAGGGCCGGTGTCCTGCATGTTTTAGATGTTTCCCTGCTTTAACACACCTGATTCTAATTAATCATCGTCATCAGCTTGTCATCCAGGGCTGCATAATTCTGTTAATGACACAGTCACTTGTATCATGGTGCAATGAAGCAGGGAAACATCTAAAACCTGCAGGGACACCGGCCCTCGAGGACCAGGATTGGTGACCCCTGATCTAAGACATGCAGGACACCGGCCCTCGAGGACCGGAATTGCCTACCCCTGCTCCACAGCAGGGGTGTCGGACTCCAGTCCTCGAGGGCCGGTGTCCCTGCAGGTTTTAGATGTTTCCCTGCTTTATTGCACCATGATACAACTGACTGTGTCATCAACAGAACTATCCAGACTTTGATGACAAGCTGGTGATGATGATTAATTAGAATCAGGTGTGTTAAAGCAGTGAAACATCTAAAACATGCAGGACACCGGCCCTCAGTTCAGTTAGATTCAGTTTGACACCTGTGCCCTGGAGTATTGTGTTGTCTTTGCTCTGCAGGTTTTTGTACAGAGTTTTGGTGTTTCCTGTCACTGTGGGCTGCAGAGCACAGTAGTACACAGCAGAGTCTGACACATGAAGCTTCTGGATCTTCAGAGGAACTGACTTGTCCTTGATTTCAGCATCAAATCTGTCTTTACTGAACTCTCCAGCATTATCTCCAAATGTTGAGACACGTTTCAACATGTATTTTGGATAAGTGTTCACTTCTTGTTTGTACCAAAACAAAGTAGGCCCTGTGTCAGTAGTTTCAAAAGTACAGTTCAGTGTAACTGTGTCTCCTTCAGCAGCAGTGACGTCTCCTGCTGGCTGGATCACTTTGTCTTCTCCTTTACATTCTAAGGAAGAGCAGAACATACAGAGGAACACATGAATCAATAAAGATGATTGATCGAAGGAGAACAATCCGCATGTGGATGTTTGTATCTTACCAAAGAAAAGAGCAGCAAGAATAATCCACAACCGATGATCCATCTGTACAGCAAGGTTTAAAGCAACAGGAGAAACTAGCTGATGTTCAACATTCAGTCTGAGAAGTGTTCTCTTCACAGCAGTAGTTGTTATTGACACGATGATTGATCAGTGCAGAAGTAGTGCTCCGCCCACTTGATGATGTCACCCTCTAGTGGAGAGAAAAAGCTGAGCTCCACAGTTGGAAAAAAGGTTTCCAGCAGCTTGTCAGAGTGACAACTAGGGCTGGGCGATTATACGATCTCGATTTGTGATCGCGATCAAATTAAGTTCGATCACGGTGATCAGCTGTGGGTATACTTTCTCGATCACGTGCAAAACATGCTGCAGCAAAGTGCACGACAACCAATCACAACCCGCTTTCCTGGCACCGCGCTGTCTGCATTAATTGATCATGCGCATGAGATGCCGCGGCAGTCGGTAAGGATCCAGACGGGAGACATACGTAGCTTTGTGTTTTACGTTTATTCATCATTCCATGCATAATTCTGGTCCGTTCCTTAAAGCAGGGCTTTCCACAAGCGCCGGCCATATAGCCGACTACTCGATTAGGTCCAGCCGGCTACTTTAATGACGCTTATTTTTTTAGCCTTTTAGATTTTTAGATTTTAATAAAATTAAATGTTTTTCTCATAGACTGACAATAATGTCAAACTGAACCGCACTCATTAAAGTTGTGATTTGCTCTGCTTGTACACAAATTACTGATCACCGGGAGAAACTCTGCGGCCCCGACATGGGTGTGTGTGTGCGTGCATGTGTGTGCGTGTGTGTGTGCGCGCTCAGCGGAGTGAATGTGTCAGAGGCAACAAGCAGAGCTCAGCATGATGATTTTTTTGTCACCATAAAAACGGTACGTCCTTATTACTCAGGCTATCCACTACAGAATTTAATCAGTTTAATCAGTTCGTATTAAAAAGAAAGCCTAACCGCGGTGCGACGCGCGCCGTACGGCCGCGTACCCTACGCCGTAGGCTCTGCGTTGGTGCAACGCGGGCGGGACCATAAATCAGCCTTAGTCCCTTTAGGCTAATACTGTGAGAAATAACCTCTCATAATAGCGGTACTACAGTTAATAAATGTAATAAATGCTCCTACTGCCGTTTCTGCTGGCTACTGAGTCCCCTAAGTGGCGAGTGAGTTTTAACTCCTTAATTACTAACCAGCGTCAGAGTCACGCACAGTAAACAATCTGTGATGTTAGAGAGCCACCTTTTGGTCAATTTAAGCAACCGCATCGCCAGCTGCTTGACAGTGGCTCAACTCATATTAGTTTACTGGTTTTGTTGTTAAAAATGTCATTGCAATTTTATCTATGCAATTGTGAAAAAAAAAATGGCAAAATAAATGAAAAACTGTGAACAACCGCATGTTTTGGTTGGTTTACATTTTAAATGATCATGAAAATTTTTTTTGTCTGCTAAAACTACTTGAAACTTTTTTAAACTGCTTAAAACTACCTGTTTGTTGTGCCATTTTCTATATGGCTCTTGTTAAAACATGCTATTTGCTTTATTTGTTAATAGAAAAAAAAAACTAATCTCTGGTTTCTTTCTATTTTATTCCAGAAGGGAGGGGGGATCTTCTGATTTTAAAAATCGTGATTAAAAATCGAGATCGTTCAATATGGGAAAAAAAATCGTGATCACTTTTTTTGCCATATCGCCCAGCCCTAGTTACAACTTGTGTTTTTCAGACTCTGTGGGTTCAGTGTCGCTGCAGCAGAGGAGATAAGCATCCACATGTTGTTCTGTAAGTTTAACTTTGAACATTTGTGAATATTAATTTAACTGACCACAGGCCGTGTGAAAAATCTACAAACCAACACAAACAACAATATATAAAATAGTAATATATTACAATGAAAAAAACGTTTGTGGGGTGTGGTTATGATTTGACATGAGAAGGTCAGAGTTCACAGTTCTGACAGCCTGAGGAATAAACTCTTTCTGAGTCTCTCTGTGTGCTCTTTGATGAGGCGTAGGTGACGGCCAGAGCGTAACCACTCCATCTGTTCATGGCAGGGGCTGTGGGGGTCATTCACTCTTCATTTGAGGTAAAGGACCAGACTTTGTGTCCATGTTTGTGAAGGAGAAATGCTTCTTTGTGACTCTAATTCAATTCAATTTAAGAAGTTTTTCTGCTGATGAAAATTCAGGGAAAAAAAGATTCAACTTAAAAATAATTTTCAGAACAGTGTGTGCCCTTATCATCATTCAATTCAATTCAATTCAATTTTATTTATATAGCGTCTAATACAACAAAAGTTGTCTCTAGACGCTTTCCAAAGACCCATACCCAGAACATGACCCCCGAGCAGTTATTACATAAACAATGGCAGGTAAAAACTCCCCTAGTGGGAGAAAAGCCTTAAGCCAAACAGTGGCAAGGAAAAACTCCCCTTTAGGAGGGAAGAAACCTTGAGCAGGACCAGGCTCATAAGGGGGGACCCTCCTGCCGAAGGCCAGACTGGGGGGTCAGGGACGGCAACAGCACAGCAGGCAGGTGGAAGCAGCAACGGGATGACCAGGGGTGGGGACCGCAGGCCAGCACGCAGCTCCCGAAGCTCCGGCCCAATCAGCAAGTCCCAGGTTGGGGTGCAGGGTAGGGGAAAGATCCAGAATCATGTATTCATTAGTAGCTGATGTGGATGTGTTGTTCATGTGGATCCTCCCACAGTCTTTCATCAGCAGTTGGAACCACAGACACTCTGATAAAACAGGAATTAGCAGAATCCATCTGATATTAAGCTGTGGTTTGAATCCCACTTCCCTCCTCTTTGAAGAGTCGTCACATAACTGTGTTCAGGTTTTTGTACAGCCTCTTCTACACTTTGTATCACTGTGTTTCTAGAGCACAGTAGTAGAGAGCTGTGTCTGCCAGGGTTAGCTTTCTGATGGTCAGTTCAGTCGAGCTGTCAGTTGTTTGGGCCTCATATCGATCTTCAGGAATATATTCACTTGTGGAGCCTTTTGCTTCTTTCCAGAGTATAAACTGAGGAGCCTGAAGGTCAGAATGATGTTTGTACCAGTAAAGGTTAATATAAGTGTCACTTGTCTGATAGTTGCATGTGAGTGTGACAGTTTGTCCTTCTCTTCTACTGACTTCATCTTGTTCAGGAGAGATTGTGTCTCCAGCTATTAGTCCTGGAAAAAGTGGAGAAAATGAAGCCATTAGATTAACATAGTCCATGAGGCTGAGAGGAGGAGACGAGGAGGAGGAGAGAGTGGAAAATGTCCTGTGTAAAGTGTTACTCTGTGAACATTCACAACTAAATCAACTGTAGAACTCTGTCAGGTCCATTTACATGATTTCCATTATTTCAGAGCAAAGAAACCAGAAAAGAAGTGAAATACAGTCTGGATATGTGGTTAATGCAGCAGCTTCAACAAAACTTGAATCCCTGTTCTTAAACTCACCTAGAATGTGAGATAGAAGCAGAAAGAGCTGAAGCAACATGTCTTTGGAGATCTTCAAGCCAGACAGACAGCAGATGAACTATGTTCTTCCACTGCAGGAGAATGAGGAAGAAATAATGTCATTGATGAGCTGAAGTTCAGTGGGCGGGGCCAATTACCTCCTGACATGATTTGTTTCACTTCAACTCAACCAATCAAATAGTTTTGTGTTTCCTCAGCAGCTCTGTCTCTGTCTCTGATCTTTACTGCTTCATGTCTCTGTTGTCTTTGTCATCAGTCCAATGACTCAACAATCAGAGCTTTAACAGTGTGTGAGGTCCTCTAGTGGATGTTGTGGAGTATTGTGTCGTCTTTCTGCAGGTTTTTGTACAGAGTTTTAGTGTTTCCTGTCACTGTGGGCCTCACAGCACAGTAGTACACAGCAGAGTCTGACACTGCAGCAGAGGAGATCTGCAGATCCATTTGTGTTTTATTATCATTCACTTTAAAAGAAAATCCAGACCTTGGGTCTGAAATTGCTGTTCCCGTTCCAAAGTGAGAGATTAGGAACTCTGGTGGTTTTCCTGGATATTGTCGATACCAGAAGAAATAATCAGTTCCAGCTGCAGGTCTGGAGAATCTGTAGGACAAAGAAAGATGTGTTTCTTCTAAACTGGACTCTTCATCTTTGACTGCAGTGAGTTCTTCACAGCTGACACCTAAAGGAAGAAAAATCTGCTTTATATTTGGTCACAAACCTCTTTAGAAATGAATGACAAGTATAAAAGTGTGAATGAAATGATTTTAAAGGTGTAGATTGTAACGTACCTGTTAGAATCCTGATCATCAGTAGAGAAAGTACATAATAGTCCATGTTGAATAGAGCTGATGTTTGTGGTTTGTGTGTTGAACTGTGTTGAATGTGGAAGTTTGTGTCTCTTCTATAGTTTAGTAACAGGTCAGCTCCTCCCTGAATCTCTCCGTCTCCTCTTTGATCTGGAGTTTCTGTTCTCTCACTTCCTCTTCCTCCCGGTTAACAGACTGCAGCTTCATCTGGTTTCAATTCAATTCAATTCAATTCAATTTTATTTATATAGCGTCTAATACAACAGAGTTGTCTCTAGACGCTTTACAGAGACCCATACCCAGAACATGACCCCCGAGCAGTTATTACATAAACAATGGCAGGTAAAATGGCTGGTTTCAGCTGGAACTGTTGTGCAGCTGGAACATGGTGACCCTGAGCTGCTCTAGATGTGTTTGGTACTCAGAGGTGTTTCATTTTATATCAGACTGATGAGATGCATTAGACCCCCGTCACCACTACGGGGCTCCCAAGATACAAGGTTAGTCCACTGAACAGAAGTTGGGGAGAATACTTTATATCAGGGATCCTCAATTCCGGTCCTCATGGGCCGTTGTCCTGCATGTTTTAGATCAGTGGTTCTCAACTCCGGTCCTCGGGATCCCCTGCCCTGCATGTTTTAGATGTTTCCCTGCTTCAGCACATCGTGATACAAGGAGCTGTGTCATCAACAGAACTGTCCAGACTTTGATGACAAGCTGGTGACGGCTGTTAATTTGAATCAGGTGTGTTGATACTGCAGCCCTCGAGGACTGGAGTCCAAGGCCGTTTTCGAATTCAGACACTACCGCACTATATGCTACATACTGCAAAGTATGCACTGAATACTGCCTACTGAATGAAGGATTCAGTACGCTGCTCCAGCAGACCGTTCACACAGCAGTGTGCTACAGTGTATCCCAGAATGCATCTCGCACCAAAACGTCAGCGAAAGATGAGATTTAAAAGCAGACTAAACAGTGCTTCTCAATCCCGGTCCTCGTGTTCCCTCTCCTGCATGTTTTAGATGTTTCCCTGCATCAACACACCTGATTCTAATTAAAGGTCCTAATTAGCTTGTCACCAAGGTCTGCACAACTCTGTTGATGACACACGTACTTTTATCACGGTGCGCTGAAGCAGGGAAACATCTAAAACATGCAGGAGGACCAGGATTGAGAAACACCTGACTAGAAGCTGTTGTAATTCCAGCTGTAGCGCTGTTAATATGCCACTTTATTACGTTTTAACATCTTTGCAGGCGTAAAAGTACCCGTTAAATCCCCACCTTGGGCTCAGTTCATCCAAATAACGCCTGTTAAGAAATTTGATCCGATGTTCCGGGGATCAAAAGAGCCGCCGGTCCGGCCGCATCAGCAGCTCACGGCTGGAGAACAGACGCGATCGCCGGGTCAACCCACGGCCTCGTCCCGGGGAGAAACCTGCAGCCCTGTGGAGAATTGTCACCGGCTGAAATAAATCATTTAGGAAAATAAATGTTGGTTTAATAGATGAAATCTAACAGTCGTAGCTGTCACGTTAGTTTGTATAAAGTGAAGCTTCGTGTTTTAATAGATAGCTTTACTTTATATTCAGACAAAACCACAATCTGCAGAAAAAACAAAGCTATAGCGCAACGGGTGCGTAGGCGACTTTCGCACAGCGAATGCGTGTTCGATTCCAGTCGGGACATATTTTGCAAATTTCCCCGATGTGGGATTAGTAAAGGATTATCTTATTTTAAATGTTGAAATAGCAGTAAAACCACATTTATTGATGAAAAGACATAATGGATGGAAAGGGATTTTAATAAATGTATTGAAATGAACATATCAGTCTATTGAATTTCATTTTATTTTATTATTAACAAAATTCTTCCCTCTCCATCTTCTCCTCCTTGTCCAAACCCTCTCTCTGCATCTATTTATTTCAGCTCCCGGACAAATTCTCTGCCAAAACACAGCAACGAAAAGTAGTTATTTCATGAAATTTTTTTTTTTTTTTTTTTGTTATTTCATGAAAAGACAACGAACTACCGATATATAACGTTGTCATAACACTTAGTTCCCTTTTATTTACGTAGCAAGCACGCTAAGATAACTAACAAAAACCTAACATACTATTAAAAACCCACAATTTTTAATCGTTGTCCTTACACTAAATTGAATTAAAAAGGTTATATATTAAAGTTACTTACATTTATATTCCTCCTCTCCCTCTCCACGGTGCAATTAGTACTTTCTGCCTTCACATCACATCACTGTCCGATTGCAGCTGTTTTCTCAATAAAGCTTTGAGAAAAAAAAGCGCTGCCCGGTTGAGGCCGCATTGCATTCTGGGATAAAGTAAGCGAGGTAGCTGGTTTGAAGCATGCTGCGGATTTTTTTCCAGATCAGTAAAACATCCGGGTATTTTTCGCACACTGCAGATTTCCTTCTGTTCACATACAGCATACTACTTACTACACTTTGCCCAAATCAGTGTATACTTGTAGTACAGTATGCGAATTCGAAAACGACCCAACACCCCTGTTTTAGATGTTTCCCTGACTGTGAGGCATCACATGACAGCATAATGTCCTTCTCTGGGTCGTAATGCACAAAAACTTCAGCAGACTGCATCATTTCTTTTGATCTTTCAAAAGCAACGTGTTGTGTCTCCCCACTGCCACCTTGTGTCTTTTTGTAGCAGGTTATACACTGGAGCGAGAACAGTTGATAGATTGGGCAGGAACTTTAGTTTAACAGTCCAATATTTGCCTTTAACTCTGTCACATTTGCAGGTATGGCTGCCTCTCGGATTGCTTGGACCTTCTCATGGACCTGGTGCAGTCCTGTTCCATCCACCTTATGACCCAGAAACATCACTTCCTCATTCATGAATAAGCATTTGGCTCTTTTAAGTCTGAGACCGGTCATGGAGCCGTTTCAGCACTATGGTCAGAGTCTGCAGGTGCTCTTGGTCGTCTTCCCCCGTGAGGAAAATGTCATCAAGAAGATGGTGACACAAGGGATGCCCTACAGCAGTCCCTCCATGGTCCGTTGGAATATCGCTGGACTTGATGAAACGCCAAAAGGTAACACTTTGTATGTGAACAATCCTTTATGTGTATTTAAGGTCAGATTGAATGAATGAATGAATGAATTGTCTTTATTTCAGTCATTGTACAAGTTATTTTACAAAACAAAATGAAAAAAGTAAAATAAACATTGCTTTTGCCGAAAAGGTGTAGGCTGAAGCCGTAGCTTATAGTGCCTACCCTCTTTCTCTTGTGATCAGCTTTAATCAGAAACATTAGCATTAATCCGTGGAAACAAACAATGCATAAAGAAGACAAAAATAAATAAGACGAAATATAAAATTGTTTCACATTCTAGAATGTTTTTGATAATATACTTTATAGTTATCGTGTTTTATATTAATTTACAACGTTTTCTTTAAACATTTTCTTAAACTTGTAGATAGAACAGCACATTTTTAGGTCGTTGTTAAAACTCTTCCATATTTCTCTTCCCTTAATTGATGTACATCTCTTAGCGGGTTTCTTTTATTTGGAACAAATGCTGAATGCAGTTTGGAAGCAGTTTCTTCTGGGCTTTAAAGGCAAATTAAACAGTTTTCTGCTCTACTATATCATTGGAATTTTAGTATTATATAGTATTATATTTAATAAAGAGTATATTTTTTGGTTAATAATAGTCAGATCTATTAATTATCCTTAAAGCTCTTTTCTGTAATGAGAAAATAGGGTTTATATTTGTTTTATAGGTGTTATAGTCTGGTTAGTTTGGGGCAAAAATGGGGTCAAGGCTGCAAATTATGATTAACATTTGAGCCAATGTTTTTCTGTTTATTTAGGGTCCAATAAAGAAAAAAATGCAAGGAGCCCAAAAATGTAGGTAGGCGAAGGGTCCAAAACGACCACACCCACTTTTTGCACGCAACATTCTGTATCTCAGCTCCTGAAGGTCATACAGAGTTGACTTTGGGCTCAAAAGATGCGGGAATGACACATTTATATTAGTGTTATGAAGAAACATATGGCCTAAAACCTTTACTTTTTGGGATATTCAAGAAAAACCCTTTTTTATCACTGAATTGATCAATACCCAAGCCACTTCAGCCAAATCTGCTCACGAAGGCCATGCAGTTTGTTTGGGCCAAAGTTCTAGATCTACTCATGGGGCATAGGCCCCTACTAGTGTTTAAGTTGAGTCATTGTTAGAAGATGAGGACCCCAACAACCACCTAAGAAACAGAGCAAACCATGTGAAGCCTCAAAAAACTTTATTTAAACATATCACACATCCCATCACACAGGATTCAAACACTTGCTTAGGCACTTGCAATATATGAGACATTTCATCCCCCTGCCAACACAAGAACATGAGGTGCATTTATTAGTTCTGCAGCTACACACCCCTGTTACCCGAGACAATGTGTCTCCTGCGGAAATTGTGCTCCACCTGACGAAGAGTTCCTCCCCATCGGTAATGCATCCCCATTCAACAACCGGGGGACAAGGGAGTTGTAGAAGGCTGTTCCCCCACAGCCATCCTGCCTGGAATGCAGCTCTCAACAGATGCTGTAGAAGTGCATCCTTACTTGGGGGCAGGTCTCGCAGCTCATCTTTAACAGAGTGCTTGAACAGCTGGAATCTGAGTCCATCTATACTCACACAGTCGTACAGTCCAGCCTTGTCGTACCAGCTCATTACCCAGGGTTCAATAACTTCCATGCTGTTCTTAACTGTCTCGATATCAGGGCAGCAACTTAGTCCTCTCAATGCAGCAGTGAGCTCTGTCAACTTACTGTGGTTCATCCAGGCTTTGAATTGAGCATTCTTTGAGTGGCCAAAGAAGGCACTCACAGAATCACAGCCACTGAAAGAATGGAACACAGGCATGGCATCAGCCACATCTCCACCAAGCTTCTTGTGTGCTTCTGTGATTGAGTAGAACTTGCGTTTGTCCGGAACGGTCAACGATAAGTTGCAAGTCACAACATACTGACAGGAACTTTGTAGTGAACCCTAGCAGGATGACAACTACATCAGAGTTGACTGTTCGAACTGTAACTGACCTGATCCCCTTGTTTAGCATGTCCATCACATGGACAACGATGCGGTTGTCAGCCTCCTCAAGCATCTCTATGCGGTCATAAAGCTGGATCTCAAAATCTTCTTCAAAGTTTGCAAGGATCTTCCTGCCGTAGGTAATGCAGAATTCCTTGCTCCAGTTCCATGTCTGTTCCTTAGCAATCTTGGAGAACATTAAGGTCAGGGCTCCCTTGTTGTCTTGATTAGACAGAAAAGCTTCAAAGAATTGCTTAGATTCGGGCACGGTGTCATTATCGCTGAAGGCCATCTGTGAACTACCTGCTGACCCCTGATTCTTCCTAGTCGTAGTCTTAATGCTCATAGTCTGGTAGAGGTCAGCCACAATGTCAATACGATTGGCTCCCTTCTCATGACCAATCTTGGAAATGCTGTTCAACACCTTGATGATAAAGTCCCGAAATGTCATGCCTTTGGTGAGAGACTTTGCCAGGATTCGTACTTGCACAGATAGATCTATCACAAGTCCCTCTGAGGGTGTAGATTGAACTTGTACTCCGATGTCCTTCAGGATTTGAGACTTTTGGCTGTGATAAATGTCTCCATCCTTTGTTGACAGGGCTTCTGGTAAACCTGTAATTGAAATGAATAGTTTAACCAAAATTAAATTAGTACTGTTAAATCAATTCACCTATAAAATGAATATTGAATAACTTTGAAATTATATCAACTAGATTTACCCGTGAATTCACCACCAAAGAGCCCCCTTGTCTCTTCTTCTCTCGATCTGCAGGCCTCCTTCAGCTTTGCAAAGGTTCCTTTAGGTGGCTTGATTGCAGGGTTAGCAAGCTGGACTATTTGCCATTGTGGTCAGAGGCGGAATTACATTTCTAGTGATAATACCACCATGCATCATTTGAAAACGAGTTTTTCACAAATAACTGAAAAAATAATGGTTTTAGAGTATATGTTTGTTAGGGTTAGGGTTAGCCCAAGATCAGCTCTCTGCGACTTTCACGAGCCGAGATACAAAATTCCAGGTCTAAAAACTGGGCGTGGCCGTTTCAGGGACTTCGCCTAGCTAATTTTTTGGGCTCCTTGCATTTTTTTGTTTATTAGGCCCTAAATGAACAGAAAAACATTGGCTCAAATGTTAGTCATTTTTTGCAGCCATTTTGCCTAAACTGACCAGACTATTACCCTATACCTTCACACAATAAGTCATATATGGAACTATGAGTGAGTTATACATCAAAAACTGTGCTCTTTGACAGAAGATATAATTTGTTTTACTTAATATTGCTAGGGTTTTAGACATTTTTGATTTTACACTATTTATATGTGATTTCCAGCAAAGTTTATCATCAATTATTACCCCGGGGAACTTATTTTCGTAAACTCTTTTTATTTCCATACCACTAATTAGGACCCGATCACTTAAAGTGCGAAGGCCCTATTGTATCTGTAGGAATTTTTTTCCTCGTTTTTATTTTTCTCGTTTTTATTTTTCCGATGAAAACAGTGCGTTTTTGCCTCCCTAAACGTGCCCCAAAAGTCACCAAATTTTGCACGCAAGCCAGGCCTGGCGATAAATTTGATATTTAATGGTTTTACATTAATGGGCGCGGCCTAATGGTTCAACAGCGCCCCCTAGAAAACTTTGTGCCTAAAGCCCCACCATACGGTTTGATGTACATGCACGAAAATCGGTACACACCTTTATCATGTCACAACTTAAAGAAAAGTCTCTTGGCGCTATGGCCGAAACCGAACAGGAAGTCGGCCATTTTGAACATTTTTCAATTAATCGTGTAAATTATTTATGCCATTTCTTCAGCCGCTTCTTCACCCGAACCGTGAAGTGTACCCTGGTGTGTTATACATCAAAATGTGCGTCTCTATCCTGCGACGATGCGCATTACTTTTCTCAGTCAAAAGCGTTACTGTGGCGACGCTAGATGCCAAAAATCACGCCCCCCCTTCATCTGATTGGTCCATACAGATAAAACTTCGTGCCTCAAGCCCCACAATACGGTTTGACATACATGCACGAAAATCGCCCTACCTGTAATTTTGATGTTATGAAATATGAATAATGACAATAGAGAATCATTAATCTTGAACAGGGCCTTTCTGTGTGGAGTTTGCATGTTCTCCCCGTGCTTGCGTGGGATCCCTCCGGGTACTCCAGCTTCCTGCCCACAGTCCAAAAAGATGCATATTAGGTTAATTGGTGATTCTAAATTGCCCGTAGGTGTGAGTGTGAGTGTGCATGGTTGTGTGTATAGCCTATATGTGGCCCTGCGATGGACTGGTGACCTGTCCAGGGTGAACCCCTGACTCTCACCTAAAATTAGTTGGGATAGGCTCCAGCAGACCCCCGTGACTCTGCAAAGGATAAAGCAGGTATAGATAATGGATGGATGGATGGAATCTTGAACAGTTTAACAAATCAACAAACAAGAGTGTGTGAGGGTCTCTAGTAGATGTTTCCCTGCTTCAACATACCTGATTCTAATTAATAGATCATAATTTCCTTTTTTACAATTTTTGTAAAAAGATTTTCATTACATTCTGCTGGGTGGTAATGCCAATAATAAGGCTAGCGAGGTGCTGCTAGAGCTACATGACATCATCAGCTAACTGCAGACCTAGCATCCAGAAGCTTTCTCTGTGGTTGTAGGGGACTTCAACCCCATAAGACTGATGGATATCTTGCCCAGGTTCCACCAAAACATGGATTTTCCAATGAGGGGAATATCACTCTAACATCCTTGGGACATACAGAGCCCACCCCCGCCGCCATGAAAGATTTGCTTGTTTGTTTGTCTGGTGCACCATAAGAAACCCAGTGAACAGAAACAAATGTTATACAAGCTTTTTTATATCATGTACAATATTTTCCAGCCGAAGGTACACTTTTCTCAAACCAAACAGAGATAGGAGAGAAATGTACACAGTGGTCATCGACCCAGTCCAGAGGTGTTTTGTACGTTATAGGTGCAGATTTTGACCCTTATCTGTGGAGAAAGCTGCGGGGGACCAAAGGCAGGTGGAAGCCTGATAGCAGAAAGCCCGCCCTCCAAATCTACATTTGGATACTCTAGGAACTAAGAGTAAACCTGCACTCCGAGAACGGAGAGCTCTGCCAGGAACATAAGGCACTATCAGGTCTTACAAATAATGCGGAGCTAAGCCATTTTGGGCTTTATACGCAAGTAATACAATTTTTAATTGGATTCTGAAGTTTACGGGTAGCCAATGGAGCGACGCTAACACTGGAGAGACGTGGTCTCTCCTGCTGATTGCTGTCAGCACTCGCGCTGCTGCATTTTGGATCAGCTGGAGCCTATTCAGTAAATTACTTGGACATCCTGCTAATAACACATTACAGTAATCTAGTCTAGAAGATACAAACGCATGAACTAGTTTTTCTGCATCACTCTGCTAGAGGATTTTCCATATCTTTGCAATATTACGGAGATGGAAAAATGCTATTTTACAAACCTGATTAACATATGGTTTAAACGACAAATCCTGATCGAAAACAACACACACAGTTGCACTGGAAGCCAATCGCAACACCATCTAATCCCTTCCTAAGATGTTCTGGACCAAGAATGATAACCTCTGTTTTATCTGAATTTAGAAGCAAGAAATTTCCGGACATCCAGTCCTTGATGTCCCTAATAAGACATGCCTGAAGCGAGAGCATGCGGCTAAACATGTCATCGCTGGTCAGATTGGGGAGGGGACCAGAGAAACCTATGAAGTCCGTCATGCTTTTGGTGTAGTTACACACCGAGACAATATTAATTTTAGTGACTTCAGACTGGCAAAGACGGGAGTCATTAGCTCCGACATTGATGATAACTTTACTAAATTTACGATTACTCTTTGCCAGCAGCTTCAAATTTGCTTCAATGTCGCCCGCTCTGGCCCCCGGGATGCACCTGACTGTGATCGCTGGAGTCGGCCTCACAAAACTGACTATGGAGTCGCCAATCACCAGGGTCGGCTTTTCAACGGGTGTGTCGCTGAGTGGGGAAAAACGGTTAGGCACATGAATTCCTTGTTGGACAATGTTCGAACCTGGCCAATAAAGATGATTCTGATTCTGATTCTGAAGCGAGTGGTGGTGTTCCGTGTGCCTTTTAGGACTACACTTCCTCCGAACTGTCACCCAGCCACCCTGTCTGGCCGGCTGCTCGGGAGCTGCAGGGGAGCGGCTACCAGCAGCTGCTACAGGCCGGTCCGCCGCTAACTTAGCCTGGCTAGCTGACAAGTCTATCGGACTATGGTCAAGTTGGCAGAAATGCACCTCTAACTGACTGAGCCTCGCCTCCAACCCTGCAAATAAACTACACTTCAAGCGCTTACTGTCTTCACTAAAGGTGGCAGAGGAATAGCTAAACATTTCACACACTGAGCAGCAAAGAGGTGAAACGGTGGGAGAAGGGGAGGCCATGCTAAGAGGCTAACAGAGGCTAACAGACAGAAATTGTATCGGTTATTGGTGACAATGCAAGTTGCGGAAGAGAAAAATGTGCGAGTGTTGAAATAAAGACAGATATTTACCAGATATAGTACTATTTTACCAGAAAACAATCTAAGTTTGGAAAAAAAAGTCCGGAGGGATCAGAGCCTGCAAACGCCGTGCAACGGCAACAGACTGCAACACCAGGAAGTGACGCGATGCATGAGGCAATATGTTACCCAATCAGCAAGCCATCAGACAAAGGAGGAGAAGCTGTACTGTAGACCAGCTCTGTCCTAAGCTTCATCTCCAAGTGTGCTGACAATGTCAAGACCACCTTGACTATATCCACCTACTGCAATAACAAATCATGGCTATATGCAGAGGACAGGGAGAAAACAATCACATCATGGGCTGGGACGGTGCACAAGTGCTTGCTTCCACCTGTCTGTATGGATGTCTGGTAGATGCCTGCGGACATCTTGACCTGCAGCCCCTGCCCCCCCTCTCCGACCGCCTTGGTGTCTGCTGTCTACATCTGCTTGTGTAATCATTCCTGTAGTGCATCAGTTAGCCATTGTGTCTTTTACTCTCCTTTCTCTGTTATTCATTCTCTCTGTCTGTTTTCTCTTTTTCTGCTCTTTCCAGCTGGCCTCCGGCAGGAGGGTCCCCCCTTATGAGCCATTTCCTGGTCCAGGTTTCTTCCCTCCTAAAGGGGAGTTTTTCCTTGTCACTGTTTGGCTTAAGGTTTTTTCTCCCACTAGGGGTTTTTACCTGCCATTGTTTATAGCTGGCTTTGACCTTTTTTTTTTCTTTAATCCAGGAAGAAAAAATACTGGGAGCAGAAACTCGGGAACATTACAGGTGAGAGATGTGAGGATTTGTCCACGGGGCTCAATTACAGAATTCCTGTGTGCCCCAGACTCTGCATACTAGGTCACCTGGAGGACATCCACATGGAACCTAACTTGGCTCACTTGGTTCTCACTGCCTTATGTATTGTAAAGAAAACCTTCTAACAAACTGGAAACAAAAGTCTAATCTATGTATCAATCAATTTAGGAATCTTGTGTCAGATCATATCAGTAACAAGATAATGTCTGCGCACACTAAACATCATTCGGTAGAACTGCATTCTCTCTGGTCCCCGTTTATGGGCTTCATCAGCTAGTGGGGTCGGGTGGGTGGTGATCCTGTAACTCTTGGAATTGGGGGTTGATCTGGGTGACTGAGATACAGGCTTCTAGTGGCTCTTGGGGGCAGTGGGTGTGGGGGTCGTCACGGTGGAGCTCTGTCCGTGGCCTAGAGGGGACTTTGTGTGTCTATAGGGGGGTGTTACCTCGTGGCGGCGGGTGGGGTGGTTGGGAAGGGCCTTGGTGGTGGCCACTTGCCTTGAGCAATCTCCGGACCATTCCAGTGTGGGCTGGGGTGTGGGCATGGAGATTCTGCATCAGGGGGCTGGCCGCTGCCTGGGTGGGGGATGGCTGCCTGCGCTGGGGGGGCATCACTGCCTTGGGCGGTCTTCGTTGGGGCGGGGGGCACGTGTCCCAGCATCTGTGGGGACTCTGGGGCTTCTGGGGTGTCCACTGTGTGGGGGTGGTGGTGAGCGGGGCCGGGTTCACGGGGCGGGTCTCCCCCGGAGGAGAGGTTCTCGGACTCATTCTTAGGTTTCTATATTACTTGTCGTGGTTGTGAATGGAGGACTGTCTGTCCCATCTCCCACTCCTTGGGGTGTGGCGTGACGCTGACTGGGCTTGGTGGACACCCCCCCCCCCCGCATTTGGCCTTGGGCGGGGGGACCATTGGAGGGACTGATGGCTGGACCCGGGTATGTGCTCGCGGTACTGCCTAGGGCTGTGCCGGGCCTCCAGGGGGAGGTGGGAGTGGTGAGAGAATGATAGAATGATTGTCCATGTCTTTGTCAGTGAGTGTATGTTAGTTTCTGTGTCAATGGGAGTTCTGCGCTGGACTGGCGACCTGTCCAGGGTGTACTTCTGCCTCTCGCCTGTAATTAGCTGGGATAGGCTCCAGCAGAACCCCGTGACCCTGCAAAGGATAAGGCGGGTATACAAAATGGATGGATGGATGGATGGATGGATGGATGGATGGATGGATGGATGGATGGATGGATGGATGGATGGATGGATGGATGGATGAATTGGTGTCCATTGTCTAACCTGGGTTTGGGGCTCTTTGCTCTTTGCTTGTCTGGTTGGCTTCTTGTCGGGAGGCTCTCGCGCTCTGTGCCCGTCTCCCCTTCCCCCCACGGCCCTTGCAGCTGGGCAGGCCTTTGGCTGTGGGGTTTCCGCTTTCATTGGGACGGTTGCCGGCCCATCGACTATCGGGGTGGCTCCGTTTCTCAGGGCAGGCTGGCGTCTCGCCGGGTGGGGGTTGTGGCCCTGGAGGGTGTGGGCTTCTTGGTCCTGACAGCCTCCTCCCGTGGTCATGGGAGGTCCGCCCGGGGCTTCCCTCAGTTGCCTGCTGGGAGGGGGATTCCCTCCCAGCCTCTTCTGGTCCTCTGTGTGGCTTAGGGTGGCCTGGGTTTTTGTTTCTTCCTTGTCGACTTCTGGTCTCTCGGGTAGCTTGGTTGTGCCCTCCTTTCTACACTATGGTTGCAGTTCAAGTAAAACCTTGTTTTCACTTTGCACACAGACATACACACCTGCTCACTCATCTACATACCCCCCCACACACAGTTTTTGGAGACAGATAATCACAGTAGCCTAGTCTTGATTCAGTGTTAGATTTTAGATTATGTTTGTGTCTCTGCCTGTTCCCGTTTCTTTTTTTTTCTCTCTTGCAGATTCCAAAGGCTTGTGTGTTTTCCTGTGTTTCTCTCATTTCACACTTGCCACCCCTAACTTCCCTTCTACAGTGTGTGCAAACTGACTTTGTGATTTTTGTGTTCATGTCAGGTGCGGGGAGCTTTTGACCTCGACTGGGGACATCGTCGGACGGTGGAAGGAATACTTCGAGGATCTCCTCAACCCGACTGACATGCCTTCCATTGAGGAAGCAGAGAGTGTGGACTCGGGGACCGTCACCCAAGCCGGGGTTACTGAGGTGGTTTGTAAGCTCCTCAGTGGCACCGGGGGTGGATGAGATTCGCCCTGAGTACCTCAAGTCTCTGGATGTCGTAGGGCTGTCTTGGTTGACATGCCTCTGCCACATTGCATGGAGGAAGGGGACGGTGCTGCTGGAGTGGCAAACCAGGGTGGTGGTCCCTCTCTTCAAAAAGGGGGACCGGAGAGTGTGCTCCAACTATAGGGGGATCACACTTCTCAGCCTCCCCGGGAAAGTCTACGCCAGGGTACTGGAGAGGAGAATACGGCTGATAGTTGAACCTCGGATTCAGGAGGAACAATGCGGTTTTCGTCCCGGTGGAACACTGGACCAGCTCTACACCCTCCGCAGGGTGCTTGAGGGTTCATAGGAGTTTGCCCAACCAGTCTACATGTGAGAACCATGGCCTCCAAAACCGAGGCCATGGTTCTCCACCGGGAAAGGGGGGCGTGCCTTCTCCGGGTGGGTGGAGAAGTCCTGCCTCAGGTGGAGGAGTTCAAGTATTTCGGGGTCTTGTTCATGAGTGAGGTCAATCTACGCACCTACCCTCACCGATGGTCATGAACCCTGGGTAGTGACCGAAAGGACAAGATCGCGGACACAAGCGGCCGAGATGAGTTTTCTCCGCAGGGTGGCTGGACGTTCCCTTAGAGATAGGGTGAGGAGTTCGGTCACCCGGGAGGAGCTCAGAGTTGAGCCGCTGCTCCTTCACGTTGAGAGGAGTCAGCTGATGTGGCTTGGGCATCTGTATTGGATCCTTCTGGACGCCTCTCTAGGGAGGTGTTCCAGGCATGTCTCTCCAGGAGGAGACCCCGGGGAAGACACAGGACACGCTAGAGAGACTATGTTTCTCGGCTGGCCTGGGAACGCCTCAAACTCCCCCCGGAAGAGCTGGAGGAAGTGTCTGGGGTGAAGGAAATCTGGGCATCTCTGCTGAGACTGCTGCCCCCGCGACCCGGTAACGGATAAGCGCAGACAATGGATGGATGAATGGATGGATGTTTATGTCATTTTATGTTGAATATTCAGTTTGTGCTTTATTTTAACACTTATTTGAGCCTCCTTTCTGCTGTGACCCAGCATGTGGCTGGGGTATTCCCAAAGTTGTTTGATTAGCACAGGCTAATCCTTTGAAATCCACACTTGTAAGACTGGCGGGGTCAGTTGCCCACCAGTGGCTGGTGGAAGAGTGGCTTTGAAGTAGCTGCTAGGACCCTGGTCTGGGACTAGGGGGGCTTTAGACCGACGGTTGTGCCTTGAAAGTTTCAATGAACCAAGGTAAGTAGCGATGGCAAATTTTAGATAAAACAGTGCACTGTGAATGTTTGGGACCAACGGAAAAGATGGGGCAAACAAATGTTAAAATTGCCAAAACATCTTTGGGTGGTCCTTTGTCTTTGTATGCGTGATATTTATCTTCTATCCACACAGCACGCAATCCATTTTTTAAAATTTTCCTCCAAATGGTAGTCTGATGCATTGGCACCAGCATTATCAGATTCAGCTTTATTGATTGTTTATTGAATTATATGGGCTGAATATGACAGGAGCCTGTGCTTCTGGCGCTGAGATTGCTCTTCAGATGACAGCGAGTTCTTGGGCCTTGTTTAGGAAAAATTGTGCGTGTGAGACATTGTGGAAAAGAAAAAAAAATTGAAAAAAGGAAAAAAAATCGAAGGCATATCAGTAATTTTGATTAATTCACCTCTGGGATTGATGAAGTGAATTTAAATTCAAATGAACTATATTGGAGGAATCAGTACACCAGACAGTGTTAAGAACGAAAAGCTAGAGATGCACCGATCAGGATTTTGAGGGCCGATCACCGATCACCGATCTCGAAAACCAGTATCGGCCGATCCCGATTTTGCCGATCACCGATCACAGCGTGAAATCCATAAATTCGGCAATATTGTTGTCTCATATACACAACACTGACATTGTATTATTAGGTATAAAAATTAGGAGATTATGTGTAAACTCGGCTTACAAAGAGTAAGTGTAGTTTAGTGGCTTCAGCTTTCCAGTGGTAATAATTATGTACACAGACAACAGCAGACATGTCAGTCTCTAAAAGTTGATACAAGTTGTAAACTATAAACCTTAGTTTTCCTGTGGAAAGAGGAATCTTAAATCTTAAATCTTAAAATAAAAACTAATTATGAATTATTAAGCTTTGTGAAAGCTTTAGCGGTAGCATCCGCCGCGTGTGAGGAAACACTTGTGAGTGAAGCAAAACTCTTCACACTAGAGCTCCACATGTCACTCGTGAAGCGACCGACACGACTGTCGTCCTGCGTGAGGCTTTGGACTGTATATAGTCTGGTAAAACTCCAACGGGATTTAATAAGTGAAATATTTACGACGCAGCAGCGCGCACCGCGGCAGCGCGGATCCGAGCTGCAAACGTGTTTAAACCCGATCTCTTCTACAACTGAAAGCGGTTGATGCGCAAAGCATATCAATTCATTACCTTACGATGTAGTTCTTTATTTTTCTTCCTGTCGTTTATAAGTCTCTGTTACAGGTGTTGCAGCTGAGCGCGTTATTGCGCGCTCCTTTTTTTCTCTCCCTTTTTTCTGCCGCAGCCAACTTTGAAAACTCAATATACTCCGAACTTTCAAATGAATCAATCAATCAGCTTCGTTGTGTTGAAATTCTTTTGTAACATTCCTCCTCATGGTATCTCCTTTGGACACACTTTGCAAACTGCAAATTTGTTGTCCTTTTCAGACATTGCAAAACTCCCGCACCGGCGAGGCCGAAGCCTCCTCAGGACCGCTCGGTCTGAGATGTGGGAACGCCCGCGCGGGCGGCGTTTGTTGTTGTAAACGTCATCAGATCAGCCGCTCTGAACTATTATTTTCCGATCTCCGATCAAAGCCGATAGGGCCATTATCGGGGGCCGATCGATCGGTGCATCTCTACGAAAAGCTTCACAAACTGAACATCTGTTAGACTAAACAACGACTCATATCTTGTTTTCCTCCTGTCATATCTGCAATGAGACCCCTAATGTATGTTTTGACCCATGTCATTAAATCGACGGAATTCGGGCTAATCTCAAGTTTTATTCTCGGTAACTTAGATACACTCGGTTTTGGTTTCAGTCCAGATATTCACTAGTTGGAAAGAACACATTAAAGAGTATTTGAAATCCACAACAGAAACCACAGAAGAATAATGTTAGAGAAACCCCTTCATGTCTGAGAAGAGCAGAATCTGATTACTAGAAGTTTAACAGTGTGTGAGGTCCTCTAGTGGATGTTGTGGAGTATTGTGTTGTCTTTGCTCTGCAGGTTTCTGTACAGAGTTTTAGTGTTTCCTGTCACTGTGGGCTGCAGAGCACAGTAGTACACAGCAGAGTCTGACACTGCAGCAGAGGAGATCTGCAGATCAAACTCCTTTTTCTGTTTATCATGTGTCAGAGAATATTTTTCTTCTTCATCTGAATAATCTCTAATGAGAAACTTTGGAGATGAACTGGGCTTCTGTTGGTACCAGAAGACAGACGTTACAGATCCAGAATAGTTGCAGGAGAGAGTCACAGTTTCTCCTTCCAAAGTTATCACTTCATCTCTAAAAGGTGTCAGTAAATCTCCAGAGAATCCTGGGAAAAAGAAACAACAACAAAGTGACATTTAGATAAAAATTCTGTATCTTTAAACTATGTTAAGCTTATAAAAATAAATACATTCCAATGTATTGGTTTCATTTGTATCATCTCTCACATCTTTAGAAGACTCACCAGTTTGAAAGGAGACGATCATCAGCCAAACCAAAAGTAGACTCATTTTTTCACTTGAACTGAACAAACAACAGAGAACACAGCTGCTCCTCAGTTCTTACATCAAGCTTTTATGTTTAGATGTGTAGCTCCTCCTCTTGTTGTGGTCTGTTTCCACTCAGGCAGCGATGCTGCAGTCGTCGTAGTCGTCATCACCACTATTAACTAACTCAACAGACACATGTTCAGGACCCGTGCAAAGCAGCTGGCTGAGACATTTTGTAATATCTGCTACCTCTTACGGGGATGAATCCGCCTACAGAGCAGAGGTGCTGAATCTGGTCAGGTGGAGTTCAGAAAACAACCTGTATCTCAACTCCAGAAGAACAAAGAGCAGGCGCTTCATGTACAAAGAGTGCATGGATTTCAACATGAATCTGTGCGTGGAATTCTTGCGATATCTTCTCATCTCCGCCGGCTCGCTCCATTTCTACAGTCGTGAAGCTTGTTTCTGACCTAGCCATTCTTGTCTCTGAGGAGAAAACCTTCGGACTCTCCACTCATTTGGAATTTCCGGGCATACTCTCGACAGTGTATTGATGCAGGTGTGCGGTCTAGGTCTAAGTCTAGGTCTAGGTCCTGGACTCCATCACCGGAAGGAGAGACCGGTCTAGGCACTCAATATAAGACTCTGAAAGTAGCATAAACATTCAATAAAAACTTTATTCATATATTGCTGAGTGACATCAGTTCGTACCAACCAACCTTACAGTGACCTGTTAGTTTTATTTTAAAAATACATCTTTATAGAACAAGTTCTTTAATGTTTATCTGTTCAGACACAGTTATGGGATATTTTATCGTTTATCGGATCTGGTTTTTATCTCGAGTAGTCGTCCCATACGGTCACCATGGCGACTGAGAGATGTCCAACCTGTCAGCTGGTCAGAACCGGAGCATCGCTGGGACAAGTTCAGGGCAGAGATCCAGAAGGATCCTCTTGGTACCTAAACCAGCTGATGATCCAGTCTTGATCCTGGACCTACGTGGTCCCTGAAGACTCCCTCCTGTTGCTGCATCAGCAGGTTCCTCTTACAGAGCCAAGGCTGCCATTGTGATTGACAGGTCTCATCGTTGTGCTCCTACCTTTATACTGTATGTTCATGTGGTTAATTGTGAGATTGTTGCAGCTCCATTCTCGTGTAACTTATCTGGTGATGTGGGGACTGTCGTGTCCTTCACGTGGTCGTGAACTTATTGGTGACGTCATGTTTCCTCAAATTCTGGACTTCACTGCATCACCAGTGAGTGTTGCCAATGGACAAAACCTCAGAAAAGTGCGTATGCCAGACTTGATGTGTGCATGAAGGACAGCAACTTTTCATGTTCAAGTCACTTTTTGAACATCAGACCATGAAGGTAGAAAGTGGCATACGCACGTTATTTGTGCGCAGCACTCTTTGTACATGAGGCCCCAGGAGAGGAAACTTCACCTCCATATCTGATCACTGCTAAAACAGCAAGAAGTCTTTCTGTGTGGAGTTTACACATTCTACCTGTGCTTGAATGTGTTTTCTTCAGGTTGTCCACCTCCCTTTCACAGTCCAAAAACATGGATGTCCAGTTAGTTGGTGACTCTGAATTGGCTGGAAGAGTGAGTGTGAGTGTGTGTGGTTGTTTGTGTATATGTGTACCTGCCATGAACTAGTGACCTGTTCACGTTTTACCTCTGACTTTTTACCCAAGAGAGCTGGAAGGAACTCCAGCAGATCCCTGGGACCATAAACACGAATAGGTGCCAAAGATAATGGATGGTTGGATGATAGAAGTTTAACAGTGTGTGAGGTCCTCTAGTGGATGTTGTGGAGTATTGTGTTGTCTTTGCTCTGCAGGTTTTTGTACAGAGTTTTGGTGTTTCCTGTCACTGTGGGCTGCAGAGCACAGTAGTACACAGCAGAGTCTGACACATGAAGCTTCTGGATCTTCAGAGGAACTGACTTGTCCTTGATTTCAGCATCAAATCTGTCTTTACTGAACTCTCCAACATTATCTCCAAATGTTGAAACACGTTGCAACATGTATTTTGGATAACTGTTCACTTCTTGTTTGTACCAGAATAAATAGGCGTTAGTGGAACTGGTTTCAAAAGTACAGTTCAGTGTAACTGTGTCTCCTTCAGCAGCAGTGACGTCTCCTGCTGGCTGGATCACTTTGTCTTCTCCTTTACACTCTAAGGAGAAAAAGAGCGTACCAAGGAACATGAATCAATAAAGATGATTGATTGAAGGAGAACAATCCGTATGTGGATGTTTGTATCTTACCAAAGAAAAGAGCAGCAAGAAAAATCCACAGCCGATGATCCATCTGTACAACAAGGTTTAAAGCAACAGGAGAAACTAGCTGATGTTCAACATTCAGTCTGAGAAGTGTTCTCTTCACAGCAGTAGTTGTTATTGACACAATGATTGATCAGTAGTGCTCCGCCCACTTAATGATGTCACCCTCTAGTGGAGAGAAAAAGCTGAGCTCCACAGTTGCAAAAAAGGTTTCCAGCAGCTTGTCAGAGTGTCTTGTTTTTTTCAGACTCTGTGGGTTCAGTGTCGCTGCAGCAGAGGAGATAAGCATCCACATGTTGTTCTGTAAGTTTAACTTTGAACTTGATTTGTGAAAGGTTGGAGTCGGACCCAGATGTAGGAGAGCAGGAGGCAGGAGTTCCAAAAAAATTTGATTTATTTAACTAAAACTAAAACTAAACCAAAAGGTAGCTGAGCAAGATACAAAAAACAGAGCTTAAAGGGGACCTATTATGAAAAACAAGTTTTTTCTTGTTGTAACATATATAAAGTGGTCTCCCCTCACCCTGCCAACACAGGGAGGATGAAATCCCATGAAAATCTGCAGGGTCTGCATCCCCCGCCCGAATGAATCTTCCAGTGTCATGTGACTTTTTTGAGCCGTTGAGATTCTGCTCCCGTTGTTACATAACGACAGGAGCAGATTTCCGTAGGTCGGCTTCCGCTGCTGAAACCACACCCACAACCAGCTCAGCCGACTGGAGCTTCAGCCATTGTTTAGAAGCGGTGGCTTTTTGAACAACGAGGGACAGTTAAAATGAGGTTTTGCATCGACATTTACTCTCATAAAAGGATCAGTTCCCACAGTACGGACCCGGCAACTGCACAAAAGTCAGCGGTAAGTGACGTTATTTTTTATGTTATTTGTATTTGTCTACAAGTTTGTTTTTGCATGGGCTACGTATTTAGCTTAGCTCCGGAGCACCAGGGCCGCATACGGAGCTGCCGGAGCTGCTCACGGACCAGCCCGGGGAGGAGCCCCGGGCCCTGGTGGCTCCAGTGTTCCCCTAACGGACCCACTCACTCGTTAGGTAAATTAGTAATACATTTTTTTTCTCTTTATGGTTTTAGATCTTCCAAGCACCTGAAGCTGTTCAACGACACCTTCAGAAAACGCACGGTCCTTCCTTGAGCCAGCAATAGTGCTTAAATGTTATTTATATACAACTCATGTTTTATTTTTTTAACAATAAAGTTGCCATTTGTGAAAATTCAGTGTTGTGATTTATTTACAGTTTACATGATTCATTTGTCTTGTAACATAAGAAATGATGAGAAATCTTCCTGTGTGAAGACGAGGTGACTAAAGGTTGATTTATGGTTCCGTGTTACACCAACGCAGAGCCTACGGCGTAGGGTACGCGTCGATTCAACGCAGAACCGTAAATCAGGCTTTAAGATCCGTTTACAGCGTGTAACTGAATGAGAGCGTCCGACTATCACGTCGAGCTGCGTGACATCGGACGCTCTCTGTCCACACTGAAACTGTTAAACTCGCGGCCAGTTAGGACAGTCCAATACAAAAAAAAAATAAAGCAATGGAATTGATTTTGTCACGTTTTGTGTACAACGCAGCCGGCTGCTCTGGCCAGAGCGAGGCTTATTCTCCTCCCCTGCTACACGTCATTCAAGCAGCCAATCAGCGCAGAGCCTCATTATCATAGCCTCCCCTCCCCTAAAATGAAGCACAGAAACAGGCTTTAGAAGCGTTAAAACTAGAGACAGGGCCCACAGGCTGAATTTCTGATTTATGTAGAAAAAACAAGCTTTAGATTGTTTTTAAGACATTCAAGGCCTGTTTAAAATATACATTAAATGCCATAATATGTCCCGTCTAAACAAGAATCAAAAACTACAAACACATGGAAACACGCAGGAAACAAACAATAGGCTACGGACCAGCAGGGAACAAGGGAAAAACAAGACCAGATATACACATTCAAAACAGGACCTATCAAAACCATAACATTACCCCCCTCTCAAGGAACAGATCCCAGATGTTCCCAAACAAAAAGAAACCAAACCAGTGTGGGCGGAGGGGGTCTGGAGGAGGGCCCAAGCCAACACACAGTCAGAGCTCAGGGGGCCTGGGCACTAGGCCGGGCAGACCGGCGAGACAGTTCAGGGCGCCGTCCTCGGGGCTGGGCAGACCGGCGAGATAGTTCAGGGCGCCGTCCTCGGGGCTGGGCAGACCGGCGAGACAGTTCAGGGCGCCGTCCTCTGGGCCGGGCAGACCGGCGAGACAGTTCAGGGGGCCGTCCTCGGTGCTGGGCAGACCGGCGAGACAGTTCAGGGGGCCGTCCTCGGGGCTGGGCAGACCGGCGAGACAGTTCAGGGCGCCGTCCTCGGGGCTGGGCAGACCAGCGAGACAGTTCAGGGCACCGTCCTCGGGGCTGGGCAGACCGGCGAGACAGTTCAGGGCACCGTCCTCGGGGCTGGGCAGACCAGCGAGACAGTTCAGGGCGTCGTCCTCGGGGCTGGGCAGACCGGCGAGACAGTTCAGGGGGACACTCTCGGGACGGGGCAGACAGGTCAAAGGGACACTCTCTGGACTGGGCAGACGGCCGTTCTCGGGACTGGGCAGTCTCTAGGGTCCGGGGGGCCGCCTTGCTGGTGGGCAGAGTCCGGGGGGCTGCCTTAGGGGCGGGCAGAGTTCGGGGAGGCCGCCTTGGGGGCGGGCAGAGTCTGGGGGGCCGCCTTCGGGCAGACAGGATCCGAGGGGCCGGCTGAGGGGCACACCGGGTCCTTGGCAGGGGCCTGGGTGTCGGCTGAAGTGCTTCTGGGACCACCACTGGAACATGGGGAGGTGCGTCCAGGACCACCACTGGAACAGGGATGGGTGCGTCCGGGACCACCGCTGGAACAGGGACAGGTGTGTCCGAGACAACCAATGGAACAGGGACGGGTGCGCCGGGGAGTGTTTTTTTTAGCTGTCCGCTCCCGCCCACAGCAAACTTCAGACCACCCGCTCCCGTAAGATTTGCGTTGGGTCCCGCGGGACCCGGCAGGACCCAATCGCATTGCAGCCCTTTACAAGAGAGACACTTTTTTGTGCCAGCATTCAAAGAGTTGCGGGCTCGTGCCCGCAACTCTTTGAGACGTGTGTCTCAGCTGATCATTTCTCCCGGTCTCAGCGCGATCAGGCTCAGATTAAACCCGAAGCGCTGAGTCCTGACAACTGATTAATGTAATAACTTAAATAAAGTACAATCAAACTAAGTTTTGCTCCTGCTCTATTTTTAAATACGCACACTTGTATGCTTGTGTGTGTGTGTGTTGTGCGGCGCGTGTGTGTGTTGTTGTAAGGCGGAGCTCCGTGCGTGTAGACGGCGCCTTTTCGGTCGGTGCGCCGTGTGTGTTTTAAATACGGAAATGACACACAAAACTGAGGGTGCGCCTTTACACACGGCGCGACGAATGAACGAATTATATTCATGTATATATTTTGGACATTAGTGACCTCACTTTTGCGTGTTGTGCCACAGTCCTATATGAACAGCGGAGGCCTTAAGTTTCAATTTTAAGGCCCAGCTCTGAGGCCTTAATCTGAGACCAGCCTCGAGTTTTATTACAGCTGACCGCATGGTTTTGGGAACAATGGAATTAAGAAAAGACTCCAAAGCCCAGAGGGGGTTTGTAGTCCACTGTCGGGGAGGGGTCAAAAAAAGGTGCGCATGAGATGATGCGCGTACAGTAAGGACAGTGAATCGGTCCGCAGGTGCTGCTGACGTCAGAGCATCCCTGCTGGTGAATAAATAGAGGTGGATCCCCGAACTTCTTTCTTCCCGGACGCAATCTCTTACCGTGTGGTCCTTTCCGACTCTCTCCTCTCTATGAGGTTCTCTTTGCAGGAGGAACTGTTACCTTTCGCAAAGACTACCTCATCCCCATTTAACGTCGCCAGCATCAGCCGAGGAGCTTCCCGCCAGCTAAGTTCGTGAAGCCCACACGCTCATCAGCGTTAAAACGGATTTACCCGCGATGTTCCGACAAAGGAAACAGGGCCCCTGCACACAAGACGACGTGACAGGCCAGGGCGACCAGAAAAGGGGGACTGCCCGGCTGCCAGCGGCGCTGCATCATCTTCTTTTTGTTTCAGAGTCAGGAAGAGAGGGAGAATGGGAGCCGCTCGCACTGAATCACTATTGGGAGCGTTAAATCAGTACCTTGTGGACCGGGACTCGAACCAGGAGTTCTAAAAATCACAGAACGCCGCCGACAACCTCCAGGGCAGCTCAAAGTAAGAGGCTGGTGTCTGGGCAGAGTTAGTTTAAAGCGGCTAGCGTTGATTATGTTTACTGTTATTTGCTTTGCATATAACTGTTTTACGTGCCAACGGTCTCTAATGCAGACCGATGGTAGTTGCGTTCATATGCTCACTCACTGCTGAAGCGGTTCGTGCTCTTGTTTCCCATCAAAAGTTTAGAGCGTGAGTAGTGGGTTCAACCCAGATACTGGCTCCTGAGTGGGAAACAGTGGAACGATAACGATACCAGCAGTAAGAGATCACGCCCTTTCCACAGTTGTTGGTGTGGTTATGTTGGCAGTGTTTTTGCTTATGCTGGTGTAGCGTGTCAATGGTCTCTCATGCAATTCAATTCAATTCAATTTTATTTATATAGCGTCTAATACAACAAAAGTTGTCTCCAGACGCTTTCCAGAGACCCAGAACATGAACATAAACCCCTGAGCAATTATTACATAAACAATGGCAGGTAAAAAGTCCCGTAGTGGGAGAAAAGCCTTAAGCCAAACAGTGGCAAGGAAAAACTCCCCTTTAGGAGGGAAGAAACCTTGAGCAGGACCAGGCTCATAAGGGGGGACCCTCCTGCCGAGGGCCAGACTGGGGGGTCGGGGACATCAGCAGCACACAGCAGGCAGGTGGAAGCAGCGACGGGATGACCGGGGGTGGGGACCGTAGGCCAGCACGCAGCTCCCGAAGATCCGGCCCAATCAGCAAGCCCCAGGTTAGATTCAGGGTTGGGGAAAGGTTGAGAAGGGGCAGGGCCAGGGAGAGGAGTCTTGACGGACAAACCTCTCCCCCGCCTGACCGGGCCGTTACCCTGCCTCTCTCACTCCCACGCTGCAGGTTCCGGTGTTGTGCATTCAGAGATGCTCTTCGCCACCAGCAGAGGATGCTGCACCATGTATAAAAGAGAAAAAAGAGAAAAAAGGGGGGCCAGCACAAGAAACTACAGGAGCGATGGACAAAAATGATAGCTATGAGATACTTATAATAAATAAAATGGAAATGGAGAAGAGAGGGAGGGAAGAGGAGAGGAGAAAAAGTGAGAGGCACTGCCCAGTGGATCATGTCGGTGCCCCCTGCAGCATAGGCCTATAGCAGCATATCTACCACCAAGCTATGTTTGAGACTAACTATTATAGTCTTGTTCTATAGCTGCAACTATGACTACTGACTCTAACACACTAGAGTTTACACTACCTAGAGATTTACCAACACCAGCTAGAGGTTTACTAAACATTAACTAGGGGAGAGCGGGGTGAATTAAGCCAGTTTTTACTTAAGGCATCTTTAAAGTGAGGGCATGACAGTAATGTCTCCAACTAAAATATGTACATATATTTCAGGATGTGGTGCATCCATGGGAATAATCACCTTTGATCTAAAATTAACTGTTTTCAAAATATGACTTTTCAAAAAAAAGTGGTCTCTTGGCTCAACTTGCCCCCGGTGAGGGGTAAGTTGAGCCTAGGGAGAGGATAAGTTGAGCCACAGGGCGGTAAATTGTGCCACTGATTATGTGGAAGTAAAACTTAACATTTTCACCTCATTTAATGCCATATCAAAGCAAGACAAATTCAACACCAAATGACTCCTTAAATGTTTTATTGTTAACAATGAAGAAAAAAATGAACTTCAAGGCTACTACTCAACATCCCACTTGTCAATGCTGCACGGGAATACGAACGTCTTCTCCCTTCTGGCTGTTCCCCCAAGTTTTTGCGGTTTTGGGAGTTTCATGAGCACATCACCTCTAGGGATGAGTCCTTCATCATTCTCTTTGAATGTGAAGTTGGGCTTTTCATTCACAGAACCATCACAACTTTGCCTCATAAACTTTGCACTGATGTCAGTGCCCTCAACGTTCTCCACCATTCCAATGTAATTATAGGATTTTTTTTACCTGCAAAGTTCACAATGACGAAGTCACCAGCAGACAGATTCTTGTCACTATCATCATCTGAGCGACTGTAGACAACAGTTTTTTTCTTGGTTCTGATTTGTTTAGACCCTTTCAGAGTCTTTTTCTTCTGCTTTTCAGTCTTTTTATTTGCTCTGTCATTGTGTGCCTTCTCCAGCTCCAGGGTTTCTGGAGTGTCGGTCAAGATTTTTGTTTTCACTTTCTTCCTTTTTATTCTAGGTTTAGTTGGTGTGCCTTTAGGGAAGGGATGTATGTCTTCTGGGGACACATACCCCAAATGGGCAGGAGAACCAGTAGCATTACTTGTGGACGAGTGTTCAGGACTGATGATTCGGTTCAATGGTTCAGATAAAGTAGCAGGTGGCATCTCTAGGTCTGGAACTGCTGAGCAATCAGGACTCATGGCATGAGTTGATTTTACAGGCAGGTCAGCTCTGTTTGCTGGCTCCTCGGGATTTGGCCTGTCTGTGACCATGGATGGGGCATAATCTTCATCTGGAAAGGTATCCCTGTTAAAAGGGAATATGCCTGTTTTAAATCCTGAGATGATGTTCCTCGGTGTCATTGCTGACATGAATGCTTCTTTCACAAGTCCTGGAATGTCATATGTTGTTGCGGTTTTACCAGGGTTTGTACGCATCCAACCATCCATGGCTCTATTGTAGTAGGTCTTCAGTGGTCCATAGACTGTTTTGTCTAAGGGTTGCAAGCGATGCGAGGTGTGAGGTGGCAGAGTGAGCATGACAACACCATTTTCCTTTGCAGTTTTCACAGCCTTCAGTGAAATGTGAGATTCATGATTATCAAGAATCAGCAGAACTGGGTGATCAATAGAGCAGTTTGTGTGACGTATGAAGTTCTCCAGAAAGATGACAAAGGCTTCTTCATTCATCCATCCAGATTTTGTTGCCTGACCTATGGATCCTGCTGGTGATCCCCTGATGAAGTGGTCCTTGAAACGGACACGGGGAAAGATGAACATGGGTGGGGCTGCATTTCCAGTGGCATTTACTGCACAGGCCACAGTGACAAGCTCCCCTCTTTCAGCAGATGTTACAGAACCCACTTGCTTCTTCCCCATGTCTGTTACAATTTGCTTCGGTGTCTGCACTGTTGTAACACCAGTTTCATCCATTTTATAGATCATGTGTGGAGGGAAACTGTACCTGAAATAACATTCAAAATTTGTGCTGTCAATCAAAGAAGCTTAAAGCAGTTTGAGGTTGCAGATTTAGTCAGTTTATGTGGTAGGCCTTGTCTATCAATCATAATGTTACCTCTCCATCACTGAAGTGAGGTTATCAAAGAACTCCCCCACAGTGTGCCTATTAAAGGCAGTGGCTCTTCCGAGAGAGGTTGCTTCAGGAGTGCGGCATGACAGATGGTGGCGCATCCTAAAACTCATGAACCAATCACGTCCTATAAAAGGTTAAAAGTTGATATATAGCATGTATCAGGGGTGCCGAATCCTGGTCCTTGAGAGCCCCTATCCAGCATGTTTTAGATGTTAATAAGACAAGCTAAAGAGTTTGTAGTAGTTTAACTAGAATCAGGTGTGCTGAATTGACCAGGATGGTTATCTTTTTATTTATCCTTTATTCAACATTGCAGTTTACGTTGAGATTTACATAAGAATGATGGTGGGCATTTCCCTGAAAAAATATTATTAATATTCCCTATTATTATAAATGTACACTTAGACTAACCTGCTTTTTCGTCTCTCATCCAGCTTGCAGGGACATCAAGGCCATTTCTTCGTGCTAACTCAAATGCCAGTTCACGACATTTCATGGCACTTAGACCATGAAACATTGCAGCTAGATTTTTTATATGGTCTGCAAGCTCTGTCTCAATTTCTTCACTGAAGACTTGATTGGCATGTCCTGTTCTCTTATAGCCTGATCTTTTCACTTCTCCTAGTTGTTTCATATCCATGTATCTCTTTAAAGTCATCCTGTTGATCTTCATGTCCCTTGCCACCTGACGAATGGACTTCCAATTCTGTACCTCTGCCACTGCTCTGTCCAAATCCACAAGAGGGGTTGAAGCCCTGTCTGTCTTCCGTTTATAGTGGCGTGGCATGATGGTTTCTTTTCTAAAATTCATTTCGGTGATAAAATGTAAGAATGCAATGTACATATTACAGTAACATAATACTTTAATAATAATAATAAGTGGGTGAAGTTGAGCCACTGACTGGCTCAACATCCCCCAGGCCTTTTGGCTAAAATTACCCTGCCATTTTAACAAACTTGTATCATCCAGCAGTTTAGAGCTAACATCATGCTAAAAGTATAGCCTCATATTATAACTTCCTAATCCACTAACACATATGTGAGATTTGTTCAAACTTGTCTTTAATTGTTCAGACGCAAGAATCAAGACGTTTTTTGAACTTAAATATGCTTACCACTTACTCGATCAGCCTCTCTCCATCACAGGGTGAGTACAATGGATGACTCTTCAAACACATGTGGTCACGTGACCAAATTTCTCTATGGTTGTTCATAAACAAGGGGTGGCTCAACTTCCCCACAGGCTCAAATCACCCCGTTCTCCCCTATAGGCTTTACTAAACACTAACTATAGGCTTTACTAAACAGAAAGGTTTTAAGTTTAGTTTTAAAGGTGGAGGTGGTGTCAGCCTCCTTAACCCAGATGGGAAGTTGGCTCCATAGTAATGGTGCCTGATAGCAGAACACCCGCTCTCCAAATCTACATTTGGAAACTCTAGGAACTACGAGTAAACCTGCACTCTGAGAACGGAGAGCTCTGACAGGAACATAAGGCACTATCAGGTCTTGCAAATAATGAGGAGCTAAGCTGTTTTGGGCTTTATACGCAAGTAATACAATTTTAAATTGGATTCTGAATTTTACGGGTAGCCAATGGAGCGACGCCAACACTGGAGAGACGTGGTCTCTCCTGCCTGTCAGCTCTCGGGCTGCTGCATTTTGCATCAGCTGGAGCCTATTCAGCAAATTACTTGGACATCCTGCTAATAACACATTACAGTAATCTAGTCTAGAGTATACAAACGCATGAACTAGTTTTTCTGCATCACTCTGCGAGAGGATTTTCCTAATCTTTGCAATATTACGGAGATGGAAAAATGCTATTTTACAAACCTGATTAACATATGGTTTAAACGACAAATCCTGATAGAAAACAACACCATGGTAGGTCATGCAGACGGGCAGTCGTTACGTGTGCATTGTACTGTGACTGTTTTTCCTTCCCTTCTCACTAACCAACACGGACACATTAGTGCCTAGACCATCAGGCCTCCAATAAATTCAGAAGCCTGGAGAAGCCTTCCCCGTGTCTAACCATTCAAAAGTTATGGCAAAAAGTAGGAACTATCAAATATGGACCAATCAGATGAAGGTGGGGCGCGCTTTTTGACGTCTATCGTCGCCAAGGTAACGCTTTTGACTGAGTAAAGTAATGCGCGTCGTCACAGGATGGAGACGCACATTTTGATGTATAACACACCTGGGTGCACGTTACGGTTCGGGCCATTTTAATGGCCGAAGAAGTGGCATAAATTGCGCCAAAATTACACGATTAATTCAAAATTGCTTCCCGTTCGGTTTCGGCCATGGCACCAAGATAAATTTCTTTAAGTTGCAACATGATACAGGTGTGTACCGATTTTGGTGCATGTATGTCAAACCGTATTGTGGGGCTCGAGGCACGAAGTTTTCTAGGGAGCATTGTTGAGCCATTAGGCCACGTCCATTAATGCAAACCATTAAATATAAAAATTTTCGCCAGGCCTGGCTTGCGTGCAAAATTTCGTGACTTTTGAGGCACGTTTAGGGGGCAAAAAGGCCCTCATTTCTTCAGAAAAATAAAGAAGAAAAACAACGAGAACTCCTACGGATAACATAGGGCCTTCGCACCCTCAGTGCTCGGGCCCTAATTAAGGAGTTTCTGTCTAAACAAGACATGGAAAAATGTATTCATGCATTCATTTTGGTTTAGGTTGGATTATTGCAATGGCATCTTTATCTTCACAAGAAATCAATCAGACAGCTGCAGCTGATCCAGAGTTCATCTGCTCATGTACGAAACCTCCACGCAAAAATCATGTCAAGCATACGCACTTTTCTGAGGTTTTGTCCGTTGGTGACACTCACTGGTGATGCAGTAAAGTGCAGAATATGAGGAAACGTGATGTCAACAATAAATTCACGACTACACGTGAAGGACTCGACAGTCCCCACATCACCAGATAAGTTACACAAGAATGGAGCTGCAACAATCTCACAATCAACCACGTGATCTGAACATACAACTAAAGGCAGGAGCTCAACGATGGAACCCACAAATCCCAATGGCAGCCTTGGCTCCGTTACAGGACACTGCTGATGCATCAGATCACACCGATCTGCTGGTCCAGGACTAAAGCTACTTTCACATAGAACGCGGCAACACGGCCGCGGCAGCAGCGCGCATATTCGTTGCAAGTTGCTTGGCGACCGAAAAAAGTTTTTTCCGGTCTGGCGCCGTTTTCCCAATCATTGTGTATGTGCTGCCGCTGCGCAAGGTTGCAGGGCTTTGCACCGAGGTCGGCGGTACGCAATAGGGTGCACGCTGCCGGGTTGCCGCCGGGTTGACGCCGCAGCAAGAGCGCAAGATGGCGCAAGACGGCCCAAGCTGCCACTGCGAATTGAAATCTTTTTAATTTCACCGTGCGCCCTGTGACGGCATCTTGGCGGTGTCCAATAGGAGAGAAGGTGCTGGAGGGAGAAAAAAAACTTGCAGCTTGTAGATCAGAGATGATCAAGATGGAAGAAAGAATGATCTTGGCTGTGAGTCTGTGTGAGGAGCTGTGGGATGAGACTGCAGGCCTATCTCATCAATAAAAAGGGACAAAAGTGGAGAGAAATCTCCCAGAATTTGGACATACCTGGTGTGTTTAAAAGTGGTAGAAATGTGATATTCTTCTGCTCTTTTAACAATAAAATTTTAATTTAAAATAAAATATAGGCATTTCCATGCCTCATATCAGGATCAATTGAATCATTTATCAATATATGGTTATGAAACTTTTTTTTGGTTGCCAAGCAACTTGCACCAAATATGTACGCCAGGGGGCTCCAACCCTGGTCCTGGAGAGACCTATCCAGCATGTTTTAGGTGTCTTCTCATCAAGGTCTTTGCAGTTCTGTTGCTGACACAGCTCCTTGTATCATGGTGTGCTGAAGCAGGGAAAGATCTAAAACATGCTGGATAGGTGCTCTCCAGGACCGGAGTTGGAGACCCATGCGCGCAGGCGCGCGCTGCTCTGCTCCCTGCTCTGCGCCCATCCCGGCGGTGTGCACGGCACAAACCGCGTTCTAGGTGAAAGCCGCCTTGCGCCTTGCTGCCGCGGCAACCCGGCGGCAACCCGGCGGCGTGCGTCCACTTGCGCCCTATGCCGCCGCGCAAAGTCAGCGGCATGCGCCCTGTTGCGCACCGCCGACCTCGGGGGCAGACCCTGCGCCCTTGCGCGGAGGCAGCACATACACAATGAATGGGAAAGCCGGCGGCGGCTGCCGCTGTGCGCCCTCTATGTGATCATCAGCTGGTTTATGTCAGCAAGAGGATCTTTCTGGATCTCTGCCCTGAACTGGACCTGCTGCTCCAGTTCAGACCAACATCATGCTTTCAGCTGGAGCTGCTACAGGTCAGACATCTCTCTGTCACCATGACGACTGTATGGGACAACTACTTGAGATAAAAGCCAGATCCTAAAACATCCCATAACTGTATCTTGACAGAAAAACATTAAAATATATTTTTAAGCGAAAAATCGGTTCTGTAAAGTTGTCTTTTAAAATAAAACTAAGATGCCACAGAAAGGTTGGTCGGTACGAACTGATGTGATTCAGCAATGATGAATAAAGTTGAATGAAATAAGTTTTTATTGAATGTTTAGGCAACTTTCAGAGTCTCATATCGAGTCAGCTGCAGGTGCTGCAGGACTCTAGAAAGAGTTTCTCCGGTGATGGAGGCCGGGACTAAGATCGGTCTCTCCTCCTGCGGATGCAACACTGAGTTACAGCAACTTTGCTCTTTATTTCTCACGTTTGCACCTCGATAATCCCGTTGGCACAAGTTGTCTTTCTGCAGCGGAGGAATCAGATTGTGATGCTTCATGTTTTAAATATAAGCTCATGTTGTTCACGTTGTAGAGGTGATCGCGGACATCCACAATGTGTAAGACTCAATAAACGTGTACATTGGTCTTAATCCGTCAGTATATAATACCCGTGACAGTAAAGCGGAACGTGGAGCCGTTTTTTGGTTCTTAAAATAAGAAACAAGAAAAGGAGAGTGTAATGATGCGCCCATAAACATTCACAAATCCTTACGATCATAATTTAAACCACAACTCTTCACGGAACGCAACACAAAGCAAAGAACAACATTACCCATAATGCAATGCAGCTTAAATCAGAAGAAATGCCTCCAAATAAATGATTTTTTCCAGGCCTCAACTTTTGACAGGAGTATCTACAGCTCACAGACGATGTTTTTTTTTAATTTGTTTTACTTGTTTTTGCAAGTTCCTTGTTAACATGAGCGGTTTTTAATGGATAATTATCCTCATTATCATATTCAAATATATCTACCTGAATGAAGAGACAGGGCGGAGTGTTGTGCTGCCGCACGGATTCACGTTGAAATCCATGCACTCTTTGTTCATGAGACCCCAGGAAACTGGACCACATTACACTGGTCATGAAATCGCTACACTGGCTTCCAGTGAGTCAATTTTTTAAGAATGAGATGTGAACCTGCTGTACTCTACTGCCCTTACTTTTTAACAACTTGTACTTTTTATTATTTTACCTGTCTTATCATGTTATTTGTTATTTACTGTTTAATTGTGTCTTGCCACTTTTAATTTTGATAAAAAGCACTTTGAATTACCTTGTGTTGAATTGTGCTATACAAATAAACGTGCCTTGCCTTGCCTACCAAGTGAAGGCAGTAGTAGGGACACACAGACACGTCTAAACTAAGAGTGTGTGAGGTCCTCTAGAGCAGTGGTTCCCAACCTTTTTTCCTTGGAGCTCCCCCTACTTGTGTCTAAGACCAGCCGGGCCCCCCGACCCGTACATACTAGCAGCAAAAGTTATTCGTTACAAACCTTTAATTGAAAAAATGATCATTAATTATGTTTTTTTTATACATTTCTCTTTGGTTTACTGTGTACTTTGTTTTTCTCACCTTCCTTTTGTGTCACCAATGTATAAAATACGCACAAAAAATAATTGCAAGGACATAAAAATATTTCTGAAAAATGTCTCTTTTAATATGAGAGCAACATTTTTCAACATTTTTCCTTTAACAACTTGTCGGAGTAGTAGTATATTAAATGTTGAATAATGATATAATAACACATTTTTAAGTTTTTATCCTGATAAATAACTTAGTAGCTATTTTAAAATGACCAAAATATATTTCTAAGTGGGTATACAGACTTGGATTACTGTATTCCATTAGGTGTTTTATTAGGATTTTTTATTTATTTAACATGTGTAAATATAATTTTTACAACTATATATCATCAAAGCAGATAAAGTTTCGCGCCCCCCCAGAGATCTCTGGCGCCCCCCCAGGGGGGGCCCGGACCCCAGGTTGGGAGATACTGCTCTAGTGGATGTTGTGGAGTATTTTATTGTCTTTGCTCTGCAGGTTTTTGTACAGAGTTTTGGTGTTTCCTGTCACTGTGGGCTGCAGAGCACAGTAGTACACAGCAGAGTCTGACACTGCAGCAGAGGAGATATGCAGATGGACTTCATTCTTCGGTTTGTTCAGTTCAGCATCAAATCTGTCTTTACTGAATTCTGGAGCGTTTTCTGCTATTGTTGAGGATTTTTTCAGCATGTACCTTGGATAACTGTTTATTTCTTGTTTGTACCAGAACAAATTTGGATATGGATCACTAGTTTCAAAAGTACAGTTCAGTGTAACTGTGTCTCCTTCAGCAGCAGTGACGTCTCCTGCTGGCTGGATCACTTTGTCTTCTCCTTTACACTCTAAGGAAGAACAGAATATACAGAGGAACACATGAATCAATAAAGATGATTGATTGAAGGAGAACAATCAGTATGTGGATGTTTGTATCTTACCAAAGAAAAGAGCAGCAAGAAAAATCCACAACCGATGATCCATCTGTACAACAAGGTTTAAAGCAACAGGAGAAACTAGCTGATGTTCAACATTCAGTCTGAGAAGTGTTCTCTTCACAGCAGTAGTTGTTATTGACACGATGATTGATCAGTGCAGAAGTAGTGCTCCGCCCACTTGATGATGTCACCCTCTAGTGGAGAGAAAAAGCTGAGCTCCACACTTGGAAAAAAGGTTTCCAGTAGCTGGTTAGAGAACAGCTGAGAAGATGTTCAACTTTAGAGTAATTATTAATTTTCAATTTTACTGAGTCTTTGGTATAATAAATAAATTGTTGCAATATTTTTTTTTCTTATTCCTATATACAAGCATTTGTGGTCACAATTTTGGCATCATTTCTTCCATGAAATATTATGTTGTGGGTACTTTTCGTAATATAATTACTTCAAATTATCTCAGTAACTTGGTAAACAAATGAAGTACATCTTTGCTAGGAACAGTTAGATCAGTTATCTTTTTAGGCCAATATATTCATATTTTTTGTGAAGATTTATTAAGCAGTAGTTTTTTTATTGATTTCAATTTTATTTATGTAGCATCTTTTATAATAAAAATTGTCTTTTGGTGCTTTCCAATGAGTCAGCGCATGACCCCCATTCAAACATTAAAGAAACAATGGCAGGTAAAAACTCCCTTTAAAGGGTGAAAAACATGGACCAGTATCTGGATCAGAAGGGGGATCTCCTACTGAAAACCTACATTTTTCACAAGATAATATAATAGTTGTCACTATGTGTTAGTTGGAGAACTAAGAGTTCTGTGTACATAGGACTGATGCATGGTATAAAGGTTTTACATTTATTTTCAATGGTGGAGGTGGTGTCAGTCTTGTTAACCCAAGGTGGTAGTTGCTTCTGTAGTAATGGTTCCTCATAGCAGAAGACCCATCCTCCAAATTTACATTTAAATCATCGAGGAACTACAAATAAACCTGCACTCTGAGAAAGGAGAGCTATATTAGGAACATATGACACTATGAGGTCTTGTTGATAACAAGGAGCTTGGCTGTTTAAGATATTATACGCAAATAACAGAATATTGAATTGGATTTTATATTTTAAGGGGGGCCAATGGAGCGAAGCTAACACAGGAGAGTTATGGTCTTGCTTGTTGATTCCTGCAAGCAATTGCACTGCAGCATTTTGGATCAGCTGGAGAATATTCTGAGAATGACTTGGACATCCTGCTAATAATACATTACAGTAATATAGTCTAGAAGATTCTTTTTTTTTTTTTTACCTTGTCTGCACACATATTAATGATTGATACCATGAAGGTAGAAACCAAAGGTAAATATATGTGCATTATTACTATATTTAATATATATACATATATATATACGCATACATATGCATACACATACATAAATATATACATACAAACCCAGTGATTTTTATTTTTATTTATTTATTTATTTTTTTGGGGGGGTGGGGGGGGTGACGACATCCACTGCCAATCCAGGAAGCAGGAACACACGGAGACACACGTCAAGCACTGGAAATCTGCAACAAAAAACCACAAACAAAACACGAAACCGGCACGGAGCCAACCAAAACACGAACAGCAATCGACCCAAATCTTGAGATCTGATCGCAGTCTAAGCTAAGCTACCGCTAACTAACCCCAAAAACTACAGAGCAAGCATGCAGGTGAACAAGCCAAGGTGTATGTGTGTGTATGCGTGTGTGATCATGCGTGTGTGTGTGTGTGTGTGTGTGTGTGTGTGTGTGTGTGTGTGTGTGTGTGTGTGTGTGTGTGTATATGTGTACGTGTGTGTGTACATGTCTTTGTAGCTATGCGTGTGTGTATGTATATGTTTGTGTGGCTGTGTATGTGTGTGTATATGTATGTGACTGAGTGGCTATATGTGTGTGTGTGTGTGTGTGTGTGTGTGTAATAAACCAAACAAAGCTCCACCTGAAGTGTATCTATAGTGGGGGAGGGGGGGGAGCAACCCCGCCACCCGCGAGACCAGAGGCCGACTCGGAAGAACCCGGAACCCAGGCCACCAGCAACCCCACAGAGGGGAGAAGTAGGAGGGAGGGAAACCACCGCCTGCGAGGCCCCCCCCCCCCCGGCGGCGGCCGAGGGGGCCCGCGGGCGGGGCCCCCACGGCGCAGGAAGAAGCAGCCAGGGATCCCGCGGCGGCGGACAGCGACCCAGGCAATCCCCGGCCACCCGGTCCGGGCCGGACACGTGGCCAGGAGGCCCTCACCCTTCAGGCCAACGACCCCCACCCGGCAGGGGGCCAGCCTGCCCGGAGAGACAGAGCCGCCCCGGCCGCCGACGCGGGCAGGTGCACCCGCCCCCACGAAAGTGGCCCTCCAAGACCAGAGGGGCGCCCCGCCGCGGAGGCAGCGGGGGGGACCGGAGACGGGCCCGGAGAGAGGGAACCCCCCAACAGGGGCGACACCCGCGCAGGCCCGACAACGGAGGGCCCCAGACCCAGGCATCCCATTCATTCATCCATTCACCTATCCGATACCTATACTAATAATAAGATATACTATAATAATAAGATATACTAATAATACTACTAATAATAATAATAATAATAATAATAATAATAATAATAATAATAATAATAATAACCATCTTTGTTTAATATAATATTGATAAATTATTAAGTTTTGTTGTCCTGCCAATGGAGGCTCAAATCCTCCATGGCAGGACCCTTCCACACTGCATTCTCACCGACACAGACACACAATCACGCACCGTTTCCCCCTCCCCGGGGGGGTCCAGCACCGCCAGAAGGCACCCCAGGCTGCACGGCGAGCCCCGCCAGGCCCGGGTATCGCGGGAACGCGGGTGATGTGTGACCCCCTCCCGCCCCTGGTGTTGAGTGCATGTGATTAATGCCATAAAAACAGGGAGGGGGAGGGCCAAGCATCGATTTGACACCGACCCCCCCCCCCTCCCGAACTACGTGTCATTGTCAAATGTATTTATTAAATGTTGAATGTGCAGTGTCTACAGTGCTGTTAAAACTGTGAGGCGGGGAGTGCCGGGCCACGCGGGACAATGCCCCCCACGACCCGGACCCCCCGCCCTTCGCCTATGTGCGTATGAATCGTGTAGGGGGGGAAGGAGGGGGAGCGGAGGCCGAAGCCAGGAAGCAGGACCAGCAAAGCCGGCCCTGATAAGACACCCGCGTCCCCCCACCGGCCATCCAGTGGACGGGGGCCGGCCCTCCGAGCCGGGCCAGGGCCCCACCGTACCTCCACGGGCGCCCCCGGCGCCGCCGGAGCCCCCAGACGGAGGGGGAAACGGTCCAACATCCCCCCATTCATACTGACAACATAAGACATAGACACCTGGGAATGGTGCCACCCCGCCGCCGCGCCCGCCCGTGCACCCCCCGGTCAGGGGAGGCCCGATCCCCGGACCCGGCCCCACCCCCCCCCGGAGCCACCCCGGCGGACACCCCAAGGGTCACGGAGTCCCCACATCCGCAGGGGCACTCGGCCCCCGCCCAGCGACGGAGGACCAAGGCAGCAATGCCCCCCAGCGCAGACAGCCACCCCCCAGCCAGGCAGGGCCGGGCCCTCCGAGTGGGACCCCCACGTCCACGGCCCAGCCCTCCCAGGAGACCCGGAGACGCCCTAGCCACAGCCCCCCGCCCGAGCCCCCCCCAGCCACCCCCCCCACCGCCATGAGGTACCCCCCCCCACAGGCCCCCAAGGCCCCCACCGGCCAGGGACAGGGCCCCACAGCTCCACCCACCGCCCCCCAGGGGCCACCAGAGGCCCGCGCCCCAGACCCCCCAAGCCGACCCCCAACCCCAGGGGCTACGAGATCACCACCCCCCCGCCCCCACTAGGTAACGAAGCCAATAATCGGGGACCAGAGAAAGTGCAATTCAGCCGAATGTTGTTCAGTGGAGGCAGACATTATCTCACTACTAATATGGTCTGATAAAAGATTCCTAAAATGGTTGATACATAAACTGGACATAAACTTTTGTTTCCAATTTACTAGAACTAGGTTTTCTTTGCGATACATAAGGCAGTGAGAACCTGGTGTGTCCAATTAGGTTCTATTTGAGTGTCTCCCAGGTGACCTAATATACATACCGTGGGGCACACTGGGATTCTGTGGTTGATCCATGTGGATAAATCCTCACAAATCTCCTTCCAGAACCTCTGTACCGGTGTACAGAACCATAAAGCATGCATATAATTATCTGGGCTGTTCTCTGTGCACTGTGAACATCCTTTGTCCAGTATAATGTATTCTATGAAGAACTTTGTACTGTATAAGTTGTAAGTTTGGGTTTTTAGTCATAGTAAATGTATTTAAGCATATTTGTGACCAAGAAAACTGGTCGGTATTAAGAGAGAGATCCGCCTCCCACTTGGAGATCGGGAGAGAGACTGAATCGTCCAGTTTAGACACTAACCTGTAGATTTTTGATAACAACTTTAAAGTGCTTAGATTCAATAAATCTATTATCTTAGCGGGAAGTTGTAAGTCTAATTGGCTAATTTTGTATGTTTTATTTATTATGGCCTTAAGTTGTTGATACTCTAAAAATGTATTCCTACTAACTCCGTATTCAATTCAATTCAATTCAATTTTATTTATATAGCGTCTAATACAACAGATGTTGTCTCTAGACGCTTTCCAGAGATCCAGAACATAAACATAAACATAAACATAAACCCCCGAGCAATTATTATATAAACAATGGCAGGTAAAAACTCCCTTAGTGGGAGAAAAGCCTTAAGCCAAACAGTGGCAAGGAAAAACTCCCCTTTAGGAGGGAAGAAACCTTGAGCAGGACCAGGCTCATAAGGGGGGACCCTCCTGCCGAAGGCCAGACTGGGGGAGTCAGGGACGTCGACAGCACACAGCAGGCAGGTGGAAGCAGCAGCGGGATGACCAGAGGTGGGGGGGGGGGCGTCAGCAGCACACAACAGTCATGTGGAAGCAGCAGCGGGATGACCAGAGGGGGGGGCGTCAGCAGCACACAACAGTCATGTGGAAGGAGTAGCGGGATGACCAGAGGGGGGGGGGGGGGTGCAGGCAGGCGGAAGCAGCAACAGCAGACATCCACGTAGGCAGGTGGAAGAAGCAATGGGATGACCAGAGGGGGGGGAGGGCCGGGAACACAGGCCAGAACGCAGCTCCTGAGGCTCCGGCCTGCAAACATACACAGAAGAGAAAAAAGGGGGGCCGGCACAAGAAACTACAGGAACGATGGACAAAAATGATAGCTATGAGATATTTATAATAAATAAAAATGGTAATGGAGAAGAGAGGCAGGGAAAAGGAGAGGAGAAGAAGGGTGAGAGGCACCGCCCAGCGGATCATGTCGGTGCCCCCCTGCAGCATAAGCCTATAGCAGCATATCTACCGCGAAGCTATATTTGAGACTAACTATTATAGTTTTGTTCTATAGCTGCAACTATGACTACTGACTCTAACACACTAGAGTTTACACTACCTAGAGATTTACCAACACCAGCTAGAGGTTTACTAAACACTAACTATAAGCTTTACTAAACAGAAAGGTTTTAAGTTTAGTTTTAAAGGTGGAGGTGGTGTCAGCCTCCTTAACCCAGATTGGAAGTTGGTTCCAAAGTAATGGTGCCTGATAGCAGAACGCCCGCCCTCCTAATCTACATTTAGATACTCTAGGAACTACGAGTAAACCTGCACCCTGGGAGCGGAGAGCTCTGACAGGAACATAAGGCACTATCAAATCTTGTAAATACTGCGGAGCTAAGCCGTTTTGGGCTTTATATGCAAGTAATAAAATTTTAAATTGGATTCTGAATTTTACGGGTAGCCAATGGAGCGACGCTAACACTGGAGAGACGTGGTCTCTCCTGCTAATTCCTGTCAGTACTCGTGCTGCTGCATTCTGGATCAGCTGGAGCCTATTCAGCAAATTACTTGGACATCCTGCTAACAACACATTACAGTAATCTAGTCTAGAAGATACAAACGCATGAACTAGTTTTTCTGCATCCCTCTGCGAGAGGATTTTCCTAATTTTTGCAATATTACGGAGATGGAAAAACGCTATTTTACAAACCTGATTAACATATGGTTTAAACGACAAATCCTGATCGAAAACAACACCAAGGTTTCTCACAGTTGCACTGGAAGCCATCGCAACACCATCTAATCCCTTCCTAAGATGCTCTGGACCAAGAATGATAACCTCTGTTTTATTGAACAATAAGTGTATTGAAAGGTACAAACTGTCCTCCTACAATTACGTGCTGTAAATACCGTATTCCTTGATCTCTCCATTGAACGAAATTAACCATCTTTTTATCATTTTTCACGATGTCTGGGTTGTTCCATAAGGGTGTACGGTCACATGGAAAAAGTGAAATTTTAGCTACTTTAAGAAATTCCCACCAAGCTGATAAAGTTGTGCTAATATTAATGCTTTTGAAACATTGATGATGTTTGATACTTTGTCTAATGAATGGTAATTCTGAGATTTCTAGTTCATTACAAAACACTTGCTCTGAGTCCAGCCATTGACTATCTAAAGGATGATCTTTTGACCATTTTACAATATACTGTAATTTATTGGCTATGAAGTAATACTGAAAATTAGGTAACTCTAAACCTCCATATTCTTTGGATTTTTGCAATGTCTTTAAACTAATACGTGGAGTTTTATTTTTCCACAGAAATTTTGATACATATGAGTCCAACGATTTAAACCAGGAAAGAGGGGGTTTGCATGGTATCATTGAGAAAAAATAATTAACTTTTGGTGATACCATCATTTTAATGGTGGCTATTCTACCCATGAGCGAAATGGGGAGAGAGCTCCATCTGGAAAGATCATCTTCTATTTTCTTTATAAGCTGAACATGATTTAATTTTATTAACTCTGACAGCCTAGGGGAGATGTTTATGCCTAAATATCTAATGTTCCCTGATTGTAATTGAGTATTGGTTATATTCCTAAAATTGCAGTTAACACACAAAACAGTGGATTTAGACCAATTAATAGAATAATCAGACAGAGATGAAAATCCCTCTATAAGTGCAATTGTCTGTGATAGTGAAGATCGTGAGTTCTGGAGGAAGAGGAGTCCACATCCACATAAAGACTTATTTTGTGCTCTAATATTTTGCATTGTATACCTTTAATATTTCGATTTTGTCTAATAGCTGCTGCTAAAGGTTCAATAAATATTGCAAATAGTGAGGGAGAGAGAGGGCAACCCTGTCTAGTGCCTCTTTGCAAGGTAAAACTTGTAGAGATTTGATCATTTGTCCTTACACGTGCCTTGGGAGAGCTGTATAATATTTTTATCCAGTCAATGAAAGATTCGCCAAATCCAAATTTATGCAAAGTTGCCAATAGAAACTTCCAATTTACCTTTTTCAAATGCTTTTTCCGCGTCTAAGGATATAATAGTAGTCTCCTGTTTATTGATACTCGAATAGTCTATAATATTTAATAGTCTGCGAATATTAGTAGAGGAATGTCTACCTTTAATGAAGCCTGTTGGATCCAGATGTATAATAGAAGGGGTGACTCTTTTCAGACGTTCAGTAAGGGCCTTGCTAATTATTTTAAGGTCTACATTTATCAATGAAATTGGGCGGTAGCTCGATGGGAGCAAGGGATCTTTGTCCGGTTTTAATAAAAGACTAATATTAGCAGAGTTCATATTTAAGGGTAAGCTTTTATTCTCCCTAGTATTTAGAATCATTTTATAAAATGTTGGTGCTAATATGCTCCAGAATTCCTTATAAAATTCAGCTGGGAAACCATCTGGGCCCGGAGCTTTATTATTGGGCATATGTTGAAGAGCTTCATGGAGTTCTCCTATTGAGAGCGGTGAGTCTAAATTCGTAACCCGTTCCTGATGTTACTTCGGCAAATTAATTTCTCCAAGAAACTCATTAATGGATTGATCAGATGGTTCAATTTGTGACGAGTATAATTTATAGTAAAAGTCACTAAAGACTGAATTTATTAAACAGGGATCATGTGTAACTTCCCCTGACTGGTCCTTAATGGATGTTATGGTTGTTTTTTCTTTGTTTATTTTTAATTGATTGGCTAAGTATTTTCCCGATCTGTTGGCATGTGCAAAGTTTTCCAAGCGAAGCCTGTGTACTAGAAACTGTGTTTTTGCGTCAATTATTTTATTTAATTCTATTTTAGTTTTCCTTATTCTGTTAAGGATACGTTCGTCTGCAGAGGTCTGGAAGGCCTCCTCTAGTATCTTTATTTGACATTCTAATTCTTTTGTTTTTAAGTTGTCTTTTTATTTCTTATTTGAGGAAAAGGAAATTATTTTGCCTCGCATTACTGCTTTTCCTGCTTCCCATAGGACGCTCGCTGATATTTACGGCTGGTCGTTATTTTGTAAAAATATATCCCATTCTTTCTTAAAAAAATTTGTAAAGTCGGGGTCTTTGAGCAATGATGTATTAAATCTCCAAATTTTGGAGGATGATACGCTCCCCCTCTTCCCCAGAGTGAAAGAAACAGGTGCGTGATCGCTAATAATGATTGGGTGGATTTGTGATTCTGAGATATCTTTCATCAGAGAGCTACTGACTAAAAAATAATCTAACCTAGAGTATGAGTGATGAACGGCTGAGAAAAAAGTGTAGTTCCTAAGGGTTGGGTGTAAAGAGCGCCATGTATCGCAAAGACCCAGATCATTCATGTATTGCTTAACAATACTTGCTGACTGCCAACTCCTGTGTCCGCCTGCATTACTGAGCCTGTCCACTCCAGGGTCCAGAACCATGTTGAGGTCTCCTCCCATGATGACTGTGTTGTCTAGGTGAGCAGAAAGTGAGGTGAAAAAAGAGTGAAAAAACGAAGAGTCGTCAACATTTGGACACTATACATTAGAAATACATAAATTCAAGCTTTGACTTTGCAAGACTAAAATTAAATATCTACCCTGTGAGTCAATGTGTGTGTCCTTTACAGTGAAATTTACTCTTTTATTAATGAGAATTGCTACCCCTCTTTGTCTGGAGTTGTAACAGGCGGAGAAAACATGCGGAAACTGTGCCGTGGCCAATGCATCTGCTGAAGCTTTAACTAAATGAGTTTCTTGCAGTAGGACAATGTCTGCTTGCAGAGTTTGTATCTGGTTAAGAAGTTTTAATCTCTCTAAAGTGTTCCCGGCTCCGTTTATATTCCAGGTGACAAACTTTAATTTATCCATAATCCAATCATTGAAAGTAACATTATATGTAAGTGGTAATGTTGCATGAGAAGCTGTTGTATGTGTGTGTGCCATGTTATTCTAAATGTATGATATGTGTGTTTGTACCAATTTACCAAACCGAGAAAGAAAGTGCAGCAGAGTGGGACATAGAGGGAAAAAAGAAAAAAAAAGGGGAAAGGGAGTGAGGTGGGGGGGAGGGAGATAATTCTAAACATAATAGAAAAAAAATAGAGAAAATAAAAAAAAGAGAGAGAAAGGCAATCACCAGTGTGAGCCTATAACTTACCGAGACTAGCAGAGCAAGAATTATTAATACATTAATATATACCGAGAATGTTTTATGAAACTATATCTAATCTAATCACCAAGTGTTTATGTAACTATATCTAACCTAATCACCAGTTAGTGAGAAAGAAAGAGAGGAAAAGAAAGTAAATTTTGTACTCATCCTTTTTAGAAGAGCCAGGGCGTGATGTTGGGGTCGCGGTACAATTGTCCGTTCACGAACAGCTTGTCCACGGTGATGACAGCACGAGCTCCCTCCGTCATGAGCCTCCTCCGGACCGGGAAGAGGACTCGGCGACGGTCCAGGATCTCCCGGGGGAGAACTGGTCGTTCACGGAGAACAGCAATCCGCGTAGCTGTGGCCCCCGTCTCCGAACCTGCTCTTTGTGTTTGTAGTGTTCGAATTCAGCAACAATGGGCCTGGGTCTCTGGGCTTCGGATCTTCTTCCTCCTAGGCGATGGACGCGGTGAAACGTGATGGAGTTCGCCATATCTTCCGGAAGTTTTAGGTGGTCCCGGATGAAATCCTGGACGGATTGTTCAGGATCTTCATCAGGTTTCTCCGGGATCCCTGAGAATACCAGGTTGTCCCTCATGGACCGAGATTGAAGGTCTAAAACGGCCTCCTTAAAAGATTTATTCTCATCCTGGAGCCGGCTAAAACCCTCTGACATGGACTTCACCGACTCCTTCAGACTGGTGTTTTCAGCCATCAATTTTTCCACCTGCTGGTTACCATATTCCACCGCTTCTCTTAATGACTGGAATTCCTTGTGCAGGACTTCCACCAGGGATAAACGTGGGAGGCCAAACGGGCGTCGATAGGCCTCAGAATGTCCTCGGTGGTATTTCCTGGAGGAGAGATTGCTCCAGGAGAATCCTCAGGTCGTGACCGCTTCGGCGTGGAAGCAGATGCGCCACCAGACTTCTTCACCATGACTAATCTCTCAAAACACTCGTCTATGAATGGGTATAAAGATTCGCTTTGCTCCAGGTTGGGTTTGTAACTATATAATCTGCCTATAAACTACCCATTCGTTATTTTAATCTGAGTATATAATCGTTTTTAAAGCATTTATTGAAAACGAAAGTATTACCTCGCCATGTTGGATTCTGCTGCCTCGTAGCTTCTCGCGATATTACCACATCTCGTGGTGCGTTCGCTACTGCTGGGAAACCTCGCTCCTGCACAGTGCTTCCTGGTGTCTAGAAGATTCAAATGCATGAATTAGTTTTTCTGCATCAGAGATCCATAGAGGATTTTCCTAATCTTTGCGATATTACGGAGATGGAAAAATGCTTTTTTTAAAACCTGATCATTATGATGTTTAAACGACAAATTAACACAAAGTTTTTGCACAGTAGTACTCCCGTCTAAAGGTGTTGACCAAAAATAATAACTTGTTTTATCGAAATTTAGAAGCAAAAAATTAGTGGACATACGGTCCTTGATGTCCTTAAGACATGCCTGAAGTTTGGCAAACATTTTTCTTTCATCTGACTTTATAGACAAATACAGCTGTTTCATCAGCAGAGCAATGAAAAGTAATTCTGTGATTCTGGATTATACTTCCCAATGGCTGCATGTATAAACTGAACAAGATTAGCCCTAGCACTGTACCCTGCGGAACACCATAACAGACCCTTGACTGTTCTACAGAAACCTCATGTACATGAACAAACTGGAACCTGTCAGATAGATATTATTTAAACCAATGTAGAGCTGTCCCTTTAATCCCAACAACAAGCTCTAACCTGTGCAGTAAAATGCTGATCTACAGTGTCAAAAGCAGCACTGAGGTCCAGTAGAACCAGTATGGACACTAATCCCTTATCTGAGGTCCAGTAGAACCAGTATGGACACTAATCCCTTATATGAGTTCCAGTAGAACCAGTATGGACACTAATCCCTTATCTGAGGTCCAGTAGAACCAGTATGGACACTAATCCCTTATCTGAGGTCCAGTAGAACCAATATGTACACTAATCCCTTATCTGAGGTCCAGTAGAACCAGTATGGACACTAATCCCTTATCTGAGGCCATAAGGAGGTCATTCATAACTCGAACCAGTGCTGTCTCTGTGCTATGATGCATTCTGAACCCTGACTGAAAAACTTCAAACAGATAATTTCTATACAAATGGTCACATAACTACTTTTTCCAGAATTTGAGATACAGATGGATGGATGGATGATAGAAGTTTAACAGTGTATTGTGTTGTCTTTTTTCTGCAGGTTTCTGTACAGAGTTTTGGTGTTTCCTGTCACTGTGGGCTGCAGAGCACAGTAGTACACAGCAGAGTCTGACACATGAAGCTTCTGGATCTTCAGAGGAACTGACTTGTCCTTGATTTCAGCATCAAATCTGTCCTTACTGAACTCTCCAGCATTATCTCCTGTTGTTGAGAAACGTTGCAACATGTATTTTGGATAACTGTTCACTTCTTGTTTGTACCAGAATAAATAGGCGTTCGTGTAAGAACTGGTTTCAAAAGTACAGTTCAGTGTAACTGTGTCTCCTTCAGCAGCAGTGACGTCTCCTGCTGGCTGGATCACTTGGTCTTCTCCTTTACACTCTAAGGAGGAACAGAACGTACAGAAGAAAACATGAATCAATAAAGATGATTGATTGAAGGAGAACAATCCGCATGTGGATGTTTGTATCTTACCAAAGAAAAGAGCAGCAAGAAAAATCCAAAACCGATGATCCATCTGTACAACAAGGTTTAAAGCAACAGGAGAAAGTAGCTGATGTTCAACATTCAGTCTGAGAAGTGTTCTCTTCACAGCAGTAGTTGTTATTGACACAATGATTGATCAGTGCAGAAGTAGTGCTCCGCCCACTTGATGATGTCACCCTCTAGTGGAGAGAAAAAGCTGAGCTCCACCGTTGGAAAAAAGGTTTCCAGCAGCTTGTCAGAGTGACAACTTGTGTTTTTCAGACTCTGTGGGTTCAGTGTCGCTGCAGCAGAGGAGATTAGCATCCACATGTTGTTCTGTAAGTTGAACTTTGAACATTTGTGAATATTAATTTAACTGACCACATGCCGTCTCTCTTTGATTCAATTCAATTCAATTCAATTTTATTTGTATTGCGTCTAATACAACAAAAGTTGTCTCTAGCTTTCCAGAGACCCAGAACATGAACATAAACCCCCAAGCAATTATTACATAAACAATGGCAGGTAGAAACGCCCCTAGTGGGAGAAAAGCCTTAAGCCAAACAGTGGCAAGACAAACTCCCCTTTAGGAGGGAAGAAAACTGGACCAGGACCTGGATCATAAGGGGGGACCCTCCTGCTGAAGGCGTAGGTGTCGGCCAGAGCGTAACCACTCCATCTGTTCATGGCTGGGGCTGTGGGGGTCATTCACTCTTCATTTGAGTTAAAGGACCAGACTTTGTGTCGATGTTTGTGAAGGAGAAATGCTTCTCTGTGGCTCTAATTCAATTCAGTTTAAGATGTTTTTCTGCTGATGAAAATTCGGGAAAAAAAAGATTCTGACCCTGACCGGGGGGTGCACAGGCGGGTGGCACCATTCCCAGGTGTCTATGTCTTATGTTGTCAGTATGAATGGGGGGGATGTTGGACCGTTTCCCACTCCGTCTGGGGGCTCCGGCGGCGCCGGGGGCGCCCGTGGAGGTACGGTGGGGCCCTGGCCCGGCTCGGAGGACCGGCCCCCGTCCACTGGATGGCCGGTGGGGGGACGCGGGTGTCTTATCAGGGCCGGCTTTGCTGGTCCTGCTTCCTGGCTTCGGCCTCCGCTCCCCCTCCTTGCCCCCCTACACGATTCATACACACATAGGCGAAGGGTGGGGGGTCCGGGTCGTGGGGGGCATTGTCCCGCGTGGCCCGGCACTCCCCGCAACCCACCGCCTGCAAGGCGGTGGGTTGCCTTCCTCCTACTTCTCCCCTCTGTGGGGTTGCTGGTGGCCTGGGTTCCGGGTTCTTCCGTGTCGGCCTCTGGTCTCGTGGGTGGCGGGGTTGCTCCCCCCCCTCCCCCACTATAGATACACTTCAGGTGGAGCTTTGTTTGGTTTATTACACACACACACACACATACATACACACACACACATATAGCCACTTAGTCACATATATACACACACACACACACACACACACACACACACACACACACACACACACACACACACACACACACACACACACACACACACGCATGATCATATACATACACGCATACACACGTATAGACATACAGTGTGTATGTCTATACGTGTGTTCACCTGCATGCTTGCTCTGTAGTTTTTGGGGTTAGGTAGCGGTAGCGGTAGCTTAGCTCAGACTGCGATCAGATCTCAAGATTTGGGTCGATTGCTGTTCATGTTTTGGTTGGCTCCGTGCCGGTTTCGTGTTTTGTTTGTGGTTTTTTTGTTGCAGATTTCCAGTGCCTGACGTGTGCTTCCGTGTGTTCCTGCTTCCTGGATTGGCAGTGGATGTCGTCCCCCCCACCACCCCACTCCACCACCCCCACCCCACAAAAAAAAAACGAAAAAAAAAAAAAACACTGGGTTTGTATGTGTATATTTATGTATGTGTACGCATATGTATGCGTATATATATGTATATATATTAAATATATTAATAATGCACATATATACCCCTTTGGTTTCTACCGTCATGGTATCAATCATTAATATGTGTGCAGACAAGGTAAGGAAAAAAAAAAAAAAAAAAAATTGTATAATTCCGTGTGAGCACCACGGATATTGTACCATGCAAAGTCAATGGGATCTGTTGTCGTGATATATACACGGATTATGACATTATTATTATTTATATATTATTCTTTTTTATAGTGGCTAAATTATGAGTTTTTGTCGCGCATGGTACTGTTTGTTACTGTCAGTTTGTAAAAGCATGTTTTTAATGTTGTTTTAGCAGTGTTTTATTGAGGTTTTAATGGGAGCACCATGGATATAGTCAATGGGATCCGTGGTCGTGATATATACACAGATTATGATATTATTATTATTTATATATTATTCTTTGTTATAGTGGCTAAATTATGAGTTTTTGTCGCGCAAGGTACTGTTTGTTACTGTCAGTTTGTAAAAACATGTTTTTAATGCTGTTTTAGCAGTGTTTTATTGAGGTTTTAATGGGAGCACCACTATGCGAAGTCAATGGGATCCGTCACCCGATTTGACTGCTGTCATACCATTGAATGAAGGACAAAACGATAACAATCATCCCATAGATATGGGCCAGTAGGGCCCTACTCTACCTACTAGTAGGCGCAGGAGGCTGTTATCGCCCCTTTTTATGGCTAACCCCATGTTATTAATGCTTGCTATGGAGCTCACACCTCATTATCGCCCCTTTCTATGGCTGACCCCATGTTATTAATGCTCAGTAGGCACAGAAGTTTTGTTATGAAGCTCACACCTCACCTCCCTTTTTTATTTATTTAGCTAGAATTTTAAAACCTGAACGATAGAATTCAACGTAAAATGCCGGATCTTGTCCATTAAAAACAATACTTTTTGGAACATAGTGTAACGACCACAGATAAGATAAGGCCTTGCCCGCCTGGGCAACACATCAGCATTTGGCCGACTGGTTAGTGCAGTTGACTGTGGTCTGGGAGACTGTGGTTCGAGACACGTTCTGGACACGAATTGTTCGCCACAGTATTTTCCTCATTTTGTTAAAATTACACCCTCCTAACCAGCCAGGACGTTTTGGAGGAATCACTGTTGCAGAAGTCATAGAAGTCTGAATTTTTTATATGTTGTTTGGGGGCATCCCCTGAACAGACAGACGTTAGTTTGGTGCAGATCGGACGTGTACTTTTCGATGGGCGGGGCTTTGAAACTTCACCTTTTCCAACATTCGAACGGACGCCGTTGCCACAACATTTGACCAAACCAAGTAAAACTTGACCTGTGGCCTCCATATGGGGCCTTGATTGGGCTTGCCAAGTCTCAACTCTGTGAACCCTCTGCAACGCCAACTAGCTCTGTGGAAGTTGTACAGCCACGGGACCAAAAGATCCTAGCAAAGGGCCTTCTTCATTGCAACATTATATACTAATGGATTAAGACCAATGTACACGTTTATTGAGTCTTACACATTGTGGATGTCCGCGATCACCTCTCTCATAAGTATAACAATATGAACAATATACACTTATATTTAAAACATGAAGCATCACGATCTGATTCCTTCGCTGCAGAAATAAAGACAACTTGTGCCGACGGGATTATCAAGGTGCAAACATTGCAATGTTGACTATATCCGTGGTGCTCCCATTAAAACCTCAATAAAACACTCCTAAAACAGCGTTAAAAAAAACATGCTTTTACAAGGTCCATTTACAAGATGATTCAAACATGATTTTCATTCTAAGCAAAGAAACCAGAAAAGGAGTGAAATACAGTCTGGATCCGTGGTTAATGCAGCAGCTTCAACAAAACTTGAATCCCTGTTCTTAAACTCACCTAGAATGTGAGACAGAAGCAGAAAGAGCTGAAGCAACATGTCTTTGGAGATCTTCAAGGCAGACAAACAGCAGATGAACTATGTTCTTCCACTGCAGGAAAAAGAGGAAGAAATAATCTCATTGATGAGCTGAAGTTCAGCGGGCGGGGCCAATTATCTTCTGACGTGATTTGTTTCACTTCAACTCAACCAATAAAATGGTTTTGTGTTTCCTCATCAGCTCTGTCTCAGATTTTTACTGGTTCATGTCTCTATTCTCTTTGTCATCAGTCCAATGACTCAACCCCCCCTTTGCTCGGGGGTCATGTTCTGGAACTCTGGAAAGCGCCTAGAGACAACTTCTGTTGTAATAGACGCTATATAAGTAAAATTGAACTGAATTGAATTGAAAAATCAACAATCAGAGCTTTAACAGTGTGTGAGGTCCTCTAGTGGATGTTGTGGAGTATTGTGTCGTCTTTGCGCTGCAGGTTTTTGTACAGAGTTTTAGTGTTTCCTGTCACTGTGGGCCTCACAGCACAGTAGTACACAGCAGAGTCTGACACTGCAGCAGAGGAGATCTGCAGATCAAACTCCTTTTTCTGTTTATCATGTGTCAGAGAATATTTTTCTTCTTTATCTGAATAATCTGCAATGAGAAACTTTGGAGATGAACTGGGCTTCTGTTGGTACCAGAAGACAGACTGTACAGATTCAGAATAGTTGCAGGAGAGAGTCACAGTTTCTCCTTCCAAAGTCATCACCTCATCTCTAAAAGGTGTCAGTAAATCTCCAGAGAATCCTGGGAAAAAGAAACAACAACAAAGTGACATTTAGATAAAAATTCTGTATCTTTAAACAAGGTTAAGCTTCTTAAAATAAATAAATTCCAATTTATTTGTTTCATTTGTATCATCTCTCACATCTTTAGAAGACTCACCAGTTTGAAAGGAGACGATCATCAGCCAAACCAAAAGTAGACTCATTTTTTCACTTGAACTGAACAAACAACAGAGAACACAGCTGCTCCTCAGTTCTTACATCAAGCTTTTATGTTTAGATGTGTAGCTCCTCCTCTTGTTGTGGTCTGTTTCCACTCAGGCTGATGGAAGATTCAGAAATGGCAGCGATGCTGCAGTTGTCGTCGTAGTCGTCATCACCACTATTAACTAACTCAACAGACACATGTTCTGTCACAAAGCGTGGTGTTGAGGACCCAAACGCAAGGAGAGAGAGGGAGGCTGGAGGCAGGAGTTCTCAAAAAAACACAAGGGTTTATTCCAAAAGGCAAAAAACAAAAGCACTGCTTGGCAGGATCAAGATAAACTCACGTAAAAACCAGGAGCACATGGAGGGAACAAACAGTACGGACCGACAGGCAACAAAGGAATGACAAGACCAGATATACACAGGGGATAACGAGACACAGGTGCAGACACAATCAGGGCAAAGGGGAAACAGGAGGGACAGAACTGAAACTCAAACTGGGGGGAAGTGTCAAACCCTGACAGTACCCCCCCCTCAAGGGACAGATCCCAGATGTCCCAACAGTCCACACCCAAGGCAGGCGGAGGGGGCCCGGAGGAGGGCCCAAACCACACACGGCCAAAGTTCCGGGGGCCGTCCTCGGGACCGAGCAGACCAGCGAGAGTGTTCCGGGGGCCGTCCTCGGTGCCGGGCAGACCGGCGAGGCAGTTCGGGGGGTCGCCCTTGGGGCGTAACAGGCGGATCCGGGGATCGGTCTGGGGGCTTGGCAAGCTGGTCAGGGGGTCGGTCTGGGGGCTTGGCAGGCTGGTCAGGGGGTCGGTCTGGGGGCTTGGCAGGCTGGTCAGGGGGTCGGTCTGGGGGCTTGGCAGGCTGGTCAGGGGGTCGGTCTGGGGGCTTGGCAGGCTGGTCAGGGGGTCGGTCTGGGACTGCGGCAGGCTGGTCAGGGGGTCGGTCTGGGACTGCGGCAGGCTGGTCAGAGGGTCGGTCTGGGGGCTTGGCAGGCTGGTCAGGAGGTCGGTCTGGGGGCTTGACAGATCCATCCAGGATCGCCTCAGGAACTGGGGCCGACAGGATGCGGGGAGCCGGAACAGGGGCAGACAGGATGCGGGGCGCCGGAACAGTGGCAGACAGGATGCGGGGCGCCGGAACAGGGGCAGACAGGATGCGGGGCGCCGGAACAGGGGCAGACAGGATGCGGGGCGCCGGAACAGGGGCAGACAGGCTGCGGGGCGCCGGAACAGGGGCAGACAGGCTGCGGGGCGCCGGAACAGGGGCAGACAGGCTGAGGGGCGCCGGAACAGGGGCAGACAGGCTGCGGGGCGCCGGAACAGGGGCAGACAGGCTGCGGGGCGCCGGAACAGGGGCAGACAGGCTGCGGGGCGCCGGAACAGGGGCAGACAGGCTGCGGGGCGCCGGAACAGGGGCAGACAGGATGCGGGGCGCCGAAACAGGGGCAGACAGGATGCGGGGAGCCGGCGTCGGGGGGCAGAGGATCCCCGGAGCTGCCCGAGTGGGGACCCGGGTCCGTGGCGCTGGCTGCGGGGGTACCTGGGTCCGAGGCGCAGGCTGCGGGGGTACCCGGGTCCGAGGCGCAGGCTGCGGGGGTACCCGGGTCCGAGGCGCAGGCTGCGGGGGTACCCGGGTCCGAGGCGCAGGCTGTGGGGGGTCCGGGACCATCACCGGAGCAGGGGCCGATGCACTCTCTCCTGCTGGGTCCATGCTGGTCGGTCCGTTCTGTCACAAAGCGTGGTGTTGAGGACCCAAACGCAAGGAGAGAGAGGGAGGCTGGAGGCAGGAGTTCTCAAAAAAACACAAGGGTTTATTCCAAAAGGCAAAAAACAAAAGCACTGCTTGGCAGGATCAAGATAAACTCACGTAAAAACCAGGAGCACATGGAGGGAACAAACAGTACGGACCGACAGGCAACAAAGGAATGACAAGACCAGATATACACAGGGGATAACGAGACACAGGTGCAGACACAATCAGGGCAAAGGGGAAACAGGAGGGACAGAACTGAAACTCAAACTGGGGGGAAGTGTCAAACCCTGACATGTTCAGGACCCGTGCAAAGCAGCTGGCTGAGACATTTTGTAATATCTGCTACCTCTTACGGTGATGAATCCGCCTACAGAGCAGAGGTGCAGAATCTGGTCAGGTGGAGTTCAGAAAACAACCTGTATCTCAACTCCAGAAGAACAAAGAGCAGGCGCCTCATGTACAAAGAGTGCATGGATTTCAACATGAATCTGTGCGTGGAATTCTTGCGTACACAAAAAAAAATTCTGATTCTCAAAACTGTGCGGACGCCCAAATCCACGCATGGTGACAGAGATGTCCGACCTGTCAGCAGCTCCAGCTGAATACATCGTGTTGGTCTGAACCGGAGCAGCTGGTCCAGTTCAGGACAGAGATCCAGAATCCCCTGCTGGTGCGTATCTGGAGTTTTTGTCTGAATTTTCAGATTTCCTTTCTGGATTATTGATCAGCACAGATAAATTCATCATAGTGGGTGATTTTAACATTCATATGGATGTTGAAAGCGATAATCTTACATTAGCCTTCGATTCTCTTCTAGAATCAATGGGTATCTCACAAAAAGTGGATAAACCGACGCACTGTTTTAATCATACTCTCGATCTCGTTCTCACCTACGGTGTTGAAACTGATGGTCTGTTGGTGTCACCTGTAAACTCCCTTTTATCCGACCATTACTTAATAACGTTTGAATTTAATTTTGTTGATGTTGATGTGCAAAATAGGAGGTATTATTTTAGCAGATGTTTGTCTGATGAAGTTATTGTTAAATTTAGGGAGGCCATTGCTTATCTTACGACAGTGCGAAATAGTGATGTAGTCGAGGCCAGTGACCTGGGTTCTACCTCTGCAGATGTTGATTTCCTTGCTAGTAACACTGCTGATTTGTTGCATTCAGCTTTAGATGAAGTTGCTCCTTTGAAAAGGAGGGTTTCTAGCCACAGGAGCTTAACTCCCTGGTATAATTCAGATATCCGCATGTTGAAACAAAACGTGCGTAAAATGGAAAGGAAGTGGTACTCTTGTAGGTCTGTAGACTCTCATCGTGAATGGAAAGATATTCTAATAGTATATAAAAAAGCCATTCGCAAAGCCAGAACAGCTTATTATTCAACGTTGATAGAGGATAACAAAAGTAACCCACGTTTTCTGTTCAGCACTGTAGCCAGGCTGACAAAGAGTCACAACTCTGTTGAGCCGTGCATTCCTGCAGCTCTCAGTAGTGAGGACTTTATGGGCTTCTTCAACAGTAAAATCGCGAGAATTAGAGAAGAAATCAACCAGCCGGTTGTAGGTGTTTCTTCAGCTTTAGCGACTTCCCTAGGCTCTGACTTGTCTCTAGACTGTTTTGATCCTATAGACCTCCCTGAGCTGACTTCACTCGTTAATAGAGCTAAGTCAACCACATGTATGTTAGACCCCATCCCGACTCGACTATTCAAACATATTTTTTCTCTTATTGGTACGACAATACTGGACCAAATTAACTTATCCCTAAGTTTAGGATATGTACCACAGGTTTTCAAAGTCGCAGTAATTAAACCTTTACTTAAAAAACCTTCTCTTGACCCAGACACCTTAGCTAATTATAGACCAATTTCCAACCTTCCATTTGTGTCTAAAATTCTGGAAAAGGCAGTTTCAAGCCAGTTATGTGACTATTTGTATAGAAATGATCTGTTTGAAGTCTTTCAGTCAGGGTTCAGAATGCATCATAGCACAGAGACAGCACTTGTTCGAGTCACGAATGACCTCCTTATGGCCTCAGATAAGGGATTAGTGTCCATACTGGTTCTACTGGACCTCAGTGCTGCTTTTGACACTATAGATCATGGCATTTTACTGCACAGGTTAGAGCATGTTGTTGGGATTAAAGGGACAGCTCTATGTTGGTTTAAATCATACCTATCTGACAGGTTCCAGTTTGTTCATGTACATGAGGTTTCTTCAGAACAGTCAAGGGTCTGTTATGGTGTTCCGCAGGGTTCAGTGCTAGGGCCAATCTTGTTCAGTTTATACATGCAGCCGTTGGGAAGTATAATCCAGAATCACGGCATACACTTTCATTGTTATGCTGATGATACGCAGCTCTATTTGTCTATGAAGCCGGATGAAACAGCACCGTTAGTTAAACTTCAGGCATGTCTTAGGGACATCAAGGACTGGATGTCCAGAAATTTCCTGCTTCTAAATTCAGATAAAACAGAGGTTATCATTCTTGGTCCAGAGCATCTTAGGAAGGGATTAGATGGTGTTGCGATGGCTTCCAGTGCAACTGTGAGAAATCTTGGTGTTATTTTCAATCAGGATTTGTCGTTTAAACCATATGTCAATCAGGTTTGTAAAATAGCCTTTTTCCATCTCCGTAATATTGCAAAGATTAGGAAAATCCTCTCACAGAGTGATGCAGAAAAACTAGTTCATGCGTTTGTATCTTCTAGACTAGATTACTGTAATGTGTTGTTAGCAGGATGTCCAAGTAATTTGCTGAATAGGCTCCAGCTGATCCAAAATGCAGCAGCACGAGTACTGACAGGAATTAGCAGGAGAGACCACGTCTCTCCAGTGTTAGCGTCGCTCCATTGGTTACCCGTAAAATTCAGAATCCAATTTAAAATTGTATTACTTGCGTATAAAGCCCAAAACGGCTTAGCTCCGCATTATTTGCAAGACCTGATAGTGCCTTATGTTCCTGTCAGAGCTCTCCGTTCTCAGAGTGCAGGTTTACTTGTAGTTCCTAGAGTATCTAAATGTAGATTTGGAGGGCGGGCGTTCTGCTATCAGGCGCCACTACTATGGAACCAACTTCCAATCTGGGTTAAGGGGGCTGACACCACCTCCACCTTTAAAACTAAACTTAAAACATTTCTGTTTAGTAAAGCCTATAGTTAGTGTTTAGTAAACCTCTAGCTGGTGTTGGTAAATCTCTAGGTAGTGTAAACTTTAGTGTGTCAGAGTCGCTCCTGTGGTTTCTTGTGCTGGCCCCCCCTTCTCCTCCCTTTTCTCTCTTTTGTCCATTTTGCAGCATCCTTTGCCGGGCACCGGAACCTGCAGGTGGTCGTGGGTGGCTTGTAGCTTGCATTACGGAGCACAAGTCTTTCCCCGACCCTGCACCCCAACCTGGGACTTGCTGATTGGGCCGGAGCTTCGGGAGCTGCGTGCTGGCCTGCGGTCCCCACCCCTGGTCATCCCGTTGCTGGCCCCCCCTTCTCCTCCCTTTTCTCTCTTTTGTCCTGCAGGTGGCCGTGGGTGGCTTGTAGCTTGCATTACGGAGCACAAGTCTTTTCCTGACCCTGCACCCCAACCTGGGACTTGCTGATTGGGCCGGAGCTTCGGGAGCTGTGTGCTGGCCTGCGGTCCCCACCCCCGGTCATCCCGTTGCTGCTTCCACCTGCCTGCTGTGCTGTTGCCGTCCCTGACCCACCAGTCTGGCCCTCGGCAGGAGGGTCCCCCCTGATGAGCCTGGTCCTGCTCAAGGTTTCTTCCCTCCTAAAGGGGAGTTTTTCCTTGCCACTGTTTGGCTTAAGGTTTTTCTCCCACTAGGGGAGTTTTTACCTGCCATTGTTTATGTAATAACTGCTCGGGGGTCATGTTCTGGGTATGGGTCTCTGTAAAGCGTCTAGAGACAACTCTGTTGTATTAAACGCTATATAAATAAAATTGAATTGAATTGAAATTGAAAGATCCTCTTGGTACCTAAACCAGCTGATGGTCCAGTCTTAGTCCTGGACCAGCAGGTCCAGACTAAACCAGCTGATGGTCCAGTCTTAGTCCTGGACCAGCAGATCCAGACTAAACCAGCTGATGGTCCAGTCTTAGTCCTGGACCAGCAGGTCGGTGTGATCTGATCATCAGCAGGTTCCTCTAACGGAGCCAAAGCTCCATCAGGATTTGCAGGTTCCATCGTTGAGCTCCTTTAGTTGTTTGTTCAGATCATGTGGTTGATTGTGAGATTGTTGCAGCTCCATTCTTGTGTAACTTATCTGGTGATGTGGGGACTGTCGTGTCCTTCACGTGGTCGTGAACTTATTGCTGACGTCACGTTTCCTCATATTCTGGACTTCACTGCATCACCAGTGAGTGTCACCAACGGACAAAACCTCAGAAAAGTGCGTACGCCAGACATGATGTGTGCGTGAAACACCGCAACTTTCTATGTTCAAATACATTTTCGAACATCCGACCGTGAGGATAAAAAGTGGCGTACGCATGTTTTTTGTGTGCACGTTTCAAACATGAGGCCCCAGATGTTAAAAAAATCGTTAAAAACCGGTCTTATTGTTGATTGGCAAAACTTCACTTCTGCACGGAATAAAGTAACATCTGCCCTACGGAAAGCTAAATCAATTTTTTTTCTTAACATAATCGAGAATGCTAAAGGAAATTCCCAAAAGGTGTGGAAGGAAATCCATAACCTATCGGGTCGGCAGACAAAACATAATACTAAAGGAATGGAGTTAAATATAAACAACCAATTAGTAAGAGATCCTGTCACCCTGGCTGAAGAATTTAACTCGTTTTTTATTAAGTCTATTCAAGAAATATCCGGCCTGTTCACTGCTCCTGATTGTGTTTCTCACCCTGTCAATCATGAACAGCAAGTTTTTAACATAGCTGAGTTCTCTGAAATAGAAGTTCTAAGAATTATTAGCGCTCTTAATAAATCCAGTGCCAAGGATGAATATGGCCTTGATACAAATTTCTTAATACGCAGCAAGGAGTCTCTTGCCTGTCCCATCACTCAGCTAATAAATCTCTATCAAATATTCTATTGTCCCATGTAACTGGAAGGTGAGTGTAGTGTGGAAAACTCCCTGCTGCAGTCAGCGTTGGGACGTCAGCGACGTCAGCGGTGACGTGCCGCGCACCTGCGCACATTCATTGACTTTCACTTTGAAATCCTTTATTCTTTGTGTGTACGTGTGCGTTAATGACGATGTAAGTACATCATTTTATGTCCGTATTTATGTTGTTATCTCATCCGCTGGTGTTATTTACATGTTGTTTAGTCCGGTAACCGTGAACTTTGGTTTTACCGCGAGCTCCTATTCATTTCTATGGAGAAATGCCCGTTTCCTAAATGTTCTGCTAAATGCTTATTTCTTAGTTTAGAAAGTAATGAATGGTCGGGTTTGAGAGTGCTTTAGTAGTATTTTCGACCTGTGGTATTATTTCTAGCTTTCCGTTAATGTTTGAGGCATTTATTTAGCTTCTAAATGTTGCATTGGTCGCGTCTATGGTGCCATGCGCTGTTCACGTGAACAGTCGTCTTTCTAGACATGCCGGAGGCAAACACCGCTTTTGCCATTTGTGGTCTTAGATTGCCACCTTGTGGTCAGCAAGTGTATTGCACTTGATTTCTCTGTATTAAGCCCATGAGTGCCTCGTTTTCACTTATATTATTCTGATAGCCCTTGCCACTTGCAGTAATTCGGTTTCCTTCACATTAATGTTGTGTAAGGGACTCAGAAAATGGGTTTTAATATAAAACAGTTGCCCACCCCATTTTTGTTTTTGGGTTGTTTTGTTGAGAGCTGAACTGGCTGGACGGACTCGCATACAGCGGGAAGTTACCCTTCCGAGTCAGTAGATGGCGCTCGAGCGCTTCTGTGGGTCGTACCGAGAGAAGAAATCCACAAGCCAACGGAGCGCCAGAAATAAAATGGCGTTGGCTTTGTGAAGACGTTAACTCGTCGTTTCTCTCATTATTAATCCACAGGTACGTAAAGTTACAGTTTAGTTGGTTATGTTTCACATTGAATGGTTTACCATTTGGAAACGTGATATTGTTTAAATATAAACGTATATTGTTTAAATGTGAGCTTATATTGTTTAAATGTGAGTTTATATTGAAACTTGAGCTTACATTGTTTAAATGTGAGTTTATATTGTGTAAATGTGAGTTTATATTGTGTAAATGTGAGTTTATATTGTTTAAATGTGAGTTTATATTCTTTAAATATGTGTTTTAGTCATGGGACAGTTTATTACTTTTTGTGAATTATTTATTTTATTTTGCACATTTTCATTTAATTTACTTTTGATGAACATTATTGACTGATTGAATAACAGAAATAAAATGGCGTTGGCTTTGTGAAGACGTTAACCCGTCGTTTCTCTCATTATTAATCCACAGTGATCTCCATCCTGTGTATTACATGAACCGGTCCAGATACCCCTAGATCTGGAGCCGGTTACATTTGGGGGCTCGTCCTGGGATTGGATTCTGATACTACACCGCTGCGAGTGTGTGCTTATTGTGACAACGTGATTCTGCGCTGAAGGCTTCAGGGAAGGCTGCTGTGAGTGCGGCATCCAGAGAGCAAGAACAGCAGGTGTTACGTCACGATGACCACGGTACCTCCACGGCGAGTGCTGATCGTCCAGATCCAAAAAAGACTTTCTGATTTGAGTCTCACCCAGTTGCAGACTGTTGCCAGTTCGATTGATGACGGCACACAGACTGAAAATGTCGAAGACCTAAGTGAACCAGAACTTTATGAACTGATAGTCGAGTACATTCGAGGTGACAAGTTGAGAGCGCTCGAAGATCAAGGCTTGAGTCAACTCCTCCATTTGGAAGACCTGCTCACTGACCTGCTATGCAACCCAGATGCTGGTGGAACTGCAGGAGATGACACAGCGCCTCGTTGGGTAGAGAAATCGCCAGCTCAGCAGCTTGAAGACACTTCACCAACTGCCGATTTGGACAAACAATCAACAGCAACCACCCGAGGTAAAGACATTGTTGCCCACCCACACACCACCTACAGTGACCTTTCCACCAAAACTTTCATGGAGGACAGAGACACCTACGCACCAGCCAACGACCTTACCACATCGATGCCGGCCAAATCCAGCCTCGCGGCCACAGGTGGTACACCTTCGGGTAGGATGAGTACTTCCTCCACTGATCAAGTGATGAAATTGACTGATGTAGCTGCTCTGTTGCCACGTAGAGAGTTTAAGTTGCATGGAGGTCAAATCTCTGATGTTGGTTCAGATATGTCATACAGTTGTCTTTGTAGACAAATTGATGATGGGTTACAAAAGGGTTACAGTGAATCTGAGGTTATGAGAACAGTACTTAAAATCACTAAACCTGGTACATTCAGGGATATGTTAACGAGTAGAGATGATCTTACAGTTGATGGTTTAAAGAGGTTTCTCCGCTCCCACATTAGGGACAAAAATGCCACTGAGCTCTTCCAAGAGTTGAGCAGCGCCAGACAGCAAGACAGAGAGAGCCCGCAGCAGTTTCTCTACAGAGTTATGGGTTTACAGCAGAGAGTTCTTTTTGAGTCACAACAATCTGATGCAGGTTTTACTTATGACAGGAAGCTGGTCCAGGGTACTTTTCTTCACACCCTCTACCAAGGGTTAAATGAAAGAAATAGTCATGTTAGACACGACCTTAAGCCCTTCCTCACAGACAAACAGGTCAGTGATGATCTCCTCTTAGAACAGATCACTAAATCCACAAGTGAGGAGGAAGGGAGGTTAAAGCGTCTGAGCACAGGAGTTAAAAGCAGACCAGTAACTGTGAGTGCAGCCCAACATGACAGTACTGACCAGTCTAACCTGACCAAACAGACTAAAGTTGACATTGAGTTACAAGCCAATCGTGCTGCTATTAATGAGCTGACTGCACAAGTGTCCTCACTAACGAAGCACCTGGCCCAGATGGTAAAACCTATTGAAAGCACGACAGCTGGAAGTCTTAAGGCACCCATCACTCATCCCCAGCCACCAGCCACTCAGATAAGGGGCAGGTGTAATGACTGTGTACAAAGTGGCAATGTGAATTCTCCCCACTGCTTTAGTTGTGGCCAGGCGGGACACCGAGCCATTGGCTGCCTGCAGAAAAAGTTGTCGGGAAACGGGAAGAGGTTACTGGAAAGGGGCAGCCAGTGACCTCCAACAGTGAGAAGCCCTGTGTGAAGACCAAAGCCGTAAAGTACTTTCAGTCCAACACACCACGTCAGCCAATTACAAAAACACGGGTGGCCCAGCTTATTGGGAAGCGTTGTATGGTTTCCTGCTCAGTCAATGGCATTCCGCACCGAATGCTGCTAGATTCAGGGGCAATGGTGACAATGGTGGGGAGAGCTTGGCTTGAGGAAGCACTACCTAATGTTGAAATTCAGCCGCTTGATACTTTACTTGATCAATGCTTCCTTGAAATATCTGCAGCTAATGGTACTGAAGTTCTGTATGATGGATGGGCTGAATTAGATCTCAAGATCGGTAGCACTAATCAGGGACAGGTGACTATTAAAGTGCCAGCTCTGGTCATTCAAAGTTGTACTTGCTCTTTACTAGGTAGTAATGTCATTGTAGAGATAATTAAAGAAAATAAAGAACAGGGTGGTTTACATGATATTACTGCAATCTTAAAGGAGGCTTTGAGTGTTTCAGAGAGCACAGTAGAAACACTAGTTTCAGTCCTCACGATAATGTCAGCTGATGAGACATCATCCCAGTGCAATGTGAAAGTTGGAAGGAAAGGCATAACCATCCCTGCGGGACAAATTTGTGAAGTTAGGTGCAGGGTCAGGGGTTGGCCAGGGGGTGGTACATTGTTGTTTGAGCCCAATCCAGAGAATAAGTGCCCCGAGGGGTTAGAGCTCTTTTCAGCCCTTGTAGACGTTCCTAGTGGGTCATCAAAATGTGCTAAAATTCCAATCCAAAACACCACCAAACATGATATCTATCTATCACAGCGAACAGTTCTTGGCACCGTGGTGGAGGTTATGGAGGTAAAACCAGTTCAGTGTCCTCCTTGGAGACCTGATTCTATGGCCCCACCATCTGCCCAAGCATGCTCAGTTCAGTTAAGCACAGACAAACAGGCTGATGCAGAAAAAAGGAAAGATGGAGACACAGAACCACAAACAGCAAAAGGTAAATGGCCTCCCCCTGTTGACTTATCACATCTCAGTGAAGACGAACAGCAGATAGCCAAAGACATGTTGTTCAGTGAGTCAGAGGTGTTTGCAAAGGATGACACAGACATAGGTTGCATCCCAAACCTGCAACTAAAGATCCACTTAACAGATGAAATACCAGTTCAAAAGTCCTACAATGCCATTCCGAAGCCTCTTTACAGAGAAGTAAAGGAATATGTGCAAAAGCTGCTCGACCATGGATGGATCAGAAAATCCACGTCACCATACTCGTCCTCTGTGGTCTGTGTTAGAAAAAAAGACATGAGTTTACGATTATGTGTTGACTTTCGTGGAGTGAACAGTAAAACAGTCCCTGATCGCCACCCCCTTCCCCGCATACAGAACCTGCTGGATAATCTTGGGGGGTACTCATGGTTCTCCATACTCGACCAAGGTAGTGCATACCACCAGGGCTTTGTCGATGAGTCCTCCAGACATCTGACAGCTTTTAGCACTCCTTGGGGGCTGTATGAGTGGAACCGCCTCCCATTTGGCCTGACCAATGCCCCGGCAGCATTTCAGAGATGCATGGAGGGTGTCCTTGACGGTCTGAGGGATGAATGTTGTTCCCCATATTTGGACGACATACTCTGTTTTTCCAAAACATTCCAGGAACATATTGCAGATCTTAGAAGGGTTTTCCGTCGCTTGCAGGAGCATGGTGTTAAGCTACGCCCAAAAAAGTGTGAGCTATTCAGGCGTCAAGTAAGATATGTTGGGCGCCTAGTCACAAGTGAAGGGGTTCAGATAGATCCTAAAGATCTAGAGGCAGTGCTCCAGTTGAAGGAGAGGGAACCAAAAAATGTTGGGGAGGTTCGTGCTCTTCTAGGGTTCTTGGGGTACTATCGATCGTTCATTCAGGACTTCTCCCGAATAGCCTGACCGTTGTTTAAACTCCAAGACAGTCCTGTGGCGTGCGATGGAAAACCTATGACACCTCGGACCACCAAAACCACTCAGAAAAACAATAAATCTGGCCAGGTGCCATCTCGGACACCCATCCAATGGACTCCCGAACATAGTGCTATAGTATCTCGCCTTGTTGACATGTTGACCAACCCACCCATTTTGGCCTACCCTGACTTTAATTTGCCGTTCACATTACACACCGACGCATCTAAAGATGGCCTAGGGGCGGTGCTTTATCAGGAACAGGGGAGTAAGCTACGTGTTATCGCTTACGGTTCGGTGACGCTCACGCCGGCTTAAAAAAATTATCACCTTCATTCAAGCAAGCTTGAATTCCTCGCATTAAAATGGGCAATTTGCGATAAGTTTAGGGATTATCTTTACTATGCGCCCACGTTTACTGTTTATACAGACAATAATCCCCTGACTTATGTTTTGTCCACGGCCAAATTGAATGCAGTCGGCCACCGCTGGGTTGGCGAGTTAGCTGATTTTCATTTCAATATCAGATACAGGCCAGGCAAGGCGAATATTGATGCTGGCCACCTGTCGCGTTATCCAATGAGGCTCCATGAGCACATTCAGGATTATACGGAGGTTATGCCCCCCGATGTTGTCTCCGCCATATGGCAGGGGGACAAGGCGATGAGAGATGAAGATGTGCCATGGTTGGCAGCATTGCAGCTGGATACCAGTGACGACAACTCACCTTCCACTAGTATACCTCTGTTCACTCCAGAGGACATACAGTCCGCCCAGGAGAGGGATACATCTATCTGTGAGGTGATGAAACTGAAACGGGAGGGATGGAAACCTAATGATAAAGACAAGAGACAAATGGGACCAGAAACACGGAGACTGATACATGAGTGGAGCAGACTCAGGTTGGACAAGGACATTCTGTACAGGCAGACAGGACAACATAAACAACTTGTTCTCCCCAGTACACTTAAGTCGACTGTGCTCAAACATCTGCATAATGACATGGGGCATGTGGGGGCAGATAAAGTAATTCACCTGGCGAGACAGAGGTTTTACTGGCCCTTCATGCAGCGAGAAATTGAAGACTATGTCATTCGTCAGTGCGCGTGCATTAAGCAGAAACGACCCACCATCCCAGAGAAAGCACCAATGGGTTCGATTACAACAAGTGCCCCTTTTGAACTCATCTCTGTGGACTACTTGCACCTCGAACCGAGTAAAGGAGGTTACGAATACATTTTAGTACTTGTAGATCACTTTACTCGTTTCGCGCAAGCTTATCCAACTAAGAACAAATCAGGCAAAACAGCAGCTGAGAAAATTTTCTCTGACTTTATCCCGCGCTTCGGGTACCCCCAGAAATTACATCATGATCAGGGCCGGGAGTTTGAGAACACCTTATTCCAACGACTCCAACAGCTGGCGGGGATTAGCCATTCTCGAACAACCCCCTATCATCCACAGGGGAACCCTGTTGAGCGCCTGAACAGAACCCTTCTCCAGATGCTCCGCACACTGCAGGAGGAGAAGAAAGCAGAATGGAAAGACCACCTTCCCCATATAGTCCATGCTTATAATGTTACCAAACACAAAGCAACAGGCTATTCACCTTTCTTCCTCCTTTTTGGCAGAGCCCCGCGGTTGCCAATCGATTCGTTGTTTAATCTGGAACCTGAGCAGCAGTCGCAGACTGGACAGGAATATGCTAGAAAATGGGCTTCTCGGATGCAGGAGGCATATAAGATTGCCTCAGACAATAGCAAAAACAGCTCCCTGAAAGGAAAAGAACGCTATGATCGAGGTGTAAGGGGATCGTGTTGCAACCTGGTGATCATGTCCTTATCAGAAACTTGTCTGAGAGGGGTGGCCCGGGAAAACTTTGTGCGTACTGGGAAAACAAGATTCACCGTGTTATCGAGAGACTGGGAGATGGGCCTGTATACAGAGTTCAAGCTGATACAGGAGACCGAACCCTTCGAGTACTGCACCGTAATCTCCTCCTACCTGTGAACGACCTACCATTGGAACATAATGAAAAGACTAGTCATACACACAAGACACGAACTAGACAGAGGAACCCTCACACACACACACAGATGGCTGAACAAGATGCCAGTGATTCTGCTGAGGAGGAGGAGGAGAATTATTCATATAGCTTCCGACACTTACCTGTGTATGGCAGGGGAGCAGTCAAACCACGACCACCTCCACTGGAGCCACACAGTCGGCTGAGTGCTGTGGCCCCCTGAATATCAGCCCAGGGGTCAAGGCCCCAACCAGCAACAAAATGAACCTGCTGTGATGCCAGAATTGGTACATGCACCGACAGAAGCTCAGGCGCCCTCATTGGAGGAATCTCAGGAACCCTTACAGCAAAATGATGCTGGGGCTTATGAGAGTATGGAGGAGTGCAGGGCTACTGAACAAATCTCAGAGTCAGAGGAGGAACTGTCGTTGAGACGGTCTACTCGAGCAGCAAAGCCCAGAGCTGTGTTCACATATGAACATTTAGGGCAGCCCACTTACCAACCATGGGATGTTTGCATGTGTGCCTTACCCCATCCCGGCTTATCCAGCAACCCCTGGAGCCTGTTACTTCCCCCCCCCAAGCAGTGTGGACGTGTTAGGTACATGACATAAGACTGGACTGGCCAAACGACTTTTTTTATGAAGCAGTTCCCAGACTATGTTGCTTTTTCTCATTTGACTATTGGACATTCTGTTAGTTTCGCTGTAGATGTCCGGAGACATCTTTTGAAGCGGGGGAGAGTGTAAGGGACTCAGAAAATGGGTTTTAATATAAAACAGTTGCCCCCCCCCCCCCATTTTTGTTTTTGGGTTGTTTTGTTGAGAGCTGAACTGGCTGGACGGACTCGCATACAGCGGGAAGTTACCCTTCCGAGTCAGTAGATGGCGCTCGAGCGCTTCTGTGGGTCATACCGAGAGAAGAAATCCACAAGCCAACGGAGCGCCAGAAATAAAATGGCGTTGGCTTTGTGAAGACGTTAACTCGTCGTTTCTCTCATTATTAATCCACAGGTACGTAAAGTTACAGTTTAGTTGGTTATGTTTCACATTGAATGGTTTACCATTTGGAAACGTGATATTGTTTAAATATAAACGTATATTGTTTAAATGTGAGCTTATATTGTTTAAATGTGAGTTTATATTGAAACTTGAGCTTATATTGTTTAAATGTGAGCTTATATTGTTTAAATGTGAGTTTATATTGTGTAAATGTGAGTTTATATTCTTTAAATATGTGTTTTAGTCATGGGACAAAGCCAGTTTATTACTTTTTGTGAATTATTTATTTTATTTTGCACATTTCATTTAATTTACTTTTGATTAACATTATTTACTGATTGAATAACAGAAATAAAATGGCGTTGGCTTTGTGAAGATGTTAACCCGTCGTTTCTCTCATTATTAATCCACAGTGATCTCCATCTTGTGTATTACATGAACCGGTCCAGATACCCCTAGATCTGGAGCCGGTTACAGTTGCTTAGGTGCAATTATATTAATAGGTATATTGTTAATGTAACATAATGTGTATATTTGATTTCCTAATTATAACGAAACTGTATATTCTGCATGTTTTATTATATTGTAGAATTTGGCTGTATAGTTTCTAATTACCCTTTCTGTGTATGTTTATTCACAGAAACCACACATTCTGTAATTCACACAAATACCTTCAATCACTTTGATGTCTGCAATCAATAAATGCCTAACTATCACCCGAAGTTGCAGCTGTTCTCTAACCGGAGCACATAGTCAGTGAGGGGGCGACTAGCCATTAACGTACACGTCGGTCACATGTAGTAATCCCTATTTTCAAATCCGGAAGCACATCTGAGCTTAATAACTATAGACCAGTCAGTATTCTTCCAGTAATTTCCAAAGTTATTGAAAAATGGGTAGCGAAACAGTTAATAAATCACCTTAATAGTGGACCTACAGCATTGCATCCAATGCAGTTTGTTTTCCGGGCTCATCATTCAACAGAATCTGCCATAACTATGTTTGTGGAAAAGACTAAAGGTCTCCTTAATAGATGCGGCTGTGTGGGAGCCGTTTTCCTACAGTAGACCTCAAGAGGGCCTTTGACATCGTTGACCACGACGTACTGCTGACAAAACTGTCAATGTCTCTGCTATGTTGTGATTAACGGTGCCAAATCCACATACCTAAACTGTCCAGTAGGGGTCCCCCAAGGATCAGTCCTTGGTACCCTTTTATTTTCTGTCTATATTAATGACTTTTTTGATTGCTGTGATAATGTTCATGCCCAGCTTTACGCAGATAACGCGGCTATTTTTGTCCCCGCAAAAAACACCACAGAGGCTGCCTAGATTCTGACCTCGGCAATGACGAAGGTTCAGGACTGGCTGGAAAACTCATGCCTTTCCCTAAATGTTAAAAAAGTGTCTGTATGTTTTTCGCCAAACAGCCTAAACCTAAAACTGTCTGTTCGGGCGTGTTTCTGAGAGGAGAGGAGCTTGCTCTGGTAAATGAGTTCAGGTATCTTGGATTCGTCCTCGACTCAACTCTCTCATTTAAGAAACACATCAAAAAGGTGACAAAGTCGGTCAAATATAATCTAGCTAATTTCAGACAAATAAGGAATTCACTGTCCACTACTGCAGCTCTCATGTTTTTACACTGTATGATTCTTTCTCATATCGGTTACTGTTTTACAAGCTGGGCACTGGAATGTTCTACAGCACTTAAACCGATAGAGTCACTCTATAAAAAAGCCTTAGACACTGGATAAAAAAACATACTACTATCACATCTGTCATATCCTCATAAAGTATGATTTTCTAAGCTTTTATAGTTATAGAGTTTTCAAATTTGCTTGTTTTATCCAAAGAAGCCTACATGGTCTAGCCCTGCCACCTCTGAGGGAATTTCTTAAAAAAAGGTCTGTCAAAGGCATGAAAACCAGGGCCTGCGACAGAGGAGATGTTGAGATTCCCTGCAGGCGCACTGCGTTCAGCAGGAATGTTCTATCCATCTTGGGGAGGGGGTGTATTGGAATAGCCTTCCTACCACTATTAGAGACAGCTCTACTTTACCCTCTTTTAAAGCAAAACTTAAAATATGGCTGAGGGAAAACCACAGGTTTGAACATTAATTGGGTTATTAGAATAAATTTTACTTTGTAACTGTAATTGATAACTGTATTTCTAATGTTTTTTTTGGTTTTTTTTTCTTCTCTTCTCTGGGGGGGTGTTGCTGGTGATAAACAGTCCTGTCGTGACCCGGTTACAGTATCATTACATACTTTCAGTATGTATACAAATGTACAATGGTCCATACATAATAACAAATATGTAAGTTATAATGTCAACTTGTGCAATAACATCAGCACACACATGTCAGTGTGTGCCAGAAAAGTGCAATAAGGCATGTGCAATAGGCATTAGCACTTTACAAATCCAAGCATTAAAGCACTTTAAAGAAGCAGTGGGGTGATGTGTATTCTGCATCAGCACTTTACAAACTCTTTCACTTAAAGGTGACCTATTATGGCATTTAATGTATATTTTAAACAGGCCTTGAATGTCTTAAAAACAATCTAAAGCTTGTTTTTTCTACATAAATCAGAAATCCAGCCTGTGGGCCCTGTCACTAGTTTTACCGCTTCTAACCCCTTTTTCTGTGCCTCATTCTAAGGGAAGGGGGGGGGGGGGGGGGTATGATAATGAGGCTCTGCGCTGATTGGCTCCCTGAATGACGTGTAGCAGGGGAGGAGAATAAACCTCGCTCCGCCAGAGCAGCCCCAGCCTGTAAATTATCACAACACTGAATTTTCACAAATGGAAACTTTATTGTTAAAAAAATAAAATATGAGTTGTATATAAATAACATTTATGCACTATTTCAGCCGGATCTGCCCGGAGCCACGCCGGGCGCCCGGGAGCAGCGCTGCTGGAGCAGCGCGCATCACTGCGGCTTTAACGGGGGAATCTGACCGGTTCCGACCGGCCGGGACCGCAGGAACCGGCCTGGACTGGTAGCAGGGACTCCCGGGGACCGACCAGCGGAATTTCAGCCGGATCTGCCCGGCGGATGCTGCGCGACGGGCGCCGCAACCCCACGGCGGGCGCACAGATCCGCTCCGGGGCGCATCCGCGGCGCATCGCCCGTTACCGGGGATCAAACCGACAGATTTGCCTGAAAATCTCGGAGGGTGAAGCTGGTCCGACCTGGGACGGACCCCCGAGGACCCAGCTCCCAAACCACCCGGGAACCTGGATGATTTAACCCGGATCCGCTCCGCCGCGGCGCCGCGTCCGACTGGCTGAAGGAAGCACTGCTCCAGCCTGCGGAGAGAGCTGGTTGTGGGCGTGGTTTCAGCAGCGGAGGCTGAACCTATGGAAATCTGCTCCCGTCGTGACGTCACGACGGGAGCAGATTTTAATCGGCTCAAAAAAAACCACGTGACACTGGGGGACTCTGTCCGGCGGGGGTCAGAGAGCTTGCAGAAATTCATGGTATTTTGTCTCCCCTGTGCTGGCAGGGTGAGGGAAGACCACTTTATATATGTTAAAACAAGAAAAAACGTGTTTTTCATAATAGGTCCCCTTTAAGCACTTAGCACTTTAACTTTACGGTCAGTTAATTACTGGTCTATCAATTGCATTGTATTGCTTAAAGGGGACATATTATGGCATTTAATGTATATTTTAAACAGGCCTTGAATGTCTTAAAAACAATCTAAAGCTGTTTTTTTTCTACATAAATCAGAAATCCAGTCTCTGGGCCATGTTTTTATTTTTTCCGCTTCTAAAGCCTTTTTCTGTGATTCATTTTCAGGGCGGGGGGGGCTATGATAATGAGGCTCTGCGCTGATTGGCTGCTTGAATGACGTGTAGCAGGGGAGGAGACAAAGCGTCGCTCCGGGCAGAAGAGCAGCGGCTGCGTAGCAAAGCGTGTCCACGGTTCTGCGTTAAATCCACACGTACCCTACGCCGTAGGCTCTGCGTTGGTGTAACGTGGAACCATAAATAAGCCTTAGTCACCTCGTCTTCAAACAGGAAGATTGAATTTAATTCTAAACAGTTACACCACAGTTATTTACTCCGATTCCTCATCATTTCACTTCTTATGTTACAAGACAAATTAATCATGTTAACTGTAAAGAAATCACAACACTGAATTTTCACAAATGGCAACTTTATTGTTAAAATATATAAATAAAATGTATGCACTAGTGCTGGCTCAAGGAAGGACCGCGCGTCTTCTGAATGTGAACAGCTCCAGGTGCTTGAAAGATCTGAAACCACAGAAGAAAAATGTATTACGGTACTAATAGAGCCCCGAGCCCGGGGCTCCTCGACGGTCCGGTCCGTGAGCCGCCCCCACAGCTCCGTATGCGGCGCCGGGGCTCCGGAGCTAAGCTAAATACTTAGCCCATGCAAAGATCATACAAATATAAATAACATTAAAAAAAAGGAACTTACCGCTGACTCGTGTGCAGTTACCAGGTCCGTGCTGTGGGAACTGATCCTTTTATGAGGGTAAATGTCGATGCAAAATCTAATTTCTACTCTCCCTCGCTGTTCAAACAGCCACCGCTTCTGAACAATAGCGGAAGCTCGAGCCGACGGAGAGAGCTGGTTGTGGGCGTGGTTTCAGCAGCGGAGGCCGAACCTCTGCGCCTCGGGTGATGTCACCATAGGCGCACATTCTCATCGGCTCAAAAAAATCACGTGATACTGGGGGATTCTGTAAGGCGGGGGTCAGAGAGCTTGCAGAAATTCATGGTATTTTGTCTCCTCTGTGCTGGCAGGGTGAGGGGAGACCACTTTATATATGTTAAAACAAGAAAAAACGTGTTTTTCATAATATGTCCCCTTTAATGATTTTTATCTAGCTCAGTCGTATCTTTTAATGTTGTGTTTTTGTTGGTATGGATGTCATATCTTGTCTCCTTTGTCTGCTGGTGTCCTATTCTGTGACTGGCATTAATTTGCCGCAGGGACGAATGTTGGAAATTAGCCTCTGGCTACAACTATGCATATTTACACTTGTGTCTATTAATATGTACAGTCTCTGTTTAACAAATAAAAGTGAATTGAATTGAATTGAGATAAATTATATACTGTTTCCACAGTAATTGCAATAATCCATGGAAAATTAATCAGACCCGTGTTTTTGGATAAGTGGCTAAAAAAACGAAATATATGTGGTTGCCAGGTTCGCTATTGTCAGCGGTTTTCACGCATTACTTTACCACTGCTACAATATGCTAATAGACGAGCTATACGTGAAAAACGGGAACACTATCTGGCAACCTGGTTTTACTAACAAAAGTTTCCTCACTTTCCTCAGCTTTTAAAGCGCTGGACAAAAAGCCAAACTCATACCACTATTGCAGTATTGTAGAAAAATACAACTTTTTGAGCTTCAGACTTTTTTTGTTTGGTTTATGCCAAAGTTCGTGTACTTTATAAGAAACTGCACGGTTTAGCTCCCCCACCCCTAAATCATACTGCTTTCTTAATTGCAGCAACAAAACAGTGGAGTGCCATCGCTTCAAATATTTGACGTTAATGTTAAAAAATGGTTGAAAGACAGTCACATTACTTATGTTGTCATTAAGGTCTGATAATGTCTCTGGAATGTTGGCTATAAGCACTGATCTGTCCTACAGATGTATTTATTATTATAATAAATATTAATATTACTAATATTCATATAAATTATAAATTTATTAATTATATTTGCACTGTGGGTTGCGCTCGCAGGCGACAGAGCACACGTCTCAAATCTTCAACATTGTCTTGAAAAGTCTTGGAAAAGCAGAGAACGTCATCCAAATATGGAGAACAGCACTCGTCCCTCAACCCGGCATGAACTCTCTCCTGTGACAGACTGACAAGGTGTAACCCAAGAGCAAGATCGTGGTGGAGTAAAGAATGAATTTATTGTAGGGAAGGGGAAAAAGGGGGTCCGGTTAGGGCAGAGCTGGTTGCTGGCACGGGGAATGGCTGGCGTGGGGATGAGAGGAAAATGGAGGGCTGAGCGGAAGGCATGGGTAGCTTGGAGCCAGAGGGTGGCTGGGAGAACAGACTGGTTGGTAGCTGGCAGATGAGAAAAACAGTCAGTAACCGAGCTCAAAAAAACAACAAGAAGCTCTCACTTGGATCGGCCTGAAGTGCGCACCACGGAGGTTTGAAAACAATCTGGCGAGGAGAGGTGGAAAAGCCAGTGTAGATGTACTGCAGTGGAGATGAGTTGATGGATGGCAGGTGTGGAGACTGAGTTAACCGAACAAAAATGTACGAATTAATACATTTTACATACCTGTGGATCCAAACACAAACACGACTGTTGTTAGCTCATGCTACTGCTGCTCAGCAGGTTTATTCTCTGCACATGCGCAGTGCAGAGTAGAGCAGAAACTACTGCCTGGACCTACTGGCGCAAAATGGTAATGTTTTTGTTCATAAGGATTCAAATAAAAGTTCATATGTTCAAAATGAAAAAGAGGGGGGTGTCTGTTAATGTGATAACTATAACTAGTGGCTATTCCAGACCCACTACATGTAATTAATAATTAATTAAACATTATTATTTATAATTATTATTTATTATTATTATAACAGCATCCATAGCACCATAGCAACAATAGAAATACCTCTGTAACCTCCGTAATAACTGAAAAACTAACCATACCTATACATTCACTGAATGAAGATTATGTAAATAAAATACACATTTCTCGCTAGAAACATTATTAAAATGCATTTTAATGCTGAAACTATCTTAAAATATTGTATTTTCCAACAAAAATAAAATGCTTGTCAACTTCTGACACCATGTTACGTTACTATAAGCTTAACTATCTTAAAATAACGAGATAGAGTAAATAAAATACACATTTCTCGCTAGAAACATTATATAAGCATAAGCTTAACTATCTTAAATTATTAACCGTTTACTTCCACTTCCATAGCAACAGTAACCAATGACCACACATCCAGGTCCCTACATACTGTTACCATGGGAGCCAGTTGACCTGTGGCTGTGCGGAGCCGCACCGCTGTAGGCTGCAGAAATGTCTCACTGGGCAGAACGTCTGGCCTCACCAGTGTCACCAACGACCCGGTGTCCACCAGGCCAGCTGTAGGCACCCCTTGGACGGTGACAGCGACGTGGCAGGAGCCCCCACCACCGGAGCTCCCACGGATCCACCCCACCACAACAGGTGGAGCACCGCTGTCATCTATTTCCGGGGGGGATGGAGCCCCTCCCCCCGTGATGCACCGTTGGGCTCCTCCTGCAGGCAGGCTGGGCTGAGAAGGTGGCAGTGTGCTGTCATCTACTTCTGGGGGGGATGGAGCCCCTCCCCCCATGATGCACCATTGGGCTCCCTCCGCTGGACCACAGGCCTGGGCTGGCGACGATGGGGTGGCAGTGGAAGTCGGGGCCCGCATATCCTCGTCTATGCGGACCCCGAGGAGTTTCCCTGCTTCTGGAGGGCTTTCAGCACCGGAGCAGGGCACCTTCGTAAATTGTGCCCAGGCTGGCCACACCCCCAGCAGACCTGTGGACCATGACGCGGCCCACGCACCCCCCCGGAAAGTCACCGCACGCAGCAGCTCAGTCATCTCCGCTGCCCACGCTGGCACCTCCTCCCTGGCGGGGCACCCCGACACAGTCCTCACCGCATGGGAGCTCACTTCCTGTCCACCACCAGTAGCAGCACTCTGCAGGCTCTCCCTCTCAACAGCGGCCTCCAAAGCCTCCTGCAGCGACCTTGGGTGCTGGAGCTGCACCTGCACGCGCAGGTCGGGGTAGAAATGGCCCCAACAAACAAGTCAGTAGCCAACTCACCTGGCCCTCAATGTCATTAGCCAGCCCCCAAAGCGACTCACCAGGCTTCCTGCATCTCCCTCTCAATTCATTCTTCAAAATTGCTGGCTGGGACCACTTTCCAAACCGCCTCTTGAGAGCCCCCACCAGGGCAACATAGCACCGACGCTGCTCAGGGTCCAGTAACAGGAGACACGACAGAACGTCCCCCTCCAGGCACAAAGCCAACTGTAATGCTTTGTAGCAGTTCGAATTGGGCGTGAAACGCCCCCCCAGTCCGACCCGCCGTTCTATCTGGGTGTCTTCACTGAAGCAGCAGATGGAAAAACGGCCATTGGCGGCGGCGTGCTGTCCACGGTGCTCCCCGCAGCGTGGCTCCCACAGTGGACCGCCTCCTGTCTTATCCACGCCAGTCGCGGCATGTCCGAGGGCCCTGGTAGCCTGTAATCCGCGTCGTTCTGCGGCTCAGACTTTAATTTCTGTCCACCGGAGCTATCCATGTTGTCTCTCGGGTCTAGCTAATGCTAACTGAAGCTAAGCTAGCTAGTAACGGACCGTAAACACTTACGTCTCGGCCACTGTCCGTTCGAAAGTTCAGGTTTTCTTCTGACACCAGTGTAATGTTCCCGGAAACATCAGCAGAGGAAAAGACCAGTTATTTCCAAGGATCCACGTTTATTAGATCGCTTCAGCCAGACACAAGTCGAAACACTCATCCCCAAAGCTCAAGGGTCCGAACTGCCCCCTGCCTCACACAAACACTTCCGTTTCAACCTGTGTCTCTCAGCCAACATAACGGCTCCCGGAAGTCCCGCCTTCAGTCAGTCTTAAAGGGGCCGTGTAGCAATACTAACAACCAGCCCCCTGATTGGCTGAGACATACAGAGCATATACTGTACTGTAACAGGTTGGATTACATTTACACAACACTACTGGGCTACACAAACAAGAGATCACTGAAACAAATGGCTGGTAACTACTAGCAGGTTAATAGGCCCCCACTAGCCCATACTTATGGGACTAAAGTGTGCTGATAACGTCTCATTCAATCGGCTGATAACAGTCAAATCGGGGGCACCCGATCGGGGCACTCGTCACGTGTTCAGGATCCCCGCTCGTCACTCTATGACGTAGAGGGGATACCCAGAGGGAATTCCCTGTGTCAAACGTTCCCTGGTTCAAAAGCCATTAAAAATTATATTTTGTCTTTTGACGACGCTCTGGTTAAGGTCTGGTTAGGTTAAGGCAACACTTATGATTGGTTAGAAGTAGGAAACGGTTGTGGTTTGTGCTAAAAAATAATAAATTTACATTAGTTACGCCACCTCTGTCATCATGGCAACAGCAAACCACATGGTTAAATACTCGAATTTATGTTAAATACTAGAAAACACGGTTAAATACTCACTGTCAAAATACTGTTAAAACATCATCAAAACACCATTAAAACATCAATAAAACACTGTTAAAACAGCGTTTAAAATCTGCTTTTACAAACTGACAGTAACAAACAGTAACTTGCAACATGGTTACGAAAACTCATAACTAAGCCACTATAATAAATAATAATATATAAATAATAATAATATATACATCACGACAACTGATCCCATTGACTTTGCATAGGTACAATATCCGTGGTGCTCACATGGAATTTTACCACTTTCCGTGCTGGTGCCACGGAAAATATTGGTAAGAGGTCGTGAGCATTTCATGGAGTTTTGTGAGATCAGGTTGCCTCTAACGGAGCCAAGACTGTTGTGTCCTTCACGTGTGGTCGTGAATTTATTGTTGATGTTACGTTTCGTCATATTCTGCACTTCACCGCATCACCAGTGAGTGTCGCCAACGGACAAAACCTCATAAAAGTGCGTACGCCAGACTTGTTTTGTGCGTGAAAGACCACAACATCCGACCGCGAGCGTAGAAAGTTGCGTACGCACGTTTTTTGTGTGCCGCACGTTTCGTACATGAGGTCCCAGTTCACCAGCTGGTCCACCTCCCACCTGTACTCATCACCATCAGAGATTATCAGAGATTAGTCCAATGAGGGTGGTGTCGTCCGCAAACTTCAGGAGCTTGACAGATGACTGATGACTTGGTGACCTAAATCAGCTGATGGTCCAGTCTTGATCCTGGACCAGCAGGTCTACGTGGTCCCTGAAGACTCCCTCCTGGTGCTGCATCAGCAGGTTCCTCTAACAGAACCAAGGCTGCCATTGTGATTGACAGGTTCCATCATTGTGCTCCTACCTTTATATGGTTATGTGGTTAATTGTGAAATTGTTGCAGTTCCATTCATGTGTAACTTATCTGGTGATGTGGGGACTGTTGTGTTTATACATTCTACCTGTGCTTGAATGCGCTTTCTTCAGGTTGTCCACCTCCCTTTCACAGTCCAAAAACATGGATGTCCAGTTAGTTGGTGACTCTGAATTGGCTGGAAGAGTGAGTGTGAGTGTGTGTGGTTTTATGTGTATATGTGTACAGTACCTGCCATGAACTAGTGACCTGTTCACGTTGTATCTCTGCCTTTTTACCCAAGAGAGCTGGAAGGAACTCCAGCAGATCCCTGGGACCATAAACACGAATAGGTGCCAAAGATAATGGATGGTTGGATGATAGAAGTTTAACAGTGTGTGAGGTCCTCTAGTGCAGTGGTTCCCAACCTTTTTTCCTTGGAGCCCCCCCTACTCTTGTCTAAGACCAGCCGGGCCCTCCGACCCATACGTACTGGCAGCAAAAGAGTAAAGTGATTTGTTACAAATCTTTAATTGAAAAAATGAACATTAATTCTGTTTTTGTGATATATTTCTCTTTGGTTTACCCTGTATACATATGACTTTGTCTTTCTCACCTTCATTTTGTGTCATCAATGTATAAAATACGCACAGAAAATAATTGCAAGTACATGAAATAATTTCTGAAAAATGTCTCTTTTAATATGAGCGCAAACATTTTTAACATTTTTCCTTTAACAACCTGTCGGAGTAGTAATATGATTAAATGTTGAATAATGATATAATAATAAGTTATTAGGGCCCGAGCACCTTCAGTGCGAAGGCCCTATTGTATCTGTAGGAATTTTTTTTCTTTTTCTTTTTCTTTTTCTTTTTCTTTTTCTTCTGACGAAAGGAGGGCCTTTTTGCCCCCCTAAACATGCCCAAAAAGTCACCAAATTTTGCATGCAAGTCAGGCCTGGCGAAAAATTTGATATTTAATGGTTTGCATTAATGGGCGTGGCAAAATGGCTCAACAGCGCCCCCCGGAAAACTTTGTGACTCAAGCCCCACAATACGGTTTGACGTACATGCACGAAAATCGCTACACACCTGTATCAGTACACAACTTAAAGAAAAGTTTCTTGGCGTCATGTCCGAAACCGAACAGGAAGTCAGCCATTTCTTAATTAATCGTGTCACTTTGGCGCAATTTATGCCATTCCTTCGGCAGTTAATACGGCCCGAACCGTAACGTGTCCCCAAGTGTGTTATACATCAAAATGTGCGTCTCCATCCTGCGACAACACGCATTACTTTTCTCTTTCAAAAGCGTTACCGTGGCGACGCTAGATGCCAAAAAGCGCGCCCACCCTTCATCTGGTTGGTTCAGACCGAAAAAACTTTGCGCCTCAAGCCCCAGAATACGGTGTGACGTACATGAACGAAAATTGGTACACACCTGTATCATGTCGCAACTTAAAGAAAAGTCTCTTGGCGCCATGGCCGAAACCGAACAGGAAGTCGGCCATTTTAAACATTCTGAATTAATCGCGTGATTTTGGAGCAATATGAGCCATTCCTTTGGCAATTAATACGGCCCGAACCGTAACGTGCACCCAGGTGTGTTATAGATCAAAATGTGCGTCTCTATCCTGCGACTATGCGCATTACTTTTCTCTTTCAAAAGTGTTACCGTGGCGACGCTAGACGCGAAAAAGCGCGCGTACCCTTCATCTGATTGGTCCATATTTGATAGTTCCCCAAAAGTCACCAAATTTTACATGCAAGGCAGGCCTGGTGATACATTTGATATTTCATGGTTTGTATTAATGGGCGTGGCAAAATGGCTCAACAGCGCCCCCCGGAAAACTTTGTGCCTCAAGCCCCACAATACGGTTTGACGTACATGCACGAAAATCGGTACACACCTGTATCATGTCGCAACTTAAAGAAAAGTCTCTTGGCGTCATGGCCGAAACCGAACAGGAAGTCAGCCATTTTGAATTAATTGTGTAATTTTGGCGCAATTTATGCCATTCCTTCGGCAATTAATACGGCCCGAACCGTAACGTGCACCCAGGTGTGTTATACCTCAAAATGTGCGTCTCCATCTTGCGACTACGCGCGTTACTTTTCTCTTTCAAAAGTGTTACCGTGGCGACGCTAGACGCCAAAAAGCGCGCCCCCCCTTCATCTGATTGGTCCATATTTGATAGTTCTCCAAAAGTCACCAAATTTTGCATGCAAGCCAGGCCTGGCGATAAATTTGATATTTCATGGTTTGTATGAATGGGCGTGGCCTAACGGCTCAACAGCACCCCCTAGAATACTTTTCTCTGCCATAACTTTTGAATGGTTTGACATAAAGCGTCGTGAGTGGTGTCATGAGACTCGGTATTGAGTCCTTGACCATAATTGGTGAAAATTAGCCCCGCCCCTTCTTCTGATTGGTTGTCCCGATTTTCTGCTATAACTTTTGAATGGTTTGACATAGAGAGTCGTGGGTGGTGTCATGGGACTCTGTATGGAGTCCTTGACCTTCATTTGCCTGAATTAGCCACGCCCCTTCTTCTGATTGGTTGTCGTTTTTTTCTGCCATAACTTTTGGATGGTTTGACATAGAGAGTCGTGGGTGGTGTCATTTCTGATATGCTTATGGGGGACGCTGGCCGTGAGTGCGAGGGCCCGTTCATCGCTGCTTGCAGCTTTAATTAAGTTTATATCCTGCTAAATAACTTATATATTTTGGTCATTTTAAAATACTACGTGGGTTTATACCGACTTGGATTACAGTATTCCATTCGGCGTGTTATTATTTTTTATTTATTTAACATGCGCAAATATAATTTTTACAACTGCATATCCTCAAAGCAGACAAAGTTTTGCGCCCCCCCCCCCCAGAGATCTCTGGCGCCCCCCCAGGGGGGGCCAGGACCCCAGGTTGGGAGACACTGGTCTAGTGGATGTTGTGAAGTATTTTCATTGTCTTTGCTCTGCAGGTTTCTGTACAGAGTTTTGGTGTTTCCTGTCACTGTGGGCTGCAGAGCACAGTAGTACACAGCAGAGTCTGACACTTGAAGCTTCTGGATCTTCAGAGGAACTGACTTGTCCTTGATTTCAGCATCAAATCTGTCTCTACTGAACTGTCCAGCATTATCTACTGTTGTTGAGAAACGTTTCAACATGTACCTTGGATAACTGTTTACTTCTTGTTTGTACCAGAACAAAGTAGGTATTGGATCACTGGTTTCAAAAGTACAGTTCAGTGTAACTGTGTCTCCTTCAGCAGCAGTGATGTCTCCTGCTGGCTGGATCACTTTGTCTTCTCCTTTACATTCTAAGGAGGAACAGAACGTACAGAGGAACACATGAATCAATAAAGATTATTGATTAAAGAAGAACAATCCGCATGTGGATGTTTGTATCTTACCAAAGAAAAGAGCAGCAAGAAAAATCCACAGCCGATGATCCATCTGTACAACAAGGTTTAAAGCAACAGGAGAAACTAGCTGATGTTCAACATTCAGTCTGAGAAGTGTTCTCTTCACAGCAATAGTTGTTATTGACACAATGATTGATCAGTGCAGAAGTAGTGCTCCACCCACTTGATGATGTCACCCTCTAGTGGAGGGAAAAAGCTGAGCTCCACAGTTGGAAAAAGTTTCCAGCAGCTTGTCAGAGTGACAACTTGTGTTTTTCAGACTCTGTGGGTTCAGTGTCGCTGCAGCAGAGGAGATAAGCATCCACATGTTGTTCTGTAAGTTTAACTTTGAACATTTGTGAATATTAATTTAACTGACCACAGGCCATGTGAAAAATCTACAAACCAACAAAAACAACAATATATAAAATAGTAATATAATACAATGAAAAAAACGTTTGTGGGGTGTGGTTATGATTTGACCATGAGAAGGTCAGAGTTCACAGTTCTGACAGCCTGAGGAATAAACTCTTTCTGAGTCTCTCTGTGTGCTCTTTGATGAGGCGTAGGTGACAGCCAGAGCGTAACCACTCCATCTGTTCATGGCTGGGGCTGTGGGCGTCAAGCTACTTTCACATAGAACACCGCTGGGGTGGGCGCAGACTCGGCGCAGAGTCGGCGCAGGTGGGCGCAAGTGGGCGTAGAGTCGGCGCAGAGCAGCGTACATATTCGTTGCAAGTTGCTTGGCGACCGACAAAAAATCCACTGCCAATCCAGGAAGAAGGAACACACGGAGGCACACGTCAAGCACTGGAAATCTGCAACAAAAACCACAAACAAAACACAAAACCAACAAAACCAATACGGAGCCGACCAAAACACAGGCAGCAATCAACCCAAATCACAGTCTGAGCTAAGCTACCGCTAACTAACCCCAAAAACTACAGAGCGAGCATGCAGGTGAACAAGCCAGTATGTATGTCTATGTGTGTGTGTGTGTGTGCGTGTATGTATATGATCATGCGTGTGTGTGTGTGTGTGTGTGTGTGTGTGTGTGTGTGTGTGTGTGTGTGTGTGTGTGTGTGTGTGTGTGAGTATGCGTGCGTGTGTGTGTACATGTCTTTGTGGCTATGTGTGTGTGTGTGTGTGTGTGTGTGTGTGTGTGTGTGTATGTATATGTTTGTGTGGCTGTGTATGTGTGTGTACGTGTATGTATACGTGTGTGACGAGTGGCTATATATGTGTGAGTGTGTGTGTGTGTATGAGCGTTTATATGTATGTGTGGCTAAATCTAACTGTGTGTGTGTATGTGTGGCTATGTGTGTGTGTGTGTGTGTGTGTGTGTGAATGTGTGTGTGTGTATGTATATGTTTGTGTGGCTGTGTATGTGTGTGTACGTGTATGTATACGTGTGTGACGAGTGGCTATATATGTGTGAGTGTGTGTGTGTGTATGAGCGTTTATATGTATGTGTGGCTAAACCTAACTGTGTGTGTGTATGTGTGGCTATGTGTGTGTGTGTGTGTATGTGTGGCTATGTGTGTGTGTGTGTGTGTGTATGTGTGCATGCATGAATGTATGAATATGTATACGTGTACGTGAGTGTGTATATGTCTAAGTGGCTATGTGTATGTATGTGGGTATGTGTGTGTGTGTGTATGTGTGTGTGTGCGTGTGTGTGTGTGGGGGGGGGGGGGGGGGGCAACCCCGCCACCCGCGAGACCAGGGGCCGACCAGGAAGAACCCGGAACACAGGCCACCAGCAACCCCACAGAGGGGAGAGGTAGGAAGGAGGCAACCCACCGCCAGCGAGCCCAAATGGGAGGCCCAAATCCTCCATGGCAGGACCCTTCCATACCACATTCTCACCGACACAGACACACATTCACGCACCGTTTCCCCCTCCCCGGGGGGGTCCAGCACCGCCAGAAGGCACCTCAGGCTGCACGGCGAGCCCCGCCAGGCCCGGGCGTCGCGATCCACCTGTCCCAGGCCGGCGAGGGAGCGCGGGTGATGTGGGACCCCCTCCCGCCCCTGGTGTTGAGTGCATGTGATTAATGCCATAAAAACAGGGAGGGGGAGGACAAGGTATCAATTTGACACCGACCCCCCCTCCTGAACTAAATGTCCTTGTCAAATGTATTTAATAAGTGTTGAATGTGCAGTGTCTACAGTGCTGTTAAAACCGTGAGGCGGGGAGTGCCGGGCCACACGGGACAATGCCCCCCACGACCCGGACCCCCCGCCCCTTCTCCTATGTGCGTATGCATCGTGTAAGGGGTGGAAGGAGGGGAAGCAGAGGCCGAAGCCAGGAAGCAGGACCAGCAGAGCCGGCCCTGAAAAGACGCCCACGCTCCCCCACCGGCCATCCAGTTGACGGGGGCCGGCCCTCCGAGCCGGGTCAGGGCCCCACCGTACCTCCACGGTCCAACATCCCCCGATTCATACTGACAACATAAGACATAGACACCTTGGAATGGTGCCACCCCGCCGCCGCGCCCGCCCGCGCACCCCCCGGCCAGGGGAGGCCCGATCCCCGGACCCGGCCCCACCCCCCCCCGGGGCCACCCCGGCGGACACCCCAAAGGTCACCACAGACGCAGGGGCATGCGGCCCCCACCCAGCAACGGAGCACCAAGGCAGCAATGCCCCCCCAGCGCAGACAGCCACCCCCCACTCAGGCAGGGCCGGGCCCTCCGAGCGGGACCCCCACGGCCCAGCCCTCCCCGGGAGACCCGGAGACGCCCTAGCCACAGCCCCCCCCCCCGGCCACCAGTGGCCCGCGCCCCAGACCCCCCAAGCCGACCCCCAACCCCAAGGGCTACGAGATCACCACCACCCCGCCCCCACTAGGTAATGAAGCCTATAATCGGGGACCAGAGAGAATGCAATTCAGCCGAATGTTGTTCAGAGGAGGCAGACATTATTTCACTACTACAACTACTACTTTGTCCCTTTTTATTGATGTCACGATAGGCCTGCAGTCTCATCCCACAGCTCCTCACACAGACTCACAGCCAAGATCATTCTTTGCGCCGGCTTTGCGGCAACCCGGCGGCGTGCGTCCACTTGCGCCCTTTGCCGCCACGCAAACTCAGCGGCGTGCGACCTGTTGCGCACCGCCGACCTCGGCGGCAGACCCTGCGCCCTTGTGCGGAGGCAGCACATACACAATGAATGGGAAAGCCGGCGGCTGCCGCTGCGCGCTTTCTATGTGAAAACCGCTTCATTCACTCTTCATTTGAGTTAAAGGACCGGACTTTGTGTCCATGTTTGTGAAGGAGAAATGCTCCTTTGTGGCTCTAATTCAATTCAGTTTAAGAAGTTTTTCTGCTGATGAAAATTCGGGGAAAAGAAGATTCAACTTAAAAATAATTTTCATAACAGTGTGTGGCCTTATCATGTATTCATTAATAGCTGATGTGGATGTGTTGTTCATGTGGATCCTCCCACAGTCTTTCATCAGCAGCTGGAACCACAGACACTCTGATAAAACAGGAATTAGCAGAATCCATCTGATATTAAGCTGTGGTTTGAATTCCACTTCCCTCCTCTTTGAAGAGTCGTCACATATCTGTGTTCAGGTTTTTGTACAGCCTCTTCTACACTTTGTATCACTGTGTTTCTAGAGCACAGTAGTAGAGAGCTGTGTCTGCCAGGGTTAGCTTTCTGATGGTCAGTTCAGTCGAGCTGTCAGTTGTTTGGGACTCATATCGATCTTCAGGAATATATTCACTAGTGGAGCCTTTTGCTCCTTTCAAGAGTATAAACTGAGGAGCCTGAAGGTCAGAATGATGTTTGTACCAGTAAAGCCAAGCACCACTGCTACTTGTCTGATAGTTGCATGTGAGTGTGACACTTTGTCCTTCTCTTCCACTGACTTCATCTTGTTTAGGAGAGATTGTGTCTCCAGCTATTAGTCCTGGAAAAAGTGGAGAAAATGAAGCCATTAGACTAACATTGTCCATGAGGCTGAGAGGAGGAGGAAGTAGAAAGTTTCCCGTATAGTGTTGTGTGGACATTCACAACTAAATCTACTGTAGAACTCTATCGGATCCATTTACAAGATGATCCAAACATGATTTTCATTCTAAGCAAAGAAACCAGAAAAGAAGTGAAATACAGTCTGGATATGTGGTAAATGCAGCAGCTTCAACAAAACTTGAATCCCTGTTCTTAAACTCACCTAGAATGTGACATAGAAGCAGAAAGAGCTGAAGCAACATGTCTTTGGAGATCTTCAAGCCAGACAGACAGCAGATGAACTATGTTCTTCCACTGCAGGAGAATGAGGAAGAAATAATCTCATTGATGAGCTGAAGTTCAGTGGGCGGGGCCAATTACCTCCTGACATGATTTGTTTCACTTCAACTCAACCAATCAAATAGTTTTGTGTTTCCTCAGCAGCTCTGTCTCTGTCTCTGATCTTTACTGCTTCATGTCTCTGTTGTCTTTGTCATCAGTCCAATGACTCAACAATCAGAGCTTTAACAGTGTGTGAGGTCCTCTAGTGGATGTTGTGGAGTATTGTGTCGTCTTTCTGCAGGTTTTTGTACAGAGTTTTAGTGTTTCCTGTCACTGTGGGCCTCACAGCACAGTAGTACACAGCAGAGTCTGACACTGCAGCAGAGGAGATCTGCAGATCCATTTGTGTTTTATTATCATTCACTTTAAAAGAAAATCCAGACCGTGGGTCTGAAATTGCTGTTCCTGTTCCTGAATGAGAGATGAGGAACTCTGGTGGTTTTCCTGGATATTGTCGATACCAGAAGAAATAATCATTTCCAGCTGCAGGTCTGGAGAATCTGTAGGACAGAGAAAGATGTGTTTCTTCTAAACTGGACTCTTCATCTTTGACTGCAGTGAGTTCTTCACAGCTGACACCTAAAGGAAGACAAATCTGCTTTATATTTGGTCACAAACCTCTTTAGAAATGAATGAAAATGATTTAAAAGGTGCAGATTGTAACGTACCTGTTAGAATCCTGATCATCAGTAGAGAAAGTACATAATAGTCCATGTTGAATAGAGCTGATGTTTGTGGTTTGTGTGTTGAACTGTGTTGAATGTGGAAGTTTGTGTCTCTTCTATAGTTTAGTAACAGCTCAGCTCCTCCCTGAATCTCTCCGTCTCCTCTTTGATCTGGAGTTTCTGTTCTCTCACTTCCTCTTCCTCCTGGTTAACAGACTGCAGCTTCATTTCTTTCAGCTGGAACTGTTGTGCAGCTGGAACATGGTGACCCTGAGCTGCTCTAGATGTGTTTGGTACTCTGAGGTGTTTCATTTTATATCAGGCTGATGAGATGCATTAGGTTAGTCCATTGAACAATAGTTGGGGAGAATACTTTATATCAGGGATCCTCAATTCTGGTCCTCATGGGCCGTTGTCCTGCATGTTTTAGATCAGTGGTTCTCAACTCCGGTCCTCGGGACCCCCTGCCCTGCATGTCTTAGATGTTTCCCTGCTTCAGCACATCGTGATACAAGGAGCTGTGTCATCAACAGAAGTGTCCATACTTTGATGACAAGCTGGTGACGACTGTTAATTTGAATCAGGTGTGTTGATACTGCAGCCCTCGAGGACTGGAGTCCGACACCTCGTTTTAGATGTTTCCCTGACTGTGAGGCATCACATGACAGCATAATGTCCTTCTCTGGGTCGTAATGCACAAGTACTTCAGCAGACTGCATCATTTCTTTTGATTTTTCAAAAGCAACGTGTTGTGTCTCCCCACTGCCACCTTGTGTCTTTTTGTAGCAGTTTGTACACTGGAGCAGTTGACAGATTGGGCAGGAACTTGTTGTAATAGCTTAACAGTCCAATGTTTGCCTTTAACTCTGTCACATTTGCAGGTATGGCTGCCTCTCGGTTTGCTTGGACCTTCTCATGGACCTGGTGCAGTCCTGTTCCATCCACCTGATGACCCAGAAACATCACTTCCTCATTCATGAATAAGCATTTGGCTGTTTTAAGTCTGAGACCAGTCATGTAGCCGTTTCAGCACTATGGTCAGAGTCTGCAGGTGCTCTTGGTCGTCTCCCCCTGTGAGGAGAATGTAATCGAGGAAGATGGTGACACAAGGGATGCCCTACAGCAGTCCCTCCATGGTCCGTTGGAATATCGCTGGACTTGATGAAACGCCAAAAGGTAACACTTTGTATGTGAACAATCCTTTATGTGTATTTGTGGTCAGATTAAATTTTTGCTTCCTCAACCAGGAGGATCTGTCGATAGGCATTACTCAGATCTAACTTTCGGAACTTCTGTCCACCTGACAGTGTAGCAAACAGAGGCCTCATTTAAAATGGACTGCGTAGGAGTCATACTAAAAGTGCACGTACACCCAAAAGCCGAAAATGCCGGGCGCAAAAAAAAATCTGCATCAATAAAACCATGTGCACCATGTGCAAGTCGTTTTAACGCGGGACCCTAATTTAGGCTTACACCCACACCCGCACCTAAAGGTTCCACGCGCGCGTAAAACTCATTATATATATAAAAAAATCTGTGTCCCTTTAGGGAAGAAATGAGGGGCTCCGTGGAGCCCCTAAACGCTTTACGAAGCCCCTCATTTGTTCTGTCCTAAAGCGGTGGGTGAAGAGGAGGTTCCCGGCGTGTCACCGCGGGTGCAGCAGCAGCAGCAGCAGCAGCAGCACCAGAGTCCTGACTGACGCTGAGTTTCACACAAAGTGGGACACGATCAGCGCTATTTTATTATAAGTCTGATATATTTTGTGATATGTGATGACATTATTAAGAGTATGACATGAATCTGGCTTCATTTCACCACCTCACAGCCTGCGTCGCCAGTTCCCCGTGTCTTAAGTAAATTCTTACAGGAGGGTCCGGGCTGCCGTAAAGATAAGCAGATTTTTCGGTTAGTTTTTTCTTTTTAGATCCCAGCCTTTGCGTAGAAGGTGGCTTCCGCATCTTTCAAGCCCTTTTTGTGCGCAAGCAAGCTTTATAGATGAGGCCCCAGGTCCTTAATTCTGGGAATTGGGTACTGTTCCAGTTTGTGTGGAGATTACAAACAGACTAAAGAAGATCTCCAGTCTTACTGTCTCATCAGGTTTTAACACAGGGACCACTGATGCGGCCCACTCAGCATGTTTTACTTGTTCAATAATCTCCTGGGAAAGGAGACGGTTGAGTTTTGAGGTTTCTTCCTGGACGTGATAGACCTGGGGTGCTGATCTCCACTGTAAACCTAGCCTCCTAGTCCAGTACCTGCCTACCAGACTGGGGCCTGAACCTGCAACAACTACCACAGGTAAGTCTTGCACTCCCCCTTTGTGCTGCACCTTAACCACAGCTGCTCCCAAGACTTTTATTCTATGCCCTGTATATGTTTTGAGTCTGCCCGAAGGGGCGTAGCTTTGTTGCCTCTTTTCCTCCAAGTTTCCGAACACCAAGTGGTTCATAAAGCTACTTTCACATAGAACGCTGCAACACTGCCGGGGTGGCGCAGAGTGCATGACTCGGCGCAGAGTGTCCGGCGAATGGGCGCAGACTCGGCGCAGAGTAGCGCATATTCGTTGCAAGTTGCTTGGCGACCAAGAAAAAGGTTTTTCCGGTCAGGCGCCTTTTTCCCATTCATTGTGTATGTGCTGCCGCTGCGCAAGGGTGTAGGGCTTTGCGCCGAGGTCGGCGGCGCGCAACAGGGCGCACGCCGCCGGGTTGCCGGGGCAGCAAGGGCGCACGACTGCGCAAGACGGCGCAAGATAGCGCAAGCCGCCGCTGCGAATGGAACATTTTTTAATTTCACCGTGCACCCTGTGACGAAATCTCGGCGGTGTCCAATAGGAGAGAAGGTGGTGGAGGGAGAAAAAAAAGTTGCAGCTTGTAGATCAGAGACGATCAAGATGGAAGAAAGAATGATCTTGGCTGTGAGTCTGTGTGAGGAGCTGTGGGATGAGACTGCAGGCCTATCGGGACATCAATAAAAAGGGACAAAAGTGGAGAGAAATCTCCCAGAATTTGGACATACCTGGTGTGTTTAAAAGTGGTAGAAATGTGATATTCTTTTGCTCTTTTAACAATAAAATGTTAATTTAAAATAAAATATAGCATTTCTATGCCTCATATCAGGATCAATTGAATCATTTATCAATATATGGTTATGAAATTTTTTTTCGGTCGCCAAGCCACTTGCAACAAATATGTACGCGATGCACGCAGGCGCACCCTGCTCTGCTCCCTGCTATGCGCCGAGTCTGCGCCCACCCCGGCGGTGTGCGCGGCGCAAACCGCATTCTTGGTGAAAGCCGCTTTGCGCCCTTGCTGCCGCGGCAACGCAGCGGCAACCCGCGCAAGTGGACGCACGCCGCCGACCTCGGCGGCAGACCCTTGCGCGGAGGCAGCACATACATATAAATGGGAAAGCCGGCGGCGGCTGCCGCTGTGCGCCTTCTATGTGAAAGCAGCTTAACTGTTATCCCACAACCTGAGTCCAGCTCAAACTGAGGGTCTGTCTCATTCACTGTCAGTGTCTCTATGAATGTCTCTTCTGCTGGTACATCAAGTTCATCTATTTTGTACAGTGTGAACATGACTTCATCTGTATCAATGTTATCTTTGTCATCCTTCCCCTGGCTGACACAATTTTAGTTCTCCCCTGCTTGACCTTTTGTACACCACCATCTTTAGTCTTTGCATTACTAGCTGGGTCTTTTGACCTACAAACTTTCTTAATGTGGCCAACTTTACCACATTTGTGACAGGTTTTATGATAAACCTACAGTGCCCAGCTCTATGCTGCTTACCCCCACACCTGTAGCAAGCCTTATGATGATGCTGCTGCCAACTAGGGCTCTATTTTGTTGACATTTTGAGCTCTGCTTGAGGTGTCCACATGAGTGGTGGTGCAAACTCCAAGGATTGTAAGTCTTTTACATCTTTGCTGGCTGTCTCAATGGCCTTGGCCAGCTTCAGTGCCTTGTCAAAGCTCAAATCCGGCTCTGACAAAAGTCGGCGCTGTATGCAATCATCTGTGATGCCACAGACCAGTCTGTCACGTGTCATTTCAGATAACTTGTCTCCATAGTTGCAGTCTCGTGCTAACTTCCGCAGAACAGCTACATATTCCATCATTGTTTCTCCATGCTTTCTGTTTCTAGAATTAATCTTGAAACGCTGTACAATCTTGTTGGGTTTGGGGTTTAAATGGTCCTTTAAAGGGGACCTATTATGAAAAACACGTTTTTTTCTTGTTTTAACACAGGGATGGGCAACTTTGCAGTTGGTAAGGGCCACTAAATTTACCCAACTGCTCTGGAGGGCCACATGGTTTGTATCGGCGCTCTTGACATCACTCAAATAGCCCAAAATAGTCACAGATGTGATAAATAAGGGATATAAACAGTTATTATTCAAAGTAACTTGTTTTTATTTAATTTCAAATGCAATTTTAACACAACTGTAGACTGCAGGCTTATAATACTGCTTCTCAAAAATGAAGCCAACAACAGAAAATCAAAGTGCAATAATAATTGTTTTGTATACATTTTAGCAAGCTGCTTAACAAAACAGAATATTCCTGAGTGCTTCATGCAATACATTTCAGTGAGGAGTGCATTTGTTTCAGTGTCATCTGAACACTACAAAAGTAAATAAACAGAAATAGAGATTATGAAGCAATTGTAGTGCAATTCCACATGCTTCCCATATAACTGGCATGTATTATCAGTCATTTACCCTCACCCACTGTGGATTTATGGATAGTTCTGTCTTTAATGAGACACTTGTGGTCTCTCCTGTTGGCGCACAATAGCAGGAATGTCAACTTCAATGTTGGTACATCCGATCCGCATGAGATGGAACAGCGTTTCATCTGACAGCCTGTTTCTCTCTTTTGACTTAATGTGCTTCATGTTAGAGAAGTTGCTCTCACATATGTATGTGCTTCCAAACATACTGGCCATTGAGAGAGCAAAGTCCCTCAGCAGAGGAAAGCGGGGCTCAGGTAGCAGTTTCCAAAGCGAAATTCCCGTCTCATTTTTCTTTCCTTGAAAAAACGGATCAGACTGCAGTTTGCACAGTTCAAGCTGCAGCGCTGGGGGCTGATCTGTGACTGTGGCTGTGAGGGGCGCGGCAAAGAGCGCTATGCGCGTCTGCATGCCATGGAAATCTTGAAAGCGGTCGTTGAATTGTTGTTGCAGTGTTTCAATGTCACTTCGGTACTTTTTGAACACATCCTCACATTCGGCGGCATCTGTGCGCATCTCTTCACATGCAGTAAAGTGTGCCAACATCGGGGGTTCAGATGAAAAGCCATCTTTGAAAAGGGAAAGTTTATTCTCAAATGCATTGATGTGCGCAGAGATCTGAAACGGTTTGATTTTTCCCCTGCAGCTTCAAATTAAGGTGGTTAAGGTACCCAGTGATATCCGTGAGGAAGGCCATATCACAGATAAACTCGGGATCTCTCAGTTTAGTGCAGTATGCGCTTGTATCAACCGATACATGCTCCTCCAGGAATGTGGGGATTTCGTTGCGCAGAGCAAAAAACCTCTCCAAGCACTCAGTCACCTGACTTCTGTGTGTAGTAGTAAATCGCCATACTGAGTTTCCATCTCCTCCAAAAAAGAGACAAACTTTCTGTGGTTCAGTGACCTGTTCCCTCCTCGAATTAGATTGGTAACTTTGGTAACCACATCCATAACGTGGCTGAAGTCGAGCGTCTTGGCACAGAGGGCCTCCTATAAAATAAAAGAGAGAGAGAGAGAGAGAGAGAGAGAGAGAGAGAGAGAGAGAGAGAGAGAGAGCGAGAGAGAGAGAATGAATGAATAACGGCCCCGCATATCATTTACCACTACAGTCGCACCTGAAATTGTCAATTTATTAGCGACCTACAGTAGACTTATGTGTGTGAAAATATACCTGATGTATAATGCAGTGCAGGATAGGACACTCAACGCCGCTCTGCCGCAGTAGCCCAGCGAATCCTGTGCGTCTGCCTTGCATTGACGGGGCGCCGTCGGTGACAACAGCGGACAGTTTATCAAACCCTCCGTATTCTTGTACAGCACTTTGAACTGCGTTGAAAACATCCACGCCCCTCGTAGTGCCATGCAAAGAGGCCAATTTTAACAGCTCCTCGTGTACTTCAAATGAGCTGTCAATGGCTCTGGTGTAAATAAGCAGCTGACTGACATCTGTCACGTCTGTACTTTCATCCAACGCCAAGGAGTAGTACTTGCAGTCATTCAGGACGTCTTTCAGCTTCTCCTCAACGTGATTATGGATGTCAAATATTCTACGCGTCACTGTACGACGCGAGAGAGGCACAGATTCAAAGTTCTTGGCCACGTCGTCTTCTCCAAAAGATTTAGCCATCAGAATTGCGCATCGCTTCGCCATCTCACCATCTGATAACGGCTTCTTATTTTTGGCAAGATCAAGTGAAACTGCATACGATGCACTGAGACAGGAGTCCTGTACTGTTGTGGCTTTGGTAAAATGGCTCTGTTGTTCTTTTACTTTCTTTTTCAGGTCAGCAACAATGGCAGACCTGGCCGCTCCGGTGTATTTGTCATATTTTTCTTTATGGCCATCGGTGGTGGCATAGTGGCGACGTAAATTGAAATCTTTCATGACCGCTTGGGCCCGTAGGCACACTAAACACATTGGCTTGCCTTTGAATTCTGTGAAAAGATATTCCATTTCCCATCTTTGCTGAAATGTACGGTTCTCTTGATCAATCTTTCTTTTAGGCATGTTCCTTGTTTTTATTTTTTCCCTCCATATGAGTGAAAGCAGCAGGTAACGTCATGACGTTATATAAAGAGGTCTTGTCAGTAGTGAGAGCGCCCTCTGCTGGTTGACTGTTGTAATTAAAATGGCTCATGGAAAATTGTATGTTTGCGACAGCTGAAAGCAATAACATTTTATCAATATTCTGATAGGCCGAGGGCCGCAGGGAGTGACGGTCCGGGCCGCCAGTTGCCCATGCATGTTTTAACATATATAAAGTGGTCTCCCCTCACCCTGCCAGCACAGGGGAGACAAAATACCATGGAATTCTGCAGGGTCTCTGACCCCCGCCTTACAGAGTCCCCCAGTGTCACGTGACCTTTTTTTGAGCCATTCTGAATCTGCGCCTATGGTGACGTCACCATAGGCGCTCATTTCCATAGGTTCAGCCTCCGCTGCTGAAACCACGCCCACCACCAGCTCTCTGGCTCTGGCTGGAGCGGTCCTTCCTTCAGCCAGTCGGACGCGGCGCCGCGGATCCAGGTTAAATCATCCAGGTTCCCGGGTGGTTTGGGAGCTGGGTCCTCGGAGGTCCGTCCCAGGTCGGACCAGCTTCACTCTCAAAGATTTCCAGCCAAATCTGTCGGTTTGATCCCCGGTAACGGGCGATGCGCCGCGGAAGCGCTCCGGATCAGATCTGTGCGCCGGGCGTGGGGTTGCGGCGCCCGTCGCACAGAATCGGCCGGGCAGATCCGGCTGAAATTGCGCTGGTCGGTCCCCGGGAGTCCCTGCTACCAGTCCAGGCCGGTTCCTGCGGTCCCGGCCGGTCAGAACCGGTCAGATTCCCCGGTTAAAGCCGCAGTGATGCGCGCTGCTCCAGCTTACTTTCTGGTTCCCAAAGCGCGGTCCGTCCGACTAAATTGTCCAGGTTCCCAGCCGCTTTGGGAGCAGGGATTTCTGGGGTACGTCCCAGGCTCAACCTGATCTCACAAAAATCTGTGAAATGCCCACGACCTCTCACCACTATTTTCCGTGGTACCAACACGGAAACTGGTAAAATTACGTGTGGGCACCACGGATATTGTACCATGCAAAGTCAATGGGATCCGTGGTCGTGATATATACACGGATTATGACATTATTATTATTTATATATTATTCTTATTTATAGTGGCTAAATTATGCGTTTTTGTCGCGCAAGGTACGGTTTTTTACTGTCAGTTTGTAAAAACATGTTTTTAACGCTGTTTTAGCAGTGTTTTAATGAGGTTTTAATCTGACCACCACGGATATAGTACTATGCAAAGTCAATGGGGGCGTGGTCGTGATATATACACGAATTATGACATTATTATTATTTATATATTATTCTTTGTTATAGTGGCTAAATTATGCGTTTTTGGCGCGCAAGGTACTGATTTTTAATGTCAGTTTGTAAAAGCCCGTTTTTAACGCTGTTTTAGCAGTGTTTTAATGAGGTTTTAATCTGAGCACCACGGATATAGTACTATGCAAAGTCAATGGGGGCGTGGTCGTGATATATACACGAATTATGACATTATTATTATTTATATATTATTCTTTGTTATAGTGGCTAAATTATGCGTTTTTGTCGCGCAACGTACTGTTTTTTAATGTCAGTTTGTAAAAGCCCGTTTTTAACGCTGTTTTAGCAGTGTTTTAATGAGGTTTTAATCTGAGCACCACGGATATAGTACTATGCAAAGTCAATGGGGGCGTGGTCGTGATATATACACGAATTATGACATTATTATTATTTATATATTATTCTTTGTTATAGTGGCTAAATTATGCGTTTTTGTCGCGCAACGTACTGTTTTTTAATGTCAGTTTGTAAAAGCCCGTTTTTAACGCTGTTTTAGCAGTGTTTTAATGAGGTTTTAATCTGAGCACCACGGATATAGTACTATGCAAAGTCAATGGGGGCGTGGTCGTGATATATACACGAATTATGACATTATTATTATTTATATATTATTCTTTGTTATAGTGGCTAAATTATGCGTTTTTGTCGCGCAACGTACTGTTTTTTAATGTCAGTTTGTAAAAGCCCGTTTTTAACGCTGTTTTAGCAGTGTTTTAATGAGGTTTTAATCTGAGCACCACGGATATAGTACTATGCAAAGTCAATGGGGGCGTGGTCGTGATATATACACGAATTATGACATTATTATTATTTATATATTATTCTTTGTTATAGTGGCTAAAGTATGCGTTTTTGTCGCGCAACGTACTGTTTTTTAATGTCAGTTTGTAAAAGCCCGTTTTTAACGCTGTTTTAGCAGTGTTTTTATGAGGTTTTAATCTGACCACCACGGATATAGTACTATGCAAAGTCAATGGGGGCGTGGTCGTGATATATACACGAATTATGACATTATTATTATTTATATATTATTCTTTGTTATAGTGGCTAAATTATGCGTTTTTGTCGCGCAACGTACTGTTTTTTAATGTCAGTTTGTAAAAGCCCGTTTTTAACGCTGTTTTAGCAGTGTTTTAATGAGGTTTTAATCTGAGCACCACGGATATAGTACTATGCAAAGTCAATGGGGGCGTGGTCGTGATATATACACGGATTATGACATTATTATTATTTATATATTATTCTTTGTTATAGTGGCTAAATTATGCGTTTTTGTCGCGCAACGTACTGTTTTTTAATGTCAGTTTGTAAAAGCCAGTTTTTAACGCTGTTTTAGCAGTGTTTTTATGAGGTTTTAATCTGACCACCACGGATATAGTAGCCTACTATGCAAAGCAACCTGATCTCACAAAAGTCTGTGAAATGCCCACGACCTATTTCCGTGGTACCAACACGGAAAGTGGTATAATTCCGTGTGACCACCACGATATAGTACTATGCAAAGTCAATGGGATCCATGGTCGTGATATACACACGGATAATGCCCACGACCTATTTTCCGTGGTACCAACACGGAAAGTGCTATAATTCCGTGTGACCAACACGGATATAGTACTGTGCAAAGTCAATGGGATCCGTGGTCGTGATATATACACGTTTTTTGACATTATTATTATTTATATATTATTCTTTGTTAAAGTGGCTAAATTATGCGTTTTTGTTGCGCAAGGTACGGTTTTTTACTGTCAGTTTGTAAAAACATGTTTTTAACGCTGTTTTAGCAGTGTTTTAATGAGGTTTTAATCTGACCACCACGGATATAGTACTATGCAAAGTCGATGGGAGGCGTGGTCGTGATATATACACGTTTTATGACATTATTATTATTTATATATTATTCTTTGTTATAGTGGCTAAATTATGCGTTTTTGTCGCGCAACGTACTGTTTTTTAATGTCAGTTTGTAAAAGCCCGTTTTTAACGCTGTTTTAGCAGTGTTTTTATGAGGTTTTAATCTGACCACCACGGATATAGTACTATGCAAAGTCAATGGGGGCGTGGTCGTGATATATACACGAATTATGACATTATTATTATTTATATATTATTATTTGTTATAGTGGCTAAATTATGCGTTTTTGGCGCGCAAGGTACGGTTTTTACTGCCAGTTTGTAAAAACATGTTTTTAACGCTGTTTTAAGAAGAGACAGGCGATATTTAAAGTTTCTCCCATTTCGTCAACCACAGGGGATTCCCTGGGCGTCCCCTCTACGTCATAGAGTGACGAGGGGGGATCCTGATCACGTGACGGATCCCCCCGAATAATAATGATAATGCTAATGATAATAGTAATATTAATAATAATAATAAGAAGAAGAAGAAGAAGAAGAAGAAGAAGAAGAAGAAGAAGAAGAAGAAGAAGAAGAAGAAGAAGAAGAAGAAGAAGAAGAAGAAGAAGAAGAAGAAGAAGAAGAAGAAGAATGATAATAATAAGAAGAATGATGATAATAATAATGATAATGATACTAATAATAATAATAACAATGATGATGATAATAATAATAATAATAATAATAATAATAATAATAATAATAATAATAATAATGCTGAAATTAATTAATTAATTATTTATATTAATCATAATATTAATATTTAGTATAATAATAAATACACCTGTAGCACAAACCAGTGTTTATAGCAAACATTCAGAGACATTATCAGACAATGATTAATGACGCAACACAGTCTCACTGCGGAGGCGCAAATAGGCTCCTATTGGCTGCAATGTAATCCCGTCTGCGGCTAGATTTGACGCTCGTAGCAGGTGATCACCGCGAGCGGCTTCCCCATTCCTCTTTTTTTTTTAAAATGCATATACTTCAATTTAAAAGATGGTTTGATGACATTTCTAGCGAGAAATTTTCAGACACAAATAGAATACACCAAATTGTATGACACTTCCAATGTAATCCCGTCTATATGTGACGATCAGAGCAGTACTTCAATTTAAAAGTGTGGTTTGATGACACTCCTAAATTAAATACTTACCTGCTGTATTCTACTGCCCTTATTTTTAACAGCTTGTGCTCTTACAACGCCATATTAAAACAAATTATAAACCACATTAACACTTCATAGAAACAAAGATCGAGGGATGAGGTCTTGAAACGTTGTTTAATACGTTACGCCACTGAACGCAACCCTTCCTGTCGCCGAGATAGGCAGCAGGACAAAACGTTAAAATAGCACTAATAAATGCATATATTGATCTTTTCCATCACATACATCTACTCACGATATAAATATACATTTTATGGTCACACTTTGTCTGTTGAAAAATGAGCGGATATATTATTTCGGAACCCTAATGTCAACATCTTAACCCTAAACCGGAAGAGGTTACAGAACTACAATTTGCGCCAAGTTACAATACACAGCATTGTGCTACGTCATAGCTTTTGTAGTTCCAATGAATTAGCGCTTATATAAAACTGTGATCACGAACTTTGCAAGCTTATTATATGTTTTTAAGGGTGGGAAGCACGCCTGTTCGGTCTGATTTTGACTTTTGTATTGGTAAGAGGGTGAAATCATGTTTTTTATAGGTTTTGACCCTATTCAGTGGCGCCCCCTATTGGACTACTGTCGGGCATGATAGTAGAGGTGCAGAGCTTTCCAAAACTGTTGACCCCATGTCTCTAGCATATTTTGTTGTTGAATTATAGGCCTTCAAAAGTGTCACAGGTACAAGGTTCAAAGGGCACACCTGGGGAGCAGGAATTGCCCACAAATCTCATATTGACATATGTTGCTCCTGAGGTTAAGACCTTTCCAACGATGCCTTCACTGTTGTCCTACGACAAAGTTTGATTTTCTTGTTGGTACAGATCATGGATGTTTGACTTGTATATTCAGAGACCTCTTTAGGGGCCAAGCTGGAAACAATCAGTCAAAATCTTTTAACGAGTATTTTGTGGCCAGATTTCTTTAAGATATCGATGATAGTATTATACACAGTCATACTATTCAATTTGGACCAGTTCTGAGTTTATTTTCCCCTTTAAATACTGATTGTTTCACCTTTTGAAATTTTCCCATTAACTTAACATGGCTATTTAGAGACCCTTTAACCGCTTCCCCAGTCTGACAGGATGATCCTGGATGATCAAGGATGATCAAATGTATAATATATCATAGTGCTAATACATTTCTGTGTGTTTAAGTTATGCAAACACATCTTAAAAAATGTTTTTAAAAAAAGTTCAAAAGTTCTGGTAACCTCCTTCCGGTTTAGGGTTAAGATGTTGTTTGTGTTCAATAAATGGAGAGGAGACATGGAGCGTTTCTATCACTTCAGCAGTACTTTAATCAAAGATACGCTATACAGTTTATTGAACGTCTCTGCTTTAATTAACGTTCAACGGTTAACGTTCGAGACATCAGCTGTACAGCACTTCCTGTTTAACAGTCGGGGCAAAACGTTACCATGACAACACCGGAGGGGGCGGGGCCTCCCACTATAACAGAATCTCATAACAGATGTTGACATTAGGGTTCCGAAATAATATATCCGCTCATTTTTCAACAGACAAAGTGTGACCATAAAATGTATATTTATATCGTGAGTAGATGTATGTGATGGACAAGATCAATATATGCATTTATTAGTGCTATTTTAACGTTTTGTCCTGCTGCCTATCTCGGCGACAGGAAGGGTTGCGTTCAGTGGCGTAACGTACAGTTGTATGAAAAAGTTTGGGCACCCCTGATCATTTTCAAGATTTTCTTTTATAAATCATTGGTTTTTGGGATCAGCAATTTCAGTTAAATATATCATATGGCAGACAAACACAGTGCTATTTGAGAAGTGAAATGAAGTTTATAGGATTTACAGAAAGTGTGCAATAATTAGTTAAACAAAAGTAGGCAGGTGCATAAATTTAGGCACCCTTGTTGTTTTATTGATTTGAATACATTTAGCATTAATTATTGGAACACAACAGTTGTTTGTTCAGTTCATTGACCCTTCACCTACATACACAGGTGAAGCCAATCATGAAAAAGGGTATTTAAGGTGGCCTGTTGTAAGTTGTTCGCCTCTTTGCATCTTCTTTGAAGTGTGGCAACATGGGAGCCTCAAAACAACTGTCAAATGACCTGAAAACAAAGATTGTTCAACATCATGGTTTAGGGGAAGGATACAAAAAGCTAGCTCAGAGATTTCGCTGTCAGTTTCCACTGTAAGGAACATAGTGAGGAAATGGAAGACCACAGGCACAGTTCTAGTTAAAGCCCGGAGTGGCAGGCCAAGAAAAATCTCAGATAGGCAGAGGCGAAGGATGGTGAGAACAGTCCAAGTCAACCCACAGACCAGCTCCAAAGACCTACAACATGATCTTGCTGCAGATGGTGTCACTGTGCATCGTTCAACTATTCAGCGCACTTTGCACAAGGAGATGCTGTATGGGAGAGTAATGCGGCGGAAGCCTTTTCTGTGCACACGCAACAAACAGAGTCGCTTGAGGTTTGCTACAGCAAACTGGACAAGCCAGCTTCATTCTGGAATAAGGTGCTGTGGACTGATGAAACTAAAATGGAGTTATTTGGACATAACAAGCGGCGGTATGCATGGCGGAAGAAGAACACAGAATTCCAAGACAAACACTTGCTACCCACAGTCAAATTCGGTGGTGGTTCCATCATGCTGTGTGGCCAGTGCAGGTACTGGCAATCTCGTTAAAGTTGAAGGTCGCATGGATTCCAGTCAGTATCAGCAGATTCTTGCCAACAATGTTCAAGAATCAGTGACAAAGTTGCGCCGGGGCTGGATACTTCAACAAGACAACGACCCTAAACACTGCTCAAAGGCATTTATGCAGAGGAACAGGTACAACGTTCTGGAATGGCCATCTCAGTCCCCAGACCTGAATATTATTGAAAATCTGTGGTGTGATTTAAAGCGGGCTGTCCATGCTCGGAAACCATCAAACCTGACTGAACTGGAGATGTTTTGTAAAGAAGAATGGTCAAAAATACCTTCAACCAGAATCTAGACCCTCATTGGAAGCTATAGGAAGCGTTTAGAGGCTATTATTTCTGCACAAGGAGGATCTACTAAATATTGATGTAATTTTTCTGTTGGGGTGCACAAATTTATGCACCTGCCTACTTTTGTTTAAGTAATTATTGCACACTTTCTGTAAATCCTATAAACTTAATTTCACTTCTCAAATAGCACTGTGTTTGCCTGCCATATGATATATTTAACTGAAATTGCTGATCCCAACAACCAATGATTTATAAAGGAAAATCTTGAAAATGATCAGGGGTGCCCAAACTTTTTCATACAACTGTATTAAGCCACGTTTCAAAACAGATCTTTCAGACCTCATCCCTCGATCTTTGTTTCTATGAAGTGTTAATGTGGTTTATAATTTGTTTTAATATGGCGTTGTAAGAGCACAAGCACATGCCTCCGGAGTGAGACTGTGTTGCGTCATTAATCATTGTCTGATAATGTCTCTGAATGTTTGCTATAAACACTGGTTTGTGCTACAGGTGTATTTATTATTATACTAAATATTAATATTATGATTAATATAAATAATTAATTAATTTCTGCATTATTATTATTATTATTATTATTATTATTATTATTATTATTATTATTATTATTATTATTATTATTATTATTATTATTATTATTATCATCATTCTTATTATTATTATTAGTATCATTATCATTATTATTATCATCATTCTTATTATTATTATCATTCTTCTTCTTCTTCTTCTTCTTCTTCTTCTTCTTCTTCTTCTTCTTCTTCTTCTTCTTCTTCTTCTTCTTCTTCTTCTTCTTCTTCTTCTTCTTCTTATTATTATTATTATTATTATTATTATTATTAATATTACTATTATCATTAGCATTATCATTATTATTCGGGGGGATCCGTCACGTGATCAGGATCCCCCCTCGTCACTCTATGACGTAGAGGGGACGCCCAGGGAATCCCCTGTGGTTGACGAAATGGGAGAAACTTTAAATATCGCCTGTCTCTTCTTAAAACAGCGTTAAAAACATGTTTTTACAAACTGGCAGTAAAAACCGTACCTTGCGCGCCAAAAACGCATAATTTAGCCACTATAACAAAGAATAATATATAAATAATAATAATGTCATAATTCGTGTATATATCACGACCACGCCCCCATTGACTTTGCATAGTACTATATCCGTGGTGGTCAGATTAAAACCTCATAAAAACACTGCTAAAACAGCGTTAAAAACGGGCTTTTACAAACTGACATTAAAAAACAGTACGTTGCGCGACAAAAACGCATAATTTAGCCACTATAACAAAGAATAATATATAAATAATAATAATGTCATAAAACGTGTATATATCACGACCACGCCTCCCATTGACTTTGCATAGTACTATATCCGTGGTGGTCAGATTAAAACCTCATTAAAACACTGCTAAAACAGCGTTAAAAACATGTTTTTACAAACTGACAGTAAAAAACCGTACCTTGCGCAACAAAAACGCATAATTTAGCCACTTTAACAAAGAATAATATATAAATAATAATAATGTCAAAAAACGTGTATATATCACGACCACGGATCCCATTAACTTTGCACAGTACTATATCCGTGTTGGTCACACGGAATTATAGCACTTTCCGTGTTGGTACCACGGAAAATAGGTCGTGGGCATTATCCGTGTGTATATCACGACCATGGATCCCATTGACTTTGCATAGTACTATATCGTGGTGGTCACACGGAATTATACCACTTTCCGTGTTGGTACCACGGAAATAGGTCGTGGGCATTTCACAGACTTTTGTGAGATCAGGTTGCTTTGCATAGTAGGCTACTATATCCGTGGTGGTCAGATTAAAACCTCATAAAAACACTGCTAAAACAGCGTTAAAAACGGGCTTTTACAAACTGACATTAAAAAACAGTACGTTGCGCGACAAAAACGCATAATTTAGCCACTATAACAAAGAATAATATATAAATAATAATAATGTCATAATTCGTGTATATATCACGACCACGCCCCCATTGACTTTGCATAGTACTATATCCGTGGTGGTCAGATTAAAACCTCATAAAAACACTGCTAAAACAGCGTTAAAAACGGGCTTTTACAAACTGACATTAAAAAACAGTACGTTGCGCGACAAAAACGCATAATTTAGCCACTATAACAAAGAATAATATATAAATAATAATAATGTCATAATTCGTGTATATATCACGACCACGCCCCCATTGACTTTGCATAGTACTATATCCGTGGTGCTCAGATTAAAACCTCATTAAAACACTGCTAAAACAGCGTTAAAAACGGGCTTTTACAAACTTACATTAAAAAACAGTACGTTGCGCGACAAAAACGCATAATTTAGCCACTATAACAAAGAATAATATATAAATAATAATAATGTCATAATTCGTGTATATATCACGACCACGCCCCCATTGACTTTGCATAGTACTATATCCGTGGTGCTCAGATTAAAACCTCATTAAAACACTGCTAAAACAGCGTTAAAAACGGGCTTTTACAAACTGACATTAAAAAACAGTACGTTGCGCGACAAAAACGCATAATTTAGCCACTATAACAAAGAATAATATATAAATAATAATAATGTCATAATTCGTGTATATATCACGACCACGCCCCCATTGACTTTGCATAGTACTATATCCGTGGTGCTCAGATTAAAACCTCATTAAAACACTGCTAAAACAGCGTTAAAAACGGGCTTTTACAAACTGACATTAAAAAACAGTACGTTGCGCGACAAAAACGCATAATTTAGCCACTATAACAAAGAATAATATATAAATAATAATAATGTCATAATTCGTGTATATATCACGACCACGCCCCCATTGACTTTGCATAGTACTATATCCGTGGTGCTCAGATTAAAACCTCATTAAAACACTGCTAAAACAGCGTTAAAAACATGTTTTTACAAACTGACAGTAAAAAACCGTACCTTGCGCGACAAAAACGCATAATTTAGCCACTATAACAAAGAATAATATATAAATAATAATAATGTCATAATCCGTGTATATATCACGACCACGGATCCCATTGACTTTGCATGGTACAATATCCGTGGTGCCCACACGTAATTTTACCAGTTTCCGTGTTGGTACCACGGAAAATAGTGGTGAGAGGTCGTGGGCATTTCACGGATTTTTGTGAGATCAGGTTGCCCAGGCTGGACCAGCTTCACCCTCCGAGATTTTCAGCGAAATCTGTCGGTTTGTTCCCCGGTAACCGGCGATGCGCCCCGGAGCCACGCTGGGCGCCCGGCGTGGCTCCGGGGCCAGCGTTCAGCATCTGCCGGGCAGATCCGGCTGAAATAGTGCATAAATGTTATTTATATACAACTCATATTTTATTTTTTTAACAATAAAGTTTCCATTTGTGAAAATTCAGTGTTGTATTTATTTACAGGCTCGGGCTGCTCTGGCGGAGCAAGGTTTATTCTCCTCCCCTGCTACACGTCATTCAGGGAGCCAATCAGCGCAGAGCCTCATTATCATACCCCCCCCCCCCCCCCCCTTCCCTTAGAATGGAGCACAGAAAAAGGGGTTAGAAGCGGTAAAACTAGTGACAGGGCCCACAGGCTGGATTTCTGATTTATGTAGAAAAAACAAGCTTTAGATTGTTTTTAAGACATTCAAGGCCTGTTTAAAATATACATTAAATGCCATAATATGTCCCCTTTAATAAGCTGACAAATTCATTAAATAACTTGTCTCCTGGCTTGGGGGGGCTGACTAAGTTCCTCATGATGCTGTAAGTCTGACTGACCACGGAACTGAAGAAAATAGTTTTCTGTCGACGTGCATCGTTGATCTCATTAGCTTAAAAAAAATGGCAGAGCAATTCACAATATTCTTCCCACGTCTGGGTTTGGTAATCAAAGAGAGCGGTACTTCCCACCTTAGCCCCTGCCATGTTTTTTATTTATTCCTCTATTACAAAGTCAGTTTTTTCTGGGTTTTTTTTATGAACTTAGCAACATATAAGAGAGTTATACTTATTTGTCTGCATCCACACGAGGCATCGTGTGGATGCAGATGGAAAAAGTTACTTTATCATCGTCGCCATTTATGTGGTAAACTTTTTTTGGTCACTCAGGAACTTTATCTACCGCATCTCACGTCATATACAGCTTAGTTTTCTTCTACACATCTCAGCTAAATATCAGCAGCTTCTCAAGTGTGAGCATATGTGTGCAGTGTATTAGTAGGGGTGGTCTGAGTGAGTGTATAACTCCCAACTAGACTTTTTGTCCCAGTCTGGCATTGGTGCAGACTGAGAACTATATGATTTGTTTTAAATCGTGTTCATAGACCTAGTAATACCAGAGTTATGATAACTAAAATATCCCATGTTTTTCTGCAGATTGCCATCATGTATTGATCAGTAATAAATGTCAAAACGGGATATCTCTTGGGAAAGAACTGAAGAGCGCAAGAGAAAACACACACACACACAAACAAAACACACACACAGTTCACAAAAACATGACATCCCCTTTTCTATTGGTGGATAAAAATGCACCATATCAACTGAAAAAATGAAAAAATCATATGGCAAGCACAGCATTTCTGTTGCTGAGGAAAATTGGAGGACTAAGGAATACAGATAGTTTGAAGTTTGGAGTTTTGAAACAGTGCCTGGAGTGATGTGAACATCTGTCTGTAATTGACAAGAAATATTTTACTTGTTGCATTAATTAGCCCCTTTTACATTGACGGATATTCTGCATTATTATGGCATCTAATACCTATTTTAAACAGGCCTTGAATGTCTTAAAAACAAGCTTTTGATTGTTTTTGCTAAATAAATTAGAAATTCAGCCTCTGATCCATCTCTTTATCTTCCCATTGTCTAACCTCATTATCTATGCAGGATTCTGAGTGGGCGGGGCTATGATAATGAGGCTCTGTGCTGATTGGCTGCCTGAATGACGCGATAAACCGCTACGGAAAAATGGCGGAAGCTCCGGCCGGTGGAGTTAGTTGTTAGTGGTTTCACGCATCGGAGGCCAACTGATGCAAATCGCATTGTTGTTCCGTAACGACGGGAGCAGAATCTTATTGTCTCGTAGATCCACATCACACTGGACGGCTCATCCGGGCGGCTGTACAGACACTGCAGAATTTGGTTGCTTTCCTCCTTCTCTGAGTTGGCAGGCTGAGGGGAGACCACTTTATAAATGTTAAAGCAAGAGAAAATCTGTTTTTCAGAATAGGTCCCCTTTAAATTCGAGGACATTTGACCAAAACACAACAGAAAGCTTAAGATGTAGTTATTGAAAAGTTATTGAAAATGACTACTTTGTAATACATGTTTAGATGAACTAAGTATCTTGGATTTTTACTGTTGTGCCACAAAGGGGGTGCTGGTTCAGTCATTAAAGAGTTATTAGTAAATGTCCGATAATTATTAATAATTAATGAAGAAGATGACTTATCAAAATTTAGTTTGGGACTCATATCGATCTTCAGGAATATATTCACTTGTGGAGTCTTTTGCTCCTTTCCAGAGTATAAACTGAGGAGCCTGAAGGTCAGAATAATGTTTGTACCAGTAAAGGTAAGGAGAACTGTAACTCGTCTGATAGTTGCATGTGAGTGTGACAGTTTGTCCTTCTCTTCCACTGACTTCATCTTGTTCAGGAGAGATTGTGTCTCCAGCTATTAATCCTGGGAATATGGAGAAAATGAAGCCAATGGTCAGCAGCAGTGACGTCTCCTGCTGGCTGGATCACTTTGTCTTCTCCTTTACACTCTAAGGAAGAACAGAACATACAGAGGAACACATGAATCAATAAAGATGATTGATTGAAGCAGAACAATCAGTATGTGGATGTTTGTATCTTACCAAAGAAAAGAGCAGCAAGAATAATCCACAGCCGATGATCCATCTGTACAACAAGGTTTAAAGCAACAGGAGAAACTAGCTGATGTTCAACATTCAGTCTGAGAAGTGTTCTCTTCACAGCAGTAGTTGTTATTGACACAATGATTGATCAGTGCAGAAGTAGTGCTCCGCCCACTTGATGATGTCACCCTCTAGTGGAGAGAAAAAGCTGAGCTCCACAGTTGGAAAACAGGTTTCCAGCAGCTGGTTAGAGCTCAGCGTGTGTTTTAGAATCTGTGGGTTTTATTTTGGTCACATGACCAAAGTCCAGCTCATTGTCTGAGATGTTCAACTATATAGTAATTATTAATTTTCAATTTTACCGAGTCTTTGGTATAATCAATAAATTGTTGCAATACATTTGTTTTTCCTATTCTTAAATACAAACATTTGTGGTCACAAGTTTGGCATAACCGTTCCATGAAATATTATGTTGTGGGGACTTTTTGTAATATAATTACTTCAAATTGTCTCAGTAACTTGGTAAACAAATGAAGCAAATCTTTGCTAGGAACAGTTACATGTTATTTTTTTAGGCAAATATATTAATATTTTTTGTGAAGATTTATTAAGCAGTAGTTTTTTTATTTATTTCAATTTTATTTTTATAAATCTGAAGAAGGGGCAGGGATAATTTGCACCAATTAAGGTGAAGGAGTCAAAACAGAGGCCGATGACGCCACCCACGAGCCTTTATGTCAAACCATTCAAAAGTTATGGCAGAAAATAGCAACTATCACATATCGACCAAACAGAAGAAGGGGGGGCGTGTTTTTTGTCGTCTATCGTCGCCATGGTAACGCTTTTGACTGAGAAAAGTAATGCCCATCGTCGCAGGATCGAGACGCAAATTTTGATGTATAACACACCTGGGTGCACGTTACGGTTTGGGTGAAAAAGCCGCCGAAGAAATTGCATAAATTGCGCCAAAATTAGATGATTAATTCAAAATGGCCGACTTCCTGTTGGGTTTCGGCCATGGCGCCAAGAGACTTTTCTTTAACTTGCGACATGATACAGGTGTGTACCGATTTTCGTGCATGTACGTCAAACCGTATTGTGGGGCTCGGGGCACAAAGTTTTTTAGGGGGCGCTGTTGAGCCATTTTGCCACGCCCATTAATGCAAACCATTAAATATCACATTTTTTGCCAGGCCTGGCTTGTGTGCAAAATTTGGCGACTTTTGGGGCACGTTTAGGGGGGCAAAAATGCCATCATTTTGTTGGACAAATAAAAATGGGAAAAAAAAATTCCTACAGCGACAATAGGGCCTTCGCACGGTCAGTGCTTGGGCCCTAATAATAATAAACGCTACAGATACAATAGGGTCCTCGCACTTTAGTGCTCGGGCCCTAATAATAAATTTTATTTATAATGCACTTTACATTACTGCGAATCTCAAAGTGCTACACCTTGATAATTAAAAAGGAAGCAGATATAAAATCAAGATTAAAGCTGCAAGCAGCGATGAACGGGCCCTCGCACTCATGGCCACCGCCCCGGGTTCCCCCCACATTCCTAGGTCAATAATACTATAAAAAGTGCCTTTGCTGTTCACATAAAACTCAACTTAACATCATGAGCATATCAGAAATGACACCATCCACGACTCTCTATGTCAAACCATTCAAAGGGTATGGCAGAAATTAGGAACTATGAAATATCGACCAATGAGAAGAAAGAGCGGAGCCAATTTACACCAATGAAGGTTAAGGACTCTAAACCAAATCCAATGACACCACCCCCGACTCTTTATGTCAAACCATTCAAAAGTTATGGCAGAAAATAGGAACTATCACATATTGACCAATCAGAAGAAGGGGCGGGGCTAATTTGCACCAATTATGGTCAAGGACTCAAAACCATGTCCGATGACACCACCCACGAGTTTTTATGTCAAACCATTCAAAAGTCACTACAGTAAATAGGAACTATCACATATTGACCAATCAGAAGAAGAGGCGGGGCTAAAAAGGCCCTCATTTCGTCTGAAGAAAAATGAGGATTAAAACAAAAATGAGAACGAGAAGGACACTCTGGTGAGTGAGGAGGGAGACCTTATTTTCAATCCTGGTGGAGACAGGAAGCCAGTGGAGTGAGTGAAGAATGGGGGAGATATGGTAGTGTTTACACACTCTCATCAGGATCCTAGCTGCAGAATTTTGGATGTGTTTGGAGCCTCTGGAGCCTCTTGCTGGGGATCCTGATGAGAAGTACGTTACAGTAGTCCAGTCTGGAGGAGACAAAGGTGTGTGCTCTTTGATGAGGCGTAGGTGTCGGCCAGAGCGTAACCACTCCATCTGTTCATGGCTGGGGCTGTGGGGGTCATTCACTCTTCATTGGAGTTAAAGGACCAGACTTTGTGTCCATGTTTGTGAAGGAGAAAAACTTCTTTGTGGCTCTAATTCAATTCAGTTTAAGACATTTTTCTGCTGATGAAAATTCGGGAAAAAAAGATTCAACTTGTAACAACTGCTCGGGGTTCATGTCCTGGGTCTCTGGAAAGCATCTAGAGACAAAATCTGTTGTATTAGATGCTATACAAATAAAATTGAATTGAATTGAATTTAAACTTAAAAATGATTTTCATAACAGTGTGTGGCCTTATCATCATGTATTCATTAGTAGCTGATGTGGATGTGTTGTTCATGTGGATCCTCCCACAGTGTTTCATCAGCAGCTGGAACCACAGACACTCTGATAAAACAGGAATTAGCAGAATCCATCTGATATTAAGCTGTGGTTTGAATCCCACTTCCCTCCTCTTTGAAGAGTCGTCACATAACTGTGTTCAGGTTTTTGTACAGCCTCTTCTACACTTTGTATCACTGTGTTTCTAGAGCACAGTAGTAGAGAGCTGTGTCTGCCAGGGTTAGCTTTCTGATGGTCAGTTCAGTCGAGCTGTCAGTTGTTTTGGACTCATATCGATCTTCAGGAATATATTTAGCCTCACTATTTACCCTTTTCCAGAGTATAAACTGAGGAGCCTGAAGGTCAGAATGATGTTTGTACCAGTAAAGGTTAATATAAGTGTAACTTGTCTGATAGTTGCATGTGAGTGTTACACTTTGTCCTTCTCTTCTACTGACTTCATCTTGTTCAGGAGAGATTGTGTTTCCAGCTATTAGTCCTGGAAAAAGTAGAGAAAATGAAGCCATTAGACTAACATTGTCCATGAGGCTGAGAGGAGGAGGAAGTAGAAAGTTTCCCGTATAAAGTGTTGTGTGGACATTCACAACTAAATCAACTGTAGAACTCTGTCAGGTCCATTTACATGATTTCCATTCTATCAGAGCAAAGAAACCAGAAAAGAAGTTAAATACAGTCTGGATATGTGGTTAATGCAGCAGCTTCAACAAAACTTGAATCCCTGTTCTTAAACTCACCTAGAATGTGAGATAGAAGCAGAAAGAGCTGAAGCAACATGTCTTTGGAGATCTTCAAGCCAGACAGACAGCAGATGAACTATGTTCTTCCACTGCAGGAGAATGAGGAAGAAATAATGTCATTGATGAGCTGAAGTTCAGTGGGCGGGGCCAATTACCTCCTGACATGATTTGTTTCACTTCAACTCAACCAATCAAATAGTTTTGTGTTTCCCAGCAGCTCTGTCTCTGTCTCTGATCTTTACTGCTTCATGTCTCTGTTGTCTTTGTCATCAGTCCAATGACTCAACCATCAGAGCTTTAACAGTGTGTGAGGTCCTCTAGTGGATGTTGTGGAGTATTGTGTCGTCTTTCTGCAGGTTTTTGTACAGAGTTTTAGTGTTTCCTGTCACTGTGGGCCTCACAGCACAGTAGTACACAGCAGAGTCTGACACTGCAGCAGAGGAGATCTGCAGATCCATTTGTGTTTTATTATCATTCACTGTAAAAGAAAATCCAGACCTTGGGTCTGAAATTGCTGTTCCTGTTCCTGAATGAGAGATCAGGAACTCTGGTGGGTTTCCTGGATATTGTCGATACCAGAAGAAATTATCATTTCCAGTTGCAGGTCTGGAGAATCTGTAGGACAGAGAAAGATGTGTTTCTTCTAAACTGGACTCTTCATCTTTGACTGCAGTGAGTTCTTCACAGCTGACACCTAAAGGAAGACAAATCTGCTTTATATTTGGTCACAAACCTCTTTAGAAATGAATGACATGTATAAAAGTGTGAATGAAAATGATTTAAAAGGTGCAGATTGTAACGTACCTGTTAGAATCCTGATCATCAGTAGAGAGAGTACATAATAGTCCATGTTGAATAGAGCTGATGTTTGTGGTTTGTGTGTTGAACTGTGTTGAATGTGGAAGTTTGTGTCTCTTCTATAGTTTAGTAACAGCTCAGCTCCTCCCTGAATCTCTCCGTCTCCTCTTTGATCTGGAGTTTCTGTTCTCTCACTTCCTCTTCCTCCTGGTTAACAGACTGCAGCTTCATTTCTTTCAGCTGGAACTGTTGTGCAGCTGGAACATGGTGACCCTGAGCTGCTCTAGATGTGTTTGGTACGCAGAGGTGTTTCATTTTATATCAGACTGATGAGATGCATTAGACACCCGTCACCACTACGGGGCTCCCAAGATACAAGGTTATTCCACTGAACAGTAGTTGGGGAGAATACTTTATATCAGGGATACTCAATTCCGGTCCTCATGGGCCGTTGTCCTGCATGTTTTATATCAGTGGTTCTCAACTCCGATCTTCGGGACCCCCTGCTCTGCATGTCTTAGTTTCAACCTGATCTCACAAAAATCCGTGAAATGCCCACGACCTCTCACCACTATTTTCCGTGGTACCAACACGGAAAGTGGTATAATTCCGTGTGAGCACCACGGATATTGTACCATGCAAAGTCAAGGGGATCCGTGGTCATGATATATACACGGATTATGACATTATAATCATTTATATATTATTCTTTGTTATAGTGGCTAAAGTATGCGTTTTTGTCGCGCAAGGTACTGTTTTTTACTGTCCGTTTGTAAAAACACGTTTTTAACGCTGTTTTAAACTTAAACTTAAACTTAAACTTAAACTGTATTTATTTATATAGCACTCTTTATGCAACTGGAGTGCAACACAAAGTGCTTTACAAAAATACATAAAAAAAACAATCTCCCTTGACACATGAAACATGACATGATAATTCATTTTCAGAGGAAGGATAACAGGTAGTGGTTGTGCACGTGAGGACAGAAACCCTAGGGGGGCTTATGCAAGGACCTCGCCGTTTACAGGACATTACATGACTTGTTTATTATTAGAAAGTAAAACTAGAACAGAAACAAAAACAAAATAAACAGCAAAAGAAGACAAACAAGAAAAAAACAATCAACAAGCAGTAAATAAAAATAACTGCAGAATGTTAAAATACTAATACAATAAAAGTGAATACTAAAGCAGAGAGAACGAGACAAAAGATTGGCAAAGCAACACAGGTAAGGCATAATCATCATATCAATGGTATATCTCTTTCATTAGTTTCTTACTTGGGTAATTCATTTATTAATTACACTTCTTTTGTAGGTGGACAGAGAGGATGAGTTGGTCATTAGATGGGAATGGGCATTCCATAGGGAGACACCTTTGTATTTTAAGGAGAACTGACCCCTGGTGGTACTATATAGTGGGACATGCAGCTGGTTGGATTGTCTAGTCTGGTATGAATGAAAACTAGAGTTAGACTGGAAGTATTGCTGGAAATGTTCAGGTAGTTCAGAATTCTGGTATTTTGTTTTATAGATGAAAATACAAGTTTGAAGGATGTTTATATTGAAAATGGTTAGTATATTGAGGGTTGCGAATAGAGGTGCAGAGGGATCCAATGGGGCAGATTTTGTTGCCAATCTGACAAACCGTTTTTGTAGTACATGTAGTTTTTGGAGGTAGAAAGGATAGGTACTAGCCAGAGCATGTGAGCGGAGTGGAGCGGCGAGAATTTCCGCTCCTCGCTCACAAAGGTTGTTACCGCTCCGCTCCGCCCTCAAAGTCGCAAAATGCCGCTCCAGCCATAACCGCTCCGCGCTCCAGTAACACTGCAACCCGCTCCGCTCCGCGCAGCGCTCCACGCTCCGCTCCAAAAATGTTTGCATGCATATAAAATGCACATGTTTACCTGAAGCCTTAGATCTAACCAGAGGTGGATGAGAGAGAGAGAGAGAGACTCAGCAAAGTTACGTTCCTTGCAGCCAGTCACGGAGCCGAGAGGAACAATTACGCAGAGCCGACATAGTTTTAAAGTCCAAAAAATAGATATTTACTGACAAGAAAAAATAAGAAAATAATTTCACCTAATGGAATTATCTGGTTTAATACACTTTTGTTTATTAACCTTTCCCGAAACAATGTTTCATTCACTGTGTGTTCGGGTGTGTGTGTGTGTGAGACGTGTGGGTGCAGCGGAGGAGAGAGAGGGAGATGCAGGTGTGCGCGTGTGGAAGACCGGTACACGTGTTCAGTTACTTTTCAGTGTGTCCTCCGTTAGTTTCAGTCGTCGGCCCTCACGCGTTTTGTTTGCTCTTATTACATGTTTGTAATAAATGTGCGAGGTTGCACGGACAGCATTTTTCCTCCGTCCTTTTTTCCCTTCACTTTCCCCGGACTCCTAACGCCGGTTACGAGCCAGAGACCGAATTAAAATACCAGCTCTCCCAACTACGGTTCAGAGATAGGACTGGAAAAGAAGAAAGGTAACAGGTAGTTTGTGGAGAGGTGGGATATGTTTGGACACGCATCGGGGCCGTGATATGAGGGGTAACGGAGCGAAACTGGAGCGGGATGACGCCCCGCTCCAGCCAATCATCCTAGAAAAAAAAATCCCGCTCTGCGCTCCTTTCAAAATTCGCCGCTCCGCTCCGCCGCTCGCTCACGCTCCGCTCCGCTCCGCTCCGCTCCGCTCACATGCTCTGGTACTAGCCCACACAATATTACAATAGGTTAGATATGAATATATTAAATTGTAATATAAGGTTTTTAAGCAGGCTCTACTTAGAAGTCTACTAATTCTCTTGATGATGCCCACTGATTTCGCAACCTTTTTTGTTATCGTGTCAATGTGTTCTTTCCAGCAATACTTCTCGTCAACCATTACTCCCAGGAATGGTGTTGAAGCAACTTTACTGATTTCATTACCCTCAATGGAGATCCTAGCTTCCCCAGGGTTGTATTTCTTCTTTCCTGCAAATATTATGAACTTAGTTTTTTTAATATTTAACGATAATTTATTAAGTTGGATCCACTTGCTCAATAAAATAAGACCTTGATTGGCTTCATTAACGAGGGTTTTGAAGTTTTTATGTGAGCCATCCACACCGAGAGCTGTCCAAGCCCACGACTACAGGGGACTACAGGGGACGCCGCCGCAGAGACCCCGCGGACACAGACAGAGAGGGGCCCACACCACGGCTATAAAGCCCTGGAGCAGGACCCCCAACTATCCAGGCCCTGGAGCAGGACCCTCAACTATCCAGGCCCTGGAGCAGGACCCCAACTATCCAGGCCCTGGAGCAGGACCCCCAACTATCCAGGCCCTGGAGCAGGACCCTCAACTATCCAGGCCCTGGAGCAGGACCCCCAACTATCCAGGCCCTGGAGCAGGACCCCCAACTATCCAGGCTCTGGAGCAGGACCCCCAACTATCCAGGCCCTGGAGCAGGACCCTCAACTATCCAGGCCCTGGAGCAGGACCCCCAACTATCCAGGCCCTGGAGCAGGACCCCCAACTATCCAGGCCCTGGAGCAGGACCCCCAACTATCCAGGCTCTGGAGCAGGACCCCCAACTATCCAGGCCCTGGAGCAGGACCCCAACTATCCAGGCCCTGGAGCAGGACCCTCAACTATCCAGGCCCTGGAGCAGGACCCTCAACTATCCAGGCTCTGGAGCAGGACCCCCAACTATCCAGGCTCTGGAGCAGGACCCCCAACTATCCAGGCTCTGGAGCAGGACCCCCAACTATCCAGGCTCTGGAGCAGGACCCCCAACTATCCAGGCCAGGAGAGCAGGACCCCCAACTATCCAGGCCCTGGAGCAGGACCCCCAACTATCCAGGCCCTGGAGCAGGACCCCCAACTAATGAATGTTACTATAAAAGATAACTTATGGGCACTAACAGTGCCCATAAGTACACTGACAGTAGAAGCAACATTAAAAAATAAATGAGTAAATAAGTAATAAAATAAATAAGTAATTAATAAAAGCTTTAAGAGGAACTTAAGAGGAATAAAATGACATAGAGGAAAACATTAATAAGTAGTGCTAAACAAGTAAAAGGAGATTCAGTTAAAAGCTAATTTAAAAAGGTGAGTCTTGAGCCGACCTTTAAAAGCATCGACAGTCTCTACGGCCCTGAATTCCTCCGGCAGGCTGTTCCACAGGCCTGGGCCATAAAAATGAAATGAAGCTTCACCAAAGGTTTTGGTTCTCACTTTGGGAACAGATAAAAGACCGGTACCGGAGGATCTCAGGGTCCGCGAGGGCCGATATGGTAAAAGCAGGTCTGAAAGATAAGAAGGGCCAAGGCCGTTAAGACACTTAAAAACAAGTAAAAGAACCTTAAAATCGGTTTTAGCAGTGTTTTATTGAGGTTTTCAGACTCCTAGCTAAAAGTGTTAGTGAACTATGCAAAAGAAGACACAAAATAGGCCGCATTCCATTAGTCAGGAGGCTCTGAGACCTATACGTTTCTACACCCTCCTAACCAGCCAGGACGTTTTGGAGGAAACACTGTTGCAGAAGTCATAGAAGTCAGATTTTTTTATATGTTGTTTGGGGGCATCCCCTGAACAGACAGACGTTAGTTTGGTGCAGATCGGACCTGTACTTTTCGATGGGCGGGGCTTTGAAACTTCACCTTTTCCAACATTCGAACGGACGCCGTTGCCAGAAAATTTGACCAAACCAAATAAAACTTGACCTGTGGCCACCATATGGGGCCTTGATTGGGCTTGCCAAGTCTCAACTCTGTGAAACCTCTGCAACGCCAACTAGCTCTGTGGAAGTCGTACAGCCACGGGACCAAAAGATCCTAGAAAAGGGCCTTCTGCATTGCAACATAGTCAAAAATCAGCCTCCCAGCTCAAAGCGTTAGTGAATTATTCAAAAAAACACACACAAAAGGCCCAAAAAAGTCACCACACACGGTGACCTTTGGGACTTCCGAAGGTCGCACGGGTCTGGACCTCGGCACAGTGGATGAGAGTCACCTCCTGATACAGAATCTATAATTTCAGCCTCCTAGCTCAAAGCGTTAGTGAACTGTGCAAAAAAAGACACGAAATAGGCTTTGCAGGGCCGAAACGCAACACACGCGGTGACCTTTGACACTTCCGAAGGTCGCATGGGTCTGGACCTCGGCACAGTGGATGAGAGTCACCTCCTGATACAGAATCTAGAATTTCAGCCTCCTAGCTCAAAGCGTTAGTGAACTATGCAAAAAAAGACACGAAATAGGCTTTGCAGGGCCGAAACACAACACACGCGGTGACCTTTGACACTTCCGAAGGTCACACAGATCTGAAACTCGGCACAGTGGATGACAGTCACCTCCTGATACAGAGTCTAGAATTGCAGCTTCCTAGCTCAAATCGTTAGTGAACTGTGCAAAAAAAGACACGAAATAGCACTTTGCAGGGCTGAAACGCAACACACGCGGTGACCTTTGACACTTCCGAAGGTCACACAGATCTGAAACTCGGCACAGTGGATGAGAGTCACCTCCTGATGCAGAGTCTAGAATTGCAGCCTCAGCGCTCCGGGCCGCAGGAGACCGCTACGGATATCCCCACAGGACGATACGATGCGGGCACGTGGGGGGGCGGTCTATTCCGACGTGCCACGGAGCCAAGCTGGGGCGAGGGGATGCAGAGATGATCAAGATCAGAAGAGAAGAGAAGGGAAGGGAAGGGATGGCCGGGAGCGCACAGCGCAGTTTTGTCCGTCGAGGTGCGGTGACGTCATCGGGGCCCGGCCAGTGATTGGACGCGCGCCCTTCGGCCGCCACCCTATTTCACACCTCCAAAGCAGGCTGGGATTTGGAGTCCTCAACAAAGCGGCCATCTTAGGTGAAGCTTTAAAGCTGATTTCGGGTTGAGCCGGCTTTAATGTGAAACCACATATTCACAAAATGTTCATAAACATTCATAAGTCCAGTGTTGGGGTTGCCCATATGCCCATGTGAACTCTGAACTTATAAATGTATATGAAAATTTTGTGAATGTGTATATTCAACTTTGAAACTGCTCAGCTGAAAATCGGCTGTAATGTGCCTCCTAAAATGGCCACCTTGCCATGAACTACAACCCCCAGCATGCCTTGCGTGGGGGGGGGCGGCGCCTACAAGCGGCGCGCATCCAATCGCAACGAGGCACCGATGACGTCACTGCAGCGCGCGTAGGATCAAAACACTGCGCTGCTCCTTGTTTTTTTCTCTTTTTTCCTTCATTCAACTGGCGGGTCAGCACGTCCTTTGGCTCCGGGCCGAAGGGACCACGACCCCCCCCCCCCCCCCCCCCCCCACCCCCAAAGGGGGGGATAAGAGGAGAGATCTGCCGCGTGCTCCAGCCGCAGGATCCGAGGACCCACGGCGCAGACCACGCGCCGCATCCCTCTCTCCTTTTTCCTGTCTCTTCTCTCCAACTTCCATCGGTGAACAGCTGGATCTTTGGCTCCGGGCCATCTCCTTTTCTCCCCCCGGCTGGGGGAGGTGTAAGGCCCCCATCGGATCGGGCCGCTCCGTTGGACCTGCAGCCCGTTGAAGCCGCGGTCCGCGGAGCCGCTCCCATTAACTCTCGGCCCCAACTTTTCATCCGGAGCTCCGACTCCCGCTTCACGTGTCCCCGGTCCCTGGGAGCTGGAAAGGGGGGGAGAGCCGCTTCGAAGCTCGGCCCCGGCCCAGGGTGAGACCCGTTCCTCTTTTCTAACCTCTCTCTCTGCTCTTGAGCTTCACCTGAAAGGACCTGTGGCCAGCTTGCCCCGCGCAGAACCGAGACGCATCCCGCCGACCCGAGGAGGCGTGAGGTTTTGAGACCTGGGTGTATTAGTTTAACTGGGAGTGTTTCAGAGCTAAATCTGTGTTCAGAGCTGAGATTACATCAGCATCATTATCATGACTGTTGTCATTAATTTGTAGTCACTACTTTCTGCTAGTCATTCATGTTTTAAAGCGCTGTTGTCTGCCGTAGTCACGTTTAAAACACCGGGAGTAACATCCGGTCTAGATCTGCACGTGGCTTAAAGAGGGTTCCGCCATCTTTAAAATACCACAGGAGCCCCGGCTTCTTTAAACACTGCAGCCACGTTTGAACTGTAGATGTTCGCAGCCGTTGGGAAGTATAATCCAGAATCACGGCATACAATTTCATTGTTATGCTGATGATACGCAGCTCTATTTGTCTATGAAGCCGGATGAAACAGAACCGTTAGTTAAACTTCAGGCATGTCTTAGGGACATCAAGGACTGGATGTCCAGAAATTTCCTGCTTCTAAATTCAGATAAAACAGAGGTTATCATTCTTGGTCCAGAGCATCTTAGGAAGGGATTAGATGGTGTTGCGATGGCTTCCAGTGCAACTGTGAGAAATCTTGGTGTTATTTTCGATCAGGATTTGTCGTTTAAACCATATGTCAATCAGGTTTGTAAAATAGCCTTTTTCCATCTCCGTAATATTGCAAAGATTAGGAAAATCCTCTCACAGAGTGATGCAGAAAAACTAGTTCATGCGTTTGTATCTTCTAGACTAGATTACTGTAATGTGTTGTTAGCAGGATGTCCAAGTAATTTGCTGAATAGGCTCCAGCTGATCCAAAATGCAGCAGCACGAGTACTGACAGGAATTAGCAGGAGAGACCACGTCTCTCCAGTGTTAGCGTCGCTCCATTGGTTACCCGTAAAATTCAGAATCCAATTTAAAATTTTATTACTTGCGTATAAAGCCCAAAACGGCTTAGCTCCGCATTATTTGCAAGACCTGATAGTGCCTTATGTTCCTGTCAGAGCTCTCCGTTCTCAGAGTGCAGGTTTACTCGTAGTTCCTAGAGTATCTAAATGTAGATTTGGAGGGCGGGCGTTCTGCTATCAGGCGCCACTACTATGGAACCAACTTCCAATCTGGGTTAAGGGGGCTGACACCACCTCCACCTTTAAAACTAAACTTAAAACATTTCTGTTTAGTAAAGCCTATAGTTAGTGTTTAGTAAACCTCTAGCTGGTGTTGGTAAATCTCTAGGTAGTGTAAACTTTAGTGTGTCAGAGTCGCTCCTGTGGTTTCTTGTGCTGGCCCCCCCTTCTCCTCCCTTTTCTCTCTTTTGTCCATGTTGCAGCATCCTTTGCCGGACACCGGAACCTGCAGTGTGGGAGTGAGGGGGGCAGGGTAACGGCCCCTTTTGGGCGGGGGAGAATGTTCGTCCCTCAAGACTCCTCTCCCTGGCCCTGCCCCTTCTCAACCTTTCCCCGACCCTGCACCCCAACCTGGGACTTGATGATTGGGCCGGAGCTTCGGGAGCTGCGTGCTGGCCTGCGGTCCCCACCCCTGGTCATCCCGTTGCTGGCCCCCCCTTCTCCTCCCTTTTCTCTCTTTTGTCCTGCAGGTGGCCGTGGGTGGCTTGTAGCTTGCATTACGGAGCACAAGTCTTTTCCTGACCCTGCACCCCAACCTGGGACTTGCTGATTGGGCCGGAGCTTCGGGAGCTGTGTGCTGGCCTGCGGTCCCCACCCCCGGTCATCCCGTTGCTGCTTCCACCTGCCTGCTGTGCTGTTGCCGTCCCTGACCCACCAGTCTGGCCCTCGGCAGGAGGGTCCCCCCTGATGAGCCTGGTCCTGCTCAAGGTTTCTTCCCTCCTAAAGGGGAGTTTTTCCTTGCCACTGTTTGGCTTAAGGTTTTTCTCCCACTAGGGGAGTTTTTACCTGCCATTGTTTATGTAATAACTGCTCGGGGGTCATGTTCTGGGTATGGGTCTCTGTAAAGCGTCTAGAGACAACTCTGTTGTATTAGACGCTATATAAATAAAATTGAATTGAATTGAATTGAATTGAATGTTCGTTCCGTATCATCTTTATTATTGCTTTGATTTCTTTTTTCCATTCCATGCATTTAACTTTCATTTCATTTTTATTGATTGTTGTTTTTCCAGTTAGTTAATGGTTTTATAATACTTAAGTTCTGCCATCAGGATTTATTGGGTATTTATTTACATCTGCCTTGATACCCGTATGTAAATAAATTCTGATTGATTTTTAATGAGTGGTTTCTGTTATTTCATACAAGTTATAATTTTTCCCTGGAATAAGGTCCCGGGGTGGTGCCCCTACGAGAATTATTATCATTTTGATAATTCAATTTGATAAATAGTCGACTTTATTAATTATTAATAATTCTTTAATAGAATTATCATTAGCCTTTGATAACTGACCAGCTTAGCTACCTGAGTTGCACACCAACAGAGTTCACATGACCACATGACAGTGGTCCAACAATGTATAGTGGTTTGATGTTTGTTTTGTATGTGTTCCCCCATACTTCCACACAATAAGTTAAGTATGGAAGTATGAGGGAGCAGTACAGTATGTAGAGTGTATTGCTGTTCAGTATGTGTTTCATTTTGTATAATATGGCAATTGATTTAGAGATTTTTGTTTTTGTTTTATTTATGTGTAGTTTCCAGCTCAGCCTACTGTCTATGGAAATTCCCAGAAAAACATGTTTGTTTACTCGTTCAATCACTACATCATTTATTGATAATTTGGGATGTGTATTTATTTTTCTGTTGGAAAAGATGATGTATTTGGTTTTGCTTGAGAATATTAAGTTCCCTTTCCACTGCATGCAGGAGCTGTTCATGGTCTGTTCCGGCGCTGTACAGGCTTGTGTCGTCAGCAAACAGGACACATTTAAGAAGTGGCAGTACATTACATATATCATTAATGTACATAATGAATAGTTTTGGACCCAAAACAGAACCCTGTGGAACCCCATGAGTTATTTTCGACAGATCAGAATCAACATTATTCATATGGACAAATTGATGTCTGTCATTTAAGTAGCTGTTTAACCATGCTAGGGCGACACCTCTGATTCCATACCTTTCAATTTTTTTCATGAATATATTATGGTCTATAGTGTCAAATGCCTTTCTTAGGTCTATAAAGACCCCAACCGTGTATTCCCTGTTATCTATGGTAGAATGCTCTGCCCAGCTAGTCTTCAGCATGATCCAGGTCCTGCTCAAGGTTTCTTCCCTCCTAAAGGGGATTTTTTTCTTGCCACTGTTTGGCTTAAGCTTTTTCTCCCAAAAGGGGAGTTTTTTACCTGCCATTGTTTAATGTAATAATTGCTCGGGGGTCATGTTCTGGGCCTCTGGAAAGATCCTAGAGACAACTTGTGTTTTCATGATTTGATCATTTGAACTTTCACTGACTCAACAATCAGAGCTTTAACAGTGTGTGAGGTCCTCTAGTGGATGTTGTTGAGTATTGTGTTGTCTTTGCTCTGCAGGTTTTTGTACAGAGTTTTGGTGTTTCCTGTCACTGTGGGCCTCACAGCACAGTAGTACACAGCAGAGTCTGACACTGCAGCAGAGGAGATCTGCAGATCAAACTCCTTTTTCTGTTTATCATGTGTCAGAGAATATTTTTCTGCTTTATCTGAATAATCTGCAATGAGAAACTTTGGAGATGAACTGGGCTTCTGTTGGTACCAGAAGACAGACTGTACAGATTCAGAATAGTTGCAGGAGAGAGTCACAGTTTCTCCTTCCAAAGTCATCACTTCATCTCTAAAAGGTGTCAGTAAATCTCCAGAGAATCCTGGGAAAAAGAAACAACAACAAAGTGATATTTAGATAAAAATTCTGTATCTTTAAACTATCTTAAGCTTATAAAAATAAATACATTCCAATGTATTTGTTTCATATTATATTTCTATCATCTCTCACATCTTTAGAAGACTCACCAGTTTGAAAGGAGACGATCATCAGCCAAACCAAAAGTAGACTCATTTTTTCACTTGAACTGAACAAACAACAGAGAACACAGCTGCTCCTCAGTTCTTACATCAAGCTTTTATGTTTAGATGTGTAGCTCCTCCTCTTGTTGTGGTCTGTTTCCACTCAGGCTGATGGAAGATTCAGAAATGGCAGCGATGCTGCAGTCGTCGTCGTCGTAGTCGTCATCACCACTATTAACTAACTCAACAGACACATGTTCAGGACCCGTGCAAAGCAGCTGGCTGAGACATTTTGTAATATCTGCTACCTCTTACGGTGATGAATCCGCCTACAGAGCAGAGGTGCAGAATCTGGTCAGGTGGAGTTCAGAAAACAACCTGTATCTCAACTCCAGAAGAACAAAGAGCAGGCGCCTCATGTACAAAGAGTGCATGGATTTCAACATGAATCTGTGCGTGGAATTGTTGCGTACGCAAAAAAAAATCAGATATTCAAAACTGTGCGTACAATCAATGTGGAATTGAGTGTATATGCGGGAGCACAACACTCGTTTGAATTTGAATATGATAATGAGGATAAATATCCATTAAAAACCACTCATCCAATCCAATGATGATGAATCCAAGGAACTTGTAAAAACAAGGGAAACAAATTTAAAAAAAAACATTGGTCGTGAGCTGGAGAAATAATTTATTTGGGGGCATTTCTTCCGATTCAAGCCATAAAGGAAAACAGACTAAAGTGCTGTAATTGTATTGACCACATCCCATTATGGGTATCGTTGTTATTTGCTTTGTGTTGCGTTCCGTGAAAAGTTGTGGGTTTATTGTGTTCATAGGTGTTTGTGAATGTTTATGTTCAGCGTTAGTTCATCATTACACTCTTTTTTCTTGTTTGTATTTTAAGAACCGACACCATAACTTAAGTTGGTGGGACGACAAACAGCTCCTCGTTCCGTTTTACTGTCACACGTATTATATACTATACTTTATAACTGATTAAGCCCAATGTACTTGTGTATTGAGTCTCATAGTTGGCATTGTGGGAGTCTGCGATCACCTCTTTCATAAGTATAACACTGTGAACAAAATAAACTTATATTTAAAACATGAAGCATCGAAATCTGATTCCTCCACTGCAGAAATAAAGACAAGTTGTGCACACGTGCTTATATCGAGGTGCAAACGTGAGAAATAAAGAACAAAGTCGCTGTCACTCGGAGTGTTGCAGCCGAAGGAGGAGAGACGGATCTAGATCTTTACTGCTTCCTGTCTTTGTAATCAATCCAATGACTAAAACACTCAGAGCTTGTGTGTGAGGTCCTCGAGTTGATGTTGTGCAGTATTTATGCATGTCTGTAACAGTGTGCGGCCAGCCCCCCTCATTCTTCAACTTTGTGTCTGTTCTATCTGCGGCCCTGTCTATGCACCTTTTGGTCGATTTCCTGGTGGTCGATATCTTCTCATCTCCTCCGGCTCGCTCCATTTCTACAGTCGTGAAGCTTTTTTCTGGGCTAGCCATTCTTCTCTCTAAGGAGAAAACCTTCGGACCCTCCAATCATTTGGAATTTCCGGGAAAACGCTCAACAGTGTATTGATGCAGGTCTGCGGTCTGAGTCTAGGTCTAGGTCCCGGACTCCATCACCGGGAGGAGAGACCGGTCTAGGTCCCGGCCTCCATCACCAGGAGGAGAGACCGGTCTAGGTCCCGGCCTCCATCACTGGGAGGAGAGACCGGTCTAGGTCCCGGCCTCCATCACCGGGAGGAGAGACTTCCCTCCATCACCGGAGAAACACTCTCTGGAGTCCTGCAGCTCCTACAGCCGACTCAACATAAGACTCTGAAAGTAGCATAAACATTCAATAAAAACTTTATTTATACATTGCTGAGTGACATCAGTTCGTACCAACCAACCTTTCAGTGACATGTTAGTTCTATTTTAAAAATTCATCTTTAAAGAACTGGTTCTTTAATGTTTGTCTGTTCAGACACAGTTATGGGATATTTTAGGATCTGGTTTTTATCTCGAGTAGCCGTCTCATACGGTCACCATGGCGACTGAGAGATGTCCAACCTGTCAGCTGGTCAGAACCGGAGCATCGCTGGGACAAGTTCAGGGCAGAGATCCAGAACGATCCTCTTGATGACCTAAACCAGCTGATGATCCAGTCTTGATCCTGGACCAGCAGGTCTACGTGGTCCCTGAAGACTCCCTCCTGATCCAGTCCTGATCCTGGACCAGCAGGTCTACGTGGTCCCTGAAGACTCCCTCCTGATCCAGTCTTGATCCTGGACCAGCAGGTCTACGTGGTCCCAGCAGACTCCCTCCTGTTGCTGCATCAGCAGGTTCCTCTAACAGAACCAAGGCTGCCATTGTGATTGACAGACTCCTACCTTTATATGTTCATGTGGTTGATTGTAAGATTGTTGCAGTTCCACTCTTGTGTAATTTATCTGGTGATGTGGGGACTGTCGTGTCCTTCATGTGGTCCTGAACTTATTGTTGACATCACGTTTCCTCATATTCTGGACTGCACTGCATCACCAGTGAGTGTCACCAACGGACAAAACCTCAGAAAAGTGCGTACACCAGACTTGATGTGTGCATGAAGGACTGCAACTTTTCCTTTTCAAGTCACTTTTTGAACATCCAACCATGAAGGTAGAAAGTGGCGTACGCACGTTATTTGTGCGCAGCACTTTTTGTACATGAGGTCCCAGGAGAGGAAACTTCACCTCCATATCTGATCGCTGCTAAAACAGCAGCAAGTCTTTCTGTGTGGAGTTTACATATTCTACCTGTGCTTGAATGTGTTTTCTTCAGGTTGTCCACCTCCCTTTCACAGTCCAAAAACATGGATGTCCAGTTAGTTGGTGACTCTGAATTGGCTGGAAGAGTGAGTGTGAGTGTGTGTGGTTGTTTGTGTATATGTGTACCTGCCATGAACTAGTGACCTGTTCACGTTGTACCTCTTTTTACCCAAGAGAGCTGGAAGGAACTCCAGCAGATCCCTGGGACCATAAACACAAATAGGTGCCTAAGATAATGGATGGATGGATGATAGAAGTTTAACAGTGTGTGAGGTCCTCTAGTGGATGTTGTGGAGTATTGTGTTGTCTTTGCTCTGCAGGTTTTTGTACAGAGTTTTGGTGTTTCCTGTCACTGTGGGCTGCAGAGCACAGTAGTACACAGCAGAGTCTGACACATGAAGCTTCTGGATCTTCAGAGGAACTGACTTGTCCTTGATTTCAGCATCAAATCTGTCTTTACTGAACTCTCCAACATTATCTCCTGTTGTTGAGTAACGTTTCAACATGTATTTTGGATAACTGTTCACTTCTTGTTTGTACCAGAACAAAGTAGGTGATCCATAACTGGTTTCAAAAGTACAGTTCAGTGTAACTGTGTCTCCTTCAGCAGCAGTGACGTCTCCTGCTGGCTGGATCACTTTGTCTTCTCCTTTACACTCTAAGGAAGAACAGAACATACAGAGGAAGACATGAATCAATAAAGATGATTGATTGAAGGAGAACAATCAGTTTGTGGATGTTTGTATCTTACCAAAGAAAAGAGCAGCAAGAAAAATCCACAGCCGATGATCCATCTGTACAACAAGGTTTAAAGCAACAGGAGAAACTAGCTGATGTTCAACATTCAGTCTGAGAAGTGTTCTCTTCACAGCAGTAGTTGTTATTGACACAATGATTGATCAGTGCAGAAGTAGTGCTCCGCCCACTTGATGATGTCACCCTCTAGTGGAGAGAAAAAGCTGAGCTCCACAGTTGGAAAAAAGGTTTCCAGTAGCTGGTTAGAGCTCAGCGTGTGTTTTTTAGAATCTGTGGGTTTTATTTTGGTCACATGACCAAAGTCCAGCTCATTGTCTGAGATGTTCAACTTTAGAGTAATTATTAATTTTTCAATTTTACCGAGTCTTTGGTATAATAAATAAATTGTTGCAATATTTGTTTTCTTATTCCTAAATACAAACATTTGTGGTCACAAGTTTGGCATAACCGTTCCATGAAATATTATGTTGTGGGTACTTTTTGTAATATAATTACTTCAAATTGTCTCAGTAACTTGGTAAACAAATGAAGCACATCTTTGCTAGGAACAGTTAGATGTTATTTGTTTAGGCCAATATATATATATTTTTTGTGAAGATTTATTAAGCAGTAGTTTTTTTATTGATTTCAATTTTATTTATGTAGCATCTTTTATAATAAAATCACTACCTTGTACCATAGAGGGGGTTTCCGGTTGTGACAATATAGCTGAACTGTGGAGGCAGCACTATTCTGACCTTTTTAATTGTGTTAAAAGTGACCCCTACATTTTAGGTAAGATTCCCAGTGGTGATAATGTGCAAATCACCGCCAAAGAGGTGCTACTAGCTATTGCACAGTTAAGTGACAACAAGGCACGTGGCTCAGATAAAATTTTAGCAGAACATTTTAAATATGCGAGCCCAAGAGCAGCAATTCTTTTAGCCATTTGTTTTACTAGTTTTATGACCCATGGAGTCCTACCAGACTCTATGTTATCTGTAACTCTGGTCCCTGTCATTAAAAATAAAGCTGGCAAGGTGGGCAGCATGGACAACTACCGACCAATTGCTTTAGCCAGTGTGCTGTCCAAAGTTTTAGAGAGTATTTTATTAAACAGAGTGTCTGCTTATGTACACACTTCTGATAACCAGTTTGGATTTAAGGCTAAACATGGCACTGATCTTTGTATTTATGCTTTAAAAGAGATTGCTGATAGATATAGAAGACATCATTCTTCTGTTTTAATTGGGTTTATAGACGCATCCAAGGCATTTGATCGCATAAACCATCATAAACTGTTTTTAAAATTGAGTCAGAGGGGCGTGCCTGACAGTATTCTTAGGATTCTGGTTTTTTGGTATGCCAATCAGTGCATGCAAATAAAATGGGGGGATGTAGTCTCTGCTCCATTTGGGGTGAGTAATGGAGTCCGTCAGGGTGGCTTACTTTCCCCCTGCCTATTTAATGTGTATATGGATGCTCTATCAGACCAGTTGAAAGGCTGTAAAACAGGTTGTGTGATAGGAAATACTATTATTAATCATCTTATGTATGCGGATGATCTGGCAATCATTTCGCCTTCTAGTGCTGGGTTTCAGGAGCTGCTCAACATGTTCTGAATATGGGGTGGAATTCAATGTTAGCTATAATGCTAAAAAAAGCTCTGTTATGATTTTTAGAACCAATGGTGATAAGAAACTGGTGTTCCCATCATTTTATTTGTCAGGGAATGTGTTACCTTTTTGTCACACTGTCAAGTATTTGGGCCACATCATCACTGATGATTTTTCGGATGATGAGGATATGTATAGGCAACGGCGTGTTTTATATACACAAGCAAATGTGCTGAAAAGTAAATTTTCCTGGTGTTCTGAAGAAGTTAAAATGAATCTCTTCAGAGCATACTGTACCCCACTCTACACTGCCCCCTTGTGGGTTAAGTTTAAAAAGGCGAGCATCCGCAAACTGCAGGTTGCCTATAATGATTGCCTCCGTATTTTGTTGGGAAAACCCAGGTGGTGTAGTGCGAGTGAGTTATTCTGCCAAATGCGTATAAACACGTTTCATGCTCTGTTGAGAAAACTAATGTATAGATTCATTTGTCGACTGAATGACACACAAAACTCTGTTTTAATGCTGTTGACCAATCCTGGACTGAGTGCTGTGAGATATCAATCAGCAATGTGGAAACACTGGTATGATTGTCTTTTTTAAAATTTGTATGTGTGTTCGTCTTGTTTAAATGGACCCTGAGTCTATTAATAAAGTCTATCTATCTATCTATCTATAAAAAATGTCTTTTGGTGCTTTCCAATGAGTCAGAGCATGACCCCCATTCAAACATTAAAGAAACAATGGCAGGTAAAAACTCCCTTTAAAGGGTGAGAAACCTGGACCAGTATCTGGATCAGAAGGGGGGGGGGGGGGCTCCTACTGAAAACCATCCAGGTAGAGGAAGAAAGAGGTGGGAGATAGGAAAGACCAATTACAGAGATCAATTACTGAGAGAAGAGGAACACATATATTCTCAATTTTCCGTAAGACATAATATAATAGTTGTCACTATCTGTTAGTTGGAGAACTAAGAGTTCTGTGTACATAGGACTGATGCATGGTATAAAGGTTTTACATTTATTTTCAATGCTGGAGGTGGTGTCAGCCTTGTTAACCCAAGGTGGTAGTTGCTTCTGTAGTAATGGTTCCTGATAGCAGAAGACCCATCCTCCAAATTTACATTTAAATCTTCGAGGAACTACAAATAAACCTGCACTCTGAGAACGGAGAGCTATATTAGGAACATATGACACTATGAGGTCCCTCTCTTTCTCCCTCTACAAAATAAGACAATGCAGCGTCGCTGGCAGCCGGGCGGTCACGCTTTCCTGGTCGTCCTAGCCTGGTCACGTTGTCTCGTGTCCCCTTTGTCGGAATGTCGCCTGTAAATCTGTTTCAATGCTGATGGGCACGTGGGCTTTCACGCAACAGCTGGTGGGACGCTTCTCGGCTGATGCTGGTCACGCTGATCGGATATGAGGCAGTCCTTTTGAAACTTAACAGTTCCTCGTGCAAAGATAAAACTTGGAGCGAGGAGAGAGAGAAGCACGATGAGAGAGAGTATCGGAGAGCGAGAACAGCGTTCCTTGGTGAACAGCTGATCGGTTACGTTCCGCAGGGGGTCCTGGTGGAGAGCGGCCCTTTTACTCGGTCTAGAGGAAAAGATACCTGAAGGAAAAGAGAGCCGGAGGAAAAGAGAACGAGGTTCTGGAAGCCACCGCTTTTTACCCACCAGCGAGGACACGCTTTACATCAGCAGTGCTTGCGGACCCATTCTCTGTCCTTACTGTACGCGCGTCACCTCAGGCACACCATTTTTTGACACCTCCCCGGCAGTGGTCTAAAAACCCCGCTGGGCTTTGGAGTCTTTTCTTAATTCCTCTGTTCCCAAAACCATGCAGTCAGCAGTAATAAAACTCGAGGCTGGTCTCAGATTAAGGTATCAGAGCTGAGCCTAAAATTGAAATTCACATAATCACATAGTTCACATAGGACTGTGGCCCAACACTTCCGTATAAAGCGCAAAACGGCTTAGCTCCACAATAGTTAGAAGACATGATAGTACCTTATGTTCCTAACAGAGCTCTCCGTTCTCATAGTGCAGGTTTACTCTTAGTTCCTAGCGCATCCAAATGTAGATTTGCTGCTATCAGGCACCGTTACTATGGAACCAACTTCCAATCTGGGTTGAGGAGGCTGACACCACCTCCACCTTTAAAACTAGGGATGTCCCGATACCATTTTTTTCACACAGAGTACGAGTACGAGTATTTTAATTTGTGTACTCGCCGATACCGTGTACTCGCCGATACCGCGGCTAACCGGCTAATGCGGCTAACTGGAATGTAACAATGGGATTGTTTATGTTGTACTGTGAGTTACGTGGAGTGTTTAATAAAGTTCCCTGTGAGTAAGGGTAATACTCAACCGTTCAGTTTGTATAATTAAGGAAGATAGAATTTACTGAAACCTGGAATAGCCACAGAGCTGCTCCTCAGTCAGGCTGCAGACTGACCCGGGGAGCCGCGGGGCGGCTCAACATCTCCCCTAGTGGCAAGGTACCAGTATCGGTACCGGGGCATCCCTATTTAAAACCAAACTTAAAACCTTTCTGTTTAGTTAAGCCTATTAGTAAACCTCTATTTAGTGTTAGTAAATGTCTACTTAGTGTTTAGTAAACCTCTAGTTAGTGTTTATGTGGTGGCACGAAGAGGTAGTTTTGGTCAAAGTTATATGTTAAAAGGATTTTTACTGTTGCCAAACAACGCCACCCTGGGAGTTTCACCCAGGGAATTCAAAGTACACTCGTTCAAGAGAAAAGGCACTCAGGTCCGTCACAAAGTGAGGCAGAGACAGTCGTTCAAGGATACAAAAATAGGTTTGTTTTATTAATCAAATGTTTCTTTGTTAAAAATGATCAATTAAAGGAAATCATTCACTAGGGGAGGGATTTTAAAAAGGGGACCAATCAGGGCTGAGACTTTCTGGTGTGAATGGGTCAACTAAGAGGGGATACTTAAAACTCCACACGTGCAATAAAAGAAATAAGGTGAAAAACTTAAACACAGCACACAACAAAAGGCAGGGGCACCACCACCGGACACCAATCCCCCACCGTCAGCTCAGCACCTGAGAGGGGGGAAACCAGAGGACAGTTAGGGAACAAATTAACACAAAAAGAATGAATAAACTTAAATTAAACGTAATTAGGCTCAACAATCACTTGCTGGCCACTCAAAATATACAAAATCACAAATACCTCAAAAGACCTAAATAACTGAAACTAAACAAACTATAAATTCCTGAATGAAAGAAAATACAAATAAACAGAACCAACAAACACACAAAACAACAACTAATAAACCAAGTCCCACACTGTTCTCTCACACATACACACGCGCACACACAGACACAATAAAACTTGGCTGAACAGCAAGCAACAGCGTGCGGAGCAGCAATACGCCCAGCCAGCCAGCAGTCAAGCCAGGCAGAGCGAACACGGGCCGGGTGAGCCGTGGTAGCGATGGTTAGCTCGAGCAAGCAGCAGAAGCAAGCAGTCATTCAGTAGTAAAAACGGCGTCTGAACGTCACGGTGCTCCAGCAAGCAGCAGACGCAAACAGTCATGCAGCAGCAAAACGGCGTCTGAACGTCACGGTGCTCCAGCAAGGCAAAGCAGCTCCACAAGGCAAAGCAGCTCCACAAGGCAAAGCAGCTCCACAAGGCAAAGCAGCTCCACAAGGCAAAGCAGCAGGGGTTTAGCGGTGGCTACATGGACATCTTTAACCTACAATAATAAATAAACACAACATAAGAAACTACAAGTGGCTGGCAGAGAAAGCCATTGTCACTGAACACCTACCAATCAGGCATTCCTGGCCATTACGGCATGGAAAGAGGGGTCAGCGCAGCATGTGCGCAACCTGTAAACAAACACATAGGTTGCTGCGTGTACAACGCCAAAGAGGGGGGGGGGGGGAGCTCACTTACCGGCAGTAAGCAGTGAACGGCGTACAGAACGGTACAAGCGGTGAGCAGCATCAGCATTCAACACAGGGTGACATGTGCTTGGACACTTCCATGTCACCGGCGGCGTGAAGAAGCAGCATGCAGCAATCACCCAAACGAGCCTGTACACCCAGGGGCGGAAGTGACGGACGTCAAGTGGCAACGAAAGACATGTATTGAAACCCCCCTTTTATACCGTCACTGCCCACTAGGAGTGACGTCACAGGACCGAGGACTGTCCTGCTACATTTAGTAAACCCCTATTTAGTGTAAACTCTAGTGTGTTAGAGTCAGTAGTCATAGCTGCAGCTATAGAACAAGACTATAATAGTTAGTCTCAAATATAGCTTGGTGGTAGATATGCTGCTATAGGCCTATGCTGCAGGGGGGCACCGACATGATCCGCTGGGCGGTGCCTCTCACCCTTCTTCTCCTCTCCTCTCTTCTCCTCTTCCATTTTTTATTAATTGTAAGTATCTCATAGCACTCATTTTTATTTCTGTCCATCGTTTTTGTAGTTTGTTGTCCTGGTCTCCGTTTTTTTTCTCCTGTGTATGTTTGCAGGCCGGAGCTTCAGGAATGGGTGCTGACCTGCAGTCCCCCCTCTGATCATCCCACTGCTGCTTCCACCTGTCTGTGCTATATGCTTGCTGATATCCTGGCCCGTGGTTCCGCCAAGCCCCCCCCCCCCGACCACTTCAGTGTCTGCTGTCTACATCTGTCCATATAGTCATCCCTGTAGTGCACCAGTTAGCCATTGTGTCTGTGTCTCTCCTTTCTCTGTTATTCATTCTCTCTGTCTGTTTTCTCTTTTCCTGCTCTGCCCAGTCTGGCCTCAGGCAGGAGGGTCCCCCCTTATGAGCCTGGTCCTGCTCAAGGGTTCTTCCCTCCTAAAGGGGAGTTTTTCCTTGCCACTGTTTATGTTATCATGATGTAATAATTGCTCGGGGGTTTATGTTCTGTGTCGCTGGAAAGATCCTAGAGACAACTTCTGTTGTAATAGACGCTATATAAATAAAATTGAATTGAATTGAATTGAATTGAATTGAATTGAATTGAATTGAATTGAATTGAATTGAATTGAATTGAATTGAATTGAATTGAATTGAATTGAACAGAATCGGCGACAGTCCAAAACCCACAGGAATCCAAAATAGAAAAAACAGAAATGTTACAGGTGAGTTTTATCAGGAGGGAAAAATTATTGAAACTCGTTTTTTTAAATGCATTATTTATTTTATTTCTTAAGACTTAAGAAAAGCTGTGTTTAGTTATTTTAAGACAAACATGCATTCATTAAAGTAATTGTTCCATATATCATGAAACGTAAACATAATAAATATATATATATATATATATATATATATATATATATATATATATATATATATATATATATATATATATATATATATATATATATATATATATATATATACACATATATATATAAATAAATATATATATATATATATATATATATATACATATATATATAAATAAATATATATATATATATATATATATATATATATATATATATATATATATATATATATATATATATATACAACTATTCCTTTTTTATATGCTATCATATTTGCTTAACACTACTACTACTACAATTATTTGGCAGACTTTTTTATCCAAAGCGACTTCCATCTGAGACACACACACCGACCCAAGGTGGCTTGAACCTGGGTTCCCCAGACCCTGGCGCTTCTTTTTTTTTTCCCAATAGAACTGGGTAATTGAGGCGTTGAGAGATTTGAACCATTTGTCTGTTGGGGTAGTGGGAAGCAAACAATTGAATAAATAAATAGAGGAAAAATGTAGTATTGTACTTGTTGATGTGGATGTGTTGTTCATGTGGATCCTCCCACAGTCTTTCATCAGCAGCTGGAACCACAGACACTCTGATAAAACAGGAATTAGCAGAATCCATCTGATATTAAGCTGTGGTTTGAATCCCACTTCCCTCCTCTTTGAAGAGTCGTCACATAACTGTGTTCAGGTTTTTGTACAGCCTCTTCTACACTTTGTATCACTGTGTTTCTAGAGCACAGTAGTAGAGAGCTGTGTCTGCCAGGGTTAGCTTTCTGATGGTCAGTTCAGTCGAGCTGTCAGTTGTTTGGGACTCATATCGATCTTCAGGAATATATTCACTTGTGGAGCCTTTTGCTTCTTTCCAGAGTATAAACTGAGGAGCCTGAAGGTCAGAATGATGTTTGTACCAGTAAAGGTAAGGAGAACTGTAACTCGTCTGATAGATACATCTGAGTGTGAGAGTTTGTCCTTCTCTTCCACTCACTTCATCTTGTTCAGGAGAGATTGTGTTTCCAGCTATTAATCCTGAAAATATGGAGAAAATGAAGCCATTAGACTAACATTGTCCATGATACTGAGAGGAGGAGGAAGTGGAAAATGTCCCGTGTAAAGTGTTACTCTGTGGACATTCACAACTAAATCAACTGTAGAACTCTGTCAGGTCCATTTACATGATTTCCATTCTATCAGAGCAAAGAAACTAGAAAAGGAGTGAAATACAGTCTGGATATGTGGTTAATGCAGCAGCTTCAACAAAACTTGAATCCCTGTTCTTAAACTCACCTAGAATGTGAGATAGAAGCAGAAAGAGCTGAAGCAACATGTCTTTGGAGATCTTCAAGCCAGACAGACAGCAGATGAACTATGTTCTTCCACTGCAGGAGAATGAGGAAGAAATAATGTCATTGATGAGCTGAAGTTCAGTGGGCGGGGCCAATTACCTCCTGACAGGATTTGTTTCACTTCAACTCAACCAATCAAATAGTTTTGTGTTTCCTCAGCAGCTCTGTCTCTGTCTCTGATCTTTACTGCTTCATGTCTCTGTTGTCTTTGTCATCAGTCCAATGACTCAACAATCAGAGCTTTAACAGTGTGTGAGGTCCTCTAGTGGATGTTGTGGAGTATTGTGTCGTCTTTCTGCAGGTTTTTGTACAGAGTTTTAGTGTTTCCTGTCACTGTGGGCCTCACAGCACAGTAGTACACAGCAGAGTCTGACACTGCAGCAGAGGAGATCTGCAGATCCATTTGTGTTTTATTATCATTCACTGTAAAAGAAAATCCAGACCTTGGGTCTGAAATTGCTGTTCCCGTTCCTGAATGAGAGATGAGGAACTCTGGTGGTTTTCCTGGATATTGTCGATACCAGAAGAAATTATCACTTCCAGCTGCAGGTCTGGAGAATCTGTAGGACAGAGAGAGATGTGTTTCTTCTAAACTGGACTCTTCATCTTTGACTGCAGTGAGTTCTTCACAGCTGACACCTAAAGGAAGACAAATCTGCTTTATATTTGGTCACAAACCTCTTTAGAAATGAATGGCATATATAAAAGTGTGAATGAAAATGATTTAAAAGGTGCAGATCGTAACGTACCTGATAGAATCCTGATCATCAGTAGAGAAAGTACATAATAGTCCATGTTGAATAGAGCTGATGTTTGTGGTTTGTGTGTTGAACTGTGTTGAATGTGGAAGTTTGTGTCTCTTCTATAGTTTAGTAACAGCTCAGCTCCTCCCTGAATCTCTCCGTCTCCTCTTTGATCTGGAGTTTCTGTTCTCTCACTTCCTCTTCCTCCTGGTTAACAGACTGCAGCTTCATCTGGTTTCAGCTGGAACTGAGTCGTTTTCATGTACGAAACGTGCGGCGAACAAAAAACGTGCGTACGCAACTTTCTATGCTCACGGTCGGATGTTCGAAAATTGACTTGAACATAGAAAGTTGTGGTCCTCCACGCACACATCATGTCTGGCATATGCACATTTCTGAGGTTTTGTCCGTTGGTGACACTCACTGGTGATGCAGTGAAGTCCAGAATATGAGGAAACGTGACGTCAACAATAAGTTCACGACCACGTGAAGGACTAAGACTGGACCATCAGCTGGTTTAGTCTGGATCTGCTGGTCCAGGACTAAGACTGGACCATCAGCTGGTTTAGTCTGGATCTGCTGGTCCAGGACTAAAACTGGACTATCAGCTGGTTTAGGTACCAAGAGGATCTTCTGGATCTCTCTGAACTGGACCAGCTGCTCCGGTTCAGACCAACATGATCTTTCAGCTGGATTTGCTACAGGTCGGACATCTCTGTCACCATGACGACCGTATGGGACGACTACTCGAGATTAAAGCCAGATCCTAAAACATCCCATAACTGTGTCTGGACAGACAAACATTAATATACATTTTTAAGTGAAAAACCGTTTCTGTAAAGTTGTCTTTTAAAATAAAACTAAGATGCCACAGAAAGGTTGGTTGGTACGAACTGATGTGACTCAGCAATGAATGAATGAAGTTGAATGAATGAAGTTTTTATTGAATGTTTATGAGACTTTCAGAGTCTCATATCGAGTCAGTTGCAGGTGCTGCAGGTCTAGAAAGAGTTTCTCTGGTGATGGACCGGGACCTGGACCGGGATCTAGACCGGTCCCTCCTCCTGCTGCTGCAACACTGAGTTACAGCAACTTTGTTCTTTATTTCTCACGTTTGCACCTCGATAATCCCGTTGGCACAAGTTGTCTTTCTGCAGCGGAGGAATCAGATTGTGATGCTTCATGTTTTAAATATAAGCTCATGTTGTTCACATTGTAGAGGTGATCGCAGACATCCACAATGTGTAAGACTCAATAAACGTGTACATTGGTCTTAATCCGTTAGTATATAATACGTGTGACAATAAAGTGGAATGAGGAGCCGTTTTTCGGTTCTTAAAATACAAACAACAAAAGCAGAGTGTAATGATGCACTAACACTGCCTATAAACATACACAAATCCTTACGATCATAATAAAACCACAACTCTTCACGGAACGCAACACAAAGCAAAGAACAACAATCTCCATAATGCAATGCAGCTTAAATCAGAAGAAATGCCCCCAAATAAATTATTTTTCCACGCTTCAACTTTTGACAGGAGTATCTCCAGCTCACAGACGATGTTTTTTTAATTTCTTTTACTTGTTTTTGCAAGTTCCTTGTTAACATGAGCAATTTTTAAAGGTATTGTGACATGAAAAACAAATTTTTCTTGATTTTTTGTGTTTTGTTGGGTGTCTTGACATCAATTACACCCAAAAAACAACGAACTTTTAACATTCAGTGTATTGTGTGCTTTCTGGGATTTTCCGCATAACTGTGCAAAAACGGCGCATGTGGTTTGGTGGCGGATCGTTACGTAACGATCCGCTAAATCACCGCCCCCTCCACCCAGCTCCCTGTCTCCTCTCTTCTCCAGCGCACCATAAAGGCTGATTTATGGTTCCGCGTTACACCGACGCAGGCCCTGCGGCGTAGGGTTACGCGGCGACGCGCACCGTACGCTGAACCCTACGGCGTAGGCTCTGCGTCGATTTAACGCGGAACCATAAATCAGGGTTAACACGGAGCTGTTAGAGCCTCTTTTGTTCTAATCACCGGAGGAAAACTGCTAAGAAGACCCGCGGCCACTGACTGGACTTAAGATAAGGGGACACTTTATTTACATGCCTTTATTTTTGTGATTGTTTGCTGTGGACTGTTTGCTTCGCCCTGCTGCTTTTCCGTGCATGCTTCGCCTGTCGCTCCCGGCTTAACTCTCCGACGCCGCTGTGAGCGTATTGCTCGCGGGGAGCTGCGGTCCCGGTCCTCTGGTCCCGGTTGGACTTCATCCCCGGGCTGTAGTCGCCCTGTCTGGGCTGTGTGTCGGTGTTTGTGGTTTGGTGTGCGCGCGTGTGTGTGGTGACGCTGGCAGAAGTGTGTAGCGGTTGGTTGGAGGAGGTTTGGAGGAGGAGCGGCGCAATGATTGACAGGAAAGGGGGAAAAGGACCCGTTTTTCACGGCGCAAAAAAACACTGTCATAAAAAGCCAGGCATGGAGTACTGGAGTGAAGTTTTTCTTGTTACACTCTTTTAGACACATTTAAGGGATGTTGGCCAAGACTTTTAATAGTGTTAAAAGCATGTTAAAAATGATGTCACAATACCTTTAATGGATAATTATCCTCATTATTATATTAAGATATATCTACCTGAATGAGGAGACAGGGTGGAGTGTTGTGCTCCCGCATGTGTGCTCAAATCCACGTTGATTGTGATGTTCAAAGAATTATTTTCACGCACGGATTCACGTTGAAATCCATGCTGTACACGAGGCCCCAGGAAACTGGACCACATTACACTGGTCATGAAATCGCTACACTGGCTTCCAGTGAGTCCATTTAAAAAAAATGAGATATACCTGCTGTACTCTACTGCCCTTACTTTTTAACAACTTGTACTTTTTATTATTTTACCTCTTGTCTTATCATTTTTTTCATTTTATTTGTTTTTTATTGTTTAATTGTGTCTTGCCACTTTTAATTGTGATAAAAAAGCACTTTGAATTACCTTGTGTTGAATTGTGCTATACAAATAAACTTGCCTTGCTTACCAAGTGAAGGCAGTAAGGACACACATAGGCACATACACACGTTTTTACAGTCAGCACTCTAGTTCAGGAACTGTTTTAACAAATCTAAACTAACAGTGTGTGAGGTCCTCTAGTGGATGTTGTGGAGTATTGTGTTGTCTTTGCTCTGCAGGTTTTTGTACAGAGTTTTAGTGTTTCCTGTCACTGTGGGCCTCACAGCACAGTAGTACACAGCAGAGTCTGACACTGCAGCAGAGGAGATCTGCAGATCCATTTGTGTTTTATTATCATTCACTTTAAAAGAAAATCCAGACCTTGGGTCTGAAAATGCTGTTCCCGTTCCTAAATGAGAGATGAGGAACTCTGGTGGTTTTCCTGGATATTGTCGATACCAGAAGAAATTATCACTTCCAGTTGCAGGTCTGGAGAATCTGTAGGACAGAGAGAGATGTGTTTCTTCTAAACTGGACTCTTCATCTTTGACTGCAGTGAGTTCTTCACAGCTGACACCTAAAGGAAGACAAATCTGCTTTATATTTGGTCACAAACCTCTTTAGAAATGAATGTCAAGTATAAAAGTGTGAATGAAATGATTTAAAAGGTGCAGATTGTAACGTACCTGTTAGAATCCTGATCATCAGTAGAGAAAGTACATAATAGTCCATGTTGAATAGAGCTGATGTTTGTGGTTTGTGTGTTGAACTGTGTTGAATGTGGAAGTTTGTGTCTCTTCTATAGTTTAGTAACAGCTCAGCTCCTCCCTGAATCTCTCCGTCTCCTCTTTGATCTGGAGTTTCTGTTCTCTCACTTCCTCTTCCTCCTGGTTAACAGACTGCAGCTTCATCTGGTTTCAGCTGGAACTGAGTCGTTTTTCTTTGTTTCAGGAGTTTCAGAAAGCTCACTGAGATTGTTTCAAGCATGGATCATTTTTCAGGTGTTCAAACACATGAAGGACCTGCGGCCTCATGTACGAAACGTGCAGCGAACAAAAAACGTGCGTAAGCAAATTTTTATGCTCACGGTCGGATGTTCGAAAAGTGATTTGAACATAGAAAGTTGCAGTCCTTCACGCACACATCATGTCTGGCGTACACACTTTTCTGAGGTTTTGTCCGTTGGTGACACTCACTGGTGATGCAGTGAAGTCCAGAATATAAGGAAACGTGATGTCAGCAATAAGTTCACGACCACGTGAAGGACACGACAGTCCCCACATCACCAGATAAGTTACACAAGAGTGGAGCTGCAACAATCTCACAATCAACCACATGATCATATAAAGGCAGGAGCTCAATGATGGAACCTGCAAATCCCAACGGCAGCCTTGGCTCCGTTACAGGACACTGCTGATGCAGGATAAGTAGAGAGTCTTCAGGGACCAGACTGATCTGCTGGTCCAGGACTAAGACTGGACCATCAGCTGGTTCAGGTACCAAGAGGATCTTCTGGATCTCTGTCCTGAACTGGACCAGCTGCTCCGGTTCAGACCAACATGATCTTTCAGCTGGAGCTGCTACAGGTCGGACATCTCTGTCACCATGACGACTGTATGGGACGACTACTCGAGATAAAAGCCAGATCCTAAAACATCCCATTACTGTGTCTGGACAGACAAACATCGATGAACCGGTTCTGTAAAGTTGTCTTTTTTAAAATAAAACTAACATGTCACTGAAATGTTGGTTGGTACGAACTGATGTGACTCAGCAATGAATGAATAAAGTTGTTATTTATAGAGTCGGCTGCAGGTGCTGCAGGATTCCAGAAAGTGTTTCTCTGGTGATGGACCTGGATCGTTTTTCATTTGTTTATTTGGAAGGGACAGATACAGAAAACATAGACAGACATAAATGGCTATCTGATGCCTGTATCATAGCGTTTACAGCGAATGCTAATTTGCAACACTCGTCCCTAACAGGGCTCACATCACAATTAAAAGAAAGGAGTTAGAAAAGTACACATACTTGACATGCCCTTACAAACATTAAAAACATACACAATACAAACATTAAAAACATACAAAATTACACACATAATAAGAGCTAGCTTTGCTTATCTAGGCCTATCTGCACACACATCTCTACTGCTATAATTATTCCAGCATATAGCCTAACTATCCTACCTATATATGCTACTAATCCTTTGTAAGAGGAACCTCATCTACACACCCACACACAGCTACCTACACACACACACACACACACACACACATCCACCCACCCCCATACACACACACATACCCCCATGCACGCACAACCCCCCAACAACATATCTCAAGTGATCAGGAAGTGAGTTCCAGAACTTAGTTCCTTTTACAGAAAAAGCTGATTGTGCAAATGAAGTTCTACAAAAAGCAACCTTACAGTTGCCACTAGAGGCCGCTCTAGTAGACCTGCTGTTACATTTTTTTAATGTATTTACAAAGGGGCAGAGGAGCAAGACCATTTAGACATTTCAACACAGCCTTAATATAATGAAATTGTATAAAATGAGCAAAGCTTGCAATATTGTTTTTACTTAAAATATGGCAATGATGATACCTAATTTGCTTTTGATCTAATATCTTCAAGGCTCGTTTGTAGAGACACTCAATGGATTTGAGGACTGACTGGTTGGTCTGAGACCAAGTAGTCAGGCCATAGGACATATGAGAGCGGATCATAGAATTGAAGAACAACATGGCACAGTCAAATGTCAGACATTTTCTTATTATCTTGAAGCAACAGAGGTTGGCCTTGATTGTTTTACTTCTTTTTTTTTCCTTGAGTTTTAAAATTTAGCTGAGAGTCCAAGATCATACCTTAATACTTAATCTTTGTTACTTGCTCAATAGTATCATCCCCAATTCTAACAGTCAATGATTCATTTGCAGATAGTTTTTTGATGGAAAAACAGATTGACTTGGTTTTTCTTGGTGTTCAGCGACAAACAAGAGGAGTCTAGCCATGCTGATACTTTTTCTAGGTTTTTTGTTAGTTTCTCTGTAACATCAGCACGTTTTGCCAGATGTGTAGAGTACAGTATCATCAGCATACATTTGGATGCCAATATCAGGACATGTATCCGGTAAGTCATTGATATACAAACTAAAGAGAATGGGGCCCAAAACAGTGCCCTGTGGGATTCCTGTTTCAATATTGTGAATGTCAGATTTGATGTTATTGATCACAACACATTGGGAACGGTTCTTTAGATAGGAATCAAACCATGATAGTGATCGAGACCGGTCCCTCCTCCTGCGGATGCAACACTCCGAGTTACAGCAACTTTGCTCTTTATTTCCCACGTTTGCACCTCGATAATCCCGTTGGAACAACTTGTCTTTATTTCTGCAGCAGAGGGATCAGATGGTGATGCTTCATGTTTTAAATATAAGTTTATATTGTTCACATTGTTATACATATTAGAGAGGTGATCGCAGAGATCCACAATGTGTAGGACTCAATACACGTGTATGTTGTCTTAATCCGTTAGTATATAATATGCGTGACGATAAAGCGGAACGAGGAGCCGTTCATCCCACCAATTTAAGTTCTGGTGTCGATTCTTAAAATACAAACAAGAAAAAAGAGTATAATGATGCATTAACGCTGCCCATAAAGATTCACAAATCCTTACGATCATAATAAAACCACAACACAAAGCAAAACCAACAATCCCCATTGTGCAAATTAAGTTCTACAAACTTACAAACTTCTACAGGCCTGCTCTGCGTTGGTGTAACGCTGAACCATAAATCAGCCTTTAGCAATTTGTGCCATTCTGTGTGGCGATAAATGAAAAAAGATTAGACAACGTCGTGATTGGACAAGGAATTGGCTTTTTTTCTGCTATTAAAACATGATTTGTAATGTGCAATGCAGCTTAAATCAGAAGAAATGCCCCCAGATAAATTATTTTTCCAGGCTTCAACTTTTGCAATAATGCAATGCAGCTTAAATCAGAAGAAATGCCCCCAGATAAATTATTTTTCCAGGCTTCAACTTTTGACAGGAGTATCTCCAGCTCACAGACGATGTTTTTTTAATTTTTTTTTTACCTGTTTTTGAAAGTTCCTTGTGAAGATGAGTGGTTTTTAATAGATCATTATCCTCATTATCATATTCAAATATATCTACATGAGGGAGGAGACAGGGCGGAGTGTTGTGCTCCCGCATGTGCGCTCAAATCCACGCTGATTGTGATGTTCAAAGAAACGTGCGTGGATTTAGGCGTACGCAGAGTTTTGAGAATCTGATTTTTTTTTGCGTACGCAAGAATTCCACACACGGGTTCATGTTGAAATCCACGCACTCTCTGTACATGAGGCCCCTGGTTTCCACTCCTGAGAGGACAGATCAGAGATTCTTGAACCTGTAAGAAGAAGTCTTCATGGTACCCTGAGTTGCTACAGATGTGTTTGGTACGCAGAAATGTTTCATGTTATATCTGACTGATCAGATGCATTAGACCCCCATCACCACTAAGGGGTCCCAAAATACAAGATTAGTCCACTGAACAGTAGGAGAGAATACTTTATACCACACGGCCAAAGTTCCGGGGGCCGTCCACGAGGCCGGGCAGCCCGGCGAGAACGCTCGGGGGGTCGTCCACGAGGCCTGCTCTGCGTTGGTGTAACGCGGAACCATAAATCAGCCTTTAGCAATTTGTGCCATTCTGTGTGGCGATAAATGAAAAAAGATTAGACAACGTCGTGATTGGACAAGGAATTGGCTTTTTTTTCTGCTATTAAAACATGATTTGTAATGTGAATTTGCAACACTTTAAACCAGGGTTTGTCAACCGGTGGTCCGCGGCCCTCTGGTGGTCCGTGGCGGTATTGCAGGTGGTCCGTGAAATTGTAAATGGAAAACAGTAATTCAAAAAATATATATTTATTTAGACTCAATTTATTTTCCATTTACTATTCATTTTTGTGAATAATTTACCCATCCAACTGATGTCAAATGAGTGAGAGGGAACGTTATAAGCCCTCTTGGCTTCCTATTGTTCATTTTTCATTGACTGTTATTTTGTTTTTTTTATAGCAAAAGGTGCAAATAAAAATAATAGCCTATATAGGCCCATACTTTTATTTAAAATCAAGGTGCAAAATAAAACAAACATCCCCAAAAGCAGTTGGTCCCCAAGTTGCTTCTTGGTTATAATGGTGGTCCCTGGGACAAAACTAGTTGAAAACCTCTGCTTTAAACTACAAATAATAGTTTTTGACGTGACATCAGATATTGCGCATGCTCTCTGCGAAAGGATGAGGCCAATCGGGTCGTTGCTGCTTCAACTGTGCGATTCCTTCACGAGGAGCGACCAGGATTTCAAACATGCTTGATTTTCTTGCAAGCTCAAAATGTGTGATCGGTAGCTCGTCGTGAGGTGTTAATCTCTCGTCGTTACCCCACGTATACTGCACGAGGCACGAGCAACGATTGGGTCAAAATCCGGCCCGATCCAAAAAATAGTCGCACGACTGGAAAATCAGCTCAAAACGAGCCGATAATCGCACAGTGTATGCTCGGCTTAAGATGCCACGAAAAGGTTGATTGGTACGAACTGATGTGATTCAGCAACGAATGAATGGAGTTGAATGAATTAAGTTTTTATCAAATGTTTAGGCAACTTTCCAAGTTTGAAAGAAAGTGTTTTCTCTGGTGATGGACCGGGATCTAGACCGGTCTCTCCTGCTGCAGATGCAACACTGAGTTACAGCAACTTTGCTCTTTATTTCTCACGTTTGCACCTCGATAATCCCGTTGGCACAAGTTGTCTTTCTGCAGCAGAGGAATCAGATTGTGATGCTTCATGTTTTAAAGCAGCACAACGTAACTTTCAGCTTTTGTTGAGTTTGGCGGCATCTTTTGGACAAAAGCAGTAATGCTTTACCAGAAGAAAGAAAGAACACTACATTTCCCATGAGCACCAGCGCGTACTGCCGGAAAGATCCTGTCCCGTCGCGTGCATTTGTTTTGATAGCAAATGAAGACGGGACAGACTTTTCTGTTTCTCCAAGTGAACAGACGGAATGTAAAAAAAAGATGTTAAACTGCTGGAAAGGAACTGGAATTTACTGGGATACCTTAAACAAGGAAGCCAGGGAGCGGTATATGGAGAAAATAATGATTATTAATGGTTTGGATCCATATGAAATCCCTACTAAAGAGTGGAGCTCCTCGTCTGAGCGCCACTCTTTAGAAGGGATTTACTACCGCAGTTCTGCAGAACCCACGTCTTAGGCTACCTTGTTTAGGAGTGTTTGGCAGCTGCCTTGGTAAATGTTTGACTCGCCATGTGTTTCAATAAATTAGTATAATAGTACAACATACAGTACATGTTTTGTATCACTCTTACTTCTCTTTTCTTTTTTTTTGACTGCTATATTATGCTGAAGAGGCTCCGAGGCGTGAGCAATATTTTTGTTTTCCTCTGCAGCTACAAATAGAGTTAATATTTTTTCCTCAACAAACTAGTTTTATTTGAAGATTGGGGTTAATCGCAGCGCAGAAAGCTGGCCAGCAACTGCGTTTAGCTGGAGAAGTGGGGAATAAAACCCGTTTGAATGATCCGACCCCGGTCTGTGTGAGTGTTTGTTTGTGGTTTAATAAACCCGTGTTTTGATCCGACCCCCGTCTGTGTGCGTGTTTGTTTGTTTACTGTGGAACGTTATGTTTGGTCGTTACAGCCGCGATCCAACCGAGCCGACGACTCTTTCATTCTTTTACTTTGTTATGTCAGGTACTCGGCCTCCGTGGTTCTGCCTCCGAGCAGGAAAGCAGTGTAAAGTTAAACCATTAGCGATCTTTTCCCACGTCTGTTATGTGGAGCTGCTTTAGCTACAACGCAGCAACAGGTTACCAGCTTCTGTGGAGCTGCGCTTCACGCCCCGCCCATTTTCATCTCGACTACGAATCGGGAAGGAGGGGGAAGTGACGTATGCCGTAAAGCAGTCAAAGCCGTAAAAATGTGTAGTTTTTTAGTGTGGCAGGGTTCCTACCATGCTCCTCAAAGTTACATAGTGCCAGTGAAGGTGATACAGACCCCTCAGACCATGACAGAGGTTCATTAAACCTGTTGGAAGTTGATGTACCATCACAATGATGATGATGAAATATTAGATTAAGGTGGAAAAGTTACATAGTGCTGCTTTAAATATAAGCTCATGTTGTTCAGATTGTAGAGGTCATCGCGGACATCCACAATGTGTAAGACTCAATAAACGTGTACATGGGTCTTAATCCGTTAGTATATAATACGCGTGAAAGTAAAGCGGAACGAGGAGCCGTTTTCTGGTTCTTAAAATACAAACAAGAAAAGGAGAGTGTAATGATGCACTAACGCTGCCCATAAACATTCACAAATCCTTACAATCATAATAAAACCACAACTCTTCACGGAACGCAACACAAAGCAAAGAACAACATTACCCATAATGCAATGCAGCTTAAATCGGAAGAAATGCCCCCAAATAAATTATTTTTTCCAGGCCTCAACTTTTGATAGGAGTATCTCCAGCTCACAGCTGATGTTTTTTTTTATTTGTTTTACTTGTTTTTGCAAGTTCCTTGTTAACATGAGCAGTTTTTTTTTTTTGATAATTATCCTCATTATTATATTCAAACATATCTACTTGAATGAGAAGACAGGGCGGAGTGTTGTGCATTTGCGCTCAAATCCACGTCGATTGTGATGTTCAAAGAATTATTTTCACACACGGATTCACGTTGAAATCCATGCACTCTTTGTACATGAGGCCCCACACATAGGCACATACACACGTTTACAGTCAGCGCTCTAGTTCAGGAACTGTTTTAACAAATCTAAACTAAGAGTGTGTGAGGTCCTCACTGTATTGTGTTGTCTTTGCTCTGCAGGTTTTGGTACAGAGTTTTGGTGTTTCCTGTCACTGTGGGCTGCAGAGCACAGTAGTACACAGCAGAGTCTGACACTGCAGCAGAGGAGATCTGCAGATGGACTTCATTCTTCTGTTTGTTCAGTTCAGCATCAAATCTGTCTTTACTGAATTCTGGAGCATTTTCTGCAATTGTTGAGGAACGTTTCAGCATGTACCTTGGATAACTGTTTACTTCTTGTTTGTACCAGAACAAATATGGAAATGAATTACTGGTTTCAAAAGTACAGTTCAGTGTAACTGTGTCTCCTTCAGCAGCAGTGACGTCTCCTGCTGGCTGGATCACTTTGTCTTCTCCTTTACATTCTAAGGAAGAACAGAATATACAGAGGAAGACATGAATCAATAAAGATGATTGATTGAAGCAGAACAATCAGTATGTGGATGTTTGTATCTTACCAAAGAAAAGAGCAGCAAGAAAAATCCACAGCCGATGATCCATCTGTACAACAAGGTTTAAAGCAACAGGAGAAACTAGCTGATGTTCAACATTCAGTCTGAGAAGTGTTCTCTTCACAGCAGTAGTTGTTATTGACACAATGATTGATCAGTGCAGAAGTAGTGCTCCGCCCACTTGATGATGTCACCCTCTAGTGGAGGGAAAAAGCTGAGCTCCACAGTTGGACAAACAGGTTTCCAGCAGCTGGTTAGAGCTCAGCTTGTGTTTTTTAGAATCTGGGTGGGTTTTATTTTGGTCACATGACCAAAGTCCAGCTCAGTGTCTGAGAAGATGTTCAACTTTAGAGTAATTATTAATTTTCAATTTTACTGAGTCTTTGGTATAATAAATAAATTGTTGCAATACATTTGTTTTTCTTATTCTTAAATACAAACATTTTTGGTCACAATTTTGGCATAACTTTTTGATGAAATATTACGTAGTGGGTACTTTTTGTAATATAATTACCTCAAATTATCTCAGTAACTTGGTAAACAAATGAAGCACATCTTTGCTAGGAACAGTTAGATGTAATTTTTTTAGGACAATATATTAATATTTTTTGTGAAGATTTATTAAGCTGTAGTTTTTTATTCATTTCAATTTTATTTATGTAGCATCTTTTATAATAACTTTCTTTTGGTGCTTTCCAATGAGTCAGAGCATGACCCCCATTCAAACATTAAAGAAACAATGGCAGGTAAAAACTCCCTAACTCCCTTAAAGGGTGAGAAACCTGGACCAGTATCTGGATCAGAAGGGGGGGCTCCTACTGAAAACCATCCAGGTAGAGGAAGAAAGAGGTGGGAGATAGGAAAGACCAATTACAGAGATCAATTACTGAGAGAAGAGGAACACATATATTCTACATTTTTCATAAGATAATATAATAGTTGTCACTATCTGTTAGTTGGAGAACTAAGAGTTCTGTGTACATAGGACTGATGCATGGTATAAAGGTTTTACATTTATTTTCAATGGTGGAGGTGGTGTCAGTCTTGTTAACCCAAGGTGGTAGTTGCTTCTGTAGTAATGGTTCCTCATAGCAGAAGACCCATCCTCCAAATTTACATTTAAATCATCGAGGAACTACAAATAAACCTGCACTCTGAGACTGGAGAGCTCTATTAGGAACATATGACACTATGAGGTCTTGTTGATTACAAGGAGCTTGGTTGTTTAAAGATATTCTACGCAAACAACAGAATATTGAATTGGATTTTATATTTTAGGGGGGGGTAATGGAGGGAGGATAACACAGGAGAGTTATGGTCTTGCAAGCACTTGCACTGCAGCATTTTGGATGAGCTGGAGAATATTCTGAGAATTACTTGAATATCCTGCTAATAACACATTACAGTAATAAAGTTTAGAAGATACTAACATGGGAATTAGTTTTTCTGCATCACTCTGGGAGAGGATGCTCCTAATCTTTGCGATGTTACGGAGATGGAAAAACGCTTTTTTACAAACCAGGGGCCTCATTTATAAAAGAGTGTGTAGGATTCATACTAAAAGTGTACGTGAGCTCAAAAGCTGAAAATGGCGTGCGCACAAAAAAATGCTGATTTAGAAAAACCATGTGCACGCACATCTGCATGCAATGTTCGCTTTATAAATCACAGTCCAGCTGGAAGGTTGCGCACGTGAATTCGCCTCATACCCCGTGTCGAGCCACCGTGACACTAAATTTCACGGAGACTGAGATGGAGATGTTGTGAATGACGTGGATGCAGGAAAACCACATTATTTGGTGGTCACAGTAGTGGCATCACTAGCAAAAATAAAGCCAGTGAGTGGCAGCACGTCGTTGCTGCGCTAAACGCCGTGAGTGCCACGGACAGATCTGTGACAGAAAAAAAAAAGAAGTGGTGCGATCTGATCTGTATTTGGCCTTCAATCAATTTTTGGGAGGTAAAAAGACCCATTTTCAGGGGAGAAATCAGATTCTGGCAGGCAATCACTCTTTGGCACGACACCAGCACGGCGTGTCCTGCACCGCGGATGCAGCACCCGCAGCACCAGTGTCCTGACTGACACTGTGCTTCAAGCACAGAGGGACACAATCAGCGCTATTATATTATAAGTCTGATATTTGATGACATTACAAGTATGACATGAATCTGGCTTCATTTCACCACCTCACCGTCTGCATCGCCAGTTCCCCATATCTTCAAAATGTTTGTGCGGGAGGGTCAGGGTTGGCGTAGGGATACGCACATTTTCCCGTTAGTTCTTTTTTTTTAAGATCCCAACCTTTGCATAGAAGGTGTCTTGCGCATCTTTCAAGCCCTGTTTTGTGAGCACGCAAGCTTTATAAATGAGGCCCCTGATCATTATGATGTTTAAACAACAAATCCTTGTCAAAAATAACACAAAGCTTTTGCACAGTAGTACTCCCGTCTAAAGGTGTTGAAAAAAAAATAATCGGAATTTAGAAGCAAAAAATTATTGGACATACGGTCCTTGATGTCTTTAAGACATGCCTGAAGTTTGGCAAACATTTTTCTTTCATCTGACTTCATAGACAAATACAGCTGTTTCATCAGCAGAGCAATGAAAAGTAATTCTGTGATTCTGGATTACTGTATATTTCCCAATGGCTGCATGTATAAACTGAACCAGATTGGCCCTAGCACTGAACCCTGCGGAACACCATAACAGACCCTCGACTGTTCTGAAGAAACCTCATGTACATGAACAAACTGGAACCTGTCAGATAGATATGATTTAAACCAATGTAGAGCTGTCCCTTTAATCCCAACAACAAGCTCTAACCTGTGCAGTAAAATGCTGATCTACAGTGTCAGAAGCAGCACTGAGTTCCAGTAGAACCAGTATGGACACTAATCCCTTATCTGAGGTCCAGTAGAACCAGTATGGACACTAATCCCTTATCTGAGGTCCAGTAGAACCAGTATGGACACTAATCTCTTATCTGAGGTCCAGTAGAACCAGTATGGATTCAATTCAATTCAATTCAATTTTATTTATATAGCGTCTAATACAACAGAGTTGTCTCTAGACGCTTTACAGAGACCCATACCCAGAACATGACCCCGAGCAGTTATTACATAAACAATGGCAGGTAAAAACTCCCCTAGTGGGAGAAAAACCTTAAGCCAAACAGTGGCAAGGAAAAACTCCCCTTTAGGAGGGAAGAAACCTTGAGCAGGACCAGGCTCATCAGGGGGGACCCTCCTGCCGAGGGCCAGACTGGTGGGTCAGGGACGGCAACAGCACAGCAGGCAGGTGGAAGCAGCAACGGGATGACCAGAGGTGGGGACCGCAGGCCAGCACGCAGCTCCCGAAGCTCCGGCCCAATCAGCAAGTCCCAGGTTGGGGTGCAGGGTCAGGAAAAGACTTGTGCTCCGTAATGCAAGCTACAAGCCACCCACGGCCACCTGCAGGACAAAAGAGAGAAAAGGGAGGAGAAGGGGGGGCCAGCAACGGGATGACCAGGGGTGGGGACCGCAGGCCAGCACGCAGCTCCCGAAGCTCCGGCCCAATCAGCAAGTCCCAGGTTGGGGTGCAGGGTCGGGGAAAGACTTGTGCTCCGTAATGCAAGCTACAAGCCACCCACGACCACCTGCAGGTTCCGGTGTCCGGCAAAGGATGCTGCAACATGGACAAAAGAGAGAAAAGGGAGGAGAAGGGGGGGCCAGCACAAGAAACCACAGGAGCGACTCTGACACACTAAAGTTTACACTACCTAGAGATTTACCAACACCAGCTAGAGGTTTACTAAACACTAACTATAGGCTTTACTAAACAGAAATGTTTTAAGTTTAGTTTTAAAGGTGGAGGTGGTGTCAGCCCCCTTAACCCAGATTGGAAGTTGGTTCCATAGTAGTGACGCCTGATAGCAGAACGCCCGCCCTTCAAATCTACATTTGGATACTCTAGGAACTACAAGTAAACCTGCACTCTGAGAACGGAGAGCTCTGACAGGAACATAAGGCACTATCAGGTCTTGCAAATAATGCGGAGCTAAGCCGTTTTGGGCTTTATACGCAAGTAATACAATTTTAAATTGGATTCTGAATTTTACGGGTAACCAATGGAGCGACGCTAACACTGGAGAGACGTGGTCTCTCCTGCTAATTCCTGTCAGTACTCGTGCTGCTGCATTTTGGATCAGCTGGAGCCTATTCAGCAAATTACTTGGACATCCTGCTAACAACACATTACAGTAATCTAGTCTAGAAGATACAAACGCATGAACTAGTTTTTCTGCATCACTCTGTGAGAGGATTTTCCTAATCTTTGCAATATTACGGAGATGGAAAAAGGCTATTTTACAAACCTGATTGACATATGGTTTAAACGACAAATCCTGATCGAAAATAACACCAAGATTTCTCACAGTTGCACTGGAAGCCATCGCAACACCATCTAATCCCTTCCTAAGATGCCCTGGACCAAGAATGATAACCTCTGTTTTATCTGAATTTAGAAGCAGGAAATTTCTGGACATCCAGTCCTTGATGTCCCTAAGACATGCCTGAAGTTTAACTAACGGTTCTGTTTCATCCGGCTTCATAGACAAATAGAGCTGCGTATCATCAGCATAACAATGAAAGTGTATGCCGTGATTCTGGATTATACTTCCCAACGGCTGCATGTATAAACTGAACAAGATTGGCCCTAGCACTGAACCCTGCGGAACACCATAACAGACCCTTGACTGTTCTGAAGAAACCTCATGTACATGAACAAACTGGAACCTGTCAGATAGGTATGATTTAAACCAACATAGAGCTGTCCCTTTAATCCCAACAACATGCTCTAACCTGTGCAGTAAAATGCCATGATCTATAGTGTCAAAAGCAGCACTGAGGTCCAGTAGAACCAGTATGGATACTAATCCCTTATCTGAGGCCATAAGGAGGTCGTTCGTGACTCGAACAAGTGCTGTCTCTGTGCTATGATGCATTCTGAACCCTGACTGAAAGACTTCAAACAGATCATTTCTATACAAATAGTCACATAACTGGCTTGAAACTGCCTTTTCCAGAATTTTAGACACAAATGGAAGGTTGGAAATTGGTCTATAATTAGCTATGGACACCAATCCCTTATCTGAGGTCCAGTAGAACCAGTATGGACACTAATCTCTTATCTGAGGTCCAGTAGAACCAGTATGGACACTAATCCCTTATCTGAGGTCCAGTAGAACCAGTATGGACACTAATCCCTTATCTGAGGTCCAGTAGAACCAGTATGGACACCAATCCCTTATCTGAGGTCCAGTAGAACCAGTATGGACACTAATCTCTTATCTGAGGTCCAGTAGAACCAGTATGGACACTAATCCCTTATCTGAGGTCCAGTAGAACCAGTATGGACACCAATCCCTTATCTGAGGTCCAGTAGAACCAGTATGGACACTAATCCCTTATCTGAGGTCCAGTAGAACCAATATGGACACTAATCCCTTATCTGAGGCCATAAAGAGGTCATTCGTGACTCGAACCAGTGCTGTCTCTGTGCTATGATGCATTCTGAACCCTGACTGAAAAACTTCCAACAGATCATTCTATACAAATAGTCACATAACTGATTTGTAACTACTTTTTCCAGAATTTTAGATACAAATGGATGGATGGATGATAGAAGTTTAACAGTGTGTGAGGTCCTCTAGTGGATGTTGTGGAGTATTGTGTTGTATTTGCTCTGCAGGTTTCTGTACAGAGTTTTGGTGTTTCCTGTCACTGTGGGCTGCAGAGCACAGTAGTACACAGCAGAGTCTGACACATGAAGCTTCTGGATCTTCAGAGGAACTGACTTGTCCTTGATTTCAGCATCAAATCTGTCCTTACTGAACTCTCCAGCATTATCTCCTGTTGTTGAGAAACGTTTCAACATGTATTTTGGATAACTGTTCACTTCTTGTTTGTACCAGAATAAATAGTCGGTCGTGAAACTGGTTTCAAAAGTGCAGTTCAGTGTAACTGTGTCTCCTTCAGCAGCAGTGACGTCTCCTGCTGGCTGGATCACTCTGTCTTCTCCTTTACACTCTGAGGAAGAACAGAATATACAGAGGAACACATGAATCAATAAAGATGATTGATTGAAGGAGAACAATCCGCATGTGGATGTTTGTATCTTACCAAAGAAAAGAGCAGCAAGAATAATCCACAGTCGATGATCCATCTGTACAACAAGGTTTAAAGCAACAGGAGAAACTAGCTGATGTTCAACATTCAGTCTGAGAAGTGTTCTCTTCACAGCAGTAGTTGTTATTGACACAATGATTGATCAGTGCAGAAGTAGTGCTCCGCCCACTTGATGATGTCACCCTCTAGTGGAGAGAAAAAGCTGAGCTCTACAGTTGGAAAAAAGGTTTCCAGCAGCTTGTCAGAGTGACAACTTGTGTTTTTCAGACTCTGTGGGTTCAGTGTCGCTGCAGCAGAGGAGATAAGCATCCACATGTTGTTCTGTAAGTTTAACTTTGAACATTTGTGAATATTAATTTAACTGACCACAGGCCGTGTGAAAAATCTACAAACCAACACAAACAACAATATATAAAATAGTAATATAATACAATGAAAAATACGTTTGTGGGGTGTGGTTATGATTTGACCATGAGAAGGTCAGAGTTCACAGTTCTGACAGCCTGAGGAATAAACTCTTTCTGAGTCTCTCTGTGTGCTCTTTGATGAGGCGTAGGTGTCGGCCAGAGCGTAACCACTCCATCTGTTCATGGCTGGGGCTGTGGGCGTCAAGCTACTTTCACATAGAACACCGCTGGGGTGGGCGCAGACTCGGCGCAGAGTCAGCGCAGGTGGGCGCAAGTGGGCGTAGAGTCGGCGCAGAGCAGCGTACATATTCGTTGCAAGTTGCTTGGCGACCGACAAAAAGTTTTTCAGGTCTGGCGCAGTTTTCCCACTCGTTTGGACGTAGAGTAGCTACAGCTCGGTTTGCAAAATGCATTTGTCATTCACTCTTCATTTGAGTTAAAGGACCAGACTTTGTGTCCATGTTTGTGAAGGAGAAATGCTTCTTTGTATCTCTAATTCAATTCAGTTTAAGAAGTTTTTCTGCTGATGAAAATTCGGGGAAAAAAAGATTCAACTTAAAAATAATTTTCATAACAGTGTGTGCCCTTATCATCATGTATTCATTAGTAGCTGTTGTGGATGTGTTGTTCATGTGGATCCTCCCACAGTCTTTCATCAGCAGCTGGAACCACAGACACTCTGATAAAACAGGAATTAGCAGAATCCATCTGATAAGAAGCTGTGGTTTGAATCCCACTTCCCTACTCTTTGAAGAGTCGTCACATATCTGTGTTCAGGTTTTTGTACAGCCTCTTCTACACTTTGTATCACTGTGTTTCGAGAGCACAGTAGTAGAGAGCTGTGTCTGCCAGGGTTAGCTTTCTGATGGTCAGTTCAGTCGAGCTGTCAGTTGTTTGGGACTCATATCGATCTTCAGGAATATATTCACTTGTGAAGTCTTTTGCTCCTTTCCAGAGTATAAACTGAGGAGCCTGAAGGTCAGAATGATGTTTGTACCAGTAAAGCCAAGCACCACTGCTACTTGTCTGATAGTTGCATGTGAGTGTGACAGTTTGTCCTTCTCTTCCACTGACTTCATCTTGTTCAGGAGAGATTGTGTTTCCAGCTATTAGTCCTGGAAAAAGTGCAGAAAATGAAGCCATTAGACTAACATTGTCCATGATACTGAGAGGAGGAAGAAGTGTTACTCTGTGGACATTCACAACTAAATCAACTGTAGAACTCTGTCAGACCCATTTACAAGAGGATCTTAACACAAATTTCATTCTATCAGAGCAAAGAAACCAGAAAAGGAGTGAAATACAGTCTGGATATGTGGTTAATGCAGCAGCTTCAACAAAACTTGAATCCCTGTTCTTAAACTCACCTAGAATGTGACATAGAAGCAAAAAGAGCTGAAGCAACATGTCTTTGGAGATCTTCAAGCCAGACAGACAGCAGATGAACTATGTTCTTCCACTGCAGGAGAATGAGGAAGAAATAATGTCATTGATGAGCTGAAGTTCAGTGGGCGGGGCCAATTACCTCCTGACATGATTTGTTTTACTTCAACTCAACCAATCAAATAGTTTTGTGTTTCCTCGGCAGCTCTGTCTCTATCTCTGCAGGTTTCTGTACAGAGTTTTGGTGTTTCCTGTCACTGTGGGCTGCAGAGCACAGTAGTACACAGCAGAGTCTGACACTGTAGTAGAGGAGATCTGCAGACGGACTTCATTCTTCTGTTTTTTCAGTTCAGCATCAAATCGGTCTTTGCTGAACTCTGGAGCGTTATATCCTGTTGTTCCTGAGAATCGATTCAGCATGTATTTTGGGTAACTGTTTACTTGTTTGTACCAAAACAAAGTAGGCCCTGTGTTGGTAGTTACAAAAGTGCAGTTCAGTGTAACTGTGTCTCCTTCAGCAGCAGTGACGTCTCCTGCTGGCTGGATCACTTTGTCTTCTCCTTTACATTCTAAGGAGGAACAGAACATACAGAGGAAGACATGAATCAATAAAGATGATTGATTGGAGAACAATCCATATGTGGATGTTTGTATCTTACCAAAGAAAAGAGCAGCAAGAAAAATCAACAGCCGATGATCCATCTGTACAACAAGGTTTAAAGCAACAGGAGAAACTAGCTGATGTTCAACATTCAGTCTGAGAAGTGTTCTCTTCACAGCAGTAGTTGTTATTGACACAATGATTGATCAGTGCAGAAGTAGTGCTCCGCCCACTTGATGATGTCACCCTCTAGTGGAGAGAAAAAGCTGAGCTCCACAGTTGGATAGAATGTTTCCAGCAGTTTGTCAGAGTGACAGCTTGTAGTTTTCAGAGTCTGTGGGTTTTATCTTGGTCATATGACCGAAGTCCAGGCCATGGTCTGAGAAGATGTTCAACTTTAGAGTGATTGTTTTCAACCTTCAGAAAGTAGTGAAGTACCAAAATCAGGCCATCAGTTTTCAAGTTTCTAGTCCGTTACAGGTTTAGGAGTCTTTGATATAAACAAATTGTTGCAATAATACTTTTGCTCTCAACTATATAATATAATTGTGTATAATATAATAACATCAGAGCTGCTTATACCCTCCATCATTTGAAAACTCTCCTGAAAGCCTACTTTTATCTTTATCTTCTAGTGATGACTTACTTAGGTTTCTTCATTATTTCAACTCTTATTGTGACAGGTTTGATCCTTTCTCAGCTCTGTGTTTTATACTAATGTTGATTATTTTTTCTGCTATTTGTACAGTACTTTGGTCAACTATTGTTTTAAATGTGCTACAGAAATCAACTTTGGCATGACTATAAAAATAACAGTGAACAAAACCCACTTCTTCACTGTAGAATGTGCAGATTTTATTGTAAAATGGAGCTTGATGTTGGAACATTTTCATCTTGTGCATTTGTAATATAGCTCCTGAAAAGATCTTTGTCTCTGACTGTCAAGTACATTCCCACATACTGATAATTGGTTTTTCTACAAGAGTTTGGTGTCACAAGTGGAATTCATGTTAGGCTCGAGGGAAGGAGGGCGGACCCAAATGCTGGACGACACGAGCAAGGTTCAGATATAATAAAGTTTATTAACAAAAAGTGCTCCACATGAGAGAAGGAAGACCAACGCAAAATCCAAGACCGAAGAAACGCGGTTGGAGAAAACTACGGGAAACAAGGGCGCAGTCCGGAAAACCCACGGCTGGAATGTTCAACAAAAGGCGCAGACCGGAGGGAAACTCACGGCTGGAAAAAGTAATCCAAACTGTCCCGGCAGAGCGGGGTAAAATCCAAAAGGACCCGGGAAGGGAGGGTCCACAAATGGGAAGCTGGGTAACAGCAAGGCAAGTCCAGGAAAACGGGCAGAGTACGGGGCTCAGAGCAGGAGAATAATCCGACACTGCAGCTTGTGGGAGGAAGGCTTAAGAGCAGGCTGGGTGATGAGGCTGAACTGCTGTCAGGTGTGGAGAAGGTGATCAGGATCAGCTGCGGGTGCTCTGGCCAAGCCTGAACAGGCTTTGGTGCCCTCTGGCAAAAGGAAGGGTGTGCCAAACCCTAACATCACCTCCCCCTCAACGGGCGCCTCACCGGGCTTGTCGGAGTAGTCACGGTAGAAGGCCCGGAGGAGGTCCTTGTCCAAGATATGGCGTTGTGGAATCCATAACCGCTCCTCCGGGCCGTACCCCTCCCAGTCCACAAGGTACTGGAACCCTCGACCTCTGCGGCGGACGTCCAAGATCTCCCGAATGGTGTATGCCGGTGCTCCATCCACGATCCGGCCCGGGGGAGGATCGTCGGCTGGGGGCAACAGGTCGGACTCCACCAACGGCTTTACCAGGGACACGTGAAAGGTGGGATGGACCTTCATGGGGTCTGGGAGCCGCAGTCGTACCGCCACAGGGTTGACCATTCGGTCGACCTCAAAGGGGCCCACATACCGCGGTGCTAGCTTCCGGCACTCCACCCTCAATGGCAGGTCCCTGGAGGACAAGCAGACTCGTTGCCCAGGCGTGTACCGAGGAGCGGGGACCCGACAACAGTTTGCCTGCTGCTTAGAGCTAGCCAGTGCGGAATGTACCTGCCGCCAGACTCTCAGGCACCGGCGTAGATGGACCCAGACCGAGGGAACAGCCGCCTCCCTCTCCTGGTACTCGAAGAGGGGGGGTTGGTATCCCATGGCCGCCATTAAGGGGGAGACGCCGGAGGACGAGGACACCAGGGAGTTCTGGGCGTACTCCACCCACGGAAGGTAGGTGCTCCAGGAGGCCGGGTGCCGAGCCGCCACACACCGGAGCGTGTTCCCCAGCGAACAGTTCATCCGTTCAGTCTGGCCGTTGGACTGGGGATGGTAACCGGAGGAAAGGCTCGGAGAAGCTCCCAGGGCCGCGCAGAAGGACCTCCACACCATGGAGGTGAATTGGAGCCCTCGGTCCGACACGATATCCGTCGGTATCCTGTGGAGACGGAACACGTGCTGGACGAGGAGGTCCCCAGTGTCTTCCGCCGATGGGAGTCTCTGGAGAGCAACAAAGTGGACGGACCGGTAGAAGCGGTCCACGATGGTTAGTACAACAGTGTTACCTCCAGAGGGTGTCGTAGGTGGCTGTCGTAGGAGGTGAAGCGTGCAGGCTACCCTGGGGTGGCATGCCATCTGGGACGAGTGGGCCCACTGCAACACCTCCGAGCGGACGTTCTTCGGAACGAACAGTGTGTTGGGTGGTGTTCCGCTAGGGTCCTCTGCCGATCCCTGGGCCTCCCGATGCGTTCCTCGACCTGTCAGATGGCTGCCCCAACGATGCAGGCTGGGGGCAGGATCGGGTCGGGGTCCGGGATGACTGGGTCTGCGGAGAACTGGCGAGAGAGGGCGTCTGGCTTTGTGTTCCTCGAGCCCGGGCGGTAGGTGAGGGTGAAGGAAAACCGCCCAAGGAATAGGGACCACCTGGCCTGGCGGGACTTTGCCCCATGGAGGTAGGCCAGGTTCTTGTGGTCCGTCCAGATGACAAACGGTTCGGCTGCCCCCTCGAGCCAGCAATGCCACGCCTGGAGTGCCAGGACCAGGGCGAGAAGCTCCCCACGTCATAATTTCTCTCGGCTAGGGAGGGACGCCGACTAAAATATGCGCAGGGATGCAGCTTACCGTCCTTGGTGCTACGCTGGGAGAGAACGGCTCCCTCCCCAGTATCCGAGGCATTCACCTACCACCACAAACTGCCGGGTCGGATCTGGATGGGAGAGAATAGGAGCCAAGGTAAAAAGCACCTTGAGCCATTCAAAGGCTGCCTCGGCCTCTTCGGTCCAAGAGAAGGACCGGAGTGTGGAGGTGAGTCTGGTTAGAGGCTCCGCCACTCTGCTGTAGTCCCGGATGAAACGCCGGTAAAAGTTTGCGAATCCCAGGAATTGCTGGAGGTGTTTCCTAGAGGTGACAGTTGGCCACTCGGCCACAGCCTGGATCTTGGAAGGGTCAGGCAGAAGCTGACCCTCCCGGACGATGAACCCCAGGAAGGACACAGAGGAGGCGTGGAACTCACTTTTCTCGACCTTCACGAACAGGCTATTCTCGAGCAAACGTCTCAGGACCAGGCGAACATGCTGAATATGCTCCTCCTCTGTCTCAGAAGATAAGGATATTGTCAAGGTAAACAAAGAGGAATTTATTCAACATGTCGCGGAGCACATCATTGACGAGTGCTTGGAATACTGCTGGAGCGTTGGTGAGCCCGAAAGGCATTACCTTGTACTCAAAGGGCCCGATTTACTAAGATCCTAAATAAAGAGTACTAAATTGCGTGTGCACTGAAAAAGTTTGCACGTGCTGTTGTTGTGTGTTTTGCGGGTGATCAACTAAGATTGCGTGCGCAATTGATAACAGGTGCAAACCTCAGTATTTAAATGAGGTGTTGCGCATCTTACGGTTTGCGGCGCAAACTTTGCGCCATGGAGAGTCTGGATGGAAAGCAGGATATAGTCGCAAGCGCAAAATGAAATTTGACGAGTTGGAGTTAGAGATATTAGTGGAAAAGGCAAATTGTTTTGCCGTATTCAGCACCCCTGCCGTGAAAAGCACCCCCTCGTATATTCAATGATAAGTAGACCAAGAAAAAAAACAACACACTGACACTTCAATATATTTATATATACACACTCACACAAACACATACTTAGGAGTTTATATTATATATATTTACAAATATCATGGAAGACAACACAGTAAGCAGGCTATTAATTAATGACATCAATAACCATTTACCCGATTTTTGTTATCTGTGACTGTGATTGTGGGAAAGTATGACTATTGTGGAATCCATGAGCGCATTTAAACATGAATCATTAACACAAAACTGGACGCTAAACAGAACGTGACACAGAATGAGAATATAATTTTTGTCAGACGAGGGGGTGCTTTTCACGGCAGGGGTGCTGAATACGGCACAACACCGGGGTATGACAACTGCAGAACAAGTAGGCGCACAATAAGAAACACTTTTTTCTCCATGAAAACACGTGATTTATTTATTATCACAACCTGTGGCAACCTTTTGCTGAATAATACTCGATTTAACATTCAAATAAAATATTTCTCCTTTTGCATGTGGAGATTAGTACCTTCCTTTCGAACGTATTAAATACAGACGCAATCACCATCCCCGCAAAAACTTTCAGGCTTGGTAAATCTCATTGCGCGTGGTAAATGGACCTATTTGCATTTTCCCCTCCCAGTATTTAGCGATTTCTGGCGGGTACGCCCCATATTGATTATTCATCAGGGCAAAAGTACTAAATGAATAGCGTGTGCTACTTTGTGCATTTGAGAGGCGCAGTCCTCTTTGCACGCTGTTAGTAGATCAGCTTGCACTTTGGTTTGCGGGTGATGTCAGGTTTGCACACATTTTTACACACGCAAACCTTTAGTAAATCAGGCCCAAAGTGTCCAATGGGGGTCTTGAAAGCGGTCTTCCACTCATTCCCACTGCGGATCCGGACCAGGTGGCTGGCGTTGGAGGTCGAGTTTAGTAAAAACTCTGGCCTTCTGCAGTGGAGCAAAGGCAGAGTTGAGGAGCAGCAGCAAGTATTTATTACGCACTATAATGTCATTGAGGCCACGGTAATCAATGCAACGGTGGAGGGACCCGTCCTTAACAAAGAAGAACCCCGCTCCCACCGGGGATGACGATGGAACAATCAGCCCTGAGGCTAGCGACTCACCGATGTAGCTCTCCATGGCCTCGTGCTCAGGTCTGGAGAGGTGGTAGAGCCAGCTAGATGGGAGCAGGGCCCCAGGACGTAGGTAGATCGCACATTCGTAGGGTCGGTGTGGAGGAAGGGAGAGAGCCCGCTGCTTGCTGAACACCTCCCCCAGGTCGTGATACACCTGCGGGACCGTGGTAAGATCTACTGCCACGGAGGGGGAGGTCAGGTCCCGAGGAGACGGAGGAAGAGCTGAACGCAGGCAGCGTGAGTGACAAGCCACGCTCCATGCCGTGATTGTGCCTGTCGTCCAGTCTATCTGGGGGCTATGAGTGGCCAGCCAAGGAGAGCCCAGGACCACCGGAGCTGCGGAGGAAGGGATTAAAAACAGTTGAACACGCTCCCGGTGGTTACCTGACGTGAGTAGGGTGAGGGAGGTGGTATGGTGCATGGAACGGGTGAGTGTGCGGCCATCGAGGTCCTGGACGGTGCAGGGTTCCGGGAGTTCCACAACGGGAAGTCCAGCCTGTCTCGCCAGGGCCTCATCGATGAATGAGTCGTCTGCGCCTGAATCCACCATCAGGGGAACCGGAAGTGAGGAGTCCCCCCAAAGGAGCATCCCCCGCAGGATCAGACGCGACGACTCTGGGCAGGCAGAAACTGCGCTCGTCAGCACGCCTACCTTCGCTGGCAAGCCTGGTCTTTTGGGCGCAACGGACAGGAGGCGCTGAAGTGCCCGCAGGTGAGTTCCCCCCAGCTGCATCGGCTCCTCTGTGCCAGACTGCGCGCCGGCCGGAGGTGCGGGAAGCTGCTCACAGTGCGGCGAGAGTCGGGGTCTTGGAGGAGGCCCCTGGGGGACTCATTCTCAGGTTTCTATATTATTTGTCGTGGTTGTGAATGGAGGACTGTCTGTACCATCTCCCACTCCTTGGGGTGCGGCGTGGCGCTGACCGGACCTGGTGGACCCCCCCCGTGCATTCGGCCTGGGGCGGAGGGACCATTGGAGGGACTGATGGCCGGACCCAGGTATGGGCTTGCCGTGCTGCCTGAGGGAGGGCTGCCGGGCTCTGAGGGACATGGTGAGAGAATGATTGTCCATGTCTTTGTCAGTGAGTGTATGTTTCTGTGTGTATGGGAGTCCTGCGATGGACTGGCGACCTGTCCAGGGTGTACCCCTGCCTCTCGCCTGTAATTAGCTGGGACAGGCTCCAGCAGACCCCCGTGACCCTGCAAAGGATAAGGCGGGTATAGAAAATGGATGGATGGATGGATGGATGGATGGATGGATGGATGGATGGATGGATGATGGATGGATGGATGGATGGATGGATGGATGGATGGATGGGTGTCCATTGTCTAACCTGGGTTTGGGGCTCTTTGCTGTTGGGCTTGTATGGGTGGCTTCTTGTCCGGGGGTTCTCGTGCTCTGTGCCCCTCTCCACTTCCCCCCGCAGCCTTTGTAGCTGGGCACGCCTTTGACTGTGGGGTTTTCACTTTCATTGGGGCGGGTGGCGGCCTGTCGGCGTCGACGGTCGAGGTGGCCCCGGCTCTCCGGGCAGGCTGGCCTCTCGCCGGGTGGGGGTTGTGGTACTCTTGGCCCCGTAGGTTTCCTGGCAGCCTCCTCCCGTGGCCATGGGAGATGTGCCCTGTGACCCAGCATGTGGCTGGGGTATTTCCAAAGTTGTTTGATTAGCAAAGGCTAATCCTATGAAATCCGAACTTGTAAGACTGGCGTGGTCAGTCGCCCACCAGTGGCTGGCAGAAGAGCGGCTTTGAAGTAGAGTAGTAGCGATGGCTAATTTGAGATAAAACAGTGCACTGTGAATGTTTGAGACTCACGGAGGAAAAGATGGGGCAAACAAATGTTAAGGTGCCAAAACACCTTTGGGTGGTCCTTTGTCTTTGTATGCGTGATGTTTTTCTTCTATCCACACAAGACACAATCCTTTTTTTTTTAATTTTCCCCCAAATGGTAGTCTGATGCATTGACAGCAGCATTATCAGAATCAGCTTTATTGATTCTTTATTGATTCTCCGCTTTATATGGCGCTGAGATTGCTCTTAAGATGTCAGCGAGTTCTTGGGCTTCGTAGAGTAAAAGTTGTGCGTGTGAGACATTGTGGAAAAGATAAAAAATCGAAACAAGGAAAAAAATCGAAGGCATATCAGTAATTTTGATTAATTCACCTCTGGGATTGATGAAGTGAATTTAAATTCAATTGAATTATATGGGAGGAATCAGGACACCAGAAAGCGTTAAGAACGAAAACTTCCCAAACTGAACATCTGTTAGACTAAACAACGACTCAAATCTTGTTTTCCTCCCGTCATATCTGCATTGAGACCCCTGATGTATGTTTTGACCCATTTAATTAAATCGACTGAAATCGGGCTAATCGGTAACTTAGATACACGCGGTTTCGGTTTCAGTCCAGACATTCACTAGTTGGAAAGAACACATTAAAGAGTATTTGAAATCCACAACAAAAACCACAGAGGAATAATGTTAGAGAAACCCCTTCATGTCTGAGAGGAGCGGAACCTGATTACTAGAAGTTTAACAGTGTGTGAGGTCCTCTAGTGGTTGTTGTGGAGTATTGTCTTGTCTTTGCTCTGCAGGTTTTTGTACAGAGTTTTGGTGTTTCCTGTCACTGTGGGCTGCAGAGCACAGTAGTACACAGCAGAGTCTGACACATGAAGCTTCTGGATCTTCAGAGGAACTGATCTGGAGGTTGAATTCAGCGTAGATGAAAATCTCTCCTTGATCTCGTCTGCTGTGGTCCCTTCGTCCAGTTTAAAGCGACTCAGGATGAATGTGGGTCTGTTGTTTCTGTCCTGTTTGTACCAGTAGAGATAAGGAGATGAGCTGGTGTTATACAAACATCCAAGTGTAACTGTGTCTCCTTCAGCAGCTTTCACATCTCCTTCTGGTTGCAGCACGCTGTCTTTTTGTGCTCTGGTTTCTGTAAAACCCCAAAAAACAGTATCAGTGTGTTGGTAAAGGATCAGTCAGTGTTGGATTTATATCAAAGAATCAGAGTCATGTTCATACCAAGAGACGCAGCAGCCAGCAGCACTGAGAAGAACAGAGGCTTCATATCTGCAGTGTTGAGTGACTGTGAGCTCCAGCCAGTATAAAGAAGGTTGTGATGTCTCTGTTTAGTCTTCATCAACACTAAGTTGGAGGATGAGGAGGAGGAGCCTGATCACAGTGACAGGACTCATTCATGGTCCTGTTTTTACCCCAACTGACAAGTTTACACTCAACACAACCATGTGGTTCTCTGATTTGGTATTGCGTCACGTATTGCGTCACTTCCTGTTTGTTGTTTGAAGTCTGTTGCCATTTGCACGGTATTGAGGTCTCTGATTCCTCCAAACTTTTTATTTCTAAACTTAGCTTGTTTTCTGATAAAATACTACTATATCTGGTAAACCTCTGTTTTCAATTGAGCACTTGCACATTTTCTCTTCTGTAACTTTCATTGTCACCAATCATGGTACACTTTCTGTCTGTTAGACTCTTTGTATGGCCTCCTCTTCTCCCACCGTTTCTCCCTCTTAATGCTCAGTGTGTGAAATGTTAAGCTATTACTCTGCCTCCTTTAGCGAAGACGATAAGTTTCTGAAGTGTAGTTTATTCATAGCATTGGAGGCAAGGCTCAGTCAGTTAGAGGTCTGGTTCTGCCAACTAGACCATAGTCCGATAGACTCGTCAGGTAGCCAGGCTAAGTTAGCGGCGGATCGGCCTGTAGCAGCTGCTGGTAGCCGCTCCCCTGCAGCTCCCGAGCAGCCGGCCAGTCAGGGCGGCTGGGTGACGGTTCGGAGGAAGCGTAGTCCTAAAAGGCACACGGAACATGGTAGTTATCGTACATATCGGCGCTAATAACTCCCGTCTACGCCAGTCGGAAGTCACTAAAATTAGTATTGTGGCGGTGTGTAACTACGCCAAACCCACGTCGGACTCCATAGGTTTCTCTGGTCCCCTCCCCAATCTGACCATTGATGATATGTTTAGCTGCATGTTATCGCTCCACTGCTGGTTTTCTCGCTGGTGTTCAGAAAACAACGTGGCCTTTATGGACAATTGGAAGACGTTTTGGGGAAAGCCTGGTCTGTTTCAATATGTACTTTGGAAAACCTTTTACTTCTTGTTTGTACCTGAACAACCTTGGAAATGAATCACTGGTTTCAAAAGTACAGTTCAGTGTAACTGTGTCTCCTTCAGCAGCAGTGACGTCTCCTGCTGGCTGGATCACTTTGTCTTTCCTTTACACTCTGAAGAAGAACAGAACATACAGAGGAAGACATGAATCAATACATTTGATTGATTGAAGGAGAACAATCTGAATATGGAAGTTTGTATCTTACCAAAAAAAAGAGCAGCAAGAAAAATCCACAGCAAATGTTCCATCTTTGCAACAAGGTTTAAAGCAACAGGAGAAACTAGCTGATGTTCAACATTCAGTCTGGGAACTGTTCTTTTCACAGCAGCAGTTATTATTATTTTTTTTTTTTCCCCTTGTCTGCACACATATTAATGATTGATACCATGACGGTAGAAACCAAAAGTATATATATGTGCATTATTACTATATTTAATATATGTACATATATATTCGCATACATAAGCGTACACATACATAAATATACACATACAAACCCAGTGAATTTTTTTTTTTTTTTTTTTTTTGGGGGGGGGGGGGGGGGTGACGACATCCACTGCCAATCCAGGAAGCAGGAACACACGGAAACACACGTCAAGCACTGGAAATTGCAACAAAAAACCACAAACAAAGCACGAAACCGGCACGGAGCCAACCAAAACAATAACAGCAATCGACCTAAATATTGAGATCTGATCGCAGTCTGAGCTAAGCTATCGCTACCGCTACCTAAACCCAAAAACTAGAGAGCCAGCATGCAGGTGAACAAGCCAGTGTGTATGTCTATGTGTGTATGTATATGATCGTGTGTGTGTGTGTGTGTGTGTGTGTGTGTGTGTGTGTGTGTGTGTGTGTGTGTGTGTGTGTGTGTGTGTGTGTGTGTATATGCATGTGACTAAGTGACTGTGTGGGTGTGTGTGTGTGTGTGTGTGTGTGTGTGTGTGTGTGTGTGTGTGTGTGTGTGTGTGTGTGTGTGTGTGTGTGTGTGTGTGTGTGTGTGTGTGTGTGTGTGTAATAAACCAAACAAAGCTCCACCTGAAGTGTATCTATAGTGGGGGAGGGGGGGGAGCAACCCCGCCACCCGCGTGACCAGAGGCCGACACGGAAGAGTCCGGAACCCAGGCCACCGGCAACCCCACAGAGGGGAGAAGTAGGAGGGAGGCAACCCACCGCCTACGAGGCACCCCACCCCCCCCCCCCCCGGCGGTGTGGCCGAGGGGGCCCGCGGGCGGGGCCCCCACGGCGCGGGAAGAAGCAGCCAGGGATCCCGCGGCGGCGGACCGCGACCCAGGCAATCCCCGGCCACCCCGTCCGGGCCGGACACGCGGCCAGGAGGCCCTCACCCTTCAGGCCAACGACCCCCACCCGGCAGGGGGCCAGCCTGCCCGGAGAGACAGAGCCGCCCCGGCCGCCGACGCGGGCAGGCGCACCCGCCCCCCACGAATGTGGCCCTCCAAGAACAGAGGGGCGCCCCGCCGCGGAGGCAGCACGGGGGAATGGAGACGGGCCCGGAGAGAGGGAACCCCCCAACAAGGCGACACCCGTGCAGGCCGCAACAGCAGTTATTATTGACACAATGATTTATCCATGCCCTGCAATATCAGATAATTTTAAATTGGATTGCGAAAAACCAATCTCCAAAGTTGAAATTTTATGAAGCTGTAAACAAAATGAAAAAAGGAAAATCTCCAGGAATGGACAGTCTTCCCGTTGAATTTTACCAATACTTTTGGGATATAATTGAAAGCCCTCTTTTTGAAATGCTGAAAGAATGTACAAATAATGAAGAAATGACCACAACCATGAAACAAGTCATGATAAATTTGCTTCCCAAGCTGGACGAAGACCACCTTCTATTGGATAACTGGAGGCCAATAACATTGCTCAAAGTTGACTATAAAACACTCTCACTAATTTTCACCAGGCGTGTAAGAAAAGGTTTAAGTGAAATTATAAATGAAACTCAAACTGGCTTAATGAATAATCGCCACATAACAATTGCAACATTAGATTTATCCTTGATTTAATAGATTACTCTGAATATATGGATTCAGATGCTTTAATTTTATTCTTAGACTTCTATAAGGCATTTGATAGTGTAGAGCATCACATTTTATTCAAATCTCAACTTTTGGTATTGGTCAAAATGTGATGTCCTATATTAGAATGCTTTGTAAAGAAATTAGCAGCTGTGTTATATTATTCCCAAATACCACAAGACAAATTTCAGTGTGTAGATCAGTCCGTCAAAGCTGTCCTTGTGTAGAGGTATTGGTGTTTTTATATATATAATCATTTGGTTGGAATCTAACATTGGAAACTTTTTACTTCAGAATGATCTGTATAGAACTTTATAGATCACACACGCACACACAGTAGTACTAAAACAGCTATTGCTGATCAAATCAAATCAAATCAAATAATTGATCATCACTGCTCATTGATCATCACTGCTATTGCTGATAAAGATGAGCGCAAATTTATGACTATGATGCCGCAGTATGAGGAGAAGAAAATGTAACTGCTCTGGACTATGCGATCATTGAGATGTGGAGCCGGAGGAAGGGAATATCAAAAAACACTATCTGATCAAGACGTGTGAGACAGAAAAGTATTGGAGCGTAGTGGGCATCAGATAATGAAGGAGAGGTGAATTTGGTTGCAGAAGACATACAGATACGGGGCCAAATGTCGACAGAAAGTCATATGTATGCGCTAAATTGTACACATATACCAGTGATGTTATAATTATATGGTCTGTTGGGTTTGAATTGAAGGCAAAACCTGTCTGATGGGAGGCCTAAATGAGACAGATTGCGCATAACGGAGAAAGACTGGTGAAGTTGGGGGGCGGCCCCTGCTTTTTGAACAGTATAAAAGAGGAGTAAAAATCTACAAGTTTTCAGAGTCGGTCACCGGAAGCCGGCTCTCCTGTGTTTGGTACTGATTGTAATTCTTGCAATAAAGACCTTCGCAGTATTTGAACGGAACACCAGCCAAAACCTGACTCCGGTGTTTTTCTTCAGTCCATTGATTAAGGTGTTATTACTTAAACACGAATCCGGCGACCGGTTTGTGTGTGCCGCCATCTTGTGGCAGCGCCATTGCTGGGGTGGCAGGTGTCAATCTGCCACCGCACCGCTGTTATTGTAACCTGACGCTCTACACAGCATCATGAATAGCTGGATTGATGATGTTAGACAGTGGCCTCCCATAACTAATGTAGGTATCTTAAATTAATGCTGATGTTAATTTATAAATAATGATTTGTTTGAGCGATAAGCAGGAAAGAATAGAGGAATAGGGAGATAAGGGAGTGTATGATTAAACACTGTAATATAGCATTCGTTACTTGTGCTGACGTTAGCAAGCTAGCAGCGCGACATTTAATCATTATGGAAAGGCTACGTGATTAAAAAAAAACAACAACAACACCTGTTTATGTTTTGTTTTATTTTAGGTATCCAAGAATATTTTATTGATCGCCTGGCGTCCGATGACCAAAAAAAAACGCAATTACAGGTCTTTAATTGAAGGGCAGAACTATCTCAGCTCCGGATGAAACAGAATACACACATACATAACCCCAATCTTCAGATAAAACTAGTTTGTTGAGGAAAAGATATTAACTCTATTTGTAGCTGCAGAGGAAAAAAATAATCTCACGAGGAAAACAAAAATATTGCTCACGCCTCGGAGCCTCTTTAGGCATAATATAGCAGTCAAAAAAAAAAGAAAAGAGAAGTAAGAGTGATACAAAACATGTACTGTATGTTGTACTATTATACTAATTTATTGAAACACATGGCGAGTCAAACATTTCCCAAAGCAGCTGCCAAACACTCCTAAACAAGGTAGCCTAAGACGTGGGTTGTGCAGAACTGCGGCAGTAAATCCTCATCCGAGCTCCACTCTTTGATAGGGATTCCACATGGACCCAAACCGTTAATAATCATTATTTTCTCCATATACCGCTCCCTGGCTCCCTTGTTTAAGGTATCCCGGTAAATTCCAGTTCTTTTCCAGCAGTTTAACATCTTTTTTTTGCGTTCTGTCTGTTCACTTGGTGAAACAGAAAAGTAGTTTTGAAAGTCCGTCCCGTCTTCATTCGCTATCAAAACAAATGCACGCGACGGGACAGGAGTTTTCCGATGATACAAATACATTAAGAGAGCCTGGCAGGGAACCGCCACCGCAGTAATGGTGGCCGCTCGACTTCCGGTTTTTGCTGGATTCGTGTATAGGAAAAACTTAGTTTATGTGGGGGTCCCGAAAAGGATTTTCTACACTTGCTCTCCATTTCTCTTTCTTATAGTTGTGGAATTACTTTCAATACAAACTCGACAGAGCAATGTTTCTCGCGGTTTAAAGATTTTTGAGAGAGAGATTAAGATAATTCAATTAGCGGACAATAGTCTTATTTTGGAAATTAAACAACAAATAGACACAATAATAGACACCTTTTTTTGTTGCGTCAGGGTTAAAACTTTATTTGACAAAATGTGAAATATTATGTCTATACAACACAAATGAAACACTAATATGTAAAATACCAGTTAAAGAAAGTGTTAAATATCTCGGAATACATATTTCTAAAAATCTACTTGAACATCAAACAAAAAAAATTTAAACCTAAAATACAAAATACTAAGCATATTCAATATGTGGCTTCAGAGAGATTTTTCCCTATTAGGTAGAGTTCTTCTAAGTAAAGCAGACAGTATTTCTAGATTTATATATCCTACTCTCTCTCTGTTTGTTCAACAATCCATCTGTAAAGAAATAAATAATACCCTAACTAGTGTTGTCTGGAAAAACAAATGTCATCATTTAAAGAAAGAAATCTTAGCAGCCCCAAAAGGTTAGGGCAGCATGGAGCTGTTTGACTATATGGATATGCATATACATTTAAGACAAAATGGATAAAAAAATATTTGAGAAAACTGGAATCTCTTCGGTACTTTATACCACAAAATATTTTTGTGAAAGTTCTTTTAAATTATCATAATTTCTTTCCACATAAAACTATTATATGGAATAATGAGTTCATAACTAGGAAAAATGAATCAGTATTTCTGAAACATTGGATTGACAAACGAATAATCTACCTTAAAGATTTACAAAATGATAACGTTTTTGTTATGAAGAATTTCTTACATCTAAAATCTTCCCTGTTAAATATAAAGTATTTCAAACAATGATTAATGCTATTCCCAGCGGCATTCTCCAACTGATAAAAGGTCATTTTGTAAAGCATGAGGTAGAGGAAGATGACTTTACATCTTTAGTGATGCAGAAAAACTAGTTCATGCGTTTGTATCTTCTAGACTAGATCACTGTAATGTGTTATTAGCAGGATGTCTAAGTAATTTGCTGAATAGGCTCCAGCTGATCTAAATAGAGCAACCCGAGTGCTGATGTTACACCCCTGTAAAGGGGAATATGGAACAGACACACAGGGTCCAGTTCTGTAATGGCATTTGTTCCACAACATACTGTTAGGTTCCTAAATCATCATACATAAATTAATAACTTAGGAAAGACACAGAGACTGTTAGAAATGATTTTCAAGGCGCTTCTGCAGAAGCTTGGGGAAGAGAGCTGAGGAGTGCAGGGCACACTGGCCCTCATAGAGAACTCCCAAGCTCTTCCTCCCAACTTGTTGTTTCTGCAGGACGCTTTTTATTTGAGCAAACGGCGACAGGAATTACCATATTTGGTAAACAATGAACAATTAGAAGAATTAGATGGAGAACACAGACATTGTATCAGATGATGGTTGAAAAGTCACACCTATGACTTTTCAGTTAATAAGCAACTTATCTGTGGTGTGAACAGATTGTCCAACTTACAATGGGATAGTTGTTGAACAGCCCAAACTCAGGAAGGGCTGCCCTGTCATCTGTTAACATGTGATAACCAGCAGTCAGCTTAAAGTCTTTAAGAAACACGAAGGGTCAATAAATGGGCCCCTTCTGGACAAACGAGAACTGTGAGGTTTTGCACAGATGTGTCTAAAGACACTGGTCAACTGTTAAAAGGAACCCTGGCTATTAAGACATGTAGGTCTTAAAAGATAAATGTTGGTATCAATTATAACAATGTGATATAAAAAACCTTTTTGATGTCTTCGTTTTTATAAAATTTGAAAATATAATTTAACATGTAGGTCGCCATTGTTGTTTACATTCTGGGTAGTGACGTCAGACGGTGGCTCCTGCTAGCCCCCGTCCACTGTTTTGACACCCAGAAACAGATGAAAACACAGCTAAACAGGTGACGGCGCACCAGAAACACAGATCAAAACACAGCTAAACATTAAGGTGACGGCGCACCTACAAAAAAGTTTAAAAAAAAAAAAAAAGTGCCACACCATACAGCATGAACTACAAAAACACCATAAAACTCAGATAGACTAACCAACCACACGTTTCAACTAGCAGATAGCCGATGCTGCAATAAAAACCCCAGCCAGATCTGGTGTCATTAAATTAAATAAAGATGTTCTTGCCTATTTGAAGCGAAGTCTGCGCCTCCCGTTTCGTCAAAGTCCCGGGCCAGTCCCCTCAGCCTCTGGTCTGTCATCACCCAGCACCGAAGCCGGTTTTTAGGGGGGGGCAGGGGTGGGCTATGCCCACCCAAACGTGCATATTGCCCACCGGCGTCTCCATCCCGGCAGCGGCGAGAGCGGATGGCGGTGCGCTGCAGGCTCTAAAGCCCCGGCTACGCCGTCTACAGCGTAGGCTACGCAGACTACGCAGGAGCCTAATGCACTGGTAAGATGCGCACGACATTGATCATTTTTGCAGATCTCCCGTGCATCACAGAACTTTGATCCAGTTTGCCTGAACCGAGACGTCTTATGGGCTCCCTCATCAGCCTCCACGGCCGGGAGAGAGCTGCTAATCTATGTTTTGGATACCTGTCCCAGTTAAACTAACGCGGCTTATCCTCCCAGAGCCACCACTCTACGTCATCGCCCCCAGAATGCATTGCGCAGGTAAAACATGGCGCCTCCCGCAGGTCAAAATATGTGATAAACATTGTAGATTTTTAAAGCAATTAGATTATTTTATGTGTTTCTAACAACATATTTTAGTATAAGAGAACAATTGTGGCTAATTAGGGACTACATGTCTTAATAGCCAGAGTTCCTTTTAACAGAGCAGACAACCCCCCTAAATACCCTCAGGGAGTGGCCTGTCCTGTGACTTTTGTGAACAATGGTAAGGATGTGAAAAATCCAGCAGTCAGCTTCTCTGAGCTGACCTAATTAAGCCTAATTCTGATAGTTTTCCTATTTTCATAAGGACAAACTTGTTCAAAAACGTTGATTGATCTCACACATACATTTCTGAAACATCAAATTTTTCCCTACAGGATAACACAATGTCTAACAGCAAACACTCCACACACATGCACACGCAGGCGAGCAGAACCAGCAAAAGCCTGCGGTAAATAGGGGCGCTGTTGAGCAGTCAATGGAGTGAGACGTACTTTTTGGGGCTCCTGCCAACTTCTGATAAAATTGTTATTCAGTAGTGCATTTTTTCGAAAAAAAAAAAAACTATTGTTTTTGGTTGCTCCTTTTCATCGACCTCCACAAGATTTTTTTTGTTCGTTTTTGGATCGCTTTATGATGTCGGGGAGAGGAAAAAGCCACACGATCCAGACGCAGCTAAGGGCTCACGCACAGGCCTCGACGTCCGACCCGCTAGCTCAAGATGCTGAACCAGCCCCCGTTTTGGACGCTGCGACCCTGAAATTGGAGCTCCTGTCCTCCCTAAAAGAAGATATCGCTGGTATCATTAAGAAGGAGCTTCAAGAGGTTATCGGTGAGGCTTTGGCCCCTCTTAGACTTGAGATGCAGTCCGTGAAATTGCAGATGGCGAGCGACAACGCTGCTATCGATGCTAAGTTGGCTAAGCTAACGGCTACTTTGGGTGATATGGAGGAGGCCCTCACTGGATGTACAGATGATGTGGCTGTCATGAAACCAAGCGTTGACTGCCTTACTGCCAGGGTTGCTATGCTTGAAGACAAATGTGAAGACATAGAATCAAGATCGCAACGCAATAATATAAGGATTATTGGTGTGGAGGAGGGCCCTGGCTCGTGCTCTCCCACCGCGGTGGCTGCGCTGCTAAAGGATGCATTCTCCCTGGATAAAGAACCGCTAGTGGACCGGTCTCATCGTACTCTTCAGCCTAAACCTAAGCCTGGGGACCGACCACGTGCCATTGTGTGCAGGCTTCACTACCACGTTAACTGTGTTGACATTTTACGGCGGACGCGTGAGCTTCAGGGGATCAAGGTTGGAAATGTGACGCTGTCTGTCTTTCCAGACTACACCGCAAAGATAGCACGGGTTCGGGCGGCGTTTAACGAGGTCAGGCGGCAGCTTCGTGGCATCAAGGGGGTTAAATATGGACTGTTTCATCCGGCACAGCTACGCGTTACCTACCAGGGGGCCGAAAAGAAGTTCACTTCACCAGAAGAAGCCATGGTATATGTTAAGACTTTGATCTCCAGCTGAGTATAATTCATATGTCCGCATGGTCTTTTGAAGTGCTATTATTACCATCTGGACATTTGTGGTTATTCGTGATATGCTGGAGGTGATTTAAGAAGTGGTGAGTTTAACTTTAACATTACCAGCAACTTTTCCTATTTTTGTTCAGATTGTTTTACTGGTGCAATACAGTATGTAACTCTATTTTTGCACACACTTTTTTTTTCTTCTATTTTTGGAAGTTGGCGGAGTCGATTTCTTTTTGGCACTGCCTCCGAGTTGTTCCTAGTTTATTGTGAACAACCTTTTTTGGGTATGTTTATCACTGCTGTCACCGTCGTTTTTTGTTTGTGGTTAAATGGAGACTCTGGGTGTACTTTTGTTTGGGTTTTTTTGGGTGGATGGTGTTTTTTTTTATTACCTCAGCTCACAATAGCGGTTCTGATTTTATTTTTATTTTGTAAATGACTAGTACCAATAAAGGCCCTGGTTCAACTCCATTAGGCACATCTTTGAGATTCATCAGTTGGAATATCAAAGGCATGGGTCACCCTGTCAAAAGATCAAAAGTTTTTTCTCACTTAAAACAACTAAAATCTTCCATAGTGTTCCTACAGGAGACCCATCTTCGGATAAAAGATCATAATCGGTTGCGCTGCTCATGGGTAAGCCAAGTTTTCCATTCTGAGTTTAACTCTAAATCAAGAGGGGTTGCTATTCTCATACATACAAATTTACAATTCTCAGCTAGTAACATCATAGCAGATAAAAATGGCAGGTATGTGATAGTTTCCGGGACTTTGATGCAGAAAAAGGTTCTCTTAGTAAATGTATATGCCCCGAATATAGATGATGCAGATTTTGCAAACAAATTGCTAAGTAGCCTACCGTGTTTGAATTCATGTTTACTAATTCTTGGGGGAGATCTAAACTGTGTTTTTGATCCATCACTAGATAGATCTAATCCCCGTAATACAAATAAATCTTTAATGTCTCAAACATTTTCCGATTTCATGACACAGAATGGCCTTGGCCAACTAGTAAAAAATTCTCCTTTTTTTCTAAGGTTCATCACTCTTACTCCAGGATTGATTACTTTTTTATTGACTGTTCTGTGAATTCCTGTGTAGCTTCCTGCGATTATCAAAGTATAATAATATCTGATCATGCACCACTACTTTTAGATATTCAGTTGGGCACCCATAAACGTAATCTTCCTTCATGGAGGTTCAACTCTCTTCTTTTGGCAGATAAAGAGTTTTGTGATTTTATTTCTAACTCAATTGACGAGTTTTTATTGTTTAATAAAAATGATTCTACCTCATATTCATTACTTTGGAGACACTTAAATCCTACCTCAGAGTGCAAATCATTTATTACACCGCACTTTCTAATAAGAGGCGGTACGCTAGGCTTACTGAACTCACTTTAGCTATAAGCAATATAGATCAAAGATATGCCTCAAATCCTACACCAGAATTATTTAAACAGCGCATAGAGGTACAATCAGAAGTTGATCTCATTTCGACTCAAGAAGCTGAATGATTATTACTACAAAGTCGTGGTAGCCTACTCATTATGAATATGGAGATAAAGCGAGCTGTCTATTAGCTCCTCAGCTGCGGCGTCAGCGAACTCTCGCATTATTAGTAGTGTTCAGAATGCCCAGCGTATAATTACGACAGATCCTGGTGGAATTAATGCTGCATTCAGATCATTTTATTCTTCTCTATACACGTCAGAATTTCCAAAAGATTCAGATAACATGTACAAATTTCATAGGGACCTATCAAATCCGGTAATTGACCGGTGATTGACAGCAATGGACCTAGATTCTGCACTCGGCCTGGCTGAAATAAATAATTAAATTAAAGCAATGCAATCAAACAAAGCACCTGGCCCTGATGGGTTCCCTATCGAATTCTATAAGAGGTTTATAGAAAAATTGTCGCCCCTTGCTTTTAGCTACATTTAATGAATCGTTAGAACGTGGTACCCTCCCTCCGACTTTAACGCAAGCCTCTATTGTTTTACATAGATGCATGTTTTACATTGTTTTACTGTCCAGGGCGGTCCTCGGAGGACAACCCCTTCTCCTTCACATGCCCTTACGTGAGGCGAGCAGTGCGGGACCGTCTGGGGCGGCCCTCGGCGGTCCTGGACGCGCCGGTTCCTGAGGCGGTCCTGGACGCGCCGGTTCCTGAGGCGGTCCTGGACGCACCAGTTCAGGAGGTGGTCCTGGACGCGCCGGTTCCTGAGGCGGTCCTGGACGCGCCGGTTCCTGAGGCGGTCCTGGACGCGCCGGTTCCTGAGGCGGTCCTGGACGCGCCGATTCAGGAGGCGGTCCTGGACGCGCCGGTTCAGGAGGCGGTCCTGGACGCGCCGGTTCCTGAGGCGGTCCTGGACGCGCCGGTTCCTGAGGCGGTCCTGGACGCGCCGGTTCCTGAGGCGGTCCTGGACGCGCCGGTTCAGGAGGCGGTCCTGGATGCGGCGGTTCCGGAGGCGGTCCTGGACGCGGATGTCGCGGAAGCAGCGGAGGTCTCGGAGGCTAAGGCGGAGGCGGAGACGTCGGTCGCCGAGGTGGTCATGGACGCTGCGGTTCCGGAGGCGGACCAGCTGCTGGTGGAGTGCTGCGTCGGGGGGGGGGGGTGTTGGCTAGGCCGGATGGTCCCCGGCCTGAGTTGGGCGATGGGGGTGTGTGGCAGGGTGGAGGAGGAGCCATTCAGTTGATTGGGCACAGGTGTGCCCAATCGGCCTCTCCACCCTGCCTGTCTTCATAAAGAGCAGCTGCACACCAGCAAGAGCTCGGCTGGAGGAAGCTGCTGAAGGTAACGGCACGTGTGTCTTGGGTGAAAGAAGGGAATAAAGAGTTCCTGCACTAAACCCTGTGTCCTCTGTCCTGTCGGTCGACCCCCGTAGCAATAGCCTTGCTACAAAAACATTTTTTTTGTTGCTGGTGTTGAGGAATTTACCAAACCGTTTCAGAAGTCCGCTTTGTGGTATATGAGTTTTATTCAGCCGGCGGTGAGCACGTCGACCAGGGGGTCTGGTTGAAATGCTGACCCAGATTGATTTGGCCACAGGGTTTTTATACAAAAGTTCAATCAACAAAGACAGGAATAAACAAGTTAAGTGAGAGGTGTGAACTTTCAGTTTTGGGACTGCCCCTGAGTAGTCAGGAAGTCCATATATGGTCTTCGTCTCTGCAGGGGCTGGAAGTCAAATCCACTCCCCCGGTGCCTGTCTCGGCAGGGATGCAAGACGCCGGAACATGTGTGAGACAGACGAAAATCAGTATTCTAAGTCTGTTTGAGGCAACTTCCAAGGTGTGATAGGAAGTTGAAGCTACCTCAAAGGTGTTGAGTCCAGTTCAAAGCCCCGCAGGGGGTAGGAGGTTCGAGCAATCCACAAGGCGTCGTTGTCCCTGCAGTGGCCACATGCTGTTAGAATGCTTCATCACCGGGTAAGGTCTGAGTTTCATATTCAAGCACTTCATGAATGCGAATGTAGCAGAGGTTATAACATACATCACTCTTAAATCACACACACACACACACACACACACACACACACACACACACAGATCCCCTTTGGTGCTAAATGTGTTTTTCTTTAAATCTTTCAATTTTCTTTAAATGCGGGCTAATTTCTGCTACAAGAAAAATATTTCTTGTCAATTACAGACAGATGTTCACATCACAGTCCTGACACCTCCAGCCTCTCTTTTCACCTTTTATCCAACTGCAGACACTGTTTAAATACTCGTATCTGTATCCTTTACTCCCGTAATTTTCCTCAGCCACAAAATGCTGTGCTTGCCATATGCCATATGATTTTCTTCATTAGTTTATATGGTGCAATTTTCCACCAATAGAAAAGGGGATGTCATGTTTTTGTGAACTGTGTGTGTGTGTGTGTGTGTGTGTGTGTGTGTGTGTGTGTGTGTGTGTGTGTGGTTGTGTGTGTGTGTGTGTGTGTGTGTGTGTGTGTGTGTGTGTGTGTGTGTGTGTGTGTGTGTGTGTGTGTGTGTGTGCACTTGCGTACTCTTGCGTGTTCTCTTGCGCTCTACAGTGCTTTCCCAAGAAACATCTAGTTTTAGCATTTATTCCTTATCTAAACATGATGGCACTTTGTAGAAAAAAACATGCTGTGTTTTAGTTATCATAACACTGGTTTTACTATCCCTCTCAACATGATTCAAGACCACACATCTCTCCCCGCTAGAGGAGCAACACCAACTCTTTGTCCTGCAGCAGCACTAGGTGACCTCCACCCTGAGGAGGATCAACACCCGAAAAGTCACAGGACTGGATAAGGTGGATAAGGCTCTGAGATTGTGCACTGACCAGCTGGCAGGAGTGTTCCTGGACATCTTCTACGGTCCTTGCAGCTGGCTACGGTTCTTCAGTGCCTCAAGTCCTCCGTCATCACACTGGTACCCAAGAAGAGATCCATCACCTGCCTGAATGATTACCAACCGATCGTTCTGACCCCGGTAATCAGGAAGTGCTTTGAGTACACAGCCCTGTCCCACCTTCAGCATCCCAACACCTACGCCAGGACACTGTTCGTAGACTTCAGCTTCAGTGTTGTTCCAGACAAGCTGTTGCTGGAGTTGCGAGACGTGAGCCTGCCTGCATCTCTATGCCACTGGGTCAGAGACTTTCTCACTAACCCGCATTAGGTGGTGAGAATAGGAGACATGACATTGTCGTCTCTGGTCTTCAACACAGGCATGCCGCAGGGCTGTGTGCTCAGCCCAGCCCTCTTCACTCTGTTCACACACGACTGCACTTCCATCCACCCCATCAACTCAGTCATGAAGTACGCAAATGACACAACAGTAGTGGGTCTCATTTTGGACAATGAAACCCACTACAGAGAGGAGATCCAGCACCTCACTCAGTGGTGTTCAGCCAACAACCTGGTGCTGAACACAGAGAAGACCAAGGAGGTCATTGTGGACTTCAGGAGGTCCAGGAAGACAGATCACGCCCCCCTTCTCATAGGCGGAGAAGTAGTGGAGCGTGTGGACAACATCAAGTTCCTGGGCCTCTACATCTCATCTGACCTTTCTTGGTCCATGAACACCTCCCACCTGGTGAAAAAACACAACAAGAAGCTTCTCAAGAAGCTGAGACATGCTGGATTCTCCTCACGGAAATAAAATAAATAAGAAATAAAGACAACTTGTGCCAACGTGATCATATCGAGGTGCAAACGTGAAGAAATGAAGAACAAAGTTAGTGTAACTCGTGTTGCAGCCGCAGGAGGAGAGACCGGTCCAGGTCCCGGCCGAGAGACCTGTCTTAGTCCCGTCGTCCATCACCGGAGAAACACTTTCTGGATCCTATAGCACCTGCAGCCGACTTGATATAAGACTCTGAAAGTTGCCTAAACATTCAATAACAAGTTTATTCATATATTGCTGAGTTACATCAGTTCGTACCAACCAACCTTTCTGTGACATCTTAGTTTTATTTTAAAAGAAAACTTTAGAGAACCGGTTCTTCGCTGCAAATTGTGTTTTAATTTTTTTCTGTCCGGACACAGTTATGGGATATTTTAAGGATCTGTATTTTATCTCGAGTAGTCGTCCCATACGGTCGTCACGGCATGGAGAGATGTCCGACCTGTAGCAGTTCCCGCTGATAGCGTCGCTGGGTCCAGTTCAGGGCAGCGATCCAGAAAGATCCTCTTGGTGACCTAAACCAGCTGGTCCAGTCTTCACTCTGCATCAGCAGGTTCTAACGGAGCCAAGGCTGCCATCGGGATTGGCTGGTTCCATCGTTGAGCTCCTGCCTTTAGTTGTATGTTCAGATCATGTGGTTGATTGTGAGATTGTTACAGTTCCACTCGTGTGTAACTTATCTGGTGATGTGGGGACTGTCTGGGGTGAAGGAAGTCTGGGCATCTCTGTTGAGACTTCTGCCCCCGCGACCCGTTTCGGATAAGCGGTGGAAGATGGATGGATGGATGGATGGATGGATGGATGGATGGATGGATGGATGGATGGATGGATGGATGGATGGATGGATGGATGGATGGATGGATGGATGGATGGATGGATGGATGGATGGATTCTTCAGCTTCCAAGTAGATATTTTCAGCATGCTCCAAAGAATTCTGAAAATTAATACGGTTCAAATTTTTCTTCCTTTGCATTTATCGTTTAGTATCAAACAGGGAATACTCGTTGTAGATGTTGTAGATGTTGTAGCTCAGAACAGTGTACATGTTTGTCGTGGAAAGATCTGTTTATGTGGTAAATGTGTACAATATATTATTTAGAGATCAGGCACTTGTGTTTTTTCAGTTTATACAGTCAGTGCTCTTTTTCAGGAACTGTTACCTTATAAATTAACAGTGTGTGAGGTCCTCTAGTGGATGTTGTGGAGTATTGTGTTTTCTTTGCTTGCAGGTTTTTGTACAGAGTTTTGGTGTTTCCTGTCACTGTGGGCTGCAGAGCACAGTAGTACACAGCAGAGTCTGACACTGCAGCAGAGGAGATCTGCAGATGGACTTCATTCTTCTGTTTGTTCAGTTCAGCATCAAATCTGTCTTTACTGAACTCTGGAGCGTTTTCTGCGGTTCCATAAGTATCACGGCGTAAAATGTATCCTGGAGAATAATTTTCTTCTTGTTTGTACCAGTATAAATAGGCATTTGTGGAACCACTGATTTCAAAAGTACAGTTCAGTGTAACTGTGTCTCCTTCAGCAGCAGTGACGTCTCCTGCTGGCTGGATCACTTTGTCTTCCCCTTTACACTCTGGGGAAGAACAAAACATACAGAGGAAGAATCAATAAATATGATTGATTGAAGGAGAACAGTCAGTATGTGGATGTTTGTATCTTACCAAAGAAAAGAGCAGCAAGAAAAATCCACAGCCGATGATCCATCTGTACAACAAGGTTTAAAGCAACAGGAGAAACTAGCTGATGTTCAACATTCAGTCTGGGAAGTGTTCTCTTCACAGCAGTAGTTATTGACACAATGATTGATCAGTGCAGAAGTAGTGCTCCGCCCACTTGATGATGTCACCCTCTAGTGGAGGGACAAAGCTGAGCTCTACAGTTGGAAAAAAGGTTTCCAGCAGCTTGTCAGAGTTACAGCTTGTGTTTTTCAGAGTCTGTGAGTTTTATCTTTTGTCGAACTCATTGTCGGAGATGTTCAACTTCAGAGTAATTTTTTATTTATAAGCTTCAAAAAGTAGCGAAGTACCTAAATCTGACCTTTAATCAGGTTTCAAGTTTGTAGATGTAACAGGTTTACAGAGTCTTTGATATAATAAATAATTTGTCACATTAAATTTGTTTTTCTTGCTCACATTAAATTTGTTTTTTTTGCTCTTAAACGCAAACACTTCTGGCCACAAATAGGGTATAACTTTCTCATTAAATATTAATTTGTCCATTTACTTCTATAATACCATTCATAACTGTCATAACTGGATAACTGGGTAAGTAAATGAAGCACATTTCTATTACAAACAGCAAGTGTTTTTCTTTTTACGCCTATATTTCAGTTTATTATTTACTTTGCAATGCTTCATCGTTCAGTGCATCTGGAAATTTTTTACAGCACTTGACTCTTTCTACATTTTGCTAAGTTACAGCCTTATTCTCAAATGATACGACCGCTTTTTAAGGCTGGCAATCTCTCCAGTGCATGTGCCTGCTCATTTAACCCTCTGCATGGTTCGTTCCAATTACTACTTTGACCTATTTAAGGAGCAGTGGCGACTGGTGATAAAAAATTTTGGGGGGGCGCACTGGCGAGTGGGGATTAGGGTTAGGATCAGTGTTGTGCTAGTTACTGAAAAATAGTAACTAGTTACCATTATTAGTTACTTCATTAAAAAGTAACTCAGTTAGTAACTCAGTTACTTTGACCAAAAAGTAATGCGTTACTATGAAAAGTAACTTTTTAGTTACTTGAAATAAAAACATTATTTTAAATGCTCCCATTAATCCCCTCTTTGATGAATTGTTCATTACAGTTCTCAAATATAATCCATGGTGTCGGTTTAGAAGAATCTTTTTGCCCAGAATGAAAAAAGAGCGTCAACAACGACCCATAACTATTTTCTTCTCTGGAAAAAACACACCTGCACCGCGGCTTTAGGAGAAAAAGACGCTACAGAGTTGGGATTCAGCGGCTCAGAAGAGCAGTGGAATATGTGCGAGGCGGTGCTGATCTCCGCAATTTGAAGCCTTGTATAATAATTGTAAAAAGAATTTCACTTACCACGGGTTCTTTTTGTAACGTAACCCTGCGAAAAACCAGGGATTACTGTAATGACAATATCTCCATGTTGCGAAATTCGCCTTCTCTTGGCAGATTATTCCGTCGCAACCGGTTGTTGTTGAAGTTGTTTATTTATAGTAGGATAAGCCCCTTGAGTTGTAACAACTCGTTTACGAGGGGGTCCTACAAACCGGTATGATAGTGGCTTCAGTTTCCAGTGACTTTTGTGTTTAGTCATCAGTGTTGTGCATGAACGCGTTCAAATGAACGCGTTCATTGAACACGTTCATTTCTGTGAGAACGTTGAACTGAACGCAACATATTTACACATAAAGAACTTGAACGTGAACTTGTTCATTCTGCAGATCATGAACTGGAATTTGATCTGTTCAGATTATGTGAGCTTCACTGTTTAGGTCCAATTATTACGGAATAATCCTTATTTCACCAGCGGGCGGCGCACACATTTAAAATACTCGACGAGCCCGGTGCAATCTTTACGAATGTAGGCTGATTTATGGTTCCGCGTTACACCTACGTACGCGGCGTGCGGACCGTATGGTTCGCGTCGCCGCGTACCTACGCCGTAGTCTTCGCCGTCGATTTAACGCGGAACCATAAATCAGCCTTGACGGGTGAAGAGAGACGTTGCAGACGCAGCGTCAGCGAGCCGTCAGATGATGATCCTTATCATTATCTGCGGGAATTTTACACATCGTCTCCCAAAGAGTCTGACGGTAGGAAACTATCCTTTCTTTGAAGATTATATCCACCTGCGCTGAGAAAACAAGTCCGAGCGTCTGCCTCGTCAACTTCAAATTTGAAACGTCATGTGGAGTTAAAGCATCTGTCCAGTGGGAGAAAATATCTGCGAGTCCTTAACAATCAAAAAAGTTCCCAGAAAGACCAAGAGGTCTGATTTCCCAGTAACAGGTAGACAAATTGATAATGCACTACAATGTTGGAGATATACAGCCTCTGAATAAAGTTGAAACGCCACTAGGACAATACATGATTGTATTCAGCAGGGGTCTCCAACCCTGTCCTGCATGTTTTAGATGTTTTCTTGCATCATCACACCTGATTCTAATTAATGGCCGTCATCAGATTGTCATCCAGGTCTGCACAAGTCTGTTAATGCCAGTCATTTATATCAGGGTTCTGAGGAGAAATATCTAAAACATGCAGGACAGGGGTCCTGAGGACCAGTGCTGAAGACCACTGGTATACGGTGGGGGGCGTTTCATTCGTACTTCTCACCTAAAAATATTGAAATGAACTGAATTTTAACTAGTTCAAAATGAAAATAGTGAACTATGAACGTGAACTGTTCATTTTTAAACTATGTGAACTGAACTTTGAACTAGTTCATCAGAAGTATGAACTTGCACAACACTGTTAGTCATCGCTCTTCAATTCAATTCAATTCAATTTTATTTATATAGCGTCTAATACAACAGAGTTGTCTCTAGACGCTTTCCAGAGATCCATACCCAGAACATGACCCCCGAGCAGTTATTACATAAACAATGGCAGGTAAAAACTCCCCTAGTGGGAGAAAAACCTTAAGCCAAACAGTGGCAAGGAAAAACTCCCCTTTAGGAGGGAAGAAACCTTGAGCAGGACCAGGCTCATAAGGGGGGACCCTCCTGCCGAGGGCCAGACTGGTGGGTCAGGGACGGCAACAGCACAGCAGGCAGGTGGAAGCAGCAACGGGATGACCAGGGGTGGGGACCGCAGGCCAGCACGCAGCTCCCGAAGCTCCGGCCCAATCAGCAAGTCCCAGGTTGGGGTGCAGGGTCATGGAAAGACTTGTGCTCCGTAATGCAAGCTACAAGCCACCCACGACCACCTGCAGAGAGAGAAAAGGGAGGAGAAGGGGGGCCAGCAACGGGATGACCAGGGGTGGGGACCGCAGGCCAGCACGCAGCTCCCGAAGCTACGGCCCGATCAGCAAGTCCCAGGTTGGGGTGCAGGGTCAGGGAAAGACTTGTGCTCCGTAATGCAAGCTATAAGCCACCCACGACCACCTGCAGAGAGAGAAAAGGGAGGAGAAGGCTCTTAACCATTCCTGGGATTTTGTGCAGATACCAGGGTGCCTCTCTGCCGTGCCTGATCAATCTGCGTGAGCTTCAGCGTCTACCCATGCTCAGCCCTGTCCTCCGCCACCTTCACCTGCCTCGTTCTCCATTTTTGGAAACGCCGTGTTTTACCAATAAACACATTAAAACTGACTTTGTTTCTGTCTCTGCATTCTCAGGTTCCAAACACAAAACCGATACCTAACACAATAAGGCTAGTGAGGTGCTGCTAGAGCTGATGGAGCTCTCCAGGGTTCTGACAGTCGCATGAAGGGGGTGGGAGACATTGTCCATGATGGAGGACAGCTTAGCCACCATCCTCTTCTCCCCCACCACCTCCACAGCATCGAGACTGCAGCCCAGGACAGAGGCCTATTTTAAAACCCTCTTCATATATAAGGCGCACTGTATTATAAGGCGTCCAGAATATATGCTAAGATACTGTACTATAGTGGCCGGGGTTGAGTTACGTATCTATCTGATGGAGCTGCGCTACAGGAAATGCTACAAAATGCTACAGCAAATCCAAAAAAAAAAAGAAGTACTGAAAGTCAAACTTTATTAACAAAATAAAAACCAGCTTTCTGAACTCCCAAAACAAACGCGGAGAGGAACTTTTCCAGTTCATCCCCGAATCCCTCGAAATCTTCTTCCGTGTCGAATAGAGCAGCCGGGCGATTCCGACTTCCAATGCTCCATCTCGTCACAGTCACTATTATGCGAGTCGCTGCTGTTGTCTTGAATGTCTGTGACGATTCCTGCCCGTTTTAGCACCATTACTTCGGCAACACCAACTACAGTACCCACAATCCCCCTGACTACAGTAACAGAAATTACCGTAATGATCATATATAAGGCGCACTGCATTATAAGACACACTGCTGGTTTTTGAGAAAATTAAAGGCTTTTAGGTGCGCCTTATAGTGCGGGAAATACTTATTTTCCAATATATTTGGTAATAAATTCTTTAACAATCAGACAATGTGATTTTCTGGATTTTTTTTTTTTCATTTTGTCCCTCAGAGTTGAAGTGTACCTGTGATGGAAATTACAGGCCTCTCTTATCTTTTTAAGTGGGAAAGCTTGCACAACTGGGTTCTGATTAAATACTTTTTGCTCCACTGTATACTTGGATTTCTTTGAAACTCCAGTTTAATCCTTAAGTAGAATGTTGCCAATAACTTGATTTAGAGTGTTGGAGGTCCAAATGACTGACTGAATGATGGCTGAGTAGAACGTTGTGAACAGCTCCATAGGCAGATTAAACTTCTTTAGCTGTTTTAGGAAGGATAACCTCTGTTGGGCCTTTTTCTGGATAATCTGGAATCCACATTTTACACTGTGTCATTATGAATGGTGGGGGGATGGGTGGATCCACTGTAATTTCCACAGTCTCCTTGGGGTTAAGTTCCACATGGTCCTGACTGCACCACCAGACCAGCTGTTTCACGTCCTGCCTGTACCACCCTCCTGGATCAAACCAATGACGGTAATGCCATCTGCAAATTTCAGGAGTTTTGCTGATGGGCTCTTTGAGGTGCAGTCATTAGTGTAGAGGGAGAAGAGCAGTGAGGAAAGGACACCCCTCTGTGGGGCGCCTGTACTGAGTTTTGGATGACATGCTTCCCAGTCTGACATGCTGCTGCCTTTCAGTCAGAAAGCTGATAATCCCCAGACAGGTAGAGGCAGGCACTGAGAACTGGGTGAGCGTCTGATATAGGAGTTCATGAACGCTGTGCTGAAGTCCACAAACAGGATTCTGGCATATGTCCCTAGGCAATCAAGGTGGTGCAGGATGATTTCGCAGTTCCATATTGACAGCATCATCTGCCGACCTGTTTGCCCTGTAGGCAAACTACAGGGGGTTATGTTCTTTCAAAAAATGTCATGCCCACAGATGTCATGGCAATGGGTTGTAGTCATTTAATCCTGTGATGAAAGATTTTTTGGGGACTGGAATGATGGTGGCGCGTTTGAAGCAGGAGGGTACTTCACACAGCTCCAGTGATTGGTTAAAGATCTGCATGGAGCTTGGCGCCAGTTGTTCAGCACAGACAGCTTATTATTCATCATTGATAGAGGATAACAAAAGTAACCCACGTTTTCTGTTCAGCACTGTAGCCAGGCTGACAAAGAGTCACAACTCTGTTGAGCCGTGCATTCGTGCCGCTCTCAGTAGTGAAGACTTTATGAGCTTCTTTAACAGTAAAATCACGAGAATTAGAGAAGAAATCAACCTGCTGGTTGTGGGCGTTTCTTCAGCTTTAGCGACTTCCCTAGGCTCTGACTTGACTCTAGACTGTTTTGATCCTATAGACCTCCCTGAGCAGACCTCACTCGTTAATAGAGCTAAGTCTACCACATGTATGTCAGACCCCATCCCGACTCGATTATTCAAAAATGTTTTTTCTCTTATTGGTGCGACAATACTGGACCAAATCAACCTATCCCTAAGCTTAGGATATGTACCACAGGCTTTCAAAGTGGCAGTAATTAAACCTTTACTTAAAAAACCTTCTCTTGGCCCAGACACCTTAGCTAACTATAGGCCAATTTCCAACCTTCCATTTGTGTATAAAATTCTGGAAAAGGCAGTTTCAAGCCAGTTATGTGACTACTTGTATAGAAATGATCTGTTTGAACTCTTTCAGTCAGGGTTCAGAATGCATCATAGCACAGAGACAGCACTAGTTCGAGTTACGAATTACCTTCTTATGGCCTCAGATAAGGGATTAGTGTCCATACTGGTTCTACTGGACCTCAGTGCTGCTTTTGACACTATAGATCATGGCATTTTACTGCACAGGTTAGAGCATGTTGTTGGGATTAAAGGGACAGCTCTACGTTGGTTTGAATCATATCTATCTGACAGGTTCCAGTTTGTTCATGTACATGAGGTTTCGTCAGAACAGTCAAGGGTCTGTTATGGTATTCCGCAGGGTTCAGTGCTAGGGCCAATCTTGTTCAGTTTATACATGCAGCCATTGGGAAGTATAATCCAGAATCACGGCATACATTTTCATTGTTATGCTGATGATATGCAGCTCTATTTGTCTATGAAGCCGGATGAAACAGAACCGTTAGTTAAACTTCAGGCATGTCTTAGGGACATCAAGGACTGGATGTCCAGAAATGTCTTGCTTCTAAATTCAGATAAAACAGAGGTTATCATTCTTGGTCCAGAGCATCTTAGGAAGGGATTAGATGGTGTTGCGATGGCTTCCAGTGCAACTGTGAGAAACCTTGGTGTTGTTTTCGATCAGGATTTGTCATTTAAACCATATGTTAATCAGGTTTGTAAAATAGCGTTTTTCCATCTCCGTAATATTGCAAAAATTAGGAAAATCCTCTCGCAGAGTGATGCAGAAAAACTAGTTCATGCATTTGTATCTTCTAGATTAGATTACTGTAATGTGATATTAGCAGGATGTCCAAGTAATTTGCTGAATAGGCTCCAGCTGATTCAAAATGCAGCAGCACGAGTGCTGACAGGAATCAGCAGGAGAGACCACGTCTCTCCAGTGTTAGCTTCGCTCCATTGGCTACCTGTAAAATTCAGAATCCAATTTAAAATGTTATTACTTGCATATAAAGCCCAAAACGGCTCAGCTCCGCAGTATTTAAAAGACCTGATAGTGCCTTATGTTCCCGGCAGAGCTCTCCGCTCTCAGAGAGCAGGTTTACTCGTAGTTCCTAGAGTATCTAAATGTAGATTTGGAGGGTGAACGAGAGGGTCGCTTCCCTGCGCCTTCGGGTCGGGAAAAGGTCACTCACTGTTGTTTGTGCCTATGAGCCGAACAGCAGTGCAGAGTACACGGCCTTCTTGGAGTCCCTGGGAGATGTACTTGATAGTGCTCCAACTGGGGACTCCATTGTTCTACTGGGGGACTTCGATGCTCACGTGGGCAAGGACAGTGATACCTGAAGAGGCGTGATTGGGAGGAACGGCCTCCCCGATCTGAACCTGAGTGGTGCTTTGTTGTTGGACTTCTGTGCTAGTCACAGTTTGTCCATAACGAACACCATGTTCAAACATAAGGGTGTCCATCAGTTCACGTGGCACCAGGACCCCCCTAGGCCGGAGGTCATTGATTGACTTTGTTGTCATTTCATCTGACCTTCGGCCGCATTTCTTGGACACTCGGGTGAAGAGAGGGGCTGAGCTGTCAACTGATCACCATCTGGTGGTGAGTTGGATGCGCTGGCAGGGGAGGAGGCTGGACAGACCGGGCAGACCCAAACGTATGGTGAGGGTCTGTTGGGAACGTCTGGCTGAGCCCTCAGTCAGGGACATCTTCAACTCTCATCTCCAAGAGAACTTCTCTCAGATCACGGGGCGGGCGGGGGACATTGAGTCCGAGTGGACCATGTTCCCTGCCTCCATTGTAGACGCGGCGGCTCGAAGTTGTGGACACAAGGTCTCAGGTGCCTGTCGTGGTGGCAATCCTAGAAAACGCTGGTGGACACCGGAAGTAAAGGTTCGTCTTACTGAAGGAGTCCTACCGGGCTATGTTAGCCTGCGGGACTCCTGACGCAGTTGATAGGTACCGGCAGGCCAAGCAAACCGCAGCTCAGGCAGTCCTGGAGACAAAAACTCGGGTCTGGGAGGAGTTCGGTGAGGCCATGGAGGAAGACTTTCGGTCGGCCTCGAGGAAATTCCGGCGGACCGTTCGGTGCCTCAGAAAGGGGAAGCAGTTCTCTGCCAACATCGTTTACGGTGCAGGTGGGGAGCTGTTGACCTCGACTGGGGACATCGTCGGACGGTGGAAGGAATACTTCGAGGATCTCCTCAACCCGACTGACATGCCTTCCATTGAGGAAGCAGAGAGTGGGGACTCTGGGGCGTGCTCATCCATCACCCAAGCCGAGGTCACTGAGGTGGTTCATAAGCTCCTCAGTGGTACCTCAAGTCTCTGGATGTCTTAGGGCTGTCTTGACACGCCTCTGCGACATTGCATGGAGGAAGGGGACAGTACCGCTGGAGTGGCTAACCGGGTGGTCCCTCTTTTTAAAAAGAGGGACCGGAGAGTGTGTTCCAACTATAGGAGGATCACACTTCTCAGCCTCCCCAGGAAAGTCTACGCCAGGGTACTGGAGAGGAGAATACGGCCGATAGTTGAACCTCATATTCAGGAGGAACAATGCGGTTTTCGTCCCGGTCACGGAACACTGGATCAGCTCTACACCCTCCGCAGGGGGCTTGAGGGTTCATGGGAATTTGCCCAATCAGTCTACATGTGTTTTGTGGATCTGGAGAAGGCATTTGACCGTGTCCCTCGTGCCATTCTGTGGGGGGTCAGTGAGTATGGAGTCCGGGGCCCTCTATTAAGGGCTGTCCGGTCTCTGTATGATCAGAGCAGGAGTTTGGTTCGCATTGCAGGCAGTAGATCAGACTTGTTCCCGGTGCATGTTGGACTCCAGCAGGGCTGCCCTTTGTCACCGGCCCTGTTCATAATTTTAATGGACAGGATTCCTAGGCGTAGCCAGGGGCCGGAGGGGATCCGGTTTGGGAACCTCAGGATTTCATCTCTGCTTTTTGCAGATGATGTTGTCCTGTTGGCTTCATTGGACCGTGTTCCAGGCATGTCCCACCAGTAGGAGACCCCGGGGAAGACACAGGAAACGCTGGAGAGACTATGTCTCTCAGCTGGCCTGGGAACGCCTCGGACTCCCCTCGGACGAGCTGGAGGAAGAGATGGAGGAAGAGTCTGGGGTGAAGGAAGTCTGGGCATCTCTGTTGAGACTGCTGACCCCACGACCCGGTTCCGGATAAGCGGTGGAAAATGGATGGATGGATGGATGGATGGATGGATGGATGGATGGATGGATGGATGGATGGATGGATGGATGGATGGATGGACGGGGCGGCAGTAGCTCAGGTGGTAGAGCGGGTCGTCCAATGATCCGAAGGTCGGCGGTTCGAATCCCGCTCTGTCCCAGTTTGCTGTCGTAGTGTCCTTGGGCAAGACACCTTACCCACCTTGCCCCGTGTGAATGTGTTTGAATGTGTATGAATGTTGGTGGTGGTCGGAGGGGCCGTTTGGCGCGATATTGCAGCCACGCTTCCGTCAGTCTGCCCCAGGGCAGCTGTGGCTACAAACGTAGCTTACCACCACCAGAGAGAATGTGGATGGATGAATAATGATCTCTGTAAAGCGCTCTGGGTGCCTAGAAGGGCGCTATATAAATCCAAGTCATTATTATTATGGATGGATGGATTCTTCAGCTTCCAAGTAGATATTTTCAGCATGCTCCAAAGAAATCGGAAAATTCATACGGTTCAAATTTTTCTTCCTTTTCTTCCATTTATCATTTAATATCAAACAGGGAATACTCATTGTAGATGTTGTAGATTTTTATACAACAGTGTACATGTTTGTCGTGGAAAGATCTGTTTATGTGGTAAATGTGTGTAAATATATTATTTAGAGATCAGGCACTTGTGTTTTTTCAGTTTATACAGTCTGCGCTCTTTTTCAGGAACTGTTACCTTATAAATTAACAGTGTGTGAGGTCCTCTAGTGGATGTTGTGGAGTATTGTGTTGTCTTTGCTCTGCAGGTTTCTGTACAGAGTTTTGGTGTTTCCTGTCACTGTGGGCTGCAGAGCACAGTAGTACACAGCAGAGTCTGACACTGCAGCAGAGGAGATCTGCAGATGGACTTCCTTCTTCTCTTTGTTCGGCTCAGCGTCAAATCGGTCTTTACTGAACTCTGGAGCATTTTCTGCTGTATTTGCTATTCCATGAGTATCGCGGCGTAAAATGTATCTTGGAGAATAATTTTCTTCTTGTTTGTACCAGAATAAATAGGCATTTGTGGAAGAACTGATTTCAAAAGTACAGTTCAGTGTAACTGTGTCTCCTTCAGCAGCAGTGACGTCTCCTGCTGGCTGGATCACTTTGTCTTCTCCTTTACACTCTGGGGAAGAACAGAACATACAGAGGAAGAAATTAATCAATAAAGATTATTGATTAAAGCGGAACAATCAGTATGTGGATGTTTGTATCTTACCAAAGAAAAGAGCAGCAAGAAAAATCCACAGCCGATGATCCATCTGTACAACAAGGTTTAAAGCAACAGGAGAAACTAGCTGATGTTCAACATTCAGTCTGAGAAGTGTTCTCTTCACAGCAGTAGTTGTTATTGACACAATGATTGATCAGTGCAGAAGTAGTGCTCCGCCCACTTGATGATGTCACCCTCTAGTGGAGAGAAAAAGCTGAGCTCCACAGTTGGAAAAAAGGTTTCCAGCAGCTTGTCAGAGTGATAACTTGTGTTTTTCAGAGTCTGTGAGTTTTATCTTGTGTCCAACTCATTGTCGGAGATGTTCAACTTCAGAGTACTTATTAATTTCTAACCTTCAGAAAGTAGCGAAGTACCTAAATCAGACCTTTAATCAGGTTTCAAGTTTGTAGATGTAACAGGTTTACAGAGTCTTTGATATAATAAATAAATTGTCACATTAAATTTGTTTTTCTTGCTCTTAAATACAAACACTTCTGGCCACAAATAGGGCATAACTTTCTCATTAAATATGAATTTGTCCATTTCCTTTTATAATATTTTTACCAGTCATAACTGGATAACTTGGTAAATAAATGAAGCGCATTTCTATTACAAACAGCAAGTGTTTTTCTTTTTACGCCTATATTTCAGTTTATTATTTACTTTGCAATGCTTCATCGTTCAGTGCATCTGGACATTTTTTACAGCGCTTCACTCTTTCTACATTTTGCTAAGTTACAGCCTTATTCTCAAATGATACGACCGCTTTTTAAGGCTGGCAATCTCTGCAGTGCGTGTGCCTGCTCATTTAACCCTCTGCATGGTTCCTTCCAATTACTCAATTTGTTCTTTGACCTATTTAAGGAGCAGCAAATTTTGGGGGGCGCACTGGCGAGTGGGGATTAGGGTTAGGATCAGTGTTGTGCTAGTTACTGAAAAATAGTAACTAGTTACCGTTATTAGTTACTTCATTAAAAAGTAACTCAGTTAGTAACTCAGTTACTTTGACCAAAAAGTAATGTGTTAATATGAAAAGTAACTTTTTAGTTACTTTAAATAAAAACATTATTTTAAATGCTCCCATTAATCCCCTCTAGCCTTCATTTCAACAGGTACTGTATGGATTTGCATTGTGCATCGTGTTCTGCATTCTAAACAGTCTCCCCGCTTCTTCACTTCCTGTGTCAATAACGTTGGTCTCTTAGCAACAAGCTGAGAACGGCCAATGAGCTTCAGCAGCAGCTCAAGAACAGGACCCTTTGGTGAATCGTTCATTACAGTCTCAGATAAAATCCATGGTGTCGGTTTAGAAGAATCTTTTTGCCCAGAATGAAAAAAGAGCGTCAACAACGACCCATAACTATTTTCTTCTCTGGAAAAAACACAGCTGCACCGCGGCTTTAGGAGAAAAAGATGCTACAGAGTTGGGATTCAGCGGCTCAGAAGAGCAGTGGAATACGTGCGAGGCGGGGATGATCTCTGCAATTTGAAGCCTTGTATAATAATTGTAAAAAGAATTTCACTTACCACGGGTTCTTTTTGGAACGTAACCCTGCGAAAAACCAGGGATTATTGTAATGACAATATCTCCAAGTTGCGAAACTCGCCTTCTCTTGGCAGATTATTCCGTCGCAACCGGTATGATAGTGGCTTCAGTTTCCAGTGACTTTTGTGTTTAGTCATCGCTCTTAACCATTCCTGGGATTTTGTGCAGATACCAGGGTGCCTCTCTGCCGTGCCTGATCACTCTGCGTGAGCTTCAGCGTCTACCCGTGCTCAGCCCTGTCCTCCGCCACCTTCACCTGCCTCGTTCTCCGTTTTTGGAAACGCCGTGTTTTACCAATAAACACGTTAAAACTGACTTTGTTTCTGTCTCTGCATTCTCAGGTTCCAAACACAAAACCGATACCTAACACAATAAGGCTAGTGAGGTGCTGCTAGAGCTGATGGAGCTCTCCAGGGTTCTGACAGTCTCATGAAGGGGGTGGGAGACATTGTCCATGATGGAGGACAGCTTAGCCACCATCCTCTTCTCCCCCACCACCTCCACAGCATCGAGACTGCAGCCCAGGACAGAGGCCTATTTTAAAACCCTCTTCATATATAAGGCGCACTGTATTATAAGGCGTACAGAATATATGCTAAGATACCGTACTATAGTGGCCGGGGTTGAGTTACGTATCTATCTGATGGAGCTGCGCTACAGGAAATGCTACAAAATGCTACAGCAAATTCAAAAAAAAAAGAAGTACTGAAAGTCAAACTTTATTAACAAAATAAAAATTCCACCTGCCTGCTGTGCTGTTGACGTCCCCGACCCCCCAGTCTGGCCCTCGGCAGGAGGGTCCCCCCTGATGAGCCTGGTCCTGCTCAAGGTTTCTTCCCTCCTAAAGGGGAGTTTTTCCTTGCCACTGTTTGGCTTAAGGTTTTTCTCCCACCAGGGGAGTTCTTACCTGCCATTGTTTATGTAATAACTGCTCGGGGGTCATGTTCTGGGTATGGGTCTCTGTAAAGCGTCTAGAGACAACTCTGTTGTATTAGACGCTATATAAATAAAATTGAATTGAATTAAAAACCAGCTTTCTGAACTCCCAAAACAAACGCGGAGAGGAACTTTTCCAGTTCATCCCCGAATCCCTCGAAATCTTCTTCCGTGTCGAATAGAGCAGCCGGGCGATTCCGACTTCCAATGCTCCATCTCGTCACAGTCACTATTATGTGAGTCGCTGCTGTTGTCCTGAACGTCTGTGACGATTCCTGCCCGTTTTAGCACCATTACTTCGGCGACACCAACTACAGTACCCACAATCCCCCTGACTACAGTAACAGAAATTACCGTAATGATCATATATAAGGTGCACCGCATTATAAGACACACTGCTGGTTTTTGAGAAAATTAAAGGCTTTTAGGTGCGCCTTATAGTGCGGAAAATACTTATTTTCCACTATAATTTGCTAATAAATTCTTTAACAATCAGACAATGTGATTTTCTGGATTTTTTTTTTTTTTCATTTTGTCTCTCAGAGTTGAAGTGTACCTGTGATGAAAATTACAGGCCTCTCTTATCTTTTTAAGTGGGAAAGCTTGCACAACTGGGTTCTGATTAAATACTTTTTGCTCCACTGTATACTTGGATTTCTTGAAACTCCAGTTTAATCCTTAAGTAGAATGCTGCCAATAACTTGATTTAGAGTGTTGGAGGTCCAAATGACTGACTGAATGATGGCTGAGTAGAACGTTGTGAACAGCTCCTTAGGCAGATTAAACTTCTTTAGCTGTTTTAGGAAGGATAACCTCTGTTGGGCCTTTTTCTGGATAGAAGGAGAGGGCATTTGACCGTGTCCCTCGTGCCATTCTGTGGGGGGTCAGTGAGTATGGAGTCCGGGGCCCTCTACTAAGGGCTGTCCGGTCTCTGCATGATCAGAGCAGGAGTTTGGTTCGCATTGCCGGCAGTAGATCAGACTTGTTCCCGGTGCATGTTGGACTCCAGCAGGGCTGCCCTTTGTCACCGGTCCTGTTCATAATTTTAATGGACAGGATTTCTAGGCGTAGCCAGGGGCCGGAGGGGATCCGGTTTGGGAACCTCAGGATTTCATCTCTGCTTTTTGCAGATGATGTTGTCCTGTTGGCTTCATTGGACCGTGTTCCAGGCATGTCCCACCAGTAGGAGACCCCGGGGAAGACACAGGAAACGCTGGAGAGACTATGTCTCTCAGCTGGCCTGGGAACCCCTCGGACTCCCCTCGGAGGAGCTGGAGGAAGAGTCTGGGGTGAAGAAAGTCTGGGCATCTCTGCTGAGACTACTGCCCCTGCGACCCGGTAATGGATAAGCGGTGGAAAATGGATGGATGCATGGATGGATGGATGGATGGATGGATGGATGGATGATTTTTCTTCCTTTGCATTTATCATTTAGTATCAAACAGGGAATACTCATTGTAGATGTTGTAGATTTTTATACAACAGTATACATGTTTGCCGTGGAAAGATCTGTTTATGTGGTAAATGTGTGTAAATATATTATTTAGAAATCAGGCACTTGTGTTTTTTCAGTTTATACAGTCTGCGCTCTTTTTCAGGAACTGTTACCTTATAAATTAACAGTGTGTGAGGTCCTCTAGTGGATGTTGTGGAGTATTGTGTTGTCTTTGCTCTGCAGGTTTTTGTACAGAGTTTTGGTGTTTCCTGTCACTGTGGGCTGCAGAGCACAGTAGTACACAGCAGAGTCTGACACTTGAAGCTTCTGGATCTTCAGAGGAACTGACTTGTCCTTGATTTCAGCATCAAATCTGTCTTTACTGAACTCTGGAGCGTTATCTGCGGTTCCATAAGTATCACGGCGTAAAATGTATCTTGGAGAATAATTTTCTTCTTGTTTGTACCAGAATAAATAGGCGTTCGTGGAACTGGTTTCAAAAGTACAGTTCAGTGTAACTGTGTCTCCTTCAGCAGCAGTGACGTCTCCTGCTGGCTGGATCACTTTGTCTTCTCCTTTACACTCTGGGGAGGAACAAAACATACAGAGGAAGACATGAATCAATAAAGATGATTGATTAAAGGAGAACAGTCAGTATGTGGATGTTTGTATCTTACCAAAGAAAAGAGCAGCAAGAAAAATCCACAGCCGATGATCCATCTGTACAACAAGGTTTAAAGCAACAGGAGAAACTAGCTGATGTTCAAAATTCAGTCTGAGAAGTGTTCTCTTCACAGCAGTAGTTGTTATTGACACAATGATTGATCAGTGCAGAAGTAGTGCTCCGCCCACTTGATGATGTCACCCTCTAGTGGAGAGAAAAAGCTGAGCTCTACAGTTGGAAAAAAGGTTTCCAGCAGCTTGTCAGAGTTACAGCTTGTGTTTTTCAGAGTCTGTGAGTTTTATCTTGTATCCAAGTCAGATGTTCAACTTTAGAGTAATTATTAATTTTTCTAAGCTTCAGAAAGTAGCGAAGTACCAAAATCAGACCTTTAATCAGGTTTCAAGTCTGTACTTACCAAATGAGCTCCTGTTACCCTGATTAGTTTAGAATTGTATACCAGGTGGATTGCTGGAAAATATATACTGTACTAGTCTAACCATCTGTCTAGTTTGTGGTTATTCATTTGGCGTATAGCTGGTATGACAGTAATCTCAATGTGTCACAGTATTGACCTTTTTTAATTCAATTCAATTCAATTTTATTTATATAGAGTCTATTACAACAGAGGTTGTCTCTAGGCGCTTTCCAGAGATCCAGAACATAAACCCCCGAGCAATTATTACATAAACCTAACATAAACAGTGGCAGGTAAAAAACTCCCCTAGTGGGAGAAAAACCTTAAAGGAGCATGAGGCAAGAATAAGAAATGAGACTCATTAGCGCCACGACGACCGTCGGGGTTCCTGCAGCCAACAGCGAAGCCGGCACGGGAGCGCGCACGGACTCCTTACTTCTTTGCGGCTAACGCTACTTAGCACGTAAGGCCACTCCGACTCCTTGGTAATCTCATGTAATTTTCAAATCAAGCTCTAAATCAGACTTACAATGTTATCTTACCTGGTCAGTAGGAAATGAGCCATGTCAGCATCTGTTTTCAGTCCCAATTCAAGTCGAAGCTGCCTCCATGACTCAAACGTGTATCCAATGTTTACTTGTGTGCCTGCCCGTTTTTGCTCGTAATTTCTTTTTGACTCCCGACTTGTCTCTGCTAAAGGCTTCGTTTTCTTCTTGGTAGCACTTTTTAGTGGGCTTTGAGTGGCGCTGGGTCGTTTGCCGGCTGTGGAAGAATCCATGTCTACCCAAACAGAAGTTTCGGATCCACCGCGCTCGTCTTCTTCCTGTGTCCAAGCCGAGCGCCGTCGAGAACGCTCATGCAGCGTCATTTGACGTCACATCCGCAGGACAGCGCGGGAAATTCGGGCCCAGAATTGCAGCACATTTTGCAGCACACAGCCTGTTCAAGGCAACGGAGAGATACACTAGAGGAAACATTCTTTTTGGTTTGGAACGCTTCATCTGACATTATTACTAGAAAACTTAAAACGTATACCGTATTTTCACGACCATATGGCGCACTGTGTGGAAAGGCGCACCCTCAGTTTTGTGTGTAATTTTTGGTTTTAAAACACACATACGGCGCACCGACCCAAAAGGCGCCGTCTACGGAGACGGAGCTGCACACACACGCGTTGCAAAACACACACGCGCTAAAAATAGAGCGGAAGCAAAACTTAGTTTGATATTTTATTTCACTTTTCACATCAATCAAACCCTTCAAAGGTTCATCTTCTGTTTCCGCATTAAAGAATTTAAAAAAACCACCGGGTCACCGCACATAGACCTGTCTCAGCCACTCGATCATCTCCTCATCCATCCAGCCCTTTTCATTTCACTCTGGCTGGAAAAGTCTGTTTAGGCAACGCTTTTCTTTTAAAAATCACCATAGCCGGCAGTTTCTGTCCATCAGCGTGGCAGGCAAGCACAAGAGTAAATAAACTTTTCATACCCCGTTGTGCTGCGGATCCCGACCACGGCGGTCCCAGGTCCCGCTCCGCCCCCCGCGCTGGTCCCGGGTCCCGGGTCCCGGTCCCGGTCCGCCCCCCCCGCGCTGGACCGGGTCCCGGGTCCCGGTCCGCCCCCCCCGCGCTGGTCCCGCTCACACACACGCGCTGTCGGGGAGCCGGTACCGGGTTGTATCCGACAGGAGCTCCGCTAATTCAGCTGCACCAGTCCGAATTTCCAGACCTGTCTCAGCTTCTTGATCATCATCATCCCTTCATCCAGCCCCCCCTTTTCATTCGCCCTTATAATGACTCCGGCTGGAAACGTCTTATGCAAAGTTTTTCTTTTAAAAATCACCATACAGTTTCTGTCCATCAGCGTGGCAGGCAAGCACCACATAAATAAGAATGTGTGTGTGTTTTGCGCCGCGAAACACACACACGCGCATGTCGGAGATCCGGTACCGGGTTTGTAACCGACAGATTTGGCTGCAAATCTCGGAGGGTGAAGCTGATCCGACCTGAGACGTACCCCAGAAATCTCTGCTCGCAAAGCGGCAGAGAACCAGGTCGATCGGACCCCGCTTGGGGAACCAGGAAGTCGGGCTGCAGCAGCGCCCATCACCGCGGCTTTAACCGGGGGAACGTGACCGGTTCCGACCGGCCGGGACCGGAGGAGCCCACATGGACTTGTAGCAGGGGCTCCCGGGGAAAGAGCACCGGCATTTCAGCCGGATCTGCCCGGGATGCGGTGATCGGACCCGCAAACCCACGGCAGGTGCATGCTCGGTTCCCGACATGCAAAACACACGCGCGCTGCAGAACAAGTGTGCTTATTTAAATAGAACGGAGCAAAACTTAGTTTGATTGCATTTTATTTCACTTTACACATCAAGCAAATCCTTAAAAGTCTTCATCATCTGTTTCGCATTAAACAGCTCAGTGGAGTCTCATTCACGTCGCAACTCACGGGGGCTTCACCCGCCCCCTTCTCTTTTTACCGTTCTCATGGTGGCCGGCCTTACATTACCGTAATTCAGGTAATAGACACGGCGCACTGTTTCATAAGGCGCCCGGCACATTAAAAAAAAAAAAAAATGTGCGCCTTATGGTCGCGAAAATACGGTACGCATTTTTTTCATAAATCCTGCCTCATGCTCCTTTAAGCCAAACAGTGGCAAGAAAAACTCCCCTTTAGGAGGGAAGAAACCTATAATGCTTTTTTTTATATTATATTATATATATATATATATATATATATATATATATATATATATATATATATATATATATATATATATATATATATATATATATATATATATATATATTTATTTATATAGTGAAAACAAGGCTTTACCTGAACTGCAACGACAGTGGAGGAGGGAGGGCACAACTACGCCACCCGAGAGACCATAAGTCGACAAGGAAGAAACCCGAACCCAGGCCACCCACAGCCCCACAGAGAACCAGAAGAGGGCGGGAGGAAACCCCCCACCAGCAAGCGACAGAGGGAAGCCCCGGGCGGGGCCCCTTTGACCACGGGAAGAAGCAGCCAGTAAATCTACGGTGATGAACCAGGACCCAGCCGATCACCAGCCACCCGACGTAGGCCAACCATGCAGCCAGGAGGTCAACACCCCCCAGGACCACAACCCCCACCTGGTAAGAGGCCAGGGGCCACCTTGACAGTCGGGAGATGCAGCGGTGATGCTGCTGGTGGGGGGTTTTACCCACCGATCATCAATCCTCTGAGCTGTATACAGAGGTTCTTCGGTTATCAGTCGACTGATACCGACTTTGCTCCAGATATTTCGGTAAATGAATCTCCTGACATGCGCATGCTGCTCCACCTGACGCTGCAGCTTGTCCCCGTCAGGTAGCGCAGCCAGATCTCTGCTGCCGTCCGTCTGGTTCTGAGCTGAATCAGCGGGGCAATCCCATGTAACATGTCGTCAAACCAAACGGAGCAAATACATAAATATCTCTGCTGTTTCTTATCATCAGTTGCTGCATGGGCAGGACTAAGAGCTCTCCAGTCTCCCGACGGCTCTGGTTGAACGGCCCGACAAACGACCAGGGGAGTCTCAAAAGTCACACGCAAATCCAGCGCAGCTCACAGACAAAAAAAAACGTTTGTAAATCAGGTTACATTTGTTTGTGCATCAAAAATAAATTTGTGTATCTTGTTCTACGCACGTGTGAATTGTTCTGTGCATTTGTGAATCGGTCCGTGCATTTGTGAATTTTGTCCTGTGCATTTGTGAATTTTCTTGTGGATCCGCGTGTGCATTTGTGAATTATGAGACTGTTCTAGCCCCATACGCTGCTGCTACGACCAAGGACTAGGACAGGCTGCAGCGTGTCATTCAGTCTGCTGAGTAGGTGATCAACTGAAAGCTGCTGTCGCTCCAAGACCTGTACGACTCCAGGACTTTGAAGCGTGCAGGAAAGATTCTGTCTGACCCCTCCCACCCCAGTCACAAACTCTTTGAGACTCTCCCCTCTGGCAGGAGGCTGTGGTCCACCAGGACCAAAACCTCACGCCACGAGAAAAATGTTTTCCCATCTGCCACCAGCCTTATTACTTACTACGACAGGAAGTGCCGTGTGCACTCTTAATAGTACGTCCGAGTTAATGCACACTACTGATATTTACTCAAAAGTGTGCCAAATTTAAGTATACTTTTTAGTATATACTTTTTAGTATGGCATTTACTCCCATCCACCACAACCACCCCCTCCTCCTCCTCACGCACGCATGTGCACACACACATATGTAACAAAGGTTGATTTGACAAATTAATAATTCCCCCAAATTAATAAATACATTTAGTTTTTGAGTGTGTGTTCTTGTATATTCTATTTTGGGGGAAGGTGAGGAGGATGGGATGGATGGGGAGGGGCAGCACCCCCATAAATGGCTCTGTCCCACCTAAACTTTCCCTCAGACTGGCAAGTCTCCAGGGAAGCAGCAACTGAGCTGAGCGCAGTATGTATATATATATATATATATATATATATATATATATATATATATATATATATATATATATATATATATGTGTGTGTGTGCGTGTGTGTGTGTGTGTGTGTATGTATATATATACAGGACTGTCTCAGTGATAAAGTTCTTTATTTTCTGTATTGCAATTAAAAAAACTAAAATGTCATACTTTCTGGATTCATTACAAACCAACTGAAATATTGCAAGCCTTTTATTACTTTAATATTGCTGATTATGGCTTACAGTTTAAGATTAAGATTCCCAGAATACTCCATAATCAGCAATATTAAAATAATAAAAGCCTTGCAATATTTCAGTTGATTTGTAATGAATCCAGAATGGATGACATTTTTGCATTACAGAAAATAAAGGACTTTATCACAATATTCTAATTTTCTGAGACAGTCCTGTATATATATATATATATATATATATATATATATATATATATATATATATATATATATATATATATATATATATATATATTATATATATATATATATATATATATATATATATATATATATATATATATATATATATATTATATATATGTAGGTATGTATGGGTGTACATATATATATGTGTGGTGTGATTATGTGTGTAAGTAGATATATACATAGATATAGAGCAGATACAGTATAGTGTAAATAAGTATATTTATATAAATATTTATATGTGCATGTGTGTACAAATATATAGAAATATTCAACTATGTGTATGTATGTATGCATGTATAAGTATGTGTGTGAGTATAATTACAGTATATAATAATAATAATAATAATAATAATAATAATAATAATAATAATAATAATAATAATAATAATAATAATAATAATAATAATAATAATAATAATAATAATAATGAAAAATGTAACGCTTTATATAAATTTCCCTGGCGTGGTACAAAAAAATTCATCCTCCTCAAAGTTTTGATGGGTGTGAAATCAAATTAATGAGACCCAAACATATTTTTAAACTAGGCGCTAAATATGTTTATTTCTGCTCAAAAGTTGGACATTTTAACATGGGAGTCAAAGGAGAGCAGTATCTAGCGGCCAGTCGCTATTTCCGGGAACAGCTCGTGTCCACCGTCGGACCGGTAACAGCGTGACACCAGCGGAAGTAAACATAAACAATCAGTCGCTAACACGCGTGAACGCCGCTTGAAGACTGTTATATTTCTGTGTTTCAGATGAATATCTGAGTCCCTGCAGCGACAATGTCTCAGGTTCAGTGTCTGAGAGAGTTTATCATCAAGCGACTAACTGCTGCTGCTGGAGAAATATTCACAGAGTTTGAAAAAACCATCGTTCAGTACGAAGAAGAGATCGACCGACAGAGAAGACTGTTGGAAATCACCTGGAAACCTCAGATCAAACTACACATTACAGGTACGAAACCACGATCAAACTACACATTACAGGTATGAAACCACGATCAAACTACACATTACAGGTGGGAAACCATGATCAAACTACACATTACAGGTATGAAACCACTAATAAAACTACACATTACAGGTATGAAACCACTAATAAAACTACACATTACAGGTATGAAACCATGATCAAACTACACATTACAGGAATGAAACCATGATCAAACTACACATTACAGGTACGAAACCATGATCAAACTACACATTACAGGTACGAAACCACTAATAAAACTACACATTACAGGTACGAAACCATGATCAAACTACACATTACAGGAATGAAACCATGATCAAACTACACATTACAGGTATGAAACCACTAATAAAACTACACATTACAGGTATGAAACCTGAACACAAACGGGATTGTTACTCTGTAAAAGTCTGAATAAACTAACACATGAATATGATTCACTTATTATTATTGTATGTCCAGGTTCATCTCACAGTGGAACAGGTTGCCTTATGCCATTACTAAAGCAACAAGCAGAGACTGTTTTAAAAAGGTTACTTTTGGGTACAGACATAAACAATGTTTAATATATATGTTTGATATACATTTTGTGATTTATTGCAATGTAGTTGCAGGTTGTGATGGTTGCCACTACAGTGATGTTGCTGGTGTAATGATGTGGGTGGGGGGGCTTTGATTTGATTTATTTTATTTTTGTACATGTAAAAAAAAAAACTAAAAAAAACAACACTTCATAAGAAGTTTAAGAAAACAAAACAACAAAACAAAGAATTTCATCCTTTAAAACTTGCTATCTTGATTTCCATGTGCCAAAAAAGTAGTAGGAAGAAGTGTAAACTTATTTAGTCCTACCCCCATTCACTGATCATTAACCTGTATTTATAAATACTCACACACTGTACTCACACTGTTAAATAACAGTATTATTATTATTATTATTATTATTATTATTATTATTATATACTGTAATTATACTCACACACATACTTATACATACATACACATAGTTGAATATTTCTATATATTTGTACACACATGCCCATATAAATATTTATATAAATATACTTATTTACACTAATGGAGTGATGTAATTGTATTTACTTATGTATTTAGTTATGTATTCATACATTTAAAATGTAAAGTATTATATGAAGTATATATGGGTGGTTGACGAATAAGCCAAAAAAAAGTATTTTTTCAAAAACTTCAAATATTATCCTGAAAATTATTTTTTTGTGTTGTTATAACTCTTAACTTTCCAAATATATATGTGTTCTTTTAGATTAGTGTTGAAATATGCATTTTTTTCATGAATTCGCTATATCTGTGCCTTAAACTGTCATGCGGTGTGACGTGAAAGTTATTTCATATAAAATGAAAATGGAGTACTTATATTTTTTCTAATTCAATTCATCAAACATTTTAATCATTACTGCTTTGATATTTAACATTTCCTTGTGACAATTTTGTATATTTTGGTTTATTTTTCTATACCATCATGTAAAGGAGGACATCACTCCTCAATATTTCAAGATACTTTAGATTAATTCTGGTAAACCTTTTGACAACTGTAAGAAAATGCTTGAGAGTCTTGCTGATACTAATTCCCTTGTGTTCTATTGATATTTTCATGATTTATCACTAACAAAGCTGGGTTTTTTTTCAAAATTGTGAACGTCACACCAAATGACATGAGTGTCACACCAAATGACATGATTGTCACACACATGATAAACTGCACCACACCACAATATATCAATTCAAAAAGTGTTTTATATGTATTCAATACAAAAACAAAACAACTGTGGAAACAGGCTACATATGAATTCCAAATAATGGTTCAATAATAATGTAAAATTCATACATTAATCACATCAATCATGAATGAACATAAAAAATAGTGTGTATGAATGAATTAACAGAACAACACTGAGCTATGAATGACAGTGACACCTTTGTAGCAAACAGTTAATTAGAATGTCAAATTCATACATTAATCACATCAATCATGACATTTAAAATTTGTTTTGTAATAATAGAAATAATAATTTTAATTTATAGAGCACTTTCCATCAAAGTGCTGTACAGTTACAGAACATTGTAGTTCACATGTTTAGAACTAAACACCACACACCACAATATGTCAATTCAAAAAGTGTTGTATTCAATACAAAAACAACAACTGTGGAAACAGGCTACATATGAACTTCATATAATGAAGTCTTGTGTCAATGTGTCTTGCTTAGAAGGAGGAAGTGATTTGACACTGCGAGGGTCATTTTTTCCTTTTTGTTTCTTCTCTTCATACCTGTTAAAGGAAAATATATAATGACTAAGATTTTTTAACATTTAATTTCAGATTCAATATCATACTGTAGTAAGTAGTTGTAATAGTAATCACATTATTACTATGCTATTACTATGCTGGTTGTGGCCTAGAGACCTTCAACCTCTCCTGTGTCTGTAATATGTGAACTGGCATAATCTATTTACTTTTTTCTTCTTTCCCTGAGGATATCCTCTCTCGTCACAGGGTCTGCATTCAGTCTTTCCCTGTACTTGCGTGTCCTTTCCTTGCTGGACATATGTGCCTCACTCTGACAAGAAATGCAGGAAAAAAATCTTTTAGAACAGTATGGACAACTGTAAAACATGGTTGCATTAAATATAAACTTGTAAAGTATATTATTCATCATATAGATAATATTTTTTTCTCTGAAACATTTTAAATATATAAATATTCGGTAAGACTTTACAATAAGGGTTCTTTAATTAATGTTAGTTAGCACATTATTAAGCATTAATATATTAACTAATGTATAATTAATAATAATTAAGAGTAATGCATACATAATGATAACTAATTACATTATTATGCTTAATAATTTATGAACTAGCTTTTAGTAATAAACATTAATTTATTGCTTACTAATGCATAATAATGATTTTTAATATATTTTTAAATGTTAATTAATGCTTAATAATGTATTAACTAGCATTAATTAAAGGACCCTTATTGTAAAGTTACCAAATATTCATGTAAAATAAAGTGAATGTCATACGGTGTGACAGGCATGTCATATGGTGTGACTTGGAAAACCTGTCACACCACATGACACATTGTCACACCGTATGACATCTTGATCAGTTTAGCTAATTTATTAGCAAACTAAAAACTGCTAGCCTATAGCTAGCATGTAATTAGCCACATAGCAGCAGTGATTATTAAGAATTAATGAGTAAAATCTGAGAAAATTTTTTTTTTTTTTATGCAAATACTGTCACACCGTAAGACACAAAATATTTACCACTATTGGTTTTGTCAGATTCATAGGTTTTTAACTAAACATAAAAAAACAGACCTCACCTCATGAATTTGCAAGTCACTCCAGAGATGTTACTGTAACTTCCTGGTTGGGCGTGGTCCTCTTCATCATTAAGATGTCCAAATTATTGCCCGTTCAAAATACACATTTTAGTGTCACACCGTATGACATCCATTTTGTGGACAAAATGTATTTGGTCATAACTTGTTTTGACATTGTGCATAGCCATCAACACTTTATGTGGCTATTGATAACACTTTATTATTTTATATGCACTGTAAAACTATCAAATATTTATAATTTATTTTGAAATATGTGCATATTTCTGAGGGCACACATATGCCGGACAGTCACACCGCATGACATTTTTGATGTTTGGATCAAAATTATAAGTAGAAATCTTAATACACCCACAACATCTTTGGTATTATTGTACAATATCTTATCAGAGGGACAACATTTAAATATATATTCTGAAAAAATAAAACATTTTATTAGTGTGTGACACACGGACAGTCAGAATTTTGTTATTCGTCAACCACCCATATATAGTTGTGCTTTTATATGAATGTACTTTTAATCTTCATGGACCCCAGGAAGACTAGCTGGTGTTTTGCGTCCGCTAATGGGGATCTAAAACCAAGAACCAGTGGTCCATGTACATTCATATTTGGTACAGTTACCCCAAGAACTAGTGGTCCATGTACATTAATATTTGCTACAGTTACCCCAGAACCAGTGGTCCATGGACATTAATATTTGGTACAGTTACAAGAACCAGTGGTCCATGGACATTAATATTTGCTACAGTTACCCCAAGAACCAGTGGTCCATGGACATTAATATTTGGTACAGTTACCAAGAACCAGTGGTCCATGGACATTAATATTTGGCCACGAATCCAGTTTCCTGATATTTATATGTACTTCATTTCTACGCCGGGGCAATACACGAAGCAAAGCTTGAAGGCTTACAAAAGTCTTGACGCTTGGTCCGACTTCAAGGCGGGATTTGTTGTGAAATTAAAGTGATGAGGACACCGAACTTTATGATTTGACCGTTTAATGTTAGCTACCCAAAAATCCAACATTACCTCATACTAAATGGGAACCACAAATCCACGTTTCGGTGCCTGGAATCCAGTTGTTTCTGTGAATTGCAGCGATCCATTTGTTTCTCTTAAGCTTATTTTTCGTCAGTCTGTAAAACGATAACTCTGATTTCTTGCTAAATCTATGAGTACAGTCGATCGCACAACAGCTCTTTCCCATTTTAGATGTTTTCCAGTTGCTCAAACTGAATGTTTACGCTGACACTCAGTCTTTCTGACACTCAGTCTTTCTGACACTCAGTGGGCGTTACCAGTACTGGAGTTGAGAGGGGATGAGGGGGGATGGCATCCCCCCCTGAAATAAAAACGGTCCAAATCATCCCCCCTGTAAAACTGCCATCCCCCCTTTCCATCCCTTATCTCATTTCATCAATGAATGTGGTTTTACTGCTATTTCAACATTTAGAGTCATCACCAGAAAAATAACTTATTTGACAATTTTCACCTGTTTCAAGTACTTGAAATAAGTAGGAAAATCTGCCAGTGGGACAAGATTTATCTTCTTATTACAAGCAAAAAAATATTGTTCCACTGGCAGATTTTTCTACTTATTTCAAGTGAAAATCTACTTGAAACAGGTGAAAATTGTTGTTTTTTCCAGTGATTAGTCTTGTTTTAAGTGTAATGAGATTTTTTTTTTTACTAAAATGAGACCTTTTAACTTGAAATAAGACAAATATTCTTGTTAAGATTGTGAGTTTTTGCAGTGATCCATGTTACTTATCCTGTGAAGGACAGAGTCATATTGATAAGTTCAGAAAAGTGTTTTTTATTGTTGTGTTTTGATGTATTTGATGTAAGCCCAGTGGATATTTAAAGCTTACAGAAGGCTGCATTTAACTGCTGCTATGTCATTCCTGCAGTATTTCTGCAGCTGTTTTGGTCACTGCTATTATTTGTAATAAATATAAAACACTATAATTATAAAATATACTATCAAAAACATTCTAGAATGTGAAACGTCACTTTTATATTTTGTCTTACTTATTTTTGTCTTCTTTATGTATTGTTTGCTTCCACGGAGTAAAAGCTAATGTCTCATATTTTGCTGATCATAAGAAAAAAGGGTAGGCACTATAAGCTACGGCTTCAGCCTACACTTTTTCGGCAAAAGAAATGTTGTTTTTTCTTTCCTTTTCATTTTGTTCTGCAAAAAGTGTGTACAATCCGAAATAAAGATTCATAACATAACATAACAATATATTATATTATTTGTAATCAGCACAAATGATCTGTCCCCATATGATAAAATCCACCACCCCCCCTGATTATTTTTTACAACTCGAGTACTGTGAAGTCGCATCTGTGACGTCATGCGTATTCTCTCTATAAGGGAGGAATGATTTTTGCGACCAACTCCGTTTGGCTTTCAGCCATCGCTCTCCATGCGCCCCTGCTACACACACAAACAAGGAGGCGGGTAGGAAGGCGTGTCACTGCCCTTAATTCGCTATGATTGGTCGGTCAGATTGACAACATCAAGACATCTGGTGAGCATAGAACTGCAATTTATAGAACGTGTCCAAGACGGTCCCACAATCCCTGCAGTTGAAATGATCGTCTTCACATTTTGATAATAATAACAGTACAACACTTTTTTTTTTAAAGAAGAAATTGTTAAAATAATAAACATAATATTAAAAATTAATTACTAATTAAATTAATTAATCAGAAGTAAGTTATGGAAATCTTTTGGTTTTGTATAGGGCTTGGTCACCAAGGTGCATTCTGGGATGCGGCGGCCGTGTTGGCAGCCTCATGAGTGTAAACAAACAGCAGTGTAGTAGCAGTGTAGTAGCACCAAGTGAACGGACGGAACGCAAAAAAAAGATGTTAAAATGCCGGAAAGGAACTTACCGGGATACCTTAAACAAGGAAGCCAGGTAGCGGTATATGGAGAAAATAATGATTATTAATGGTTTGGATCCATATGAAATCCTTACTGAAAAGTGTAGCTCCTCGTCGGAGCGCCACTCTTTATAAGGGATTTACTGCCGCAGTTCTGCACAACCCACTTCTCCGGCTACCTTGTTTAGGAGTGTTTGGCAGCTGCTTTGGTAAATGTTCGACTCGCCATGTGTTTCAATAAATTAGTATAATAGTACAACATACAGTACATGTTTTGTATTACTCTTACCTTTTTCTTTTCTTTTTTTTGACTGCTATATTAAGCGGAAGAGGCTCCGAGGCGTGAGCAATATTTTTGTTTTCCTTGTGAGATTATTTTTTTCCTCTGCAGCTACAAATAGAGTTAATATTTTTTCCTCAACAAACTAGTTTTATCTGCAGGTTGGGGTTAATCGCACCGCAGAGAGCTGGCCAGGAACTGCGTTTAGCTGGAGAAGTGGGGAATAAAACCTGTGTGAATGATCTGACCCCGGTCTGTGTGAGTGTTTGTTTGTGGTTTACTGTGGAAGGTTATATTTGGTCGTCTTACAGCCACGATCTAAGCGAGCCGACGACTCTTTTACTCTGTTATCTCAGATACTTGGTCTCCGTGGTTCTTCCTCCAAGCAGGAAAGCGTTGAAAAGTTAAACCATTAGCGATGTTTTCCCCACGTCTGTTATGTGTGGAGCTGCTGCAGCTACAACACAGCAACGGGTTACCATGGTTACAGAATAACGGAAAGTAACTGTAGCACTGCGGGTGCTATGGGGGCCCGATCGACAGGATAGAGAGGACACGGAGTTTAGTGCAGAACCCTTTTATTCAGCAAAATCACCTCCACACGTGCATAAGCACAGCATCACACAACTCCTCAGCAGCAGCTCCTCCGACCCCCTTTGCTGCTGTCCAGCCCCGCCTTATCAAGGCTGGCAGGGTGGAGAGTTTGATGGGCCACACCTGTGACTCATCACCTGAGTGGCTGCACCTCCTCCACCCTGCCACAGTAACGATTACAAGTAAGACACAACGAAAAGGGAGCACGTCTGTACACGGTGCTCAGTGTTCGGAAGAGCAGCTCAGGTAGCTTCCAACATGGCGGCTCCGCCAAGTGATGACGTCAAGACGACCAAGCCCTATTTGATTGATTGAAAACCTTATTTTATTATTTTTATTTCCTTGTTCTTTAATCTATTTGAAACAATTTCCTGCTGTTTCTGAAATTAAAAAAAATGTTAAAAAAATGAAGACGCTGGTCTAAATTAGCAACCTTTTTGGTTTTTTTCCTTTCTATCTCCAGACCTCCCCCAGCAACATGAATGTAAGGAGGAGGAAGATCTCTCTGAGCCGCAGCTCTACAACCCAGACAAGAGCTCCGGCCCGCACCAGGAGGAACCAGAACTTCCTCAGGTTAAAGAGGAACAGGAGGATCCAGAACTCTGCAGCAGTCAGGATGGAGAGCAGCTGGTTCTGAAGCAGGAGACTGATACCCTAACGTTGACTCCCACTTACCAGGAATGTGACTTCAGTGAAGCAGAACCAAACACTGAGCAGCTTTACTCTCACGATTCTGCTGTAGCTGAGAGTTCAAATCAGGAACAAAGCAAGAACCTGGACTCTGGATCAACTACAGACATAGAGATGAATCCAAACACGAGCTGTCACAGGAACAGACCTGACGGTATAGTTGTTGACCTCTCTGCCGGGTCACAGAGTCAGTTTAAATCTCGGTCTGGTAAAAAGTCAGTCAAATGTGGCGTGTGTGGAAAAGCATTTAGAAATAAGTACGACATGCAGCGTCACTACATAATCCACACAGGCGTGAAGCCGTACGATTGTAAAGCTTGTGGGAAAAGTTATACTCACAAGAGCAGTCTGTTGGCCCACATGAGAAACCACACTGGAGAGAGGCCGTATTCCTGTGGAAAATGTGGAAAAGATTTCACTCGAAGAAGTCACTTGCGGTCTCACGTGAAAATCCACACAGGTGAGGAATGTTAACACACACACACACACACACACACACACACACACACACACACACACACACACACACACACACACACAAAGGTTTGATTTGAATTAAATTGATTTCAACCACGCAGCTGCAAATAAAAGAAACGCTTGGCAAATAAAATAAATGCTGCAAACAGAAACAAACGCCGCTGCAAATAAAGGAAACGCTGTAAATATAAAGAAATCCCGCTGCAAATAAAATAAACTCTGCTGCTGCTGCTGCAAAAAAAAAGACGCAAATAAAAAAGCCACGACGGAAGTGAATTACCGGGAACTATTTTTGCCGATTCACCGGTGTTGCACATTAAAAAATGACACGTAGCGATGTTGAACACTAACCTTTTCACTTATTTTCTCGTTCGTTGTTCTTCTTATTCCTCGCTCTTCTTATTTCTTCCTTTTCACTTACGTCCTCTTCATCTTCTTCTCCTCTCACGTAAAAAACACCGGTGCATCAGCAAAAATAGTCCCCGGTAATTCACTTCTGTTGTGGCTTATTTATTTGCGTCGTTTTTTTTTATTTGCAGCGGCGTTTCTTTATATTTGCAGCGTTTCTTTTATTTGCAAAGCGTTTATTTTATTTGCAGCGGCGTTTGTTTTTATTTGCAGCGTTTCTTTAATTTTCAGCAATGGCGGGTCTCGGCCACCGTAATTCTCTATTAAGTGAAAAACAAAGAATAACATGGGGGGGTAACGTGTTCCAAAGATTCTAGGAGCTCAGTTGTCCAGGGCTTTATGCCCCTGGTAGGATCCCCCAAGATAAATAGGTCCTAGGTGAGGAGCAAGGTGCAGCTCTAAAGACCTCGTATAATGAGTAAAAACAACGACTTCTGGGCTTCTTCAAAAAGATTCTGGTCCAACACCCAGCAGCTCAGGAGGGGAAGCTGTGCACCACCATGACTGTGTGTGGTGGGGATGATTCCCTGCGGCCTCATGTACAAAATGTGCGGCACGCAGAAAATGTGCATACGCCACTTACTACGCTCGGTCGGATTTTCAAAAAGTGACTTGGACGTGAAAAGTTGCGGTCCTTCACTCACACATCAAGTCTGGCGTACGCACTTTTCTGAGGTTTGGTCCGTTGGCGACGCTCACTGGTGATGCAGTGAAGTCCAGAATATGAGGAAACGTGACGTCAACAAGTTCACCACCACATGAATCCACCACATGAACATATACAGGACTGTCTCAGAAAATTAGAATATTGTGATTTTCTGTAATGCAATTACGAAAACAAAAATGTCATCCATTCTGGATTCATTACAAATCAACTGAAATATTGCAAGCCTTTTATTATTTTAATATTGCTGATCATGGCTTACAGTTTAAGAAAACTCAAATATCCTATCTCAAAAAATTAGAATATTCTGGGAATCTTAATCTTAAACTGTAAACCATAATCAGCTATATTAAAATAATAAAAGGCTTCAATATTTCAGTTGATTTCTAATGAATCCAGAATGTATGACTTTTTTGTTTTTTTAATTGCATTACAGAAAATAAAGAACTTTATCACAATATTCTAATTTTCTGAGACAGTCCTGTAAAGGCAGGAGCACAACGATGAGACCTGTCAATCACAATGGCAGCCTTGGTTCTGTTATACCCCTTTTACACCAAGCTGGTTCCAGGGCTGGTTCTGGGCTAGAGCCAGACTTAGCACCAGTTCTTTGGTTTTACAGCTGAAATTAAAACAGCTTTTGGCTCTCAGCTTCCTGATCAGGGTGGGGATGGAAACAAGGGGGAGTGGTGGTGACGTATACAGTAACGTGATGACGTGGCTCTCTGGCCAGCTGCTGGCCAGCACCAGCTTGTGTAAAAGCAAACGGTTCTCAACCGGTTCTTACTTAGAACCAACCGCGAACCGGCTCTAGCACCAGCACTAGCACCAGCCCTGGAACCAGCTTGGTGTAAAAGGGGTATCAGAGGAACCTGCTGATGCAGCACCAGGAGCGAGTCTTCAGGGACCAGGTAGATCTGCTGGTCCAGGACTAAGACTGGACCATCAGCTGGTTTAGGTACCAAGAGGATCTTCTGGATCTCTGTCCTGAACTGGAACAGGTCGGACATCTCTGTCACCATGACGACCGTATGGGACGACTACTCGAGATCAAAGCCAGATCCTAAACATCCCATAACTGTGTTAAAATAAAATTTGGTTCCCTAAAGTTGTCTTTTTAAAATAAAACTAACATGTCACTGAAAAGTTGGTTGGTAAGAACTGATGTGACTCAGCAAAAAAGTTTGTATTGAATGTTTATGCAACTTTCAGAGTCTGATATTAGTCAGCTGCAGCTGCTGCAGGAATCCAGAGTGTGTCTCCGGTGATGGAGGGCAGTCTCTCCTCCTGGTGATGAGAGACCGGGACCTAGACAACAAAAGTTTTTGTTGTTCACAGTGTTGTACTTATGAGAGTGGTGATTGCGGACATCCTGGAAAAATAATTTATTTGGGGGCATTTCCATTTCACAAAGACAACAGACTACAGTAAGGACAGAATGATGTTTGTACCAGTTAAGACGAGCACCACTGCTACTTGTCTGATAGTTGCATGTGAGCGTTACAGAAGCTTCTATTCCACTGACTTCATCTTGTTCAGGAGAGATTGTGTCTCCAGCTATTAGTCCTGGAAAAAGTGGAGAAAATGAAAACATGATTTCCATTCTATTCAATTCAATTCAATTTTATTTATATAGCGTCTAATACAACAGAGTTGTCTCTAGACGCTTTACAGAGACCCATACCCAGAACATGACCCCCGAGCAGTTATTACATAAACAATGGCAGGTAAAAACTCCCCTAGTGGGAGAAAAACCTTAAGCCAAACAGTGGCAAGGAAAAACTCCCCTTTAGGAGGGAAGAAACCTTGAGCAGGACCAGGCTCATCAGGGGGGACCCTCCTGCCGAGGGCCAGACTGGTGGGTCAGGGACGGCAACAGCACAGCAGGCAGGTGGAAGCAGCAACGGGATGACCGGGGGTGGGGACCGCAGGCCAGCACGCAGCTCCCGAAGCTCCGGCCCAATCAGCAAGTCCCAGGTTGGGGTGCAGGGTCAGGAAAAGACTTGTGCTCCGTAATGCAAGCTACAAGCCACCCACGACCACCTGCAGGACAAAAGAGAGAAAAGGGAGGAGAAGGGGGGGCCAGCAACGGGATGAACAGGGGTGGGGACCGCAGGCCAGCACGCAGCTCCCGAAGCTCCGGCCCAATCAGCAAGTCCCAGGTTGGGGTGCAGGGTCGGGGAAAGACTTGTGCTCCGTAATGCAAGCTACAAGCCACCCACGACCACCTGCAGGTTCCGGTGTCCGGCAAAGGATGCTGCAACATGGACAAAAGAGAGAAAAGGGAGGAGAAGGGGGGGCCAGCACAAGAAACCACAGGAGCGACTCTGACACACTAAAGTTTACACTACCTAGAGATTTACCAACACCAGCTAGAGGTTTACTAAACACTAACTATAGGCTTTACTAAACAGAAATGTTTTAAGTTTAGTTTTAAAGGTGGAGGTGGTGTCAGCCCCCTTAACCCAGATTGGAAGTTGGTTCCATAGTAGTGGCGCCTGATAGCAGAACGCCCGCCCTCCAAATCTACATTTAGATACTCTAGGAACTACGAGTAAACCTGCACTCTGAGAACGGAGAGCTCTGACAGGAACATAAGGCACTATCAGGTCTTGCAAATAATGCGGAGCTAAGCTGTTTTGGGCTTTATACGCAAGTAATAAAATTTTAAATTGGATTCTGAATTTTACGGGTAACCAATGGAGCGACGCTAACACTGGAGAGACGTGGTCTCTCCTGCTAATTCCTGTCAGTACTCGTGCTGCTGCATTTTGGATCAGCTGGAGCCTATTCAGCAAATTACTTGGACATCCTGCTAACAACACATTACAGTAATCTAGTCTAGAAGATACAAACGCATTAACTAGTTTTTCTGCATCACTCTGTGAGAGGATTTTCCTAATCTTTGCAATATTACGGAGATGGAAAAAGGCTATTTTACAAACCTGATTGACATATGGTTTAAACGACAAATCCTGATCAAAAATAACACCAAGATTTCTCACAGTTGCACTGGAAGCCATCGCAACACCATCTAATCCCTTCCTAAGATGCTCTGGACCAAGAATGATAACCTCTGTTTTATCTGAATTTAGAAGCAGGACATTTCTGGACATCCAGTCCTTGATGTCCCTAAGACATGCCTGAAGTTTAACTAACGGTTCTGTTTCATCCGGCTTCATAGACAAATAGAGCTGCGTATCATCAGCATAACAATGAAAGTGTATGCCGTGATTCTGGATTATACTTCCCAACGGCTGCATGTATAAACTGAACAAGATTGGCCCTAGCACTGAACCCTGCGGAACACCATAACAGACCCTTGACTGTTTTGAAGAAACCTCATGTACATGAACAAACTGGAACCTGTCAGATAGGTATAATTTAAACCAACATAGAGCTGTCCCTTTAATCCCAACAACATGCTCTAACCTGTGCAGTAAAATGCCATGATCTATAGTGTCAAAAGCAGCACTGAGGTCCAGTAGAACCAGTATGGACACTAATCCCTTATCTGAGGCCATAAGGAGGTCATTCGTAACTCGAACCAGTGCTGTCTCTGTGCTATGATGCATTCTGAACCCTGACTGAAAGACTTCAAACAGATCATTTCTATACAAATAGTCACATAACTGGCTTGAAACTGCCTTTTCCAGAATTTTAGACACAAATGGAAGGTTGGAAATTGGTCTATAATTAGCTAAGGTGTCTGGGTCAAGAGAAGGTTTTTTAAGTAAAGGTTTAATTACTGCGACTTTGAAAACCTGTGGTACATATCCTAAACTTAGGGATAGGTTAATTTGGTCCAGTATTGTCGCACCAATAAGAGAAAAAACATTTTTGAATAGTCGAGTCGGGATGGGGTCTGACATACATGTGGTAGACTTGGCTCTATTGACGAGTGAGGTCAGCTCAGGGAGGTCTATAGGATCAAAATAGTCTAGAGACAAGTCAGAGCCTTGGGAAGTCGCTAAAGCTGAAGAAACGCCCACAACCGGCTGGTTGATTTCTTCTCTAATTCTCGTGATTTTACTGTTAAAGAAGCTCATAAAGTCCTCACTACTGAGAGCTGCAGGAATGCACGGCTCAACAGAGTTGTGACTCTTTGTCAGCCTGGCTACAGTGCTGAACAGAAAACGTGGGTTACTTTTGTTATCCTCTATCAACGTTGAATAATAAGCTGTTCTGGCTTTGCGAATGGCTTTTTTATATACTATTAGAATATCTTTCCATTCACGATGAGAGTCTACAGACCTACAAGAGTAGCACTTCCTTTCTATTTTACGCACGCTTTGTTTCAACATGCGGATATCTGAATTATACCAGGGAGTTAAGCTCCTGTGGCTAGAAACCCTCCTTTTCAGAGGAGCAACTTCATCTAAAGCTGAATGCAACAAATCAGCAGTGTTACTAGCAAGGAAATCAACATCTGCAGAGGTAGAACCCAGGTCACTGGCCTCGACTACATCACTATTTCGCACTGTCGTAAGATAAGCAATGGCAAAGAAGCAAAGCAAAGAAACCAAAAAAGAAGTGAAATACAGTCTGGATATGTGGTTAATGCAGCAGCTTCAACAAAACTTGAACCCCTGTTCTTAAACTCACCTAGAATGTGAGATAGAAGCAGAAACAGCTGAATGTCTGGAGATCTTCAAGCCAGACAGACAGCAGATGAACTATGTTCTTCCACTGCAGGAGAATGAGGAAGAAATAATGTCATTGATGAGCTGAAGTTCAGTGGGCGGGGCCAATTACCTCCTGACATGATTTGTTTCACTTCAACTCAACCAATCAAATAGTTTTGTGTTTCCTCAGCAGCTCTGTCTCTGTCTCTGATCTTTACCGCTTAGTTTAATTTGGTTTTATTTAGCACATTCAATAAAAATAACATCACACAAATAAGTGCAGTTAAAAGAAACTGCAGGGAGGAGCGAGCGAGCCAGCAGGCTTATGAGGAGCCCCCACCTAATAACATTTAACAATATAGTTATGAGGATACAAAATCATAAAATAAAAAAAATACATCATGAAAATTGCATGCAGAACATGAATGAAAATAAAAAAATTACTGTTGACCTATAAAGACATGATCATGAAAATATGAATATTATTCTGAACAAGTGGCAACACAGAATATGAAGTACAAAAGAAACATTAACAGTGGGAAAAGCAGGAGCTTTCTTGGCTACACTGTGCGACTTTTGAAGATGGATAGGGACAATTGTCTGGTACCAACTATTCCAGACTTTGACACCTCTATACCTAAACAAAAATTGGCTGCTAGATTGCTGCTTCATGTTTCTGTTGTCTTTGTCATCAGCCCAATGACTCAACAATCAGAGCTTTAACAGTGTGTGAGGTCCTCTAGTGGATGTTGTGGAGTATTGTGTCGTCTTCCTGCAGGTTTTTGTACAGAGTTTTGGTGTTTCCTGTCACTGTGGGCTGCAGAGCACAGTAGTACACAGCAGAGTCTGACACTGCAGCAGAGGAGATCTGCAGACGGACTTGGTTTCTCTCTTTGTTCAGCTCAGCAGTCAGTCGAGGGTGTGGAGGTTTTGCTTCCACCACCATTGGTGTTAGTGTATCAGTGATCAGGATAAGGAACTGAGGAGTTGATCCAGGATCTTGTCGATACCACTGCAGATTATCAGCTTTAACTGAGTAGTTGCAGGACAGAGTAACTGTACGAGCCTCTGAAGAAAATACTTCATGTCTGGTGGGAGTAATATCATCCTCCAGGCTGTTACCTGCTGATCAAACAACATGTTACATTTACAGCTCCAAAGTCACAAACAGTGAAAGTTACTGTGAAAACAGATGTGAACTATTTAGTCAGTCATGAAGTGACCACATCTTGTGAACGTTTTAAAAAAATGTCTTTGTTTTTCCAGATATTTATGCCAGAAACATACGTACCTACGAGAACTGAAAGAAACCAGACAACAGTCAGTTTTTCCATGTTTCCAGATGTGAAATGTTGAAGTGATGTTCAGGGTGACGGAGCTGCGAGAGGTTTAGGTGAGTTGTGGTTGGTGTGATGTTCACAGCTGCCTTTACGCTGCTCTTTACGCTGCTCTGCAGTCGGTGGGAGGAGACGTGTGAGTCTGCACTCCTTTCCCTTCAGCAGTTGTTCACATACGTTTTCAGTGACTACGTTTACATGCAGTCAAAATACGGGTTATTGCTAATATTCCGGTTACTGAAACATTCGGAATATTCCGTTTACATGGTAATTAATCATTTGGGATATCTGCAAAATAACTTTTTTGGTCTCGCTGAACTAGTCTTGGTCTTGACTTGGTCTTGATACTCTCCGGTCTTCGTTGCGTCTTGGTCTCTGTTTAGGCGGTCTTGACTACAAGTCTTCCTGAAGGTCAGTGGTTCCAGCCCTAGTTCCTCCTGTGTCCACCAAAGTGTCCTTGGGCAAGACACTGAATTCCCAGTTGTTCTCGGTTGTCAAGGCCAGCGCCGTTGTGTGGCAGCTCCGCCGACAACCGTGTGTGGGTGTTTGGGTGTACGGGTGTACGGGCTTGTGGGTGTACAGTGTTGGAACTGTAAGAGTACAGCTGGAAAGCGCTATATAACTGTAAGCCATTTACCTGCAGCCAACTCAATATAATTCAATTCAATTTTATTTGCATAGCGTCTAATACAACAGATGTTGTCTCTAGACACTTTCCAGAGACCCAGAACATAAACCCCCGAGCAATTATTACATAAACAATGGCAGGTAAAAACTCCCCTAGTGGGAGAAAAACCTTAAGCCAAACAGTGGCAAGAAAAAATCCCCTTTAGGAGGAAGAAACCTGGACCAGGACCTGGATCATAAGGGGGAACTGGGGGGGACGGGGACATCTTATATAAGTCACATTTAAACCTCACATTGATTATACTGTTAAAAAAGCACATGGCTGTCTCGCTTCACTTTACCGTTCAATCAACTGTTTCACTTCCTGTCAGAAAAAGGTTAATTTTTCAACTCATTGACCCACTTGTTGATTATGCAGATATTGTTTATCAAAATACTCCAGACACCCATCTTAAACCTCTGACTGTATTATTTAATTCATTATGTAGATTTGTGTTACGTTGTCCTTTTCAGAACATCGTTTTATGTTTGATTCATTGAACTGGTTTCAACCCAAATCTAGACGGCAGTTTCACTGGCTTCAGTTCCTTTTTAAATGTGTTTATTTTCACTGTTTTTCCTCCATATTTAAAAGAACTCATGATTCCATATAACTCTCCATACTCACTCAGACATATGAATTTTCCTTTTTTCTTTGTTCCTAGAATTTTAGAGAGGTTGATAAAAGATCATTTTATTTTAAAGCTCCATCAGATTGGAATAATCTTCCCCTCTTTTTGCATTCTATTACCTTTTTTCATTGTTTTAAGTTGTCATTATATTCTCATCTTAAAACAAATTGCCTATGTTTTTAATTTATGTATTTTTTTGTCCTTTTTTTCTATTTATTTATTTATTTTTCTTTTTTCTCTGTTATGTTATATTTATCTCATTGTTTCGGTTATTCAATTAGTCTACTTTGTAACTAGACTTATGTGGGTAGGGGTTGTGTGTGGGAGGCTGAGCAAGATGTCTGTTTGTTTTATGTCATGTATGTCTGTACTGTAATGTGATATATTGTAATGTTGTATGTTTTTTGGGACCCCCTTGAAAATGAGATGTTACATCTCAAGGGGCTATCCTTTAATACATTCTAATTCTAATATAATACTCTGAAAGTAGCATAAACATTCAATAAAAACTGTATTCATTCATTGCTGAGTAACATCAGTTCATACCAACCAACCTTTCAGTGACATGTTAGTTTTATTTTAAAAGACAACTTTACAGAACCGTTTCTATGCTACAAATTGTGTTTTAACACAATTATGGGATATAATAAAGCATCATGTTGGTCCGAACCGGAGCGTTGCTGGGACCAGTTCAGGAATCCAGAAGGATCGCTGCACTTTTTGTGCATGAGGCCCCGGGTTTTTTGAGCGGCTTGCAGCCAAATGTGAAGCAGCTGGGATGGAAATCAGCACCTCTAAATCCGAGACCATGATCATCAGTCAGAAAAGGGTGGAGTGTCCTCTCTGGCTCGAGAATCAGATTCAATTCAATTCAATTCAATTTTATTTATATAGCGTCTAATACAACAGAGTTGTCTCTAGACGCTTTCCAGAGACCCATACCCAGAACATGACCCCCGAGCAGTTATTACATAAACAATGGCAGGTAAAAACTCCCCTAGTGGGAGAAAAACCTTAAGCCAAACAGTGGCAAGGAAAAACTCCCCTTTAGGAGGGAAGAAACCTTGAGCAGGACCAGGCTCATAAGGGGGGACCCTCCTGCCGAGGGCCAGACTGGTGGGTCAGGGACAGCAACAGCACAGCAGGCAGGTGGAAGCAGCAACGGGATGACCAGGGGTGGGGACCGCAGGCCAGCACACAGCTCCCGAAGCTCCGGCCCAATCAGCAAGTCTCAGGTTGGGGTGCAGGGTCAGGGAAAGACTTGTGCTCCGTAATGCAAGCTACAAGCCACCCACGACCACCTGCAGAGAGAGAAAAGATCCTGCCCCAAGTGGAGGATTCTAGTATCTAGGGGTCTTGTTCACAAGTGAGGGAAGAATGGAGTGGGATATCGATAGGCGGATCGGTGTGTGGCGTCCGCATTCATGCGGACTCTTCATCAGTCTGTCATGATAATGAACCAGTCGGTGTACCTGCCTACCCTCAACTATGATCACGAGCTGTGGATAGTGACCAACTTCGGACACCTTGGTAGAGCGATATAATAATGAATAATGACTTGGTTTTATATAGCGCCCTTCAAGGCACCCAGAGCTTTACAGAGATCATTATTCATTCATCCACATTCTCACCAGTGGAGGTAGCTACGTTTTGTAGCCACAGCTGCTACGTTTGTAGCCACGGCTGCACTGCAGACTGACGGAAGCATGGCTGCCATATCGTGCCAAACGGCCCCTCTGACCACCACCAAACATTCATACACATTCAAACGGGGCAAGGTGGGTAAGGTGTCTTGCCCAAGGACACTACGACAGCAACTGGGACGGAGCGGGATTCGAACCGCCAACTTTCCGATCATTGGACGACCCGCTCTACCACCTGAGCTACTGCCGCCCCAAAATATCTGTCCCTGCCTTCCGCCACCGCCTAGCTCACATTTGACCTCTATGGCCCCTCCCACAGCTGGTGAGCCCATGGGAAGAGGGACCCACGATGCTTTTGTGGGCTGTGCCCAGGTGGACCCCATGGGTGCAGGCTTGATAGCAAGCTCTGCCTCCAGGCCTGGCTCTCGTGGGGGGCCCCGATTGCCCAGGCAAGGGGGAATGGAAAACAAAGCTATCATTGACTACGTTTACATGCAGTCAAAATTGGGGTTATGGTCAATATTCCGGTTACTGAAACATTCGGAATAATGTGTTTCCATGCGTGAGCAAACAGGGTTATCCCTGTGTACATGGTAATTAATCATTTGGGATATCTGGATCAAACCAGCGACGCACGGAGAACGTCATGACGCAATTCCCGTCATTTCCGCTTCTTCTTCCTGTATCCACATTCAAAACAACAACAATAACAGCAGCACGGCGGATAATGAACAGCCCTGTAGTTCTCCTTTTTCAGCGTCTTCCAGCGGAGCTTGATCTGGTCTGGCGTTTGTACAAATCCTGCTTCGCGCAACTTTTCGCTCACCTTTTTGTAAATCCCGCTATCCGGTACTGTCTACCGTCTACAAATGTCAAAATGTTAATATCCTTCATTACATTTATGAAGTGATTAGTCTCCTCCTGGTCTTGCATTTCTCCGTGTTTATAAGAACTTCCTGGACTCAAAAGACCAGGATTCCTGGTGAAAAGAACATGCACAGAAAACAGATTCCTGTTCTGTTTGATGGGGATATTCCGTTTGGTGTTTACATGACCCAATATTCGGGTTAGAAAAGGAGTAATCCAGGGTTCATATTCGGGTTTTTAAAAACCAGAATATGAGCAAATTCCAGTTATTCAAAGGGGTTATTGGTGTTTACATGGCCGTGCATAAACCGGGTTATTGCTAATATTCCGGTTGGAAAAGGGTTATTGATGCATGTAAACGTAGTCATTCATCATAGTGCCTATGTGCTGCGCTTTGTCTCATTCATCACCTACGACCTGTTGGCCTTCAGTGACCCTACTTACTGATCTTTTGGGATCACTGGAACACCCAATCCTCTCCACCACAATAAGGTGGCAGCTCAAGGAGGAAAATTAAGTAATGTATAACTATTTTGTTGCATCAAAACAAGAAACCACAGCAGCTACCAAGACATTATTTACGGGTCCAGCAAAAGTAGCAGTAAGTAATCATAAGTCTCGCATTGCATTTATTTTGTGTGTTTTTGTGTAAATACATTTGCATGACTGATCCAGGCAGTCTGTGTCAGTGGAAGGGTGATGCTCAACTTTAGAGAAAGTTTTCTTCACAATTTAAGATAATATTGAACATATAAATCACAGCCATTTCTCTCATTCTTTTTCAATTCAATTCAATTTTAAAAACTCTCCTAGTGGGAGTTTAAGCCAAAACAGTGGCAAGAAAAACTCCCCTTTAGGAGGAAGAAACCTGGACCTGGATCATAAGGGGGGACCCTCCTGCCGAGGGCCAGACTGGGGGGGTTGGGGACGTCAGCACCACAGCAGGCAGGTGGAAGCAGCAGCGGGATGACCAGAGGGGAGTGGGGAGGGGGACAGCAGGCAGGTGGAAGCAGCAGTGGGATGACCAGAGGGGGGTGGGGCACCGCAGGCAGGTGGAAGCAGCAGCGGGATGACCAGAGGGGGGTGGGGGACCGCAGGCAGGTGGAGGCAGCAGCGGGATGAGCAGAGGGGGGTGGGGGACCGCAGGCAGGTGGAAGCAGCAGCGGGATGACCAGAGGGGGGTTGGGGACTGCAGGCAGGTGGAAGCAGCAGCGGGATGACCAGAGGGGGGTGGGGGACCGCAGGCAGGTGGAAGCAGCAGCGGGATGACCAGAGGGGGGTGGGGGACCGCAGGCAGGTGGAAGCAGCAGCGGGATGACCAGAGGGGGGGGGGGGGGGCAGCAGGCAGGTGGAAGCAGCAACGGGATGACCAGAGGGCGGTGGGGGACCGCAGGCAGGTGGAAGCAGCAGCGGGATGACCAGAGGGGGGTGGGGGACCGCAGGCAGGTGGAAGCAGCAGCGGGATGACCAGAGGGGGGTGGAGGACCGCAGGTAGGTGGAAGCAGCAGCGGGATGACCATAGGGGGGTGGGGACCGCAGGCAGGTGGAAGCAGCAGCGGGATGACCATAGGGGGGTGGGGACCGCAGGCAGGTGGAAGCAGCAGCTTTTCCTGGCGAGATTGCAGATGTCGGAGAATAAAATAATATTTAAAGCAGTTTTTTTTTTTAATACCTCCAGATCTTCCACATCAACAAGACTTTGAAGCGGAGGAAGATCTCTCTGAGCAGCAGCTCCGTATCCAGGAGAGGAGCTCCGGCCCGGACCAGGAGGAACCAGAACTTCCTCAGGTTAAAGAGGAACAGGAGGAACCAGAACTCTGCAGCAGTCAGGATGGAGAGCAGCTGGTTCTGAAGCAGGAGACTGATACCTTCATGTTGACTCCCACTTACCAGGGAAGTGACTTCAGTGAAGCAGAACCAAACACTGAGCAGCTTTACTCTCAGAACTCTCCTTTAAGTGAACAAAGCAAGAACCTGGACTCTGGATCAACTACAGACGTAGAGATGAATCCAAACATGAAACGTCACAGGAACAGCCCAGGCGGGAAACTTGCAGACCTCTCTTCTGAGTCACAGACTCCTTTTAAAACTCAGTCAGGTAGAAAGTTTGTCAAATGTGATGTTTGCAGAAAAGTGTTTAGAGGTATGTACAACATGCAGCGTCACTACACAGTCCACACAGGTGTCAAACCATATGTTTGTAAAACTTGTGGGAAAAGTTTCCGTCAAAAATGTACTCTGGTGGCACACATGAGAACTCACACGGGCGAGAGGCCGTACTCTTGTCAGACGTGTGGGAAACGCTTTACTCAGAATAGTGGTCTGTTTGCTCACATGAGAATCCACACCGGTGAGAGGCCATTTTCCTGTACAATATGTGGCAAGAATTTTGCTTATCGCTTTAAATTATCGATTCACATGAGAATCCACACTGGAGAGAGGCCGTATTCATGCGGCATATGTGGAAAAGGTTTCACTCAAAGAAGTAACTTGAAGTCTCACATGATCATCCACAAGCGGGAGAAATGTTGACTCTCACACACGTGTGATTTTATCATACTTTATTCATCTCCAAATGTGAATAAAGTCTATGTGGTTGGATTATAAATTGAGAATAAATGCATATTTAAGAAAACAACTTGACTTCACTCAAACTCTTGAAAAGCTGAAGTGTATCAGAGAGACAGGTGTGAAACCTCTAGAGATCTCCATAAATGTACTGAACTGTTGTGTTGCTTGGAAATGACTGATGGCGATGCAGCATCAGCAGGTACAGTGGGGCCAAAAAGTATTTAGTCAGACACCCATTGTACAAGTTATTCCGACTTTATTCTCGTAATATTCCGACTTTATTCTCGTAATTTTATGGCTTTATTCTCGTAATTGTACGACTTTATTCTCGTAATTTTACGACTTTATTCTCGTAATTTTACGACTTATTTCTCGTAATTTCCTATTTTTCTTTGTCTTAGTTTGGCCCATAGTTGTACTCATCGTACAACTATGAGACAAAATGAAATTGATGAAGAATTTATTTGTAAATTATAGTGGAAAATAAGTATTTGGTCAATGACTAAAGTTCATCTCAATACTTTGTTATATACCCTTTGTTGGCAATGACAGAGGTCAAATGTTTTCTGTAAGTCTTCACAAGGTTTTCTACACTGTTGCTGGTATTTTGGTCCGTTCCTCCATGATCTCCTCTAGAGCAGTGATTGGTCCGTTCCTCCATGATCTCCTCTAGAGCAGTGATTGGTCCGTTCCTCCATGATCTCCTCTAGAGCAGTGATTGGTCCGTTCCTCCATGATCTCCTCTAGAGCAGTGATTGGTCCGTTCCTCCATGATCTCCTCTAGAGCAGTGATTGGTCCGTTCCTCCAGGATCTCCTCTAGAGCAGTGATTGGTCCGTTCCTCCATGATCTCCTCTAGAGCAGTGATTGGTCCGTTCCTCCATGATCTCCTCTAGAGCAGTGATTGGTCCGTTCCTCCATGATCTCCTCTAGAGCAGGGGTTCCCAACCTTTTTTGTGCCAAGGACCAGCAGAAGTATAAACAAAAAGCTCAGGGACCGGTTAACAATTTATGTCAATTTTAATAAACATTTCAGAAAAAAACAATGCATTTTAAAATGCAGGCTATCATCAGCGACGTTAGCTGATGTTGTGGCCTTTAAAACTTGCTTCTGCAAATCTAACTCACGTTTTTTCCTTTCGAAAAAATCCACTGGTTTGTCTTTGAGAGAAGGATGTTTTGTATTTAAGTGTCTTTGGAGCTTGGATGGCTTCATTGCTTCGTTGGCGAGCGTTTCTCCACATAAAATACATAGTGTGTTTGGCGTCTCCAAATCGCCCGTTGCAACAAATCCGTATTTTATATACATAATGTCGTACTTGCGATTAAAGCTTTTGCTTTTCTTTTTGGTAGGATTTTCCACTTGTTCATCACTATTTCTTTTACTCGAACAACCAGTAAAGAAAGGGCTCATGGAGGTTTGCTGAGGTCCGCTCATCTCTGCAGCTGACTGTACCTAACCTAATTATATGACAAAAAAATGCAAAAATTGTTTTCTTAAATTTAGTATGAGGTTGCTTTAATTATGTGGCAAATGATAATAAACACGAGAAAGATGGGTACTTCAATAAAAAATAAATATTTTATTCAACTTTGCTGCTGTTCATACAAAAAGTAAATAAAAAACAACAATTTTCACCTGTTTCAAGTAAATTTTCACTTGAAATAAGTAGAAAAATCTGCCAGTGGGACAAGATTTTTTTGCTTGTAATGAGAAGATAAATCTTGTCCCACTAGCAGATTTTTCTACTTATTTCAAGTGAAAATTTACTTGAAACAGGTGAAAATTGTCAAATAAGTTATTTTTCTGGTGTTATTTTTCTGGTGATGACTCTAAATGTTGAAATAGCAGTAAAACCACATTCATTGATGAAATTACATAAGAGATGGAAAGGAGGGATGGCAGTTTTACAGGGGGATGATTTGGACCATTTTTATTTCAGGGGGGGATGATTTGGACCATTTTTATTTCAGGGGGGGATAATTTGGACCATTTTTATTTCAGGGGGGATGATTTGGACCATTTTTATTTCAGGGGGGATGATTTGGACCGTTTTTATTTCAGGGGGGATGATTTGGACCGTTTTTATTTCAGGGGGGGTGATTTGGACCGTTTTTATTTCAGGGGGGATGATTTGGACCGTTTTTATTTCAGGGACCCTCCATGAAATCCTCATGAGAAGACAGGATTCGGGGGAATCCAGGCTCGTTGGAGCTACAGCTCCATGATGACCAGGTCTACTTCAGATTGAACAGGGAGCAGTTTGACAGCCAGTTTTGGAGTGGGTCCTCAGCAGGATGACAACCATCTTCTCTCCTATTGGTCGCACCGAGATGCCCTCACAGCGCGATGAAATTAAAAAATGTTCAATTCAGGCGCAGGCAGGTGAAACGCCCGTGGCAGGTGGCCTCTCGCGCGCCGCCAAGCTCGCCAGCAGAGCGGTCCACTCTTGCGCTGCGGTAGCACATACACAATGAATGGGAAAGCCGGCGGCGGTCGCCGCTTTGCGCCCTCCTGAAAGGGGCTTTATACTGTTGGCCCCTGAAGGCTACATTTGGCCCCATAATGGCCCCTGTTTCAGAAAAATCCTAGAACCGCCAGTGCCAAGTTTTGTTACCCGCAGCTGCGCTGAGACGCAAAAAAAGAAAAAGCTGCGCTGAGAGAGACCCTGCCGTGCGAGAAGGGTGCCGTGCAGCGCGGCTGTACGCAGAGATTGTATGAGCTGAAGTGAAGTGAGATGCCTCACTCCATTGGGAAAAAAACGTCTGGTGACAATTGCCGACAATTTTGATTATCGCTTTTTGTCGACAACGTCAACGAATCGTTGCAGCCCTAATTATGATCGGAACACAAGCCATTCCACGGCCCGGTAGTAACGGCTCTACGTACCGGTCCGGGGACCGGGGGTTGGGAATCACGGCTCTAGAGCAGTGATTGGTCCGTTCCTCCATGATCTCCTCCAGAGCAGTGATTGGTCCGTTCCTCCATGATCTCCTCTAGAGCAGTGATTGGTCCGTTCCTCCATGATCTCCTCTAGAGCAGTGATTGGTCCGTTCCTCCATGATCTCCTCCAGAGCAGTGATTGGTCCGTTCCTCCATGATCTCCTCTAGAGCAGTGATTGGTCCGTTCCTCCATGATCTCCTCTAGAGCAGTGATTGGTCCGTTCCTCCATGATCTCCTCTAGAGCAGTGATTGGTCCGTTCCTCCATGATCTCCTCTAGAGCAGTGATGTTTTGGGGCTGTCGCTGGGCTACAGGGACTTTCAACTCCCTCCAAAGATTTTCTATGGGGTTGAGATCTGGAGACTGGCTAGGCCACTCCAGGACCTTGAAATGTTTCCTACGAAGCCACTCCTTCGTTGCCGTGGTGATGTGTTTGGATCATTGTCCTGCTGAAAGACCCAGCCACGTTTCATCTTCCTCTGCTGATGGAAGGAGGTTTTCACTCAAAATCTCACCATACATGGCCCCATTCATTCTTTCCCTACATGGATCAGTCGTCCTGGTCCCTTTTGCAGAAAAACATCCCCAAAGCATGATGTTTCCACCCCCGTGCTTCACAGTAGGTTTGGTGTTCTTTGGATGCAACTCAGCTTTCTTTCTCCTCCAAAAACGACAAGTTGTTTCCACCAAAAAGTTCTATTTTGGTTTCATCTGACCATATAACATTCTCCCAGTCCTCTTCTGCATCATCCAAATGCTCTCTAGTAAACTTCAGACCTGGACATGTACTGTCTTCAGCAGGGGGAATGTCTGGCCCTGCAGGATCTGAGTCCCTGATCGTAGTGTGTTACTGATGGTTCCTTTGTTACTCTGGTCCCAGCTCTGCAGGTCCTTCACTAGGTCCCCGTGTGGTTCTGGGATCTTTACTCACCGTTCTTGTGATCATTTTTACCCCCCGGGGTGAGATCTTGGTGGAGCCCCAGATGGAGGGAGATTATCAGTGTCTTGTATGTTTTCCATTTTCTAATAATTGCTCCCACAGTTGATTTCTTCACACCAAGCTGCTACCTATTGCAGATTCAGTCTTCCCAGCTGGTGCAGGTCTGAGTCCTGGTCCAGGTCTAGTCCTGGTCCTGGTCCTGCTGCAGGTCTACAATTTAGTTTCTCACATCCTTTGACAGCTCTTTGGTCTTGGCCATAGTGGAGTTTGGATTGTGACTGTTTGAGGTTGTGGACAGGTGTCTTTTATACTGATAACCAGTTAAAACAGGTGTATTTTATACTGGTAACCAGTTAAAACTGGTGTATTTTATACTGGTAACCAGTTAAAACAGCTGCATTAATACAGGTAACGAGTGGAGGACAGAGGAGCCTCTTAAAGAACAAGTTACAGGTCTGAAAAAGCCAGAAATGTTGCTTGTTTGTAGGTGACCAAATACTTATTTTACTGAGGAATTTACCAATTAATTCGATAAAAATCCTCCAATGTGATTTCCTGGATTCTTTCCACCCATTCTGTCTCTCATAGTTGAAGTTACCTATGATGAAAATTACAGGCCTCTCTCATCTTTTTAAGTGGGAGAACTTGCACTACTGGTGGCTGACTAAATACGTTTTTGCTCCACTGTAACTAGGCTGCAACTAACAACCATTTTTATGCTCAATTAATCAATCGATTATTGAAACAATTAATCAAATTGTGAGCTGAAATTTAAACGATTTTTTTTAGCTATTAGGTTTTAAAGTTAGCCTAAGATTGTTTGAGGCAACTAACAAAAACACAGTAAAAATGATTTCACAGTCCAACATGTGATTTATTTAACTTGTGTGATGAACAAACTTTGCTGCTCATAAGACTATGGAAAAAATAAACAAAGTTGAGTGAAATGAAAACCCCTTTAATGATGTCCTGTCATCACCAACGAGTTTTATCAGAGTACTTCTCACAACCAGAACTCCTAGTGTGTTTAGGTTATCTGTAAAACTCAGAAACGTCTAGTTAGAAGTTAGTGGGTGTAAGAGAAGAGGATGCTGAAGATGGGGTTAGAAGGAGCTGCATAATTCAGTGGGGAGACGCTTGAAGGGAAGAGCAGAGAAAAAAGAGCTTTGCTCACATCTACGAGTCTTTACGGGATCACCAGGACTTCTGAATCACAGATAATCCCAGACCAGATTCACCAGCGCGTCACACGTATCTGGGTCAATGACCAATAAGGATTTTCAACAGTTCAATTTTTTGAGTTTTTTGTCAAGATGAATGGGCACTAGCCTTAAAAGTCATGTGGTGCAACCATGATTCATATTAAAATGAATTAATTTCCTCAACATCTGGACAAACATAGGCGTCACGTCATTGACCCATGTACAGCCTATGGTCACACATTTGTAACGTTACCTTCTCACTACCGTTACTCCTGAATGGTTGGTGCAAATCAAACATTTAAACAGTTTCTGAAAGTAGAAGCAGGAGCTTTGGTGAACCGTGTGATACACTCCATGTTACAGTACCGTATTTTCACGACCATTCGGCGCACCGTGTGAAAAGGCGCACCCTCAGTTTTGTGTGTAATTTTTGGATTTAAAACACACATACGGCGCACCGACCCAAAAGGCGCCGTCTACAGAGACGGAGCTGCACACACGCGCGCCGCAAAACACACACGCGCTGCAGAACACACACACACAAGTGTGCTTATTTAAAAATAGAGCGGGAGCAAAACTTAGTTTGATATTTTATTTCACTTTTCACATCAATCAAACCCTTCAAAGGTTCATCTTCTGTTTCCGCATTAAAGAATAAAATAAACCACCGGGTCGCCGCACATAAACCTGCCTTTTCATTTGCCTTTATAATGACTCCGGCTGGAAAAGTCTCTTTAGGCAACGTTTTTCTTTTAAAAATCACCATCGGCGGCAGTTTCTGTCCATCAGCGTGGCAGGCAAGCACAACAGTAAATGAACTTTTCATACCCCGTTGTTCAGATCCCGACCGCGGTGGACCCGGTCGTCCGCTCCCCCGCGGTGGACCCGGTCGTCCGCTCCCCCGCGGTGGACCCGGTCGTCCGCTCCCCCGCGGTGGACCCGGTCGTCCGCTCCCCCGCGGTGGACCCGGTCGTCCGCTCCCCCGCGGTGGACCCGGTCTGCTCCCCGGCGCTGGTCCCCGTTAACTCCACTGTGTGATTCACCGGGATGTGGAACGTGAGCGGCACCTCGTCCATGTCGGGGATGTGTCGGCTGCAGAATGAGCGGAAGCTCTCCATCTTTTCCATGTAATCCGCCGGGCGCTGCTGCTGCGCTGGCAACATTTCATGAAGCGAAAGCACCAGGACGGACCTCCATGAAAATGTTCAATTTTCATTTCTCCCGCCAGCGCTACTGCTTTCAGTTGGACTCAGCCGCAACTCACGGGTGCTTCACACGCCCCCTTCTCCCTTTACCGTTCTCATGGTGGCTCCGCCTCACATTACCGTAATACAGGTAATAGATACGGCGCACCGTTTCATAGGGCGCGCGGCACATTTTAGAAAAAAAAGAAGATTTTATGTGCGCCTTATGGTCGCGAAAATACGGTAAATGCACACTGAGCGACCAGCTTTGAATAATGAGAGTTATGGACCGTTTTATCCAGCTTTGGAGAGCAATTTGTGAGTTATTTGGGTGTTGGTCTCATAAACAACACAACACATGTTTTTTGTCAGTTTTCTCTGCTCTGTGTCGCTCATGGCGAGTTCTGCACTCACGAGTGAGACACGCCCGCCAGCAGACGGAGAGCACACTGGAAAAGATGTGTTTTTAAACTTTTTAAAGTTGTTATGTTGACTGATGTCATTAAAAGAAACGTGAGGATTATTCCTTAAAGAATTTTGTCCGTTTAAATCCACACCACGAAACAGACAAGTGATGATGTCACCGACTAATAATCAGTTATTAATTCGCTGGCAGGCACTTGGTCATTGACAGTACTGGAGTTGTAAAAGAACATCAGGGGGGATGGTGGATTTGATCATATGGGGACAGATAATTTGTGCTGATTACAAATAATATAATATATTACAAATAATAGCAGTGACCAAAACACCTGCAGAAATACTGCAGGAATGACATAGCAGCAGTTAAATGCAGCCTTCTGTAAGCTTGAAATATCCACTGGGCTTACATCAAATACATCAAAACACAACAATAAAAAACACTTTTCTGAACTTATCAATATGACTCTGTCCTTCACAGGATAAGTAACATGGATCACTGCAAAAACTCAATGTTAACAAGAATATTTGTCTTATTTCTAGTTAAAATGTCTCATTTTAGTTAAAAAAATCTCATTACACTTAAAGCAAGACTCATCACTGGAAAAAACAACAATTTTCACCTGTTTCAAGTAGATTTTCACTTGAAAAATCTGCCAGTGGATCAACATTTATTTGCTTGTAATGAGAAGATAAATCTCGTCCCACTGGCAGATTTTCCGTTTATTTCAAGTGAAAATTTACTTGAAACAGGTGAAAATTGTCAAATAAGTTATTTTTCTGGTGTTATTTTTCTGGTGATGACTCTAAATGTTGAAATAGCAGTAAAACCACATTCATTGATGAAATGACATAAGGGATGGAAAGGGGGGATGGCAGTTTTACAGGGGGATGATTTGGACCGTTTTTATTTCAGGGGGGATGATTTGGACCGTTTTTATTTCAGGGGGGATGATTTGGACCGTTTTTATTTCAGGGGGGGATGATTTGGACCGTTTTTATTTCAGGGGGGGATGATTTGGACCATTTTTATTTCAGGGGGGATGATTTGGACCGTTTTTATTTCAGGGGGGGATGATTTGGACCGTTTTTATTTCAGGGGGGATTCCATCCCCCCTCATCCCCCTCAACTCCAGTACTGGTCATTGATTTAAATTTGTTTTTGACTACGTGGAGTATTGGTTGCAGCCCTGCCTGTAGAAGACCACATGAACACAAACTCTGGACAGGGATCAGGCCGTCTCCTCCACAGATTTACCATCTGTTCTCAACTGCAGTCTCTCCACCTTTAAGCCTGATTTAAGGTTCTGCGTTAATCCAACGCAGAGCCTACGCCGTTGCCGTGACGCCATCGTCAACCTTCGGACTTCTCCGTCACTCCATTTCTCCGCGGTGCAGTACTCCCCCAGAGCACTAGGGGCTTGCGTTCTTTTCCGGAGAAAAGAAAAGGCGATTCATGCTCGAAAACCCTCCAATCTGGCTGAATTACAACAATTTTATTATCGTCGTCTCTAGTTGATTCTTTGTTTAGCTTCTGGCTTTTCCGGTCACAGTGACTGTGTTTCCATGCATCATTGTCAATAACCCGAATTTGCACGGCCATGTAAACACCAATAACCCCTTTGAATAACCTGAATTTGCTCATATTCTGGTTTTTAAAAACCCCAATATGAGCCCTGGGTTACTCCTTTTAAAACCAGAATATTGGGTCATGTAAACACCAAACGGAATATCCCCATCAAACGGAACAGGAATTAGTTTTCTGCACATGCTCTGTTCACAAGGAATCCTGGTCTTTTGAGTCCAGGAAGTTCTTATAAACATGGAGAAACACAAGACCAGGAGGAGACTAATCACTTCATAAATGTAATGAAGGATATGAACATTTCTGCATTTGTAGACGGTAGAAAGTACCGGGATAGAAGATTTACAAGAAGGAGAGAGAAAAGTTGCGCGAAGCAGCATTTGTTTTGAATTTGGATACAGGAAGAAGAAGTGGAAATGACGGGAATTGCGTCATGATGTTCTCCGTGCGTCGCTGGTTTGATCCAGATATCCCAAATGATTAATTACCATGTAAACGGAATATTCCCAATGTTTCAGTAACCGGAATATTAGCAATGACACAAATTTTGACTGCATGTAAATGTAGTCACTGAACAATGGCGACCGAGAGAAAACCAGAAATGCGTTGCTACCAAGCAAACCAATCCCAGCCTCTCGGTCTGCGTTGGGTCGTAGTTAAATGTTTTGGGAGGTGCAGGTCAGGCTACGGCGTAGCTACGGAGAGACTCCCACGTAGCCGCGTACCCTACGGCGTAGGTTTAACAGAACCAGAATTCAGCGTTTAGTCCTGCTGCTGTCTGGAAGTCGGATAGAGAGATGTTGAAGAACACGTCTTGGCTGAAACACATTCCTTCCCAACAATCCAACTTGGTCTTGGTCAGCGCTCCACGCTCCTCCATTTATGTTTCAGTGATCCGTCAACATTCACCCTAATGTAATGAAGGAATCGTTTACACTTCCTCCTCCTCGCTCACCGTCTTACTCCGATTGTTTCCTCAAAGTCTCCTCTTTAGACTTTCTGCTTTTGTAATCTTATCAGGGACATGATTAAATCCAGCTCAGAACGTTTCCATCTGAATTTCTGTTTTTGGTGTTTGGATCATTAAAGATGTTCAGATGTTTTTCTTCAAGAACGGTTGATGATGTGATTTTTATGTTTTGGTGCCATGTTGATTCTCATCTTTCATTTAGATATTAATTAGTGAAAGTACATGAACGTGTTTAGAAACAAAAAATCTAAAGTGTAAAGGGTTCAGAAGTCCAGGTTGGACATCAGTCTTGTGTTGTCGTCTACGCTCCAACAAGCCCAGCTCTGAGCTCCAACAACCTGGAAGGAGGACACTCGCTGTTGTTCTTATTGTAGTTTCACATGAATAAATGTTTAACATGTATGACATTGATGTAAAATGATAAGCAGGAATGAATGAAACATTAGCAGTGCATGACAAGATAACTGGACTTTATAAATACATGCAAAGTTCCACAGAGGGTTAGGATTCCAGAAAAGAAGAAGAAAAAAGTTTTCTTTCTCTCTTTCCCTTGTTTTGAGTTTAAAGGTTGTCCCGCTGTTGAGGCTCCGGACGGACGGACGGACGGACGGACGGACGGTCTGTTGTTTCGGTCTGTGCGTTGGCAGCAGCATCTCACCAAACTAAAACGCTCTTGGAAAATGAAATCAGCCGGTTTAGAAGTGGAACTAAATGTGACTGAGAGTCGGGACTGACGGCTGATCAACGAGCAGAGGGAAATGATCTCATGATGGAATATTCTTAGAAAGCTACTGGCTGCATCGTGAAACATCTGTAAATCTGTAAAGGTGACTTTACTAACCCTTTATACAATAATTTAATCTGGCCAACAGTGAGGGCTTAATATGTAAATATATGTTAATGATATTAAGTATGTGATTACATGTTAAAAGAAATAAAAACAGAATGAAAAGAGATGGTAGGAGTGTATATTTTTAGAATAAGGAAGATTTGCTGTAAATGATTTTAAAACACATAAAGGAAGTCAAGGATGAATCTCCAGTGACCCAAATGTTGAAATGTCTCATTTCAGTCAGTGTTGTTCCACGCACGTCTAAATCAAGCTGTTGTCAACAATCCAGTTCAATCCAGCTGAGGATGAAACTGGAGGTTCAGAGAAATCCAAGTTTACATGCACGAGAAGACGATTGATTATTGGGTGAGGTGCATTTGACTCCGCGGTGCTACGTGGCGCCACACGCACTTACACCTTGGCATTCTTCTGGTACAATTAGTAAACAAGCACGAAGAAGGACAACCAGCCCCCCAGTCTCCCACTCAGCAGGCACGCCGATTTTTCCCAGTGTCCAGCCGCGGTACTGCAACAAAAAATCCCATGTGGTCCAGAAAGCTTTTTTCCCATAGACCGCAATAGTAAAAGAGAAGCCTCTTAAACTGTTCACAGGAACCTCCAGCTGTAATCACCGGCAATTACTAATCTTTGTATTCTATATTTTTAAGTCATGGACTTTATATCCGTCAAAAATGTTTCATAACGGCCAGAAAAGTCAAAGAAAAGTCTCTTTCTGGGCGTGACGTCACAGCTGACCCAGGTCCTGGTCCAGGTCCCCCCTTATGATCCAGGTCCTGGTCCAGGTTTCTACCCCGTTATGATCCAGGTCCTGGTCCAGGTTTCTCCTTATGATCCAGGTCCTGGTCCAGGTTTCTACCCCCTTATGATCCAGGTCCTGGTCCAGGTTTCTTCCCTCCTGTTGTTTTTCTTGCCACTGTTTGGTTTAAGGTTTTTCTCCCACTAGGGGAGTTTTTACCTGCCATTGTTTATGTAATAATTGCTCGGGGGTTCATGTTCTGGGTCTCTGGAAAGCGTCTAGAGACAACTTTTGTTGTATTAGACCAGGGGTTCTTAACCTTTCTGACCTTGGGGCCCAATTTTTTCAGTACAGAGTGGCCCGGGGCCCATTAAATATTAAAATTGTATAGCAGGGGTATTCAACTAAAACTTTAAGAGGTCCATTTAGAGAAGATTTACTCAAGCGAAGGTCCAGAACATCATTTTATATATATATATATATATATATATATATATATATATATATATATATATATATATATATATATATATATATATTATGTGTGTGTATGTATTCAAGTAGCCTCATAGTTGTATCAACATCTGCATCTGACTGTTATATTAAAAAAGTACGTTTCAAAAATATTTGCCACTTAACACGTGTAACTTGAATTACACATATTTTTTTCTCTTAAAAATAAAATTGATTTTATTTTATTTTTCAAATGCTATCTTATTTTATTTCTCTACCAGCAGTTTGTATTTCCCCTTTTCTTTTTTAATTGTCTCAACACATTTTTATACTAAATGAATATAAACACATCTTAACAATTGAACAGTTTTGCAGTTTCTCTTTCTTCCCCTCTTATAATCTTATGCCCCCACTTTCTGTTGTTCAGTGAGAGAACTGAGCTCTAATTTCTCCTGTCAGGACTTTAAATCTGGGCTGGATGGTGTCAGGTTCTCATGTGAAGGTGCTGCTGGTGAACCTGGAACGATATTTAGTTTTAATTATGTTCATTGTGGAGAAAGCTGCCTCACAGCTGTATCTGGACTCAAACATGGGTGTTTTAAGATTTATTTTATTTAAGATATTAAATTAATCAGTTGTCAGGACTCAGCGTGTCGGGCTTCATCCGAGCCCGCAGCTCTCCGCGCTGCAGCCCAGTCACTTTCCGATGCTTTTGCAACAACAGTCCAGTCCAGCAGACACTTCAGCCCACGCATCTACCATCCTTCAGCAGTAACGACGGAACCCGCCGCCGCCCGAGCGGCAGCGGGCTCCGCGGCCGCGGGGACGCGTCGGCTCCCGCTCAGTCGGGCGGCTCCTCCGGCTCTCCGGCCCGCCTCTGCGGGGCAGCTCCCCCGGGAGTCTCGTCTCCTTCTCGGCAGCGAGCCCCACGGAGCCGCCGCCGGGCAATCACTAGCCCCTTTCACACAGAGATTCCGCAATATTGGTGTAAAGAAGTCCTGCCAATACGCCGCCTTTGTTGGTTCACACAGAACCATACAACGCCGGCATAACGCCGCTCCCGTCTGTAAATTCACACAGCATCCCGGCGTTCCGCAATCAGAGGCGTGACGACAGCGTCAGCGTCTAGTGGCATGCCGGCATGCCGGCTGTGTCATTCACACAGACCCCGTTTCGGCTCTGTGACTACCTCCGCTGCCGGCTTATTGGTGGGGCCACTTGGCCCCCCCATTCCGCCTCCGTGACTTTCACACAGAACAGCGAGGCGGCTTAAAGGCGCAACGTTCCCGCCTCGAACTGGCTGTGTGAAAGGGGCTACTGGCAAATCACACCCCCCTTCCCCCTTCTCATGGTGGCTTCAATTACGTCCGCCTTAAGCCTGAATTATGGTTCCGCGTAAATCGACGCAGACCCTACGCCGTAGGATCCCTGATCCTGGCGGATCTAAACCTACTCTGTGCAAAATAAAGGATTTTTTTCTGTAAAAACACACCATTTCTCTTACTATTACACGTACAGCTAGCTGAGTGTCTTCTCCTCATTTGGTCGGGAGTTGCTATGCAGTCCCGCGGCCCCCGCGGCCCACACTTACAAAACTGAAATTTTTTTTGCGGCCCACTAGATGGCGCTCGCGGCCCAACATTGGGCCGCGGCCCTATGGTTAAGAATCACTGTATTAGACCAGGGGTGCCCAACCCTGGTCCTCATGGGCCCCTGTCCTGCATGTTTTAGATGTTTCCCTGCTTCAGCACACCGTGATAAAAGTACCTGTGTCATCAACAGAGTTGTGCAGACCTTGGTGACAAGCTAATGAGGACCTTTAATTAGAATCAGGTGTGTTGGTGCAGGGAAACATCTAAAACATGCAGGACAGGGGCCCACGAGGACCAGGATTGAGAAACACTGTATTAGACGCTATATAAATAAAATTTAATTGAATTGAATTGGTCCCGGTCTGATACCGCTGGCGCCGTTTCCTTTGCCGAGATCGCAACCAAAGCAATGTTTTTTCCAATATTAATGTTTTTTTTTTTGTAAATATTGAACTGGTCTGGACAGGTCACTTGTTCACTCCAACTACAGAAACTGTATCGACCGGTTCCACACGTCCAAACAAACAAAGGAAAATAGCACGATTCTGCTGCTCTCTGCTGGAGAAAGTTCCCATGCAGGGCAACTTGCCCAAACTTTCTATCTGAAAAAATATTCTCATCTTGATGTTTCCTGCTAATTCATACACAATCTTCACTTTAATCCTTAACTTAGTTTTACACCAGAATGTTTTATTGTTTTTTTATTGAAACATATATACAAACAAACAAGGCACATAAAAGTCATATCAGAATTACACACTATACACTGAGAATATAATTATTGTACAACATAAAATAAAATAAAAATTAAATTAAAAAATAACTCACAAGGGCCATCTCATATTAAATCATATCTTTCAAGTAAAGAAAACAGTTTAAGGGCTTTCTTTTCTTTAACAAGACTCAGGGACTTACTCAAGAGCTTTAGCTCATTTCTCCAATGGGTCAAACATGGTTTGGTCTTAAAATATCTACATTTGTGAATGAAGAACTTTCCCAATAACACCAAATTATTAAGAACAAAGTCCAAATTCTTGTCTTCAACAAAAACATATATTGCATATATATATTGCATATATATATTATTGATATAATAATAATATATAATATAGAAAAATGTTTCTAATGACTTTGTTAGTACATTTAAAGTCACAAAAATCTAAACCTTTAATGCAGAGCTGTCTCAGTTCAGGAGAGACCTTAGTGATGAATGTCTTCTCTAACCATCAACCTCAGAGAAACTGGTATGGCTTTTATCACTCTATTATAATGCTTAACAGTACAATGAATTTGTTATTTTTTGCAAAAATCCTCAAACTGTAAGACATTACCAGTATCATCCAGAAAGTGCAACAGCCCAGACTCCTTTTGATTTCCAATCCTCTATCTATATAAACAGATTTTCTACTGAGCAAACTGTACCTGTTGTTCCATACAGGTGTGTGGTGTAAAATTATGACTAAAAATCCATTTCCAATAGAGAAGGATTTGCTGATGGAAAGCAGAGAGTTTGAGTGGTAATGAGCTATAATCAAAGTCACAGCGTAGAAGAAAGTCTATTCCACCCATTTTTTGGAAAATCATATTAGGAACAATAAACCAGAAGGAATGTCTATTTGTAAGGAAAGATTTTAACCATTTCAGTTTCAAGACACCATTCATAATATTGAAATCAATCACATTCAACCCCCCATCATCATAGTTTTTTACCATGTCAATCTTTCTTATATATTGACATCTATTTCTCCATGTGAACGTAAAATTGACGCCATTTATTGTTTTGATCATTCTTGTTGAGATGGGTAAGGAGAATGCCTGATAAATGAGTCTGGACAGACTGTCTATTTTTGATAATAAGACTCGGTCGCTACCAGAATGAGTGGTGGAAACTTACATTTCTCTAAAACTGCAATAGCTAGCATTATGAGGCTTTAATATGTAATAGTCCAACGCCTCCTGAGTCTTTGAATATCTGAATGGTCATGCCATACACCTCCGGTGTTTAGCAACTTTAGCTTGCACGCAAAATGGCCTTTTGGGCCATATCGCTCTTTTGCCTTGTCAGAGATCTTTACATATGAAGAAGGAAATGGGTACGTTCTTTTTTCGTTATTGAAGAACATTATATACAGACAGCAATGACAGCACCAGGTTGATTTACACCTGAAAACTGTAAACTGTACAGCTGCAAATCCTGGATGAACTCTACTCTAGAAACTCCTGCTTATGTCTTCACATCTCTGCGTTGATGTACAGGACTGTCTCAGAAAATTAGAATATTGTGATAAAGTCCTTTATTTTCTGTAATGCAAAAATGTCATACATTCTGGATTCATTACAAATCAACTGAAATATTGCAAGCCTTTTATTATTTTAATATTGCTGATCATGGTTTACAGCATAAGAAAACTCAAATATCCTATCTCAAAAAATTAGAATATTCTGGGAATCTTAATCTTAAACTGTAAGCCATAATCAGCAATATTAAAATAATAAAAGGCTTGCAATATTTCAGTTGATTTGTAATGAATCCAGAATGTATGACATTTTTGTTTTTTTAATTGTATTACAGGAAATAAAGAACTTTATCACAATATTCTAATTTTCTGAGACAGTCCTGTAGCTCGTTCTCCTCATTACTACGTCTACAGTCAGAGCTTTAGGTAGAAAGATACCGGCCCGCAGTTTAGTCCCCTACTTGGCTAAAAGTGCCCAAAGCATAAAAATAATAAGAAAATTAAATTGAGAAAAAAATGACATGTTTATGATGGGTCTGTCAAGGTTATTTCAAAAGAGTTATTTACATTTTTAATTGAATATGTTAGTTGCTAAAAGTTATAAAAGCCAACTTTACAGTTACTGTATAGACAATTAAGTTTTGTATTTAAAGGGGACCTATTATGAAAAACAGGTTTTTTCTTGCTTTAACATATATAAAGTGGTCTCCCCTCAGTCTGCCAACTCAGAGAAGGAGGAAAACAACCAGATTCTGCAGTGTCTGTACAGCCGCCCGGATGAGCCGTCCAGTGTGATGTGGATCTACGAGCCAATAAGATTCTGCTCCCGTCGTTACGGAACGACAATGCGATTTGCATCAGTCGGCCTCCGATGCTGAAACCACGCCCACAACTAACTCCACCGGCCGGAGCTTCCGCCATTTTTCCGTAGCGGTGTATCGCGTCATTCAGGCAGCCAATCAGCACAGAGCCTCATTATCATAGCCCCGCCCACTCAGAATCCTGCATAGATAGTGAGGTTAGAGCAGGGGTCCTCAACCCTGGTCCTCGAGGGCCGGTGTCCCTGCAGGTTTTAGATTTTTCCCTGCTTCATTGCACCGTGATACAAGTGACTGTGTCATCAACAGAATTGTGCAGCCCTGGATGAAAACATGATGACGATGATTAATTAGAATCAGGTGTGTTAAAGCAGGGAAACATCTAAAACATGCAGGACACCGGCCCTCAAGGACCAGGATTGAGGACCCCTGGGTTAGAGAATGGGAAGATAAAGACATAGCTCAGGCTGAATTTCTAAAACAATGAAAAGCTTGTTTTTAAGACATTCAAGGCCTGTTTAAAATAGGTATTAAATGCCATAATAGGTCCCCTTTAAACATTGTAGAAATTCCCACTGAAATGATTTATGCTTCATGTTCTCTGATGTTTGTATCTCTAAAAACCAAAGTATTTCAAACTCCATACTTGATTAACAGTGTTTTTAATTGTGATATACAATAACTTCCAATTTTCCTCTTGGAAAATGTTTCCTCTTTTCCTCTCACTGAACTGATGAATCCTTTCTTCTAGGATCTAGAATGGTTGTCTCCAACCCTGGTGCTCAACAGGGACCCCTGTCCTGCAGGTTTAACGTTGCCCTGCATCATCACACCTGATTCTAATTAAAGGTCGTCATCATCTTGTCATCCAGGGCTGCACAAGTCTGTTAATGACAGTCACTTGTATCATGGTGTGATGAAGCAGGGAAACCTAAAACATGCAGGACTGGGGGTCCCGAGGACCCGGGTTGAAGAACACTAAGTGGATGTTGTGGAGTATTGTGTTGTCTTTACTCTGCAGGTTTTTGTACAGAGTTTTAGTGTTTCCTGTCACTGTGGGCTGCAGAGCACAGTAGTACACAGCAGAGTCTGACACTGCAGCAGAGGAGATCTGCAGATGGACTTCCTTCTTCTCTTTGTTCAGTTCAGCATCAAATCTGTCTTTACTGAACTCTGGAGCGTTTTCTGCTGTACTTGCTATTCCAAAAGTATATCGGCGTAAAATGTATCTTGGAGAATAATTTTGTTCTTGTTTGTACCAGAATAAATAGGCGTTCGTGGAACTGGTTTCAAAAGTACAGTTCAGTGTAACTGTGTCTCCTTCAGCAGCAGTGACGTCTCCTGCTGGCTGGATCACTTTGTCTTCTCCTTTACACTCTGAGGAAGAACAGAACATACAGAAGAAAACATGAATCAATAAAGATGATTGATTGAAGCAGAACAATCAGTATGTGGATGTTTGTATCTTACCAAAGAAAAGAGCAGCAAGAAAAATCCACAACTGATGATCCATCTGTACAACAAGGTTTAAAGCAACAGGAGAAACTAGCTGATGTTCAACATTCAGTCTGAGAAGTGTTCTCTTCACAGCAGTAGTTGTTATTGACACAATGATTGATCAGTGCAGAAGTAGTGCTCCGCCCACTTGATGATGTCACCCTCTAGTGGAGGGAAAAAGCTGAGCTCCACAGTTGGAAAAAAGGTTTCCAGCAGCTTGTCAGAGTTACAGCTTGTCAGTGTCAACTCGTGTCTTTGAGTTTGTAGTTTGAGCAGGTTTGACTCTCTCGTGTCTCTTCTTTTCTGAATATGAAGTTGGAAGTGCAACCCTGTTGTTTTCTAAAACAGGACCAGGGTCTGCACAACTCTGTTTTTTTGTTGTATTTTTTGTCTGCTTATATATTAATGGTTAATACCATGTTGGTAAAAACCTAAGGCACATATATATGCATTTTTAATATATAATTATATATATATATATATATATATATATATATATATATATATATATATATATATATGTGTGTTGTGCAACTTAGGTAGCTAAGCTGATCAGTTATCGAAGGCTATTAATGAATATTATTAATAATTATTAATAATTAATAAAGTCGACTATTTATCAAATTGAATTATCAAAATGATAATAATTCTCGTATGGGGCACCACCCCGGGGCCTTAATCCAGGGAAAAATGATAACTTAACAGCAGAAAATCAGTCTCAGATGATTAAGGTTTAAGTATAGTATAATATAATTGAAGGAGTGAGATTCGAGCACTGGCTCTGCTCAAACAATCAGTTTGTGACCGAAACTTGCATGAAACAACAGAAACCACTCATTAAAAATCAATCAGAATTTATTTACATACGGGTGTCAAAGCAGATGTAAATGTAACACCCCAAATAAATCCTGATGGCACACTACATCATTATAAAACCATTAATTAAGAAAACAACAAATCAGTAAAAATGAAATGAAAGTTAAATGTATGGGATGTAAAAGAAATCAAATGCAATCATAAACATGATATCAACGAACATCTACGGTTTAAAAAATTGTGGCTGCACAAAGATGGCTGCGGTGTTTAAAGACGGCAGGACTCTGTGGTCTTTAAAGATGGACGCGCCCTCCCCACGTGCAGTCGGACCGGATGGCAAACGCGGGCGTTTCAAACGTGACTACGGCAGAAAACAACGACTACCAAAGAATCAACACGATAATGATAACAATGACGATGATGTATGCAGGAATCTCAGTTCGGAACACAGATTTAGCTCTGAAACACTCCCAGTTAAACTAATACACCCGGGTCTCAAAACCTCACGCCTCCTCGGGTCTCCGGGTGCCGATCAGGGGTTCCTGCCGGGTCTTTGGTCGGAGTCCCCAATCCAAGAGGTCTCCCGCCTCTACCGCTCCTCCTCCTGACTCTGGAATCAAAAGGGGACGGGGGTGTAGCGTGAAGCAGCCGGTGCTCCCCCCCGCGGTCCGGAGGCTATCACGTCGTCTCGGGTGCGCGCGGGGCCGGTCCACTTCTGGGACGTGCGGGTTACCGTCGGGATGATGAGCGTGTGGCCCCGGACGGGGCGGTGGGATGCGTCTCGGTTCTGCGCTGGGCAGGCTGGCCACAGGTCCTTCCAGGAGAAACTCAAGAGCAGAGAGAGAGGTTAGGAAAGAGGAACGGGTCTCACCCTGGACCAGGGCCCGAGCCTTGAAGCGGCTTTCCCCCCCTTTCCAGCTCCCAGGGACCGGGGACACGTGAAGTGGGAGTCGGAGCTCCAGATGAAAAGCTGAGACCAAGAGTTAATGGGACCGCGGCTTCAACGGGCGGGCCCCGCAGGCCCAGTCCGTTGCGGGCCTTCCGCCTCCCCCCAGCTGGGGGGGGGGGATGGGATCTTTGGCCCGCAGCCAAAAGATCCAGCTGCTCAGGATGGAAAGTTGATCGGAAGAGAGAAAGTCTTTTGGAGGCTCCTGGTATTTAAAGGTTTTGGAGGAGGTTTTACTGTAAGTCCGGTCCGCCCCTCAGGGGATCACAGACTCCCTGCTGGTTTCAGTGGAATTTCCACAGTGTCTCATCCCCCCCAGGTGTCGTAAACTTTAGGGGGTATCTTCTTTGGGGATTTTCCACTGCTCCCTTTGTTCTGAGGCCATGCGGCATGCGGCAGGGGGTCATAAAAAGACACCATGGCTTTCGGCCTTTACTGGTCTGAAAATGTTCACCCAATCATGAATTCATAATCATTTATAAGTTCAGAGTTCACATGGGCCCATGGGCGGGCACAACATATATATATATATTCTTTCACTTTTATTTATTGTGAAGGGGGGGGGTCAGGGGTGACATCCGCTGCTAGTCTGGAACATGGAAATGCACAATGAGCACACCGCGACTAACCCCAAAACTGCGGAGTGAGTATTAGGTGAGGGAGCAGGTGTGTGTGTCTGTGTAACTGTGTGTGTGTAAAGTCAAAACGATCTACCTGAACTGTAACTATAGTGGAGGAGGGAGGGCACAACCCCGCCAGCCGAGAGTCCGACAAGGAAGAAACCCGAACCCAGGCCACCAGCAGCCACATGGAGGACCAGAAGAGGGCGGGAGGAAACCCCCCACCAGCAAGCCCTGCCCCTTCCCAGCGGCGACAGAGGGAAGCCCCGGGCGGAGCCCCCGTGACCACGGGATGAGGCAGCCAGGAAACCCACGTGATGGACCAGGACCCAGTCGAGCACCAACCACCCGGCATGGGCACGAACATGATCAGGACCCCCTGTCCTCCATTTTTTAGATCCCTACTTTATTGCACCATAATAAAAATGTGTGTGTCATTAACAGACTTGTGCAGACCTGGATGACAAGCTGATGACAACCATTAATTAGAATCAGGTGTGATGATGCAGGGCAACATCTAAGGATGCTTTCAGACCTGTGGCCTGTTTGTTTTGTTCCGATTCAGGGACTAAATCTTTCCTGCTTGTGGAGCTCAACAGCTTTCTCTGATATGCGTTTGGCTCTTGACTTTAACTGTAGCCACTTTGAAAGGTCAGAATACTATGATTAATACAGTGCTCAACAAAAACATCTCTATACTGCACAGGGATTTTACTGAGGAGTCTGTCAACATGAGGGAAGAAAGGCCTTGAGAAGCAAGAATGTTGTTGGAGTCAGGTTTGCTGATTGGTTAACGTATTGCGTCAATTCCTGGTGTTGCGGTCTGTTGCCGTTGCACAGCGTTTGCAGGCTCTGATCTCTCCAGACTTTTTTGTCCAAACTTAGATAGTTTTCTGGTAAAATAATACCATATCTGGTAAATTTCTGTCTTTATTTCAACACTCGCACATTTTTCTCTTCCGCAACTTTCATTGTCACCAATCACCGATACATTCTCTGTCTGTTAGCCTCTGTTAGCCTCTTAGCATGGCCTCCTCTTCTCCCACCATTTCACCTCCTTGCTGCTCAGTGTGTGAAATGTTTAGCTATTCCTCTGCCTCCTTTAGCGAAGACGGTAAGTGCTTGAAGTGTAGTTTATTTGCAGGGCTGGAGGCGAGGCTCAGTCAGTTAGAGGTCCGGTTCCGCCAACTTGACCATAGTCCCGTAGACTCGTCAGCTAACCAGGCTAAGTTAGCGGCAGACCGGCCTGTAGTAGCTGCTGTTAGCCGCTCCCCTGCAGCTCCCGAGCAGCCGGCCAGGCAGGGCGGCTGGGTGACGGTTCGGAGGAAGCGTAGTCCTAAAGGGCTCACGGAACACCACCACTCGCTTCATGTGTCTAACCGTTTTTCCCCACTCAGCGACACACCCGTTGAGAAGCCAACCCTGGTGATTGGAGACTCCATAGTCAGGCAGGCCGACTCCAGCGACCATAGTTAGGTGCATCCCGGGGGCCAGAGCTCCCTGCTCTGCGCTGACTCTTAATCTGCGTCTGCGCCCACCCCGGCGGTGTGCGCGGCGCAAACCGCGTTTTAGGTGAAAGCCGCTTAAGCCTTCTTGCGCCCTGCGGCAACCCGGCCCTGCCGCCGGGTTGCCCCTCCGGCGGCAACCCGGCGGCAACCCGGCGGCAACCCGGCGGCAACCCAGCGGCGTGCGCCCACTTGCACCCTTTGCCGCCGCGCAAACTCAGCGTTGTGCGCCCTGTTGCGCGCCGCCGACCTCGGCGGCAAACCCCTGCGCCCTTGCACGGCGGCAGCAGATACACAATGAATGGGAAAGCCGGCGGCGGCTGCCGCTGTGCACCCTCTATGTGAAAATGGCTTTAGAGTCAGTAGTCATAGCTGCAGCTATAGAACAAGAGTATAATAGTTAGTCTCAAATATAGCTTGGTGGTAGATATGCTGCTATAGGCCTCTGCTGCAGGGGGGACCGACATTATCCACTGGGCGGTGCCTCTCACCCTCCTTCTCCTCTCCTCTTCCCTTCCTCTCTTCTCCTTCATTTTTATTTATTATAAATATCTCATAGCTATCGTTTTTGTCCATCGTTCCTGTAGTTTCTTGTGCTGCCCCCCTTTTTTCTCTTTTGTGCATGTTTGCAGGCCGGAGCTTCAGGAGCTGCATGCTGACCTTCGGTCACCCCCGGTCACCCAGCTGCTGCTTCCACCTGCCTGCGGTCCCCACCCCCGGTCACCCCGCTGCTACTTCCACCTGCCTGCGGTCCCCACCCCCGGTCACCCCGCTGCTGCTTCCACCTGCCTGCAGTCCCCACCCCTGGTCACCCCGCTGCTGCTTCCACCTGCCTGCTGTGCTGTTGATGTCCCCGACTCCCCCAGTCTGGCCTCTGGCAGGAGGGTCCAGTTCCTGCTCAAGGTTTCTTCCCACCTAAAGGGGAGTTTTTCATTGCCACTGTTTGGCTTAAGCCTTAAGGCAGTGTTTCCCAACCCTGGTCCTCGAGCCCCCCCTGTCCTGCATGTTTTAGATGTTTCCCTGCTTCAGCACACCGTGATAAAAGTACAGTGTCATCAACAGAGTTGTGCACATAGACATATATAAAGGCTAGATGACTCGTCCGCGCTGCTGCCAATGCAGAGCGACGTCGTCACACGGCGGCCATCTTGCCACAGGAGAGCTGGCTCACTCATAACATTGTGTTTAATGGTGCATGTACTGCTTAAACAACCTTAACTTGCTCAATTCTCAACAGATTTTCAAACAGGTTGGTTTGTTATGAACGTCAGAGATGTAGTTATGACACTGCATACTTGTGAATAACTATAAACATTGACAAACGTACTTTTATATGAAAATAACAAGAAACAGCTATGACATGGTATTTATATTAAATCAATATTTCTATAGTATTCTTAGTAATATTTATATTTACATTATAACATATATACATATTACCTGCATGTCTCCTTGATATCTCCTTGCATCAACACACCTGATTCCAATTGATGATCGACACCAGCTTCTCATTCAGGTCTGCACAAGTGTGTTATGGCCCTTTTCCACTAGTACCTACTCAGGGCGCTTCTACCCGCTACGCCCCCGCCTTGTGCTTTTCCACTACGGGTGGAGCCGTGCCAAGCAGATACTTTTTCTGTACCGAGGCGAGTAGGGGCTGAGTAGGTACTAGTGGAAAAGCGCCATATAGTGACACAGTCCTTTGTATCAGGGTGTAAAGAAGCAGGGAAACATCTAAAACATGCAGGACTGCGGCTCTCTAGGACCAGGGTTCCCTACCCCTGTTGTGGAGTATTATGTTGTCTTTGCTCTGCAGGTTTTGGTACAGAGTTTTGGTGTTTCCTGTCACTGTGGGCTGCAGAGCACAGTAGTACACAGCAGAGTCTGACACTGCAGCAGAGGAGATCTGCAGATGGACTTCATTCTTCTGTTTGTTCAGTTCAGCATCAAACCTGTCTTTACTGAACTCTGGAGCGTTTTCTGCTGTATTTGCTATTCCAATATTATCACGGCGTAAAATGTATCTTGGAGAATAATTTTCTTCTTGTTTGTACCAGAATAAATACGCGTTCGTCAAAGAACTGATTTCAAAAGTACAGTTCAGTGTAACTGTGTCTCCTTCAGCAGCAGTGACGTCTCCTGCTGGCTGGATCACTTTGTCTTCTCCTTTACACTCTAAGGAGGAACAGAACATACAGAGGAAGAATCAATAAATACGATTGATTGAAGGAGAACAGTCAGTATGTCGATGTTTGTATCTTACCAAAGAAAAGAGCAGCAAGAATAATCCACAACCGATGATCCATCTGTACAACAAGGTTTAAAGCAACAGGAGAAACTAGCTGATGTTCAACATTCAGTCTGAGAAGTGTTCTCTTCACAGCAGTAGTTGTTATTGACACAATGATTGATCAGTGCAGAAGTAGTGCTCCGCCCACTTGATGATGTCACCCTCTAGTGGAGAGATAAAGCTGAGCTCCACAGTTGGAAAAAAGGTTTCCAGCAGCTGGTTAGAGTGACAACTCGTGTCTTTGAGTTTTTCGTTTGTTGCAGTTCTGAGCAGGTTTGACTCTCCCGTGTCTCTTCTGCTCTGAATATGAAGTTGGAAGTACATTATAGGTTTTCAACCCTGGTCCTCAGGACCCCCTGTCCTGCATGTTTTAAAACATGCTGGACGGTTAGGGTTAGATGTTTCCCTGCTTCAGCACATCGTGATACAAGGAGCTGTGTCAACAGCAGAACTGTCCAGACCTTGATAACAAGCTGATGAGGACCGTTAATTAGAATCAGGCGTGCTGAGGCGGGAAACATCCAGAACATGCGGGACAGTAGATGTTGAGGACCAGGGTTGGAGACCACTGAGGTCAAGTAGCTTCTAGCTGTGAGACGGCTGCACTACCAGCTGCACCGTCATGCCCCTTGGCTTTTCTTTTTTAAATAAAATTTGTTTAACTACTACATTTTATGTGCACTTAATTCAAGTAAGTGAAATTTGAAATAAAAATCAGTTGATCATCCAATATATTTGTGCTTAATAGTTATAATGTAAATATACAACTTTAGACTCTAAAAATAAGATTGTGGATTGTTGTTTACTTTGCTACTGCTTAAACAGGACTTTCATAAACATAACATATTATTGTCCAAGTTAACACTTCTGCATCAGTTAAGATATTTTATATTCAGAAAAAGTTTATACTTAAAAATGCAAGAAATCAACAGGGTAACAGAATTTATTAAAGCAAAGTGTATCACAATATTATAAAAACTTTAGAACTTCGTAACTTTAAGAACTTTAGCTGTGGGTGTGTCAGCTTAATTTAGTACATATACATATATATATATATATATATATATATATATATATATATATATATATATAAAAATAAAGCGGGTATAGATCATGGATGGATATATATATATATATATATATATATATATATATATATATATATATATATATATATATATATATATATATAAATATATATATATATATATTAGTTCTGTAATTTCTGTAATTAACTATGCGATTGATCTCACAATCGTTTTTCTCTAAGATTTCAAGGAAAAAGTGAAAGAACACTGTATGCTGAGATGTAGGGAAAATATTTAGTAGCATCCACAGGCTTTTATTTAACAGAAAGTGCATCATCAATATTTGCAGCCTCTACAGGGGCAAAAAGTAACATTGTGTCTGTTCTAGACAGTCAGGATGTAGCCTGGAACCAGAAAGACAGAAGGTCTCTGTGCCCCAGGGGGCAAGAGCATTTAGGATGTTTTAGACAGAACTTAGAGGTAGAACATAAGCAATAACAAGCAATATCAAGTCAACAACAGTAGGCAATACAGAAGGAAAAAGAAATAACAGCTGGTCAGTCCTAAGGAAAAAAGAAAAAAAAAGTCTGGGTCGTGTGCTGGGATCGACGCCGGTGTGTTTTGCTGATAAAAGATACCTGAGGCTCCAAGAACTTGTATGGTAGCTGAATACTTTACGACAGTGGACACAGATCACTTGGGATTTGTCCACTGTGCCATCTGGGAGAGTTTTAAAAGTAAAATGTCCATTTGCTAAGCTGTTTTGTTCCGTGTTTGTTGCTCTTGCAGAGCGTGCAGCAGCTGTTGTGGGCGGCGCCGTCGGTGACTCGTGTCTTAACAACAGGCTTTGGGATTGCTTGCTGATTGACAGACGAGTAAACGAATCACAAACCAGCTTTTCCTCAACACTCCGCCTCCCAGTCATTGTGACAGTTGTGATTGGTTTGTTGTTTCGGAACCGGAAGTGCTGGAGTTTTTTCGGCTACGGAAAAATATATTTTTGCGTTATGTGCTAAAAACTTTAATTACATCAATACAGCAAGGAATTAACACTGCGTTAACTCATTAATTTGGCCACCATTAATATATATAATGGTATATATATATAAGGTTTGGGATGAAATTAAGTGTTGAGGTGCCGCATCAGACCCTCACACACTTCCCTCCCCTCTTCTTCAACATCTCGTGCTATTGGCAGTGTCCCATTCCTGTCCTCTCCATGATTTTTCACAGAGATTGTGAAGGGCACAGCAAGTAAGGACCATGTAATTGACAAGTTTGATGTAACTGTCATTTCTCTTCAGCAGACACCACCACCTACCGTTAAGTGTCCCAAAAGCATTTTCAAATACAACCTGGGCCCTGGATGTTTTCCTGTTGTAGGTTTCTTGTTCTGCTGTCAGTCGGCCACTCAGGAAATGGTTTCAGGAGCCAGTTCTGTAAAGCAGTGTGTCCCCACCCTGGTCCTCGGGCAGCATGTCCAGCATGTTTAAGATGTCCCCCAGCTAGTCATCAAGGTCTGGACAACTCTGTTGTTGACACAGCTCCTTGTATTGCAGTGTGCTGAACCTAAAAGCTAATTTTGGGGGTCTCAAATATTTTTTTGCATTTCATATTATTTTATCCCGATTTTTTTCCCCATTTTCATCACCCAGTGCTCCAACCTAACAGTCCTCGGCGTTGCTCCCTCTACCAACCCCGGGAGTTCCTGCACTGAGCTCAGATCCTCCCCATCCCATCTGTTCCCCGGTTGGCCAGAGGGGGCAGTAGAGCTCAGGACTGCTGCATGTTTTTGTGAGGGTAGCTCCTATTAGCTACCCAAATAACACAGGGAGAACATGCAAACTCCACACAGAAAGATCCTTTCTTCAACCCCACCCAGGGTGCTGGAGTCATGGGGGAACTAACACGCACTTCAGCGCCCACAGCGTCTCCGGCAGGAATTGAACCCATTGCACCACCGTGCCCCCAATTTTTTGCATTTCAATCTTTTTTAATATGATATACAGGACTGTCTCAGAAAATTAGAATATTGTGATTTTCTGTAATGCAATTACAAAAACAAAAATGTCATACATTCTGGATTCATTACAAATCAACTGAAATATTGCAAGCCTTTTATTATTTTAATATTGCTGATCATGGCTTACAGTTTAAGAAAACTTAAATATCCTATCTCAAAAAAATTGAATATTCTGGGAATCTTAATCTTAAACTGTAAGCCATAATCAGCAATATTAAAATAATAAAAGGCTTGCAATATTTCAGTTGATTTGTAATGAATCCAGAATGTATGACTTTTTTTTTTTTTTTTTTTTTTTTTTTTTTTTTTTTAAAATTGCATTAGAGAAAATAAAGAATTTTATCACAATATTCTAATTTTCTGAGACAGTCCTGTATGTAGGTTTTTTTAATGGAAATATTTTTTTTGTTTAAAGCAACTTTTTGTTTGATGGAACAATAAAGACACAAATGTTCTACTCATAATTTGACCCAAACAAAAGAAAATATTAGTAAAAAAAAAAGTATTTTCAATTTTTAAAAAAATCCACTCAAATCTAATAAAAATCCACTTCAATAAAAAAAAAAACCTTTTCAATCAAATAAATGAGTGTTCAAACACTTTTATTATTTGGTTGAGAATGCAGGCTTTTATTATTGAACATATTTTTTCTTGATTGAATAATAAAGACACAAATCTACCTTCATACACTAACGCTGAATATAAATAATTTACAAACCTGTATGAACATAATAAAACCACATCTTTTCACAGAATGAAACACAAAACAAGAAACAATGATAACCAAAATACAATGCAACAACACAACTACTGCACTCTACTCTGTTGTCTTTTACAGCTAAATTCAGAGGAAATGTCGCCAAATAAATTCTTCTTCCAGGCCTCAACTTCTAATAGCAGTGTATCGAGCTCATGGGTGATGGGTTTTTTTCACTGGTTTGTGCAAGTTCCTTGTTCATCATATTCAGATTGGATATTAATTACTTAAAGGAGGAGACAGGGAGGAGTGTCGTGCTTCCGCGTCCATGTTCAATTTCACGTTGGTTGTGATGTTCAAATGAAACGTGCATGGATTTGGGCGTAGGCACAGTTTTGAACATCTGAATTTATTTTTTTGCGTATGCAAGAATTCACGATGCAATCCACGCACTCTTTGTACATGAAGCCCCAGCGTTGGGAAACACTGCTGTAAAGGGTAAGCAAGCACATAATGAACAACATTTACCCCGCGCCCCCCCCCCCAATGTTCTTAGTGCATGCAGGGTACAGGCCTCCAGGCTTTCCTGCATCCAAACTCCAGAATAGTCCTTTTCCATCAACGACTACTTGGAGGATGATGGAATACCAGCCTTTTCTGTTAAAGTGTGTATTTTTGTGGCACTATTATTGGTATGTGTGACCCATCAATAGCACCTACACACTGAGGAAGGCCCCACCTGTTTTCAAAGTAGTCAACCGCATCATAAAAATGAAACGAAGTAGCTTACCTTCTGGTGCCACTGTATTTGCCGCACAAAGACAGCGACACAAAGCTGTACTTCTCTTCCCAACTCAAGACCCAAGCCAAATGTTTTCTCCTCTTTTCGGCTGCATTTCTCCACTACTATGACGCCACGCTAGGCATTTGGTTTAAACCCTGGATGCACCGTGGTGGTCCGACTTGCATTGGAAACGCTCACCTGAATTGACAGGACCATTCTAAACCGTACCAGACAGTAAGAACCGCTAAGTGCAAATGGGCCAATATTGCCTGTCAGTCTAAAGCAGGGCAATCCAAAGTCAGTCCTTGAAGGCCGGTGTCCAGTGTGTTAAGTCTCACGCATGGAGCATGAGACATGTATTTCAACACGTTTACACACTCACACGTCATTTTTCGCGCTGAGAAATCATTAATTTCACCGCTAGGGGTGTAACAATATATCGTGCCACGAAGTTTCGTGATACAAAAACGTCACGATACGTGTCGTGGAGGTGACAAACTGTAGCGCAATATTGGGTTATTAATGTTAATATATTGTGTTTACTAGTAACATCTTATTGGTGCAGCAGTATCACGTGACGACCGCGCCTTGACCTGCGGACCAAAATCTGACTACGCTCAGAAGAAAATAGTACCGTTTTGGTCCCGATCACGGGACTCACTGCTTTTTACTTCTAAGGTGAGCATGAATCAATCTTTTTTATGATGTAAAGATTGTGGGAGCGGGATAAAACGATACCGGGGTTCACCTTACGGCCTCAGGCTGGAGCAGGTGAAGCTCTGAGCTCTGGCACAAGATCAATAACAGTCATGTGGGACTTTTCATAGTTTATTTATTTACTTTTATTTATTTATTTAATTTTAGTTGTTAAATTTCTGGAAAAGAAAAAAGTCAAGTCATATATAAGAGAAACTATTCAGTTTGTGGCAAAATATTTGTACTTGTATGAAACTGAAGATGCATAATGCAAACCTGACATTTACTTTTAGTTCAGTTTGTGGAAAATGGTTGGCCTGGCTTTCTCTTTAAAACTTAAACCTTTATAAAGCATTACAAACTGTAACAATAGGGCAAACGCACAGCATTGCTTTGTATTTTGTCTTTCAAATAAAAGACAATTTTTTCCAGTCATGTTCCTCATTCAGGGTTGTTAAAATAATATCGTATCGTTATTGTGACCTCAATATCGCGTATCAAACCGTATCGTGAGATGAGTGTATCGTTACACCCTTATTCACCGCACAAAAACAGCCCATCTTACGAGTCCAAGGCAGATTCTGCTGCGGTACAACAGCTCAGAGCAGCTGTCTTGAGTTACCAACCCATCAGCCAATCAGAAAATAGAATTTCTCAGCCAATCAGAAAATAGACGTTTTTGTAGCCGATGAGGTCTGAGTTTCAGTCTCAAGCTGCAAGACAACATTTGAAAACAGAAATATTACAACTTATATAGCAAAAAAAGAAAGGAGAGACTAGGAGAAGCAAGCAAAAGAAAAGGGTAGAAATGAAGAACAGAGAATGGAGGAGAAATCAGGGGCTTCAGATGTGGGGAAGGATTTATTTATTCCATGTTTGAACATATTAAACATATTAAGCTTCTACTTTTAGTGCTTTTTTTCCCATGGACTTCTACCATCAGACGCGTTTTCATTCATTTCGCTCGAGCACCCGTCCCCTTTGCTCAGATGCCCAAAGTGCCCTTCTGTCAAAGGCCTTTAAAAATAAAAAAAATAAAAATCATACTGTGGCAGGATGAAGCTCGACTCCAGAGGTTGGTAATCAGGACTTTATTCCAGACAACGGAATCACAACTGACAACAGAAACTGACAGCTGACAACTAACACAGAACACGCGTTGCTAAGCAACCATAAAACACCCTGTGACCACGCCCCCTTTCCTACAATCCTGATGGGTGCGAGGTCCGTAATTGTGTCCGCCACACAGCCCCCCCAGAACTCCCAGAAGGTTGTCCTGTAAGGACCATCAGTCCCTCACTGGTGGTTTATCAGCCGACCATATCGGCTGCGCCGTCCTTCCTGTACCACAACAGGAGCATCAGTCCTTCCTGTACCACAACAGGAGCATCAGTCCTTCCTGTACCACAACAGCAGGAGCATCAGTCCTTCCTGTACCACAACAGCAGGAGCATCAGTCCTTCCTGTACCACAACAGCAGGAGCATCAGTCCTTCCTGTACCACAACAGCAGGAGCATCAGTCCTTCCTGTACCACAACAGCAGCATCAGTCCTTCCTGTACAACAACAGCAGCATCAGTCCTTCCTGTACAACAACAGGAGCATCAGTCCTTCCTGTACCACAACAGCAGCATCAGTCCTTCCTGTACCACAACAGGAGCATCAGTCCTTCCTGTACCACAACAGGAGCATCAGTCCTTCCTGTACCACAACAGGAGCATCAGTCCTTCCTGTACCACAACAGGAGCATCAGTCCTTCCTGTACCACAACAGGAGCATCAGTCCTTCCTGTACCACAACAGGAGCACCAGTCCTTCCTGTACCACAACAGCAGGAGCATCAGTCCTTCCTGTACCACAACAGCAGCAGCATCAGTCCTTCCTGTACCACAACAGGAGCATCAGTCCTTCCTGTACCACAACAGCAGCATCAGTCCTTCCTGTAACACAACAGGAGCATCACCGTGAGCAGCACGCTGAGGGGAAAAAACAACAGTGTTAGCGGGTAAACTAGAAAGTCCATCCTTTGAAGCAACGACAGGAGGTCTCAGAGGAGGAGGGCTACGACGGGGGACCTGGGCCGGGACCACAGCTTCATCCGCTACCGTGTGTGCGGGTTTCTGTCTATCTAGTGCAACGTGCTCTTTGCGGCCACCTAGGTCTAGCAAAAAGACCTTAGGGCCCCTCTCGAGCACTCTTAAGGGACCATCGTATGGAGGCTGTAGAGGAGAACGATGAGCATCATGCTGCACCAAGACAAACCGAGCCGACTTGAGCTCCGATGGGATGAATGCTCACGTAAAACAGTGGTGAATGGGCCCCGGGGCCAAAAAACTATTCGATGCGAAGGAACTGCTTGCTGGGTGAATTTGCGGAGCTGAACTTTCAGGCAAAAATTCTCCTGGCACACGAAGCGGCTGACCGAACACGAGCTCTGCAGGCGACGCATTCAAATCTTCCTTCAGGGCCGTGCGCAAACAGAGCATGACCCACGACAAGCGGTCCACCCAGTTACCATCAGAGAGCTCTCTGATGCGCAGAAATTCAAAAATACGGGGTAATTACAGCGGTCTTAGGCACATCCTCTGCTCTCATGGGAACCTGGTGGTACCCGCGTACTAAATCCACCTTTGAAAAGATGGTTGTCCCTGCTAAATTCACGGAAAAATCCTGGATGTGTGGGACTGGATACCGGGCATGCACTGTGACGTTGTCAAGATGGCAAAAATCCCCACACGGCCGCCACGAACGGTGAGGCCCAGGGGCTCTTGGAGCGTCTAACTATGCCTAAACGCTCCATAGAGGCAAACTCCTCTTTAGCTATGGCTAACTTCTGTGTGTCTAAACGACGAGCACGCGCAAAAAACCGGGGGCCGCAGCGTCTCGCCTTGGCGCCGAAGCGTTGATGGAAGAAACACAGATCCGTGTTGAACGTGGTGAACGGCCAAACTCCGGGTAGCGAGCAGGACTCGATCCACTTCCTCAGCCAAGTAGTAGTAGTAGTAGTAGGGTAGTCGCCCATTTCAAGGCAGGCGGAGTTCGCCAGCGGAGTGCGTGCGGCGGCAGTTGGCGCAGGAAAAAACGTGGAAACAGGGGCCCAGCAGTAAAAGCATCTGGTCCATCAGATCCACCGCTGACCTGTCACTTTAACACGGCAGGGAAAGTAGTCTGTCCGCTCTCTCCGCAGCGGAAAGGCTGAACCTCCGGAGGAGTAGCTGTTTCAGCGCGGCGTACTTGTCTTGTCGCAGGGGCGCACGAAGCAGCTGCAGGGCCCGCCGAGTGGACTGTTGGCCCAAAGCGACGACGACAAGATGATATCTGGAATCATCTTCCGTGATTCCCCGCAGATGGAACAGCGCCTCGATGTGCTTGAACCACGAGCCGGCGTCCTCCTGCCAAAACTCAGGGAGCCTCAAAGCCGCAGCGGAACTTGCGGAGGCTGATGAGACGAAGACGAGATGTCTTCTGTTTCCTAGAACATGTTCAAAAAGGGTCACCAATGTGGCAGGATGAGGCTCGACTCCAGAGGTTGGTAAAACAGGACTTTATTCCAGACAACGGAATCACAACTGACAACAGAAACTGACAGCTGACAACTCAAACAGAACACGCGTTGCTAAGCAACCCGTGACCACACCCCCTTCCCTACAATCCTGATGGGTGTGAGGTCCATAATTGTGTCCACCACATTATCATCTATATCATCTAACAATTAATAATAATTCAGCTAAATAAAATGATATGATGAACATGCCCTGGCAGGCCCTGCCTCCCCCCCCTGCACTGGCGTGAGCGGGCCGCAGCACACTTTGCAGGTCTGCAGGAGATTGACACTTCAACGAAGGATATATTTTCACTTCCCGGTATGGTTTGCAGCAGTAGCATTATGTGCACACTACTTGTGTGTGTTGTTGTTGTTGTTTTTCTAGTAAGGCACTTGACGAATTTCACTTAGTCAAGTGCTTAAAGCAGCACAACGTAACTTTCAGCTTTTCTGAGTTTGGCGGCATCTTTTGGACAAAACCGGTAGTGCTTTACCAGAAAGAACACTACGTTTCCCATGACCACCAGCGCGTACTGCCGGAAAGATCCTGTCCCGTCGCTGCATTTGTTTTGATAGAAGACGGGATGCTTTTCTGTTTCACCAAGTGAACAGACGGAACGCAAAAAAAAAGATGTTAAACTGCTGGAAAGGAACTGGAATTTACCGGGATACCTTAAACAAGGAAGCCAGGGAGCGGTATATGGAGAAAATAATGATTATTAACGGTCTGGATCCATATGAAATCCCTACTGAAGAGCCATGTGTTTCAATAAATTTGTATAATAGTACAACATACAGTACATGTTTTGTATCCCTCTTACTTCTCTTTTCTTTTTTTTGACCGCTATATTATGGTGAAGAGGCTCCGAGGCGTGATTATTTTTGTTTTCCTCGTGAGATTATTTTTTTCCTCTGCAGCTACAAATAAGAGTTAATATCTTTTCCTCAACAAACTAGTTTTATCTGAAGATTGGGGTTAATTGCACCGCAGAGAGCTGGCCAGCAACTGCGTTTAGCTGGCGAAGTGGGGAATAAAACCCGTGTTTTGATCCGACCCGGTATGTGTGAGTGTTTGTGGTTTAAGGCTGATTTATGGTTCTGCGTTAAATCGACGCAGAGCCTACGGCGTAAGGTACGCGGCGACACACACCGTACGTTGCGCGTCGCCACGTACCCTACGCCGTAGGTCTGCGTCGATTTAACGCAGAACCATAATTCAGGCTTTACTGTGTGGAAGCCGGTGTTTGGTCGTTACAGCCGCGATCCAAAGCGAGCCGACGACTCTTTCACTCTTTTACTTTGTTATGTCAGATACTTGGTCTCCGTGGTTCTGCCTCCGATCAGGAAACCGTTGAAAAGTTAAACCATTAGGATCTTTTACCCACGTCTGTTGTGTGGAGCTGCTGCAGCAGCAACGCAGCAACAGCTTCTCCTGAGCTCTGCGCTCCACGCCCCGCCCATTTTCGTCTCGACTGCGAATCGGGTAGGAGGGGGAAGTGACGTATGCCGTAAAGCAGTCAAAGTCGTAACGATTTGTAGTTTTTTAGTGTGGCAGGGTTCCTACCATGCTCCTCCAGTGAAGGTGATACAGACCCCTCAGACCATGACAGAGGTGTCATTAAACCTGTTGGAAGTTGATGTACCATCACAATGACTCTGGAAATATTATATTAAGGTGGAAAAGTTACGTAGTGTCGCTTTAACTACAACAACAACAATGCTTTGCAACTGCGCAACATGTACTATATATTGCTGTTAGTAATTAGTAGCCATTAGCCGCTAGCTGACAGAGAGAGGCATAGAAATGCAGCTGTTCGTCTCTCTGGGTCTTTTTGCCCACCGTTTTAGAGATCATGTGATTTTAATTTAAAGTAATTTAAAGGAAGTTGCATTCCCCCACTTGGCTGCGTGTATGTGCGTGCATGCGTGCGTGCGTGCATGTTTTATGTGTATCAGATTTTTATTTTATTCATCAGGATATTTAATTGTGCAGATATGCCTGTAAGGAGAGGAGGTGGAGAGAGGGAAAAGGAGTGGAGTGAGCTGCTAAAGGCCGTGGATCCATCACCAGCTGGATAACAAAGAGCACAGCAGGAAGCACATGGACCAGTTATTTATGTGGATTCAGATCTGTAATGTTTTTCTGTCATTACCTTAGTTTTGATTAGTGCAGTGCTTCTCAATCCTGGTCCTCGTGGGCCCCTGTCCTGCATGTTTTAGATGTTTCCGTGCACCAACACACCTGATTCTAATTAAAGGTCCTCATTAGCTTGTCACCAAGGTCTGCACAGCTCTGTTGATGACACAGGTACTTTTATCAAGGTGTGCTGAAGCAGGGTAGCATCTAAAACATCCAGGACAGAGGCCCACGAGGACCAGGATTGAGAAACACTGGATTAGTGGGTATCCAGTGTTATTATATTATATATCATGTATTTTTCCATTAGTTTCCATTAGCTTCAGTATTAGTTTTAGTTTGTTGTGGGTAAGGTTTAAGAAGCTCAGAGCAGGTATTACAATACAAAACAGAACAGTGTTTTGTATTGTCATGTAACAAAGTAACAAATGTAACAAAGTTATTGTCGGAAAGTGTTAAAGTCGTGTTCCATGCGTCCCTTTTTAAATTTCAGCACCTGCCCCTCCAAAGGTCTCTGCAAGTCCCTGGTTTTAACTCTCAATAACCACAAAGAACCATGAAATTAATTTAAAATTATGGTAACTACTTACGTTCAAGGGAGCAAACTAATCGTTCAATAGAGGGTATGCATTGATGTCACTTCCCCACTAGACCACGTCCCCTTACTCGCACTGAGTGGCAAAAACAGCTGCAACTAGTGGAGAAGACGGGATAACAGCTGATTATCAGCTTAAATTAAAGGCAGTTGGACTTGACAGTGACCCGTACAGTTACCCCAAGAACCAGTGATCCATGTACATTAATATTTGGTACAGTTACCAAGAACCAGTGGTCCATGGACATTAATATTTGGTACAGTTACCAAGAACCAGTGGTCCATGGACATTAATATTTGTTACAGTTACCAAGAACCAGTGGTCCATGGACATTAATATTTGGTACAGTTACCAAGAACCAGTGGTCCATGGACATTAATATTTGGTACAGCTACTAAGAACCAGTGGTCCATGGACATTAATATTTGGTACAGTTACCAAGAACCAGTGGTCCATGGACATTAATATTTGGTACAGTTACCAAGAACCAGTGGTCCATGGACATTAATATTTGGTACAGTTACCAAGAACCAGTGGTCCATGGATATTAATATTTGGTACAGTTACCCCAAGAACCAGTGGTCCATGGACATTAATATTTGGCCACGAATCCAGTTTCCTGATATTTATATGTACTTAATTTCTACGCAGAGGAAATAAACGAAGCAAAGCTTGAAGGCTTACAAAAGTCTTGACGCTTGGTCCGACTTCAAGGCAGGATCTGTTGTAGAAATTAAAGTGATGAGGACACTGAACTTTATGATTTGATCGTTTAACGTTAGCTACCCAAAAATCCAACATTACCTGATACAAAATGGGAACCACAAATCCACGTTTCAGTGTCTGGATCCAGTCGTTTCTGCGAATTGCAGCGATCAATTGGTCTCTCTTAAAGGGGACATATTATGGCATTTAATGTATATTTTAAACAGGCCTTGAATGTCTTAAAAACAATCTAAAGCTTGTTTTTTCTACATAAATCAGAAATCCAGCCTGTGGGCCATGTCACTAGTTTTACCGCTTTTAACCTCTTTTTCTGTGCTCCATTCTAAGGGAAGGGGGGGGTATGATAATGAGGCTCTGCGCTGATTGGCTCCCTGAATGACGTGTAGCAGGGGAGGAGCATAAACCTCGCTCCGCCAGAGCAGCCCGAGCCTGTAAATAAATCACAACATTGAATTTTCACAAATGGCAACTTTATTGTTAAAAAAATAAAATATGAGTTGTATATAAATAACATTTATGCACCATTTCAGCCGGATCTGCCCGGCGGTGCTGAACGCTGGCCCCAGAGCCACGCCGGGCGCCCTGCATGGCTCCGCAGCGCATCGCCCGTTACCGGTGATCAAACCGACAGATTTCGCTGAAAATCTCAGAGGGTGAAGCTGATCCAGCCTGGGACGTACCCCAGAAATCCCTGCTCCCAAAGCGGCTGGGAACCTGGACAATTTAGTCGGACGTATCCCGCTTTGGGAACCAGGAAGTAGGCTGGAGCAGCGCGCATCACCGCAGCTTTAACCGGGGAATCTGACCGGTTCCAACCGGCCGGGACCGCAGGAACCGGCCTGGACTGGTAGCAGGGGCTCCCGGGGACCGACCAGCGGAATTTCAGCCGGATCTGCCCAGCGGATGCTGCGCGCTGGCGCCGCAACCCCACGGCGGGCGCACAGATCGGCTCCGGGGCGCATCCTATGCGCATCACCCGTTACCGGGGATCAAACCGACAGATTTGGCTGAAAATCTTGGAGGGTGAAGCTGGTCCGACCTGGGACGGACCCCCGAGGACCCAGCTCCCTAACCACCTGGGAACCTGGATGATTTAACCCGGATCCGCTCCGCCGCGGCACCGCGTCCGACTGGCTCAAAGAAGGGCCGCTCCAGCCTGCGGAGAGAGCTGGTTGTGGGCGTGGTGTCACCAGCGGAGGAGACCGAGGGCGTGGTTTGCATTTTGGTGACGTAAGGAAAATGCACAAATCCAAACGGCTCACAGAAACCACATGACACTGGGGGACTCTGTAAGGCGGGGGGAGCAGACCTTGCAGATTTTCATGGGGTATCATCTATTCTGTGTTGGCAGGGTGAGGGGAGACCACTTTATATATGTTAAAACAAGAAAAAACGTGTTTTTCATAATAGGTCCCCTTTAAGCTTATTTTTCGGCAGTCTGTAAAACGATTTCTTGCTAAATCTATGAGTACCGTTAATCCCACAACAGCTCTTTCCCATTTAAGATGTTTTCCAGTTGCTCAAACTGAAAGTTTACGCTGCCACTCAGTCTTTCTGCCACTCAGTCTTTCTGCCACTCAGTGGGCATAACCTGCTGAGAAGTCGCATCTGTGACATCATGCGCATTCCCTCTATAGAATTTTACATCCTTCCCACAAGTTCTGCATGAAAAAGGCTTTCCATGTGTACATGGTCAAAGTACGTTAAGTACGTATTTAAATATTTCTACACACGTTTCTCAAGAATACTCCTTCCCTCCTGTGTGTATGCTCATGTGGTTCTTAAAGGAACATTTGTGAGAGAAACCTTTTCCACATACTCCACAGGAGTACGGCCTCTCTCCAGTGTGGATTCTCATGTGGACCAGCAAAGTGTTGCGACGAGCAAAACTCTTCCCACAGGTTCTGCAGGAAAAAGGCCTCTCACCTGTGTGAGTCCTCATGTGACCCAGCAAAGTGTTATTAAGACTAAAACTTTTCCCGCATGCTTTACAGGAATATGGTCTCTCACCTGTGTGGACTCTGTAATGACGCAGCAAATCATGTTTACTTTTACACACTTTTCCACAAACATTACACTTCAGACACTTTTTACCAGACTGAGCGTTAAACTGACTTTGTGACTCAGGAGAGCAATTTATAAGTTTACTGGTCCTGTGACGTCTCATGTTTGAATTCATCTCTACGTCTGTAGTTGATCCAGAGTCCAGGTTCTTGCTTTGTTCACTTAAAGGAGAGTTCTGAGAGTAAAGCTGCTCAGCGTTTGGTTCTGCTTCACTGAAGTCACTTTCCTGGTAAGTGGGAGTCAACATGAAGGTATCAGTCTCCTGCTTCAGAACCAGCTGCTCTCCCTCCTGACTGCTGCAGAGTTCCTCCTGTTCCTCTTTAACCTGTGGAGGCTCTGGTTCCTCCTGGTCTAACCTGGAGCTCGTCTCCTGGTCCAGACTGGTGCTCGTCTCCTGGTCCAGACTGGTGCTCGTCTCCTGGTCCAGACTGGAGCTCGTCTCCTGGTCCAGACTGGAGCTCCTCTCCTGGTCCAGACTGGCGCTCCTCTCCTGGTCCAGACTGGCGCTCCTCTCCTGGGCACAGAGCTGCTGCTCAGAGAAAACGTCCTCCTCCTTACAGTCATATTGTGGGAGGTCTGGAGGTATAAACAAACAAAAGAAAAAGGATACAAATGACACTAAAATATTTTAAATATTTGGTTTAAATGTGTGTAAATACGTGCATAAGACACTGGCGTAAAGGAGGAGACTTCTGTCAACTTTTAATGGCGGGTTCAGACTGATTTATACCGTTGCAACCTCTTCTGCAGTTTTTCCATGTGTAAAAACAACTGTATCATCAGCATACATTAATACATCACATTGTCCACACACAGAAGGTCGATCATTAATGTACATGCTGAAGAGCATTGGACCCAATACAGAGCCCTGTGGAATACCCGTTGACAGACACAGAGCAGTAGATTTGCAACTTTCTATTCTGACAAGTTGGGAACGGAGTGAGAGGTAGGATTGAAAAACTCTGAGGAAAAATTAGTTGAAAAAGTTGAAAAAGTTGAAAAAAGTTGAGCAACTTTTGCAGTAGGATGTTATGATTAACGGTGTCAAAAGCTTTCCGTAAATCAAGGAACACAGCCCCCACAACCCCACCCTTATCCATCGATGCCTTGACTTTCTCTATGAAGAAGCACGCCGCCGTTTCTGTCGAGTGATTAGCCCTGAATCCAAATTGCATTTGATGTAGTGGGAAGGAGCCATTGTTGAGATGGTCGGTGATTTGCTTAGTAATCAGTTTTTCATATACCTTGGATACTATGGGCAGGATACTGATGGGCCTGTAGTTGGATGTCATAAGAGGGTCACCACCTTTGAATAAGGGAACCACAACAGCAGGCTTGCATGAGTAGGGAAAACTCCCTTGATTGAGAGCAATATTAATGATGTGGGTTAGTGGCTTGACTATTGAGGAATGAATCTCTTTCAGCATTTCCTCATCAAAAAAGCACAGCAGAGGATGTACTTCATGCGGCAGCTGAAGAAGTTCAACCTGCCAAAGAAAATGATGGTGCAGTTCCACACGGCCATCATCTCCTCCATCACCATCTGGTAGCTGCTGCCACTGTAAAGGACAGGAGCAGGCTGCAAAGTATCATCCGCTCTGCAGAGAAGGTGATTGGCTGCAACCTTCCATCTCTCCAGGACCTGCAGCCTCCAGGACCCTGAAGCCTCCAGGACCTGAAGCGTGCAGGAAAGATTGCAGCAGACCCCTCCCACCCCGGTCATAAACTGTTCCAGACTCTACCCTCTGGCAGGAGGCTGCGGTCCATCAGGACCAAAACCTCACGCCACAAAAACAGTTTTTTCCCGTCTGCAGCTGTCCTCGTCAACAAGACCCCGGTCCCCCATCTCCCCCGTCCACCACAGACTGCCCCCCCATCCCACTCTACGTTACATTAACGTAAAGACTCCAATCCTGACCTTATGCTTTGCTATGCTATGCTATGACCTTATTAACGCACATCCTAGGTCAATTTTGCACAGACTCATACCCGGCACTTTAAAAAACCTCATGTTGTACATTTTCACTGTTTCATTATATATTTGCTCTTGTATTGTATTGCACCAATCACCACACCAAATTCCTTGTGTGTCTTGGCAATAAACCTTTTTCTGATTTCTGATTCTGAGTGTGTCCATACCATAGACATCCTCGGCCTTTAAGGATTTGACGGAGGCTATCACATTTATAACCTCAGTCTCATACACTGATCTTGGTAAGAGTGCTGGCTCACTGGTGTTAACAGTAGGAAGAACATTATTTTCAGGAGTTCTGAAGCTTTAAGCTATGGTTGCCACTGACTCCACAAAATATTGATTGAGGGCCGAAGCCACAGCAGCTGGACTCTGTAGAGTCATGTCATTGATCCGTAATTAAATTGGATTAGTTGTACTATTGTTTTGACCTCTTAATTTTTTAATCTGGCTCCATATAACCTTTGAATTTCCCTTAGCGTTTTAAATAATCCAATATTCTAATAATTAAAGAAGCCAGCCTTTGCTTTTCCTAGTTCTCTTGTTGCCTTGTTTCTTAGCATGGCACATTTTTGTCTGTCATGGGACCTTTATGATTTTGTGGCAATTTTTAAAGCATTATCCCTCTCCTTCAATAATTTTTTGACATGTTTATTTACTTATAATCTTTACAGGTAATTTTGCAACTGATGGCAAGGCGAAGATCACATGTTGTGTGGGCACACCCGAGATCTCACTACTGGTGGGACACAATTGTTCCTGATTTCACTTCTCACCAGTTCATGCAGAATTTCCGTTTGTCCCAAGAGTCCTTTCAGTATATCTTCAGTCGGGTGGAGCATTTCTTGGGTAGAAGGAAGACAAATTACCGTTTGTGTGTCGCAAACCAGAAGATAGTGGCTATTGCCATCTGAAAGCTGGCCACCGGCAGTGAATACAGCACCATCAGCCATCTTTTTGGAGTAGGCGTGACCACCGTCTTCAATTGTGTTCAGGATTTCTGCAACGCAGCCATAAAGTTGCTGCTCCCAGCCCACATTACACTCCCTGATAATGAGAGGTTAGCAGAAATGCCTGCTCTCTTTCAGAGTCGTTGGAGAGTGCCACAGTTTGTTGGTGCAATAAATGGAAGCCACATTCCCATTATAGCACCAGAAGAGTATCCCTGAGACTACTACAACCGGAAGGGATGGCATTCGGTTGTTCTGCAAGCAGTTGTAGATGGCAGAGGTCTTTTCTGGGATGTGTGTGTTGGCTTTCCAGGGAGTGTGCATGATGCAAGAGTCCTAAAACAGTCATGTTTGTATGAAGTCCTAAGTCCAGGAAATTTCTAGGTCAAAGCAAAGTGACCATCTCTGGCTGTGAGGTTGGACATTACCCGACAGGTGATCCAGCCTACCCCATGCAGAACTGGCTAATGAAACCCTTTTCGGACACTGGCAGATTGACCCGTGAACAACACACCTACAATTACAGACTCAGCAGTGCACAATCGGTTGTGGAAATTTGGAAGATGGAAAGGACGGTAGAGATGCCTTCTAAAAAGAAATGACTGCAAACTGGAACTGTGCAAGAAAATGGCGCTGACTTGCTGTGTCCTTCATAACATCTGTGAGGAAGAGGCGACACTTTCACTGAGGAGCACCAAGACAGACAAACCAACATCCAGCCTCCTCTTCAGGCCTTACCTGAACATGGCAGTCAAAAAGGGGCTGACATAAGGCCTCCTTTAATGAATAATTTGTTTGGTAATTGGTAAATAAAATGACACCTGTCTCATAAAAAGGTAGCTTATTGATTTCTTTAATTTCATGTCTTCACTACCCACTAACCAGCTTTAGGCCCTGTCCCAATACCCCCACTACCCCTCGTTTTCATCCCTACCCCTAAATTTTGCGCGTTCCCGTGAGGGTAGTGTTGTCCCAATTCCTCTTTCCACCTAGGGGTAGTGGGGAAAAGTAGTGTATTTGTTATGAATCTGTCCCTACGGACGTAGGGCTTTCCGATCCTCACTAGTTTTCTAGGGACAGAAAAGTTTCCCGGAATGCTTTTCGTCGTCATTTGCGGACTGAATCGAAAAAAAAAAAACCATTCCTTTGCTGCATCTATATTAATTTGTAGCTTTGTAGTGAATGTTACGCACCAAATTCACCTCTGTTATTAAGTGTGGTTCTACACACCGTCCATTATAAAAGCAGCATGTTGTTCTTCATGCAATGCCAAATTAATATGCTGCATATAATTTACTGTCCATAGTTACTTGATGTAACTATGAGTGTTCAGGCATCGTGGTCCCTTTAAATGGTGTGATGACGTTGTGCTCGATTTTCTGCAATTTCCACAGCTTATTTGCAAATGTCGCCGCCTCGCAGTCTTCAGGGCTTTCCACAAGCGCCGGCTGCCGGCCATATAGCCGACTACACAATTAAGTCAAGCCGGCTACTTTAATGACCATTATTTTTATAGCCTAAATATTATTTTTCGATTTTAATAAAATTAAATGTTTTTCTCACAGACTGACAATAATTTCAAACTGAACCACACTCATTAAAGTTGTGATTCGCTCTGCTTGTACCGATAATGGCCGGGTTTCCCAGATCAGTTAAGTAGTTCTTAACAGCGAAAGACTTCTTTCAAACCTTCTTAAGGAGCCTGTGAAAGAAAATCGCGTTTCCCAGAGTCGCTCTTAGCTTAAGTATCTCTTTCATTAAGAAGGAAATGAAAGATGCTGCTGACCCAGTCTTTACAACCATCTTAGTGAACAAAGACTCACAGATCCAGCCGCGTCAGGCAAATCAATATCACACCAAGTAATGAGATATTAAAACAATGCACCCCGCACAAATTTTGATCTATTTTATACTTTAGATTTATATTGTTTATCATTCATTGGTGACAGCAAAGGGGGAAAAAAGAAAAATAAGGAATAACAAGTGTGTTCCTGTATATGCTTTATGCATTACGCACAAATAAAACGATCATCATGAATATCATTTATTTGATAATTTGGCTGCTATACAGCATGTTCTCGCTGCAAATTTGCGCGAAGCAGAACTGTTTTTATGAACGCATTCATGCGTCAGCACTTCAGTCCCCTGGACGTGCTGTCGGACCGGGCTGTCCAGGCAGTCGTGACACCGATCCTCCTGCCCGAGCCCGAGCCCGAGCACCTACATGTGTGATGACAGGGAAGCAGCAGCTGAAGAACGGAATCCTTTGATGAATCGTTCATTACAGTCTCAAATATTATCAATGGTGTCGGTTTATATTAAAGAATCTTTTTGCCCAGAAGAAAAAAGAGCGAAGACAACGACCCATAACTATTTTCTTCTCTTGAAAAAACCCACCTGCACCGCGGGGTTTAGGATAAACAGACGCTACAGCGCGAGTCGGGATGCAGCGGCATCAGAAGAGCAGTGAGGCGGGGCCGATCTCTGCAATCTGAAGCCCTCTATAATTGTAAAAAGAATTTCACTTATCACGGGTTCTTTTTGGAACATAACCCCTGCGAAAAACCAGGGATTGCTGTAATTCCACGTTGCGATTTGCGAAACTCGCCTTCTCTTGGCTCATGTTTTTGAACGCACACACACGCCCACCACGTTTCCTCCCGGTTTCTGCGTGTGGGGAAAAAAAGCCTCACTGTAGCCAGAAATAACGGAGTAACGCACCGTTTGGATGAAAAAGGGTCATTGAATTATATTTATCATCTTAATTTTTCATTATAACGCACAGGCAGCAGGGAATTAGTGCGTTAGGCAGCAGTGCTGCATGTGAAAATGCGCTGATAGTGATCGGTGATCGATTTGCCTGGCATCGATTGATTTGGTTTCAGAACCGGACAGCTGCTCCAAAGAGCTTCTGAAAGAGCGAAACTAAAGGACGGTGTTAAGAAGTCATCTGGGAAACACCCGTATCTTAGGGTTCTCTCTTAAGTGAAACCTTCTTTGAACCTCTCTTAAGTCCTTAAGAGAGGTCGGATCTGGGAAACCCGGCCAATAACCACAAATTACTCTGATCACCGCCGACTTCTTTGAGAGAAACTCCGCGGCCCCGACGTGTGTGTGTGTGTGTGTGTGTGTGTGTGTGTGTGTGTGTGTGTGTGTGTGTGTGTGTGCTCAGCGGAGTGAATGTGTCAGAACTCAGAGGCAACAAGCAGAGCTCACCAAATGCTTCTTTTGTCACCATAAAAACGGTACGTCCTTACTTACTCAGGCTATCTAACCGCATAGCATCGTTTAGCTCAAAACGTTCTACCGGTAATCTAGTCTTCTCTTCAAGTGTTCAATTAGCAACACGTGAGAGTGTATTTTCATACACTTCATTAGTTACACTAATGAATAAAAGAAGATGCAATATGTTGTTGTAATAATAATGATATGATAATAATATATAGAGTAGATATTGATGGTAATAATAATAATAATAATAATAATAATAATAATAATAATAATAATAATAATAATAATAATAATAGAGCAAATGTCTGAAAAATGAATATAGCCTGCCTATTACGCAGGCACACTTAGGCTAATACAGCGTTTCCTACAATTGTACAGGCTTGGCCCCGCCAGGCCAATGAGAGCCCCCGCCAGGCCAGAAAAGAAAAAAATAATATGTCAAAAATAAGCGACGTATCTATCCATTCATTCAGAAATCAATAATTTCCATTTGGGAGCCTCTGTGCGGCGCTGAATATACAATGCGGTGTTTAGGGTGTGCTTCTTATTGAAATGACTGGAGGCAACACGTTGCGGCAGTGAGTAAGTCCCTTTAGGCTAATACTGTGAGAAATAACCTCTCATAATAGCGGTACTACAGTTAATAAATGTAATAAATGCTCCTACTGCTGTTTCTGGTGGAGCAATACGTTTGCCTGCTGGCTACTGAGTCCCGTAAGTGGCGAGTGAGTTTTAACTCCTTAATTACTAACCAGGAATGTGACACCGTCAGAGTCACGCACAGTACACAAACTGTGATGTTAGAGCGCCACCTTTTGGTCAATTTAAGCAACAGCATGGCCAGCTGCTTGACAGTGGCTCAACTCATATTAGTTTACTGCTTTTGTTGTTAATAATGTCATTGCAATTTAATCTATGCAATTGTGAAAAGAAATGGCAAAATAAATGAAAAACTGTGAACAACCGCATTCGGTAGGCTATTCGGTACTCAGTATTCAGCCAAGTCTTTACATTTTATTCGGCTTCAGTTTCGGCCTCAAATTTTAGTTTTTTCTAGTTTTTTCAGTGGGTACCACTGTAGCATTCTGGACTTTTGTTTAATAATGTTGAACTTGACTCCTCAGTTGTCTATATTTTTTGTTTTGTTTTTGTTTTTATTTTATGTTTTTACTATTTAAATAAATTAAAATAAATATGAATATGTTATTATTATTATTATTATTACATTTAAGACCAGTGTACACTGGACCACATTACACCAGGAAACTGGACCATATTACACCAGGAAACTGGACCATATTACACCAGGAAACTGGACCATATTACACCAGGAAACTGGACCATATTACACCAGGAAACTGGACCATATTACACCAGGAAACTGGACCACATTACACCAGGAAACTGGACCACATTACTGTACACCAGGAAACTGGACCACATTACTGTACACCAGGAAACTGGACCACATTACACCAGGAAACTGGACCATATTACACCAGGAAACTGGACCACATTACACCAGGAAACTGGACCACATTACACCAGGAAACTGGACCACATTACACCAGGAAACTGGACCACATTACACCAGGAAACTGGACCATATTACACCAGGAAACTGGACCACATTACACCAGGAAACTGGACCACATTACACCAGGAAACTGGACCATATTACACCAGGAAACTGGACCACATTACACCAGGAAACTGGACCACATTACACCAGGAAACTGGACCACATTACACCAGGAAACTGGACCACATTACACCAGGAAACTGGACCACATTACACCAGGAAACTGGACCACATTACACCAGGAAACTGGACCACATTACACCAGGAAACTGGACCATATTACACGAGGAAACTGGACCACATTACACCAGGAAACTGGACCATATTACACCAGGAAACTGGACCATATTACACCAGGAAACTGGACCACATTACACCAGGAAACTGGACCACATTACACCAGGAAACTGGACCATATTACACCAGGAAACTGGACCATATTACACCAGGAAACTGGACCACATTACACCAGGAAACTGGACAATATTACACCAGGAAACTGGACCACATTACACCAGGAAACTGGACCATATTACACCAGGAAACTGGACCACATTACACCAGGAAACTGGACCACATTACACCAGGAAACTGGACCACATTACACCAGGAAACTGGACCATATTACACCAGGAAACTGGACCACATTACACCAGGAAACTGGACCATATTACACCAGGAAACTGGACCACATTACACCAGGAAACTGGACCACATTACACCAGGAAACTGGACCACATTACACCAGGAAACTGGACCATATACCAGGAAACTGGACCATATTACACCAGGAAACTGGACCACATTACACCAGGAAACTGGACCACATTACACCAGGAAACTGGACCATATACCAGGAAACTGGACCATATTACACCAGGAAACTGGACCACATTACACCAGGAAACTGGACCATATACCAGGAAACTGGACCATATTACACCAGGAAACTGGACCACATTACACCAGGAAACTGGACCATATTACACCAGGAAACTGGACCATATTACACCAGGAAACTGGACCATATTACACCAGGAAACTGGACCACATTACACCAGGAAACTGGACAATATTACACCAGGAAACTGGACCACATTACACCAGGAAACTGGACCATATTACACCAGGAAACTGGACCACATTACACCAGGAAACTGGACCACATTACACCAGGAAACTGGACCACATTACACCAGGAAACTGGACCACATTACACCAGGAAACTGGACCACATTACACCAGGAAACTGGACCACATTACACCAGGAAACTGGACCATATTACACCAGGAAACTGGACCATATTACACCAGGAAACTGGACCACATTACACCAGGAAACTGGACAATATTACACCAGGAAACTGGACCACATTACACCAGGAAACTGGACCATATTACACCAGGAAACTGGACCATATTACACCAGGAAACTGGACCATATTACACCAGGAAACTGGACCATATTACACCAGGAAACTGGACCACATTACAACAGGAAACTGGACCACATTACAACAGGAAACTGGACCACATTACACCAGGAAATTGGACCATATTACACCAGGAAACTGGACCACATTACACCAGGAAACTGGACCACATTACACCAGGAAACTGGACCATATTACACCAGGAAACTGGACCACATTACACCAGGAAACTGGACCATGTTACACCAGGAAACTGGACCACATTACACCGGTCATGAAATCACTACACTGGCTTCCAGTGAGTCAAAGGATAGAGTTTAAAATCTTCCTGCTGGTCTAGAAAGACCTGAATGGTCTTGGACCAAAATACATGGTTGATCTGTTAGTTCCTATGAAGCTCCCAGACCCCTGAGGTTCATCTGGATCTGTTAGTTCCTATGAAGCTCCCAGACCCCTGAGCTTCATCTGGATCTGTTAGTTCCTATGAAGCTCCCAGACCCCTGAGCTTCATCTGGATCTGTTAGTTCCTATGAAGCTCCCAGACCCCTGAGGTTCATCTGGATCTGTTAGTTCCTATGAAGCTCCCAGACCCCTGAGGTTCATCTGGATCTGGTTTGTTGTGGTTCCAGAACCAGAACCAAGCAAGGTTCAGCAGCGTTCAGTTATTCTGCTCCTCACCGGTGGAACAAACTTCCTGTAGACCTGAGGTCTGCTCCAACTGTAGATCCTTTAAATCAGGATAAAAACATTACTGTTTACTCAAGCGTACTCCTAAATTAAATACTTACCTGCTGGACTCTACTGCCCTTATTTTTTAACAGCTTGTGCTTTTTATTATTTTACTTCTTTTCTTATCATTTTATTCATACTTTTATTTCATCTTAATTGTTATTTACTGTCTAACTGTATCTTGCTGCTTTTAATGTTGATGTAAAGCACTTTGAATTACCTTGTGTTGAATTGTGCTATATAAATAAACTTGCCTTGCCTTACTGATATTTACTCAAAAGTGTGCCGAAATTAAGTATACTTTTTGAGTACATACTGTTTAGTATGGAATTCCGGACGCAACGTCTGTCTGTTTTCTCTTTTCCTGCTCTGCCCAGCTGGTCTCCATCAGGAGGGTCCCCCTTATGATCCAGGTCCTGGTCCAGGTTTCTACCCCCTTATGATCCAGGTCCTGGTCCAGGTTTCTACCCCCTTATGATCCAGGTCCTGGTCCAGGTTTCTACCCCCTTATGATCCAGGTCCTGGTCCAGGTTTCTACCCCCTTATGATCCAGGTCCTGGTCCAGGTTTCTTCCTCCTAAAGGGGAGTTTTTCTTGCCACTGTTTGGATTAAGGTTTTTCTCCCACTAGGGGAGTTTTTACCTGCCATTGTTTATGTAATAATTGCTAGACAACTTATGTTGTAAAAGACGCAATATAAATCAAATTGAATTGAATATAAAAAGAGATGCAGTCATATTGTACCCCCCCCCCCAAAAAAAAAAATAATAATTAAAAGGAATAATAATATTATTATTAATAATAATAATAATAACAATAATAATAATAATAATAACCGCAGCTGCCCTGTGAGTTTCATCTGTCAGCTTCAGCATAAATAAAGCTCTGATTTGGATCCTACATGAGTGTTAGTTTATTCAGACTTTTACAGAGTAACAATCCCGTTTGTGTTCAGGTTTCATACCTGTAATGTGTAGTTTTATTAGTGGTTTCATACCTGTAATGTGTAGTTTGATCATGGTTTCATACCTGTAATGTGTAGTTTGATCATGTTTCGTACCTGTAATGTGTAGTTTTATTAGTGGTTTCATACCTGTAATGTGTAGTTTGATCATGGTTTCATACCTGTAATGTGTAGTTTTATTAGTGGTTTCATACCTGTAATGTGTAGTTTGATCATGGTTTCATACCTGTAATGTGTAGTTTTATTAGTGGTTTCATACCTGTAATGTGTAGTTTGATCATGTTTCGTACCTGTAATGTGTAGTTTGATCATGGTTTCATACCTGTAATGTGTAGTTTGATCATGGTTTCGTACCTGTAATGTGTAGTTTGATCATGTTTCGTACCTGTAATGTGTAGTTTGATCATGGTTTCATACCTGTAATGTGTAGTTTGATCATGGTTTCATACCTGTAATGTGTAGTTTTATTAGTGGTTTCATACCTGTAATGTGTAGTTTGATCATGTTTCGTACCTGTAATGTGTAGTTTGATCATGGTTTCGTACCTGTAATGTGTAGTTTGATCATGGTTTCGTACCTGTAATGTGTAGTTTGATCGTGGTTTCATACCTGTAATGTGTAGTTTGATCGTGGTTTCGTACCTGTAATGTGTAGTTTGATCGTGGTTTCGTACCTGTAATGTGTAGTTTGATCTGAGGTTTCCAGGTGATTTCCAACAGTCTTCTCTGACGGTCGATCTCTTCTTCGTACTGAACGATGGTTTTTTCAAACTCTGTGAATATTTCTCCAGCAGCAGCAGTTAGTCGCTTGATGATAAACTCTCTCAGACACTGAACCTGAGACATTGTCGCTGCAGGGACTCAGATATTCATCTGATATACAACCAAAACCGTATTTGTGAGTCCAAACGTGCTGCCTGGGCGCCTCTTGTTTACTTCCGCTGGTGTCACACTGTTAAAGCTCCGGTGGATAATAAACGTAGAAAAAATAGACAGCTTCTTATCTAAATAAGATAAAGACTCATTGATTAAAATTATGATAATGTGCCTCTCCTTATCAATTGATATTGTTCTTTCTGTATTTACGTACAGCAATGATCTCTGTATCTGTCGTTTTCTTTTAAACTTTAATATAATGCTGAATAAAACTCCACATAAAAAATCAAGGCTATTCAAATCTAATGCAAATCTGATTTTATAACTCATTATGTTTGCAAAATAAAGTTTGGAAATAAGGAAAGGAAAAAAGTGGTAAAAGTGTGTGACGTAACTTCCGGCGGAAGTAAACATTGGAGCGGCTGAAGCGCGTGAACGTGTGTGGACTGCGCTCGGGGACGCGCTTGTGATTTTATCTGATTCTTTTATTATCTGCAGTCATAATGTCTTCACTTCACTATCCCCGAGTCTGTCGGTGAAGGAAGGACAGAAACGATGGAAGAGAGCGGGGATGATGGAGGACTGGAGATCAGCTGGAACCCAGGGAGGAAGGAGAACAAGACAGGTGACTTTTAAACATGCTACCTAATGGTTTTCTACCTTTGTAGAGCTACAATTTTACTGTGTTTTACTCAGTACTCGAGTTGTAATTTTATCATATGGGGACAGATAATTTGTGCTAATTACAAATAATATAATATATTACAAATAATAGCAGTGACCAAAACACCTGCAGAAATACAGCAGGAATGACATAGCAGCAGTTAAATGCAGCCTTCTGTAAGCTTTAAATATCCACTGGGCTTACATCAAATACATCAAAACATAACAATAAAAAACACTTTTCTGAACTTATCAATATGACTCTGTCCTTCACAGGATAAGTAAAATGGATCACTGCAAAAACTCACAATCTTAACAAGAATATTTGTCTTATTTCTAGTTAAAATGTCTCATTTTAGTTAAAAAATCTCATTACACTTAAAACAAGACTCATCACTGGAAAAAACAACAGTTTTCACCTGTTTCAAGTAGATTTTCACTTAAAATAAGTAGAAAAATCTGCCAGTGGAACAAGATTGTTTTGCTTGTAATGAAAAGATAAATCTTGTCCCACTGGCAGATTTTTCTACTTATTTCAAGTGAAAATGTACTTGAAACAGGTGAAAATTGTCAAATAAGTTATTTTTCTGGTGTTATTTTTCTGGTGATGACTCTAAATGTTGAAATAGCAGTAAAACCACATTCATTGATGAAATGACATAAGGGATGGAAAGGGGGGATGTCAGTTTTACAGGGGGGATGATTTGGACCGTTTTTATTTCAGGAGGGATGAGGGGGGATGACATCCCCCCTCATCCCCCCTCAACTCCAGTACTGGTTTTACTCCCTAAACCACTTCCTTTTCCCCCAGTGGTCCTTGTCTCTTGCCAGGCCGTCATTGTAAATAAGAATGTGTTCTTAATGATCTTCCTGGTTAAATAAAGGCGAATGACTGAATTAATATCAAATAAAGTGATAGAATATTTTTTGTTTTTTCTCTTTATCGTATAATGTTCACAAAGTGTAATGCAATTCATGTCATGGGTAGTTTATTTTGAAGGATCAAATACTCAACATCCCATATTATTCATTTTACATCGTGCAAGAAATCATGGACGAGCCAATCAAACTTTGAAAATCCAAGAATCAGGTTAGAAGCGGTAAAAATAGAGACATGGCCCAGAGGTTGGATTTCTGATTTATGTAGAAAAAACAAGCTTTTGATTGTTTTTAAGACACTCAAGGCCTGTTTAAAATAGGTATTAGATGCCATAATAGGTCCCCTTTAAGAGAGACAAATGGGTCGCTGTAATTGGCAGAAACAACTGGATTCCAGGCACCGAAACGTGGATTTGTGGTTCCCATTTTGTATCAGGTAATGTTGGATTTTTGGGTAGCTAACGTTAAACGGTCAAATCATAAAGATGTCGGTGTCCTCATCACTTTAAAGGGGACCTATTATTAAAAACAGGTTTTCTCTTGCTTTAACATATATAAAGTGGTCTCTCCTCATGCCTGCCAACTCAGAGAAGGAGGAAAGCAACCAAATTCTGCAGTGTCTGTACAGCCGCCCGGATGAGCCGTCCAGTGTGATGTGGATCTACGAGCCAATAAGATTCTGCTCCCGTCGTTACGTAACGACAATGTGATTTACATAGGTTGGCCTCCGATGCTGAAACCACGGCCACAACTAACTCCGCCGGCCGAAGCTTCCGCCATTTTTTCGTATCGGTGTATCGCGTCATTCAGGCAGCCAATCAGCACAGAGCATCATTATCATAGCCCCGCCCACTCAGAATCCTGCATAGATAATGAGGTTAGAGAATCGGAAGATAAAGACATGGTTTAGAGGCTGAATGTCTAATTTATTTAGCAAAAACAATCAAAAGCTTGTTTTTTAAGACATTCAAGGCCTGTTTAAAATAGGTATTAGATGCTGTAATAGGTCCCCTTTAATTTCTACAACAAATCCTGCCTTGAAGTCGGACCAAGCTCAAGACTTTTGTAAGCCTTCAAGCTTTGCTTCGTGTATTTCCCCGGCGTAGAAATTAAGTACATATAAATATCAGGAAACTGGATTGGTGGCCAAATATTAATGTCCATGGACCACTGGTTCTTGGGGTAACTGTACCAAATATTAATGTCCATGGACCACTGGTTCTTGGGGTAACTGTACCAAATATTAATGTCCATGGACCACTGGTTCTTGGGGTAACTGTACCAAATATTAATGTCCATGGACCACTGGTTCTTGGGGTAACTGTACCAAATATTAATGTCCATGGACCACTGGTTCTTGGTAACTGTACCAAATATTAATGTCCATGGACCACTGGTTCTTGGTAACTGTACCAAATATTAATGTCCATGGACCACTGGTTCTTGGTAACTGACGCTAATTTAAGCCGATAATCGGCTGTTATCCCGTCTTCTCAGTGCAGTAAGGGGGCTGGTCCAGTGGGGAAGTGACGTCAATGCAGACCCTCAATAACCAGACACCATAGATGAAACATCCGTGCTAGCCAGGCTGGCAGGGTTCAGGAAACAGTTTTGAGGCCGTTTCCTGTCCTGCTGCTGTGTTTGGCAAACAAGGCACACATTTCCTGACCCAAGGAATCAAAACTTTGAACAGAAAGTAAAGAGATTCATGTTTGGTAGATTATTTCAATTAATTTCAATTGGCAATTAAGAAGATTTGGCAGTTTTTTTCATGGGTGCAACCCACATCCTCAGCTCTGCTGCTCCTCTCACAAACGGATGTTCCTGACAACTGGGGCGTCATTTAAAAGGCAAATAAATGGGCTTTCCAACGGTATAAGATTTATGCCAAGAAGCATCGTTACAACAAAGAAATAACCTGCTAAACATAGATTTTCTGTTAAGTTTCTATCGTACTTTTTCTGCAAGCATTTGTTATTTATTACAACTATCAGATGTTTTTATCTGTTCACTCCTTGTCTATATGGATACGTATTTGTATGTGCGGAAAGATATATAATCTTCCCACGAAACAAGATTTCTTACAAGTTCCTAGGTGGTTGCTGGCGGTGTTTCCAGTTATTCCGAAGGAACTTTTTTCTTTCCAGGACAGATTTGGATACCTGGGCTTTGGGGGCCGACCGATACCGAGTACTGATTCAATACAAGTGTTTTCTTTCATTTTCTTTTCCAATTAATGTCAAACTCAAAATATATTCAATAAAGAAATCCAGGAATTTTATCATAATCAGCAAATATGTGAGATACATCCGTCGTGTATCAGTTGTTTACACAGGGGTTGGTGCGTGCGTGCGTGTGTTGCGTGCGTGTGTTGCGTGCGTGCGTGCGTGCGTGCGTGCGTGCGTGCGTGCGTGCGTGCGTGCTTGTGTTGCGTGCGTGTGTTGCGTGCGTGCGTGCGTGCGTGTGTTGCGTGCGTGTGTTGCGTGCGTGCGTGCGTGCGTGTGTTGCGTGCGTGTGTTGCGTGCGTGCGTGCGTGCGTGCGTGCGTGCGTGCGTGCGTGCGTGTGTTGCGTGCGTGCGTGCGTGCGTGCGTGCGTGCGTGCGTGCGTGCGTGTGTTGCGTGCGTGTGTTGTGTGCGTGCGTGCATGCGTGCGTGCGTGCGTGCGTGCGTGCGTGCGTGCGTGCGTGCGTGCGTGCGTGCGTGCGTGCGTGCGTGCTGCGTGCGTGCGTGCTGCGTGCGTGTCTTACTGCTCCTGCACCATTTTGTCTTTTTACTGGTTCAGTTCTAATATCAGGTACAAGGTGTTTCATACATGTCTCTGAGCTGTTACACAACAGGATAAGAGAGAAAATATCACCTATATATACACATATACAGGACTGTCTCAGAAAATTAGAATAACAATAATCAATAATCAACAATAATCAACTGAAATATTGCAAGCCTTTTATTATTTTAATATTGATGATTATGGCTTACAGTTTAACATTCCCAGAATATTCTAATTTTTTGAGGTAGTATATTTGAGTTTTCTTAGGCGATAGTAGTGACGTCTGTCTTTCAGCTTCAGTACCCAGTTGCATAAAATAGGAGGTTTTTGCATCATGCAGTCCCTGATGACTGTAGTCTGTTTGCATTTTCATTGATGGTGAATGTTTCAATGCAAGCTCTATCTTTTTTTCGTCATTGACAGACATCCTTATATATCCTGAACGATAGCGGTCTGGTTTTTCATCACTGTTGCACTGCATGAATCCAGGACAGGGGGACTGACTCTGGACACCCATGCTCTAAAGCTTCTTCATGTATTTCAATATATCTGAGTTGGTTTAATTGCTTAAACGTGTATTTCCCTCAGGGGTGTCTTTGTATCTTGACATTAGTAACCTTTTACCTTGTGCTTTGTTGTTCCCTGCAGACGTCCAACAGCAACCTGTCCGTAGAGACCAGTTTCACAATCACGAGAGGGACTCCAGTCTGGACCAGGGTGAACCAAAAAGCATGAGGATTAAGGAGGAACAGGAGGAACCAGGACCCCCCAGGATTAAGGAGGAACTGGAACCAGGACCCCCCAGGATTAAAGAGGAACAGGAAGAACTCTTCATCAGTCAGGAGGAAGAGCAGCTTGTTCTGAAGCAGGACACTGACGTGATGGTTCAGTTCAAGTCTGAATGTGATGAAACATTGGAAGTCTGTGAAAGTACCAAGATCCAGTACGAGGAAGAGACTGATCGTCAGCACAGACTTCTGCAATCTTACATAAACCTGCACATTATAGGTATGTTGAACTGTAATGGTTTGATGAAACTACCGTATTGGCCCGAATATAAGACGACGCTGATTATAAAACAACCCCCTCTTTTTCAAGACTCAAATTTGAAAAAATACTTTTTAAACATCAAATTCAATTTTTATACAGAAAATAATTACAATACATCTGAAACAAATGATTATAACAATATATTCAAGAGAAACAGCATGTTATTTTGCCTCATTCAAATCATGATCTTGAAGTTTGCATCATAACTTCTTCGACCCACTTTTCTCCAGATTGTCGCTACGTTTGTCCTTTTCTGTTATCTCTTCTGTTATTTTCTTCTCTTTTCTTTCTTACCGCTATTTTTTATTTTTCTTCTTCATGCTACTGCTATTTTTATTTTTCTTCTTGGTGACAGGCATTCGCTTTAAAGATATCTGGCGCCATCTAGCGTTGTGAATGGGTATGACGTCTAGGGGGGGGCCACGGCCCCCCTACAAATGTGCTGGCCGCCCCACTGGCCACAATAAAAAACAAAAAAAAAAACACTTGCTGGCCACTAGGAATGGGCGATATTCCCCACGGTAAGAATTTGTCATCTCGCGGTAAAAATGATGAATTCCCCTTGATGACGTTTTTGTGTAAAGTCGGATTTCTGGTTCTGCGTTAAATCAACGTACGGGGAGGGAGGGAGGGAGGGAGGGAGGGAGGGAGGGAGGGAGGGAGGGAGGAAGGAAGGAAGGAAGGAAGGAAGGAAGGAAGGAAGGAAGGAAGGAAGGAAGGAAGGAAGGAAGGAAGGAAGGAAGGAAGGAAGGAAGGAAGGATATGAGCCAGAAATAAAGACAGAAGGATATGAGCAAGAAAGAAAGAAAAAAAAGATATGAGCCTGAAAGAAAGAGATAAATTCCCATTGATGACGTTTAGTAGTATTTAGTATCTTTTAGAGCAGTGATTTGGGGGCTCCAAAGACTGAATGTGGTGATAGATTTATAGTTAAAAAGATTTGAATTGGTCATTTTTATCGTTATCGGGATAAATGCCAGAAATTATCGTGATAACTGTTTTAGTCCCTACCGCCCATCCCTACCGGTCACATAGATTCTATCGTCAGTTATGCGTTTCATCAGTCGGCGTTTCTTTAAGTATGATGTTTTTTTTCATCATGGTAACGTGTTGGATATTCCACCAGTCTGATGCTGATTTGCTGCTGGGTTTGGAGTCACTTCCTGTCACATGACCCGCTTTCAGAAAAGCTCAGTGGACACGTAGCAGTTTGGTTTTTGTGCTATGAAGTCACAAAGGTGAAGCTGATGGGTCGCCGTGGTAACGGATGCTGAATACATGACCTGCTTTAGATGATGTTGGCGTGTTGAGACGAGTCAGAACCGCAGCAGCGGTCAGAGACCGGGACCTGATGGGTCAGGGGAGACCGGGACCTGATGGGTCAGGGGAGACCGGGACCTGATGGGTCAGGGCAGACCGGGACCTGATGGATCTGAGCAGACCGGGACCTGATGGGTCAGGGTAGACCGGGACCTGATGGGTCAGGGGAGACCGGGACCTGATGGGTCTGAGCAGACCGGGACCTGATGGGTCAGGGGAGACCGGGACCTGATGGGTCAGGGGAGACCGGGACCTGATGGGTCAGGGGAGACCGGGACCTGATGGGTCAGGGGAGACCGGGACCTGATGGGTCAGGGGAGACCGGGACCTGATGGGTCAGGGGAGACCGGGACCTGATGGGTCAGGGGAGATCGGGACCTGATGGGTCAGGGGAGACCGGGACCTGATGGGTCAGGGTAGACCGGGACCTGATGGGTCAGGGGAGACCGGGACCTGATGGGTCAGGGGAGACCGGGACCTGATGGGTCAGGGCAGACCGGGACCTGATGGATCTGAGCAGACCGGGACCTGATGGGTCAGGGTAGACCGGGACCTGATGGGTCAGGGGAGACCGGGACCTGATGGGTCAGGGGAGACCGGGACCTGATGGGTCTGAGCAGACCGGGACCTGATGGGTCAGGGGAGACCGGGACCTGATGGGTCAGGGGAGACCGGGACCTGATGGGTCAGGGGAGACCGGGACCTGATGGGTCAGGGGAGACCGGGACCTGATGGGTCAGGGGAGACCGGGACCTGATGGGTCTGAGCAGACCGGGACCTGATGGGTCAGGGGAGACCAGGACCTGATGGGTCTGAGCAGACCGGGACCTGATGGGTCAGGGGAGACCGGGACCTGATGGGTCAGGGGAGACCGGGACCTGATGGGTCAGGGGAGACCGGGACCTGATGGGTCCGAGCAGACCGGGACCTGATGGGTCTGAGCAGACCGGGACCTGATGGGTCAGGGGAGACCGGGACCTGATGGGTCTGAGCAGACCGGGACCTGATGGGTCAGGGGAGACCGGGACCTGATGGGTCAGGGGAGACCGGGACCTGATGGGTCAGGGGAGACCGGGACCTGATGGGTCAGGGGAGACCGGGACCTGATGGGTCAGGGGAGACCGGGACCTGATGGGTCTGAGCAGACCGGGACCTGATGGGTCTGAGCAGACCGGGACCTGATGGGTCAGGGGAGACCGGGACCTGATGGGTCTGAGCAGACCGGGACCTGATGGGTCAGGGGAGACCGGGACCTGATGGGTCTGAGCAGACCGGGACCTGATGGGTCTGAGCAGACCGGGACCTGATGGGTCAGGGGAGACCGGGACCTGATGGGTCTGAGCAGACCGGGACCTGATGGGTCTGAGCAGACCGGGACCTGATGGGTCAGGGGAGACCGGGACCTGATGGGTCTGAGCAGACCGGGACCTGATGGGTCAGGGGAGACCGGGACCTGACCGGGACCTGATCCGTCTGCACGGACGTTGCTGAGATCGGCGGGAGAGCTTTGACCTCCCATTAAAAATGAAAATCAACTTTCACTGGAGTTTTATTTCAGTTTGGAGTCTCAAACAAACAGAACAGACTGACAAAGGAGACGCATCATCAGCTTTTCAGTCTGATACCAGTTGATTTGATTTGAAGATTTTATTTCTAACATGCATGTTAAAAAAGTGAATATATATATATATATATATATATATATATATGTGTGTGTATGTATGTACAGTACTTCATATAATAATAGTTCACGGATCCACCAACATGCTCGAAACAGAGTAGGATTAAAGTAAACACTTATCTAGTCCTACCCCTGAATCTGACATACATTCTTACATATAACAAGACGAGTTTCAATAACTGTTCAATACAGTGATATAATACTCAATTATATGTATATATAAATATAGTCCAAATCAAGGCAAACAAAAGAAAACAAAACAAACACCCAGCATTTAGTTGTGCTACTATGTATGTATGTATGTATGTATGTATGTATGTATGTATGTATGTATGTATGTATGTATGTATGTATGTATGTATGTATGTATGTATGTATGTATGTATGTATGTATGTATGTATGTATGTATGTATGTATGTATGTATGTATGTATGTATGTATGTATGTATGTATGTATGTATGTATGTATGTATGTATGTATGTATGTATGTATGTATGTATGTATGTATGTATGTATGTATGTATGTATGTATGTATGTATGTATGTATGTATGTATGTACTAATAGAAGTAATTATAATGCATAGTATTACATTATCATTACTTTACTATAACACTATATAATAGAGAACAACAGACAGCAAGCCCTCACTCACTACCACTAGCCCTCACTCACTACCACTAGCCCTCACTCACTACCACTAGCCCTCACTCACTACCACTAGCCCTCACTCACTACCACTAGCCCTAAAAATGAGTAGGGTCCTTGTAATGTTCCCTAGGGATTGGGACACCACTTGCTACGTCACTGCGTGGTTTACGTTCGGGTACATAAGTTACGTTTGCACAAACGTCACACCATATCAGGAAGCTGAGAGCTAGAAGCTGTTTTAATTTCAGCTGTAGCGCTGTTAATATGCCACTTTATTAAGTTTTAATATTTTTTCAGGCGTAAAAGTAACCGTTAAGATCCCCAACCTGGGCTCAGTTTATACAAATAACGCCTGTTAAGAAATTTGCTCCAAAGTTTTCGGGGGATGAGAAGAGCAGCCGGCGATTTATGGTTCCGCGTTAAATCGATGCAGAGCCTACGGCGTAGGGTACGGCGTAGGGTACGGCGTAGGGTACGGCGTAGGGTACGGCGTAGGGTACGGCGTAGGGTACGGCGTAGGGTACGGCGTAGGGTACGGCGTAGGGTACGGCGTAGGGTACGGCGTAGGGTACGGCGTAGGGTACGGCGTAGGGTACGGCGTAGGGTACGGCGTAGGGTACGGCGTAGGGTACGGCGTAGGGTACGGCGTACGGCGCGTGTCGCCGCTTAACCTACGCCGTAGGCTCTGCGTTGGTGTAACGCGGAACCATAAATCAGCCTTTATTCTGGCCAGATCTGAAGATACAACGGGGAAACGAGTGATTATGTACATCCACTGAGTGAATATTATGAAAGTAAAATATATATTTCTCGCTAGAAATGTAATCAAAACGCATTTTTATGCAGAAACTAACTCAAAATATTGATTTTATTCACTAAAAAATAAGAAATGTCTGCCATGTTTTTGTTTTTTTTTATTCAGTCTGCAAATGATGACGTAAAGCATTCTGGGAAATTTCTCTAACCCTCGGTCAGCTAGTCAGCATCTGAAAATCCTCGCTGTGAAGGGCCAGATTCATACACACTAGCCCTTGTTTTCCCCACTACCCCTAGATGCAGAGAGGAATTGGGACACCAGTACCCTCACGGGAACGCGCAACATTTAGGGGTAGTGTTGAAAAGTAGGACTAGGGGGTGTACTGGGACTGGGCCTAAGTTACATTTGATATCTTCAGTAACCTATTTCTCGTGTCTTTCTATGTCCAGACCGCCCACATGAGCATGGCTGTAAGGAGGAGGAAGATCTCTCTGAGCAGCAGCTCCGTATCCAGGAGAGGAGCTCCGGCCCAGACCAGGAGGAACCAGAACTTCCTCAGGTTAAAGAGGAACAGGAGGAACCAGAACTCTGCAGCAGTCAGGATGGAGAGCAGCTGGTTCTGAAGCAGGAGACTGATACCTTCACGTTGACTCCCACTTACCAGGAAAGTGACTTCAGTGAAGCAGAACCAAACACTGAGCAGCTTTACTCTCAGAACTCTCCTTTAAGTGAACAAAGCAAGAACCTGGACTCTGGATCAACTACAGAGGCAGAGATGAATCCAAACATGAACGGACCTGACGGTGAAAAAGAAGACCCCCCTCATGTGTTACAGAGTCCATTGACTGGTAAAAAGTCTTTTAAATGCGATGTTTGTGGAAAAGAATTCCGAGATAAGCACAGCGTGGAGCGTCATGACAGAATCCACACGGGCGTGAAGCCGTATGATTGTAAAACATGCGGCAAAAGCTTCGCTCAGAAATGTACTCTGGTGAAACACACGAGAATCCACACGGGAGAGAGGCCGTACTCCTGTCAGATCTGCGGGAAGAGCTTTATTCAGAGCAAGGCTCTAGTGACTCATATGAGGACTCACACGGGCGAGAGGCCTTTCTCCTGCATGACGTGTGGGAAGAGTTTCCTAAACCACTACCATCTGCTGTCCCACATGATCACCCACACCGGAGAGAAGCCCTACACCTGTGAGATGTGCGGGAAAGGGTTCATTCACAAAAGTAACTTGAAGCGTCACATGAGTTTCCACACAGGCGAGAGGACGTATTCTTGTGAAACGTGTAGGAAAAGATTCAGGTACCGAAGTAATCTGACAAAACACATGCAGATCTATCGGCACCAGTAGGAACCGGTTTAATGCGGAACGTTTAGGAAAAGTTCAGTCAATATAATGGACCACTTGAAATTCCTCTCACGAGTTCTGGTGAAATGTTAGTTTCCAAAGGTAGGTAGACATGAGAACTCACCCAGGTGAGGTGTTTTTACCATATCCATGTCTCCTCCTCCTCCCATGGAGCTGCTGCGATTCGTCAACGTCGCCGCCATATTGGATGTTCAAGACTGAGCTGTAAACTAATACAAGTAAATGGACTTATTTTCATAAAGCGCGTTTCTACAAAGAAATGTACGTTTTATGTCTCATTTATTCATTCACACACGCACTAATATACTTGGGAAACAGTTAGGCACCAAATATAATATATTTAATTTTCTCAGATGGCAAAAATAAGAACTTTATTGATCCCACATAGGAGTAATTCATGTTATATCAGCTATAGAGAACAAGGTAGTGCCGAAAAACAATATATATCCCCCTCACAAAAATAAGAAAAATAGAGAAACATAATTTCTCATCAACAAAATATATTTTCAAATAACAAAATAACATATTTGAACCATTTTTCAGACAATAAAATAACATTTGAACAATTTTTCAGACAATAAAATAACTGAAAAAATCTGAAAAATGGTTCAAATATGTTATTTTGTTACTTGAAAATGTTTAAATATGTTTATGTAAAATATGTTTTGTTGATGAGAAAATATGTTTTTCTATTTTTCTTATTTTTGTGAGGGGGAATATATATTGTTTTTGGGCACTACCATTTTCTCTATAGCTGATATAACATGAATTACTCCTATGTGGGATCAATAAAGTTCTATTTTTTGCCGTCTGAGAAAATTAAATATATAATATTTGGTGCCTAACTGTTTCCCAAGTATATTAGTGTGAATGAATAAATGAGACGTAAAACGTACATTTCTTTGTAGAAAGGCGCTTTATGAAAATAAGTCCATTTACTTGTATTAGTTTACAGCGCAGTCTTGAACATCCAATATGGCGGAGACGTTGACGTATCGCAGCAGCTCCGTGGAGGAGGAGACATGTCATTGGTTTTTACTGCCACGACCTGAAGGTGTCACTGTTGAGCTTCTTTGAGGACTCACTCAGTCATGATGACAGAATGAATGAGTGAAAGTAAAGCAGCCAGAGTTCAGGAGGAGGAGTTAATGTTAATGGTAGATCTTGAATGTTTGACACCTAGAACTCTTCCTGACCTTGTGTAGGTTTTGTAAACAGGATCAGGTTTGCTGTTCCCTCACTGATGTTCCGTCTTCTTCTTTACATGTTTTCCATGTAGTTTTGTTGCTACAGCCATTGAACATGTCGGGGGTCGGCAAGGCAAGTTTATTTATACAGCACAATTCAACACAAGGTCATTCAAAGTGCTTTACAACAACATTAAAAGCGGCAAGACATAATTAAACAGTAGATAACAATAAAATGAAATAAAATGATCAAAAAGAGGTAAAATAATAAGCACAAGTTGTTAAAAAGTAAGGGCAGTAGATCCAGCAGGTACATCTCATTCTTACAATGGCAAGAATTACGTTTCTATACGGTCAAAACGTACAAAGACCGGGTCAAATACAGTATTACAAAAGTAATCTGTAACAATTCATACAGTGAATTAAACCATTTTGACAATTCTATGCCACAATGTCTGTTTCCAGGTCTTATTTCACACAACTGACAAGAATTACGTTTCTATACGGTCAAAATGTACAAAGACTGGGTCAAATACAGTATTACAAAGTCATCTGTAACAATTGTACGGTGAATCAAACCAGTTTGTGTTTCAGGGTTTGTTCCAGGGTTTGTTTCAGGTTCTCTGTGAACACGTCGGGGGTCAGTGTGGGTTTGGTTTGTTTTCATTCACCAACATTTTTTATTTACTGAACAAAACACGACAATGATGGTTGATGATGAGGTTTAGATCTGTTTATTTCTGGTGTCTGTCATCATTCATGGAAAAACAAATGAGAAATAAACGTATAACCTGTTCATTTTGAGTGTGTTTATCTTTGGAATAACGTGTGATAGTGACGTCACATGACTTTACAAGGCAAGTTTATTTGTATAACAATTCAAGAACAAAGTGATTCAAAGTGCTTTACAGACACATTAAAACTTTCTCTCTTCTGCTCCTCCCTCTCCTTTTTGCATTTGGACTTTAACTGTTTGAAGTTAAACTCGGATGTCGCTGTGATATTGTTGCACCGACATAGTGAATAAAGTGAACCGAATGAGTTAAATTGCGTTTGTCAGATACGCTTTTTCTGCTCTCTAACTCTGCTCTTGCTGTCCGTGGTGCAGAAAACAGATGTGTATTGTGTAAAGGCCCATTGGCTGAATTGACGCCACTGAGGGAGGAGACAGAGAGACTCAGGCTTTATTGAAGTAAAACTGCTACCGAGCAGGTTTGGTTCACAGGCTCAGTTGCCATAGTAACTGACTCAGAGTTTGAGTTAAATCGCTTTCTGGAACTGAAAACTCCGGATTTCCCTCATCTCAGGCTTAACAAACTCAGAGTTTTCACGAAACCCGCGTCCTGGAATACCAGGAGGAAACTCTGAGCTGATCCTGAGTGTCTAAGGCCCCGTGTGTTTTGGCCGTTCGTTTACACGAAAACGAAGCTCAAAGTCACCAAAACCGATCATTTCTGAAAACTTTGGCCAACGTGAAGATTTGCAAAAACCCCGTCTTCACGTTTGCTTGTAAACGGAGAGAAACAGACATTTATTCTTCAGAACGTCACATTATGAGACAGAAACGTCACCAGCGTCATGAGTGCGACCTGTGGTTACAATTAGTTTGTAACCGTCAATATTTTCTTGTATTTTACCTGTTTTATATTCTAAAGTCACACTTAAAAGTAACTCCACTTCTCTGTCACTCCAAACCAAAGACTCTGGTTCATCTTGGAAGTAACTGGAAGTTACTCGTGTCATTTGTTGATGTTTTTTTCCAGGATTCTGATTGGCTAGCATGACTTTATCTTCTCGTTACACTGCCCCCTGTAGGTTTGGCTTAAAATAAATCAAGCTTTAAAAACAAACAAAAACAGTAAGGTGAGATGGTGAGATGCTTAAACCAGGGGTGATAAGTTCCAGTCCTCAGGGGGCTGGTGTCCTGCATGTTTTACATGTTTCTCTGTTTCAACACACCCTGATACAAACGTGTGCTGACCCTAATGACAAGTTGGTGATGACCATTAATTAGAATCAGGTTTGTTGATACAGGAGACGAAGCAGGTCAGAGGGCCAGGGTTGAAAACCGCTGCTCTCAAATCACTTCATGTCATCATAACAGTTTCTATTTGCATCATCATGTATTCATTAGTAGCTGATGTGGATGTGTTGTTCATGTGGATCCTCCCACAGTCTTTCATCAGCAGCTGGAACCACAGACACTCTGATAAAACAGGAATTAGCAGAATCCATCTGATATTAAGCTGTGGTTTGAATCCCACTTCCCTCCTCTTTGAAGAGTCGTCACATAACTGTGTTCAGGTTTTTGTACAGCCTCTTCTACACTTTGTATCACTGTGTTTCTAGAGCACAGTAGTAGAGAGCTGTGTCTGCCAGGGTTAGCGTTCTGATGGTCAGTTCAGTCGAGCTGTCAGTTGTTTGGGACTCATATCGATCATCAGGAATATATTCACTTGTGGAGTCTTTTGCTCCTTTCCAGAGTATAAACTGAGGAGCCTGAAGGTCAGAATGATGTTTGTACCAGTAAAGTTCAAGTACATCTTCATCTGTCTGATAGATACATCTCAGTGTGACAGTTTGTCCTTCTCTTCCACTGACTTCATCTTGTTCAGGAGAGATTGTGTCTCCAGCTATTAGTCCTGGAAAAAGTGGAGAAAATGAAGCCATTAGACTAACATTGTTCATGATACTGAGAGGAGGAGACGAGGAGGAGAAGAGAGTGGAAAATGTCCCGTGTAAAGTGTTACTCTGTGGACATTCACAACTAAATCAACTGTAGAACTCTGTCAGGTCCATTTACATGATTTCCATTCTATCAGAGCAAAGAAACCAGAAAAGGAGTGAAATGCAGTCTGGATATGTGGTTAATGCAGCAGCTTCAACAAAACTTGAATCCCTGTTCTTAAACTCACCTAGAATGTGAGATAGAAGCAGAAAGAGCTGAAGCAACATGTCTTTGGAGATCTTCAAGCCAGACAGACAGCAGATGAACTATGTTCTTCCACTGCAGGAGAATGAGGAAGAAATAATGTCATTGATGAGCTGAAGTTCAGTGGGCGGGGCCAATTACCTCCTGACATGATTTGTTTCACTTCAACTCAACCAATCAAATAGTTTTGTGTTTCCTCAGCAGCTCTGTCTCTGTCTCTGATCTTTACTGCTTCATGTCTCTGTTGTCTTTGTCATCAGTCCAATGACTCAACAATCAGAGCTTTAACAGTGTGTGAGGTCCTCTAGTGGATGTTGTGGAGTATTGTGTCGTCTTTCTGCAGGTTTTTGTACAGAGTTTTAGTGTTTCCTGTCACTGTGGGCCTCACAGCACAGTAGTACACAGCAGAGTCTGACACTGCAGCAGAGGAGATCTGCAGATCCATTTGTGTTTTATTATCATTCACTTTAAAAGAAAATCCAGACCTTGGGTCTGAAATTGCTGTTCCTGTTCCTGAATGAGAGATGAGGAACTCTGGTGGTTTTCCTGGATATTGTCGATACCAGAAGAAATAATCAGTTCCAGCTGCAGGTCTGGAGAATCTGTAGGACAGAGAGAGATGTGTTTCTTCTAAACTGGACTCTTCATCTTTGACTGCAGTGAGTTCTTCACAGTTGACCCCTAAAGGAAGACAAATCTGCTTTATATTTGGTCACAAACCTCTTTAGAAATGAATGACATGTATAAAAGTGTGAATGAAAATGATTTAAAAGGTGCAGATTGTAACGTACCTGTTAGAATCCTGATCATCAGTAGAGAAAGTACATAATAGTCCATGTTGAATAGAGCTGATGTTTGTGGTTTGTGTGTTGAACTGTGTTGAATGTGGAAGTTTGTGTCTCTTCTATAGTTTAGTAACAGCTCAGCTCCTCCCTGAATCTCTTGCTGAATTCTAATCTCCACCCTGAACCCTCCAGCCCTGAGCCCTCACAGACTTTAGTGACGTCAGCTGGAACGTGATCAAGTGTGAGAGAGTGTGAGGGCTCCAAATGGAAACACGGCAGATCAAAATGTTTTTTTGTTTTTTTTTCTTATAAACTTTATTTAAAATTTCAATTTACAAAATTCCTAGTCAGATCAAAATGTTCGTACCGGTATTATAAGTTTGGGAATGATCATCCGGATGTTTGAAAACAAAGTGGTAGCCTATATAAAGGAGCATAAAATTCAACAAAGAACACAATTTAAACATGCGCACAGTACAATATGTATTTCCTTGTTAACATTGTATTTCTTTCAATCTACCCATACCAGCACATCCAGTATGCCAGGATCAACCGCAGAGTCATTTCTTTTTTGTAAGCGCGTGTAAACTGAGTTAAATATTCCAGCTGTGTTATGACCATCTAATATTACTTTCCATTTTTCAGCATGATGTCATTTCATTTTTGTAAGAGAGCGTATAAATTTATGGTAACCTGAGCTAAATATTTCAGTTATATTATTACTATTTACTGCAACGTTTTTGTTCAACTTGCTGAAATTGTTTAAATTTTGTGGTCATAAATAAATGAATAACCAAATTACTGCCTGACTTGTTTGTGTCTTGTATCTTGCTAGTATTTACATGTATGCATTTCTGTTAACATAGAGAATCTTAATTCAAACACTGTTGTAGGAGCCACATATTGATGTTTCATTTGTTTGGTCTGGTTGCCACGGTGATGAAGGAAGTTTGGGTCACGTGGGTCGTCACCGTAGCTTATATAAGGAATCAAATCACCTGCACTGAGGTGGAGAGAGGCCAGTTGGGTAGCCGTCATTTTTGTTGACCGCCTTTTACTGATCACCCCGATTACACTTTGCAGTGTACACATTTAAACCTATTAAGTGAATGTAATCGGGAGGCCGATGTGGCTGAGCTTCTGTCATTAAACGCCATAAAACGTATCTGGGACTCAGCGTGCTTCTCTGTCAGCAGCAGCGCGTCATACAAATATACAGGACCCAACAAAAACTCTCAAGTGGCTCTAATAAGTACAGGAAAGCCGCAATAACTGTACTCAGATTAAAGAAATGCAAGTCTTGTTTATTCAACACCAGGTCAACTGAGGATTTGTCTAATATAAAATGAAAACAAAAGAAATTGAACCTCAAATTATGAATAAAAAAATGATGAAGAAAACAACATTTTGTCCTCCATCTTCCCACAAATGTCAATTAACTTAGATAACTGGTCATCCCTCTTCCTTTCCCTCTCCTCCTCCTTTTCATCCAGCTCCCTCAGCCTCTTTTCCTGTCTTTAGTCTTGAAGAAAGTCAAAAACGTCATTTGTCCTTTTTTTGGTTTTCTTCCCTCCGTTTGTTGGTCGCTCCCTGTTTGTAAAGGAAATAATAGGGCCGTTGAAAAATCATCACGGGACAACAGTTTCTGAATTTAAATCACCAGTGGGATATGTATTTATATTTACAGGTGAACTTTCTTCTCGCAGTCGCACATGGTTCCTTTTCCTCCGCCCCCTGTTTTGTTTACATTCTCCCTGGTAACCTCCTTTCATGTCACAACGCAATGAACTGTGGGTAATTCCCTTTCCAAAAGTCACTTAACGATTTTAGGAATGGGACAGCCCTGGACCCTTAACGACTTTAGGAATGGGACAGCCCTTAACGACTTTAGGAATGGGACAGCCCTGAACCCTTAACGACTTTAGGAACGGGACAGCCCTGAACCCTTAACGACTCTAGGAATGGGACAGCCCTGAACCCTTAACGACTTTAGGAACGGGACAGCCCTGAACCCTTAACGACTTTAGGAATGGGACAGCCCTGAACCCATAACGACTTTAGGAATCGGACAGCCCTGAACCCTTAACAACTTTAGGAATGGGACAGCCCTTAACGACTTTAGGAATGGGACAGCCCTGAACCCTTAACGACTTTAGGAATGGGACAGCCCTGAACCCTTAACGACTTTAGGAATGGGACAGCCCTGAACCCTTAACGACTTTAGGAATGGGACAGCCCTGAACCCTTAACGACTTTAGGAATGGGACAGCCCTGAACCCTTAACGACTTTAGGAATGGGACAGCCCTGAACCCTTAACGACTTTAGGAATGGGACAGTCCTGAACCCTTAAAGACTTTAGGAATGGGACAACCCTGAACCCTTAACGACTTTAGGAATGGGACAGCCCTGAACCCTTAACGACTTTAGGAATGGGACAGCCCTGAACCCTTAACGACTTTAGGAACGGGACAGCCCTAAGCCCTTAATGACTTTAGGAATGGGACAGCCCTAAACCCTTCACGACTTTAGGAATGGGACAGCCCTAAACCCTTCACGACTTTAGGAATGGGACAGCCCTGAACCCTTAATGACTTTAGGAATGGGACAGCCCTGAACCCTTACGACTTTAGGAACGGGACAGCCCTAAGCCCTAAGCCCTAACGACTTTAGGAACGGGACAGCCCTTAACCCTTAAAGACTTTAGGAATGGGACAGCCCTAAACCCTTAACGACTTTAGGAATGGGAAAGCTCTGAACCCTTAATGACTTTAGGAATGGGACAGCCCTGAACCCTTAACGACTTTAGGAACGGGACAGCCCTGAACCCTTAACGACTTTAGGAATGGGACAGTCCTGAACCCATAACGACTTTAGGAATGGGACAGCCCTGAGCCCTGAACTCTTAACGACTTTAGGAATGGGACAGCCCTAAGCCCTTAACGACTTTAGGAATGGGACAGCCCTGAACCCTTAACGACTTTAGGAATGGGACAGTCCTAAGCCCTTAATGACTTTAGGAATGGGACAGCCCTAAACCCTTCACGACTTTAGGAATGGGACAGCCCTAAACCCTTAACGACTTTAGGAATGGGACAGCCCTGAACCCTTAATGACTTTAGGAATGGGACAGCCCTGAACCCTTAATGACTTTAGGAATGGGACAGCCCTGAACCCTTACGACTTTAGGAATGGAACAGCCCTTAACGACTTTAGGAATGGGACAGTCCTGAACCCGTAACGACTTTAGGAATGGGACAGCCCTGAACCCATAACGACTTTAGGAATGGGACAGCCCTGAACCCTTAACGACTTTAGGAATGGGACAGCCCTGAACCCTTAACGACTTTAGGAATGGGACAGCCCTGAACCCTTAACGACTTTAGGAATGGGACAGCCCTGAACCCTTAACGACTTTAGGAATGGGACAGCCCTGAACCCTTAACGACTTTAGGAATGGGACAGTCCTGAACCCTTAAAGACTTTAGGAATGGGACAGCCCTGAACCCTTAACGACTTTAGGAATGGGACAGCCCTGAACCCTTAACGACTTTAGGAATGGGACAGCCCTGAACCCTTAACGACTTTAGGAACGGGACAGCCCTAAGCCCTTAATGACTTTAGGAATGGGACAGCCCTAAACCCTTCACGACTTTAGGAATGGGACAGCCCTAAACCCTTCACGACTTTAGGAATGGGACAGCCCTGAACCCTTAATGACTTTAGGAATGGGACAGCCCTGAACCCTTCACGACTTTAGGAATGGGACAGCCCTAAGCCCCAACGACTTTAGGAACGGGACAGCCCTGACCCCTTAACGACTTTAGGAATGGGACAGTCCTGAACCCATAACGACTTTAGGAATGGGACAGCCCTGAACCCTTCACGACTTTAGGAATGGGACAGCCCTGAACCCTTAACGACTTTAGGAACGGGACAGCCCTGAACCCTTAACGACTTTAGGAATGGGACAGTCCTGAACCCATAACGACTTTAGGAATGGGACAGCCCTGAGCCCTGAACCCTTAACGACTTTAGGAATGGGACAGCCCTAAGCCCTTAACGACTTTAGGAATGGGACAGCCCTGAACCCTTAATGACTTTAGGAATGGGACAGCCCTAAACCCTTCACGACTTTAGGAATGGGACAGCCCTAAACCCTTAACGACTTTAGGAATGGGACAGCCCTGAACCCTTAATGACTTTAGGAATGGGACAGCCCTGAACCCTTAATGACTTTAGGAATGGGACAGCCCTGAACCCTTACGACTTTAGGAATGGAACAGCCCTGAACCCGTAACGACTTTAGGAATGGGACAGCCCTGAACCCTTACGACTTTAGGAATGGGACAGCCCTGAACCCTTAACGACTTTAGGAATGGGACAGCCCTGAACCCTTAACGACTTTAGGAATTGGACAGTCCTGAACCCTTAATGACTTTAGGAATGGGACAGCCCTAAACCCTTAACGACTTTAGGAATGGGACAGCCCTAAACCCTTAACGACTTTAGGAATGGGACAGCCCTAAACCCTTAACGACTTTAGGAACGGGACAGCCCTAAACCCTTAACGACTTTAGGAATGGGACAGCCCTGAACCCTTAACGACTTTAGGAATGGGACAGCCCTGAACCCTTAACGACTTTAGGAATGGGACAGCCCTGAACCCTTAACGACTTTAGGAATGGGACAGCCCTGAACCCTTAACGACTTTAGGAATGGGACAGCCCTGAACCCTTAGGCAAGTCGCGCCCGTAAGTGTGTGAGTCTGTGAGGGTGGAGATTGGAATTCAGGGTTTGTCATCAGTCCAATGACTCAACAATCAGAGCTTTAACAGTGTGTGAGGTCCTCTAGTGGATGTTGTGGAGTATTGTGTCGTCTTTCTGCAGGTTTTTGTACAGAGTTTTAGTGTTTCCTGTCACTGTGGGCCTCACAGCACAGTAGTACACAGCAGAGTCTGACACTGCAGCAGAGGAGATCTGCAGATCCATTTGTGTTTTATTATCATTCACTGTAAAAGAAAATCCAGACCTTGGGTCTGATAATGCTGTTCCTGTTCCTAAATGAGAGATCAGGAACTCTGGTGGTTTTCCCGGATATTGTCGATACCAGTAAAACTCGTCACTACTAGTGGCCTTTTTAGAAAATCTGTAGGACAGAGAGAGATGTGTTTCTTCTAAACTGGACTCTTCATCTTTGACTGCAGTGAGTTCTTCACAGCTGACACCTAAAGGAAGACAAATCTGCTTTATATTTGGTCACAAACCTCTTTAGAAATGAATGACATGTATAAAAGCGTGAATGAAAATTATTTTAAAGGTGCAGATTGTAACGTACCTGTTAGAATCCTGATCATCAGTAGAGAAAGTACATAATAGTCCATGTTGAATAGAGCTGATGTTTGTGGTTTGTGTGTTGAACTGTGTTGAATGTGGAAGTTTGTGTCTCTACTATAGTTTAGTAACAGCTCAGCTCCTCCCTGAATCTCTCCGTCTCCTCTTTGATCTGGAGTTTCTCTTCTCTCACTTCCTCTTCCTCCCGGTTAACAGACTGCAGCTTCATCTGGTTTCAGCTGGAACTGAGGGGGTTTTATTTCTTTCAGGAGTCTCAGGAAGCTCTCTGCAATCCTCCAATCCTGGTCCTGGAGAGCCGCAGTCCTGCATGTTTTAAATCAGGGGTGTCAACCTCTCTCTAGAGCCGCATGCAGCTCTTTAGCGCCGCCCTAGTGGCTCCTGGAGCTTTTTCAAAAATGTTTGACCTTTTTTTCCTTTTTTTCTTCTTTTTTCCTTTTCAACATTTCAACTTTTTTTTCGACATTTCGACATTTTTCTCTAGATTCTACTTCAACATTAATCTCAACATTTTGACTTTTTTCTCGACATTTTTACTTTTTTCTCGACATTTCAACTTTTTTCTCGAAGTGCATAATGAAAAAAAAAATCTCCCCCCAGTTCTAACTAATATAGAAACATGCAGCATGTGTTGTCTTCATTCTAATTCTGATACAAGACTTTTCATTTTTTGCGGCTCCAGACATATTTGTTTTTTGTGTTTTTGGTCCAATATGGCTCTAAAACATTTTGGGTTGCCGACCGCTGATTTAGATGTTTCCCTGTTTCAACACACTGCCATACAAGTGTCTGTGTCATCAGAGAGTGATCCAGACCTTGATGACAGGCTGATGAACACCGTTAGTTGTGATCAGATGTGTTGGAGCTGGGAGACATCTAAAACATTCTGGACGTTGTCACGTGAGGACCAGGGTTGTCTACCGCTGTTTTAGATCCTGCATCAACACGCCTGCTACCTTATCTGTCAGAACAAAGTGAATAAACTAAAGCAGTGACTTCCCTAACCTGCTAACCAGTGTTCTTCAACCCCCCAGTCCTGCAGGTTTACAGGTTTCCTGCTTCATCACACCGTGATACAAGTGTCATTAACAGACTTGTGCAGACCTGGATGACAAGCTGATGACCTTTTGTTCTTCCTTCCTCTCATCTAACTCTCTATTAAAGCTTCATGTTCCCTCTTCTTAAATACTGCAACATTGTTTGGGCTTCGACACATTCAACATATATTAATAAATTACTGATAATTCAAAAAGGGTTTCTCAGAATGATATCACATGCAAACAGATATGAGCGTCTGCTCCCCTTTTCATTAAAGATTCATTATTATCCGTCAATAAAAATTAACATTTTTCAAACATGTTTATTTATGTTCAAATTTAAAAATGATATACAAGATCTTCCTTCTTCTTTTCATAATTTCTTTTGTGTTAGTTCCGATATTCATTCTTATGCCACAAGGCACAAAGATGATTTTAATTTACCGTTTTGTAGAACATGGAAACATCAATCTTTCCACTTGTGGAATTCACTCAATAAATCTCTTAAATCATCACCGTCCTTGTCAATATTAAAAAAACATTTAAATAACTTTCTTATTGTTTCATCTTTGTAGTGTTTATTATTTAATCTGAGTTACATTTTCTTTTGTGTTTTTTTACTCCCCCTTGATCTGAGACTTCTGGGAGTTTGTTCCAGACCTGTGGAGCATAGAAGCTGAATGCAGCTTTTATGTTCCAGACCTGTGTAACATAGAAGCTGAATGCAGCTTCTATGTTCCAGACATGTGGAACATAGAAGCTGAATGCAGCTTCTATGTTCCAGACATGTGGAACATAGAAGCTGCATTCAGCTTCTATGTTCCAGACCTGTGGAACATAGAAGCTGAATGCAGCTTCTATGTTCCAGACCTGTGGAACATAGAAGCTGAATGCAGCTTCTATGTTCCAGACATGTGGAACATAGAAGCTGCATTCAGCTCCTCCATGTCTGCTTGTTGTTGAATGTTATACAAATAAACTTGTCTTGTAAAGTCATGTGACGTCACTATCATACGTTATTCCAAAGATAAACAGACTCAAAATGAACAGGTTATACGTTTATTTCTCATTTGTTTTTCCATGAATGATGACAGACACCGGAAATAAACAGATCCAAACCTCATCATCAACATTGTTCGGTAAATAAGAAATGTTGTTGAATGAAAACCAACCAAACCCACGACCCCGGACGTGTTCACTGGCTGTAGGAACTAAAGTTTACAGAACCTACACAAGGTCAGAAAGAGTTCTAGGTGTCAAACATTAACGTTAACTCCACCTGCTGAACTCTGGCTGCTTCATTTCACTGGGACATAAATGAAATAAGTGTAAAATGGGCAAAATATATATGTTGTTGTAAAGTCTATCCAGCGTGACATCGGGGATAAATTTGCTTATGTCATCACAGAAATATGAAACTACCATATTCTAGCTTCAGCCAATCAGAATCCGTAGGTTCTTCTTCTTTGTGTTTTTTGGCGGATTGCAATACTAGCTGTAAGGTGCATACCGCCACCTACTGAACCGGAGTATGTAGGACAGGATCTAGTTGTTTATAGCTTTACATTAAATAATCTAATATAATAATAATAATAATAATGAAAAGAGAAAAAACTCTAAAAAAAAAAAAAAAGATAAATAAAATAAAACAAATAAACCGCTATATATTCACTATATCGTGTAAAACAAGCCAGTGTTTCTTAGAAACTCTGACCCCTCTCTGTGTCTCCCACACCTTATCACCCTTAGTTCCCTTAGTTCCCAGTATCCCTGTCAGATTCCACTCACCCGCCTCTCTCACCCTGTCTTTCAACCTGGTCCTTTCTTTGATATATTTATTACATTGCATAATTACATGTTCAGCGTTTTCTCTTTTCTTACATATAGCACAAAGTTCTGAATTTGCTTTTCCGAATAAAAATAGTCTTATTTAGTCCAGTGTGATCAAATCTTAGTCTTGTTAAGATTACCTCCTCTCTTCTACTTGATACCTTGATACTTGATGACCTTGATGTGTTTTGTATTCTATAATAAGTTCTGCCCTTACTGTCCTCGTCCCACTTCTTCTGCCAAAAATCTGATACTTTTTTATTTATTATTGATTTAGCTTCACCTTTTCCAAATGGGATATCAGTGATATGTTTTGAGCTTAATGCTTTTTTAATGCCACTTTATCTGCACATTCGTTTCCTTGTATTCCCACATGAGCAGGTACCAGCAGAATTCTACCTCCATCCCCTTTCTCTGAATCCTGAACAGACACTGAAGAACTTCATACAGCAAATCTTCCCTGAGTGGCTTCGTAGTGTAAACTCAGTAGCGCAGCGTTCCATTTACCTCGGAAATCGAACTGGGAACTGGGAATGGCAGCCATCTTGGAATGGTAACTCGGGGGTGTTGAAGCTTCTCCCACTTTCCCAGTAGGAAATCCCACTTCGAAGGGCGTTCCAGTTGAAAATTCCGACTGGGAACTGGGAAATTCCGACTTCCAAGGACAAATGGAACGCGGCATTTGTCCGTAGGTTCATTTTAGATGACGCGTTTTGTTTACTTCCGTTGGTGTCACATTATTAAAGTCCCGACGGGGGACTCGAGTGGGGAATGCTTCCAGTTCTGCTACATTTTTGTGAATCTATAAAGTCATGATTACGGAAAACGCTATTATGAGTCCTCGGTGTTGTGTGATGTGTTCCCAAATGAATAACCCGAATAATCAATGTGAATATACATGTGTACATATACACTACAACTACAAAAAAACATCAATATATTTGAATTTATATTAAAATATAAAATTAAAAAACATCATTGTTTAAAATAAATGGCTATGCGACTGTGTAATTCTGTTATGGTTTAAAATAAAGTTTGTAAATAAGGAAAGGAAAAAAGTGGTGAAAGTGTGTGACGTAACTTCCGGCGGAAGTAAACATTGGAGCGGCTGAAGCGCGTGAACGTGTGTGGACTGCGCTCGGGGACGCGCTTGTGATTTTATCTGATTCTTTTATTATCTGCAGTCACAATGTCTTCACTTCACTATCCCCGAGTCTGTCGGTGAAGGAAGGACAGAAACGATGGAAGAGAGCGGGGATCATGGAGGACTGGAGATCAGCTGGAACCCAGGGAGGAAGGAGAACAAGACAGGTGAGTGAAGCTGATGTTAGTGAACCAGATGTTAGTGAACCTGATGTTAGTGAACCTGATGTCAGTGAACCAGATGTTATTGAACCAGATGTTAGTGAACCAGATGTTAGTGAACCTGATGTCAGTGAACCAGATGTTAGTGAACCAGATGTTAGTGAACCAGATGTTAGTGAACCAGATGTTAGTGAACCAGATGTTAGTGAACCAGATGTTAGTGAACCTGGTGTTAGTGAACCAGATGTTAGTGAACCTGATGTTAGTGAACCTGGTGTTAGTGAACCTGATGTCAGTGAACCAGATGTCAGTGAACCTGATGTTAGTGAACCAGATGTTAGTGAACCTGGTGTTAGTGAACCTGATGTTAGTGAACCTGGTGTTAGTGAACCAGATGTTAGTGAACCAGATGTTAGTGAACCAGATGTTAGTGAACCTGGTGTTAGTGAACCTGATGTTAGTGAACCAGATGTTAGTGAACCTGATGTTAGTGAACCTGGTGTTAGTGAACCAGATGTTAGTGAACCTGATGTTAGTGAACCTGGTGTTAGTGAACCTGATGTTAGTGAACCAGATGTTAGTGAACCTGATGTTAGTGAACCTGATGTTAGTGAACCTGGTGTTAGTGAACCTGATGTTAGTGAACCTGGTGTTAGTGAACCAGATGTTAGTGAACCTGATGTTAGTGAACCTGGTGTTAGTGAACCTGATGTTAGTGAACCTGGTGTTAGTGAACCTGATGTTAGTGAACCTGATGTTAGTGAACCAGATGTTAGTGAACCAGATGTTAGTGAACCAGATGTTAGTGAACCTGATGTTAGTGAACCTGATGTTAGTGAATCTGATGTTAGTGAACCAGATGTTAGTGAACCAGATGTTAGTGAACCTGGTGTTAGTGAACCTGATGTTAGTGAACCTGATGTTAGTGAACCAGATGTTAGTGAACCAGATGTTAGTGAACCAGATGTTAGTGAACCTGATGTTAGTGAACCTGATGTTAGTGAACCAGATGTTAGTGAACCAGATGTTAGTGAACCAGATGTTAGTGAACCTGGTGTTAGTGAACCAGATGTTAGTGAACCTGGTGTTAGTGAACCTGATGTTAGTGAATCTGATGTTAGTGAACCAGATGTTAGTGAACCAGATGTTAGTGAACCAGATGTTAGTGAACCTGGTGTTAGTGAACCAGATGTTAGTGAACCTGGTGTTAGTGAATCTGATGTTAGTGAACCAGATGTTAGTGAACCAGATGTTAGTGAACCTGATGTTAGTGAACCAGATGTTAGTGAACCAGATGTTAGTGAACCTGGTGTTAGTGAATCTGATGTTAGTGAACCAGATGTTAGTGAACCAGATGTTAGTGAACCAGATGTTAGTGAACCTGATGTTAGTGAACCAGATGTTAGTGAACCAGATGTTAGTGAACCAGATGTTAGTGAACCAGATGTTAGTGAACCAGATGTTAGTGAACCTGATGTTAGTGAACCTGATGTTAGTGAACCTGATGTTAGTGAACCTGATGTTAGTGAACCAGATGTTAGTGAACCTGATGTTAGTGAACCAGATGTTAGTGAACCAGATGTTAGTGAACCAGATGTTAGTGAACCTGATGTTAGTGAACCAGATGTTAGTGAACCAGATGTTAGTGAACCTGATGTTAGTGAACCAGATGTTAGTGAACCTGAACCAGATGTTAGTGAACCTGATGTTAGTGAACCTGGTGTTAGTGAACCAGATGTTAGTGAACCTGATGTTAGTGAACCAGATGTTAGTGAACCTGGTGTTAGTGAACCAGATGTTAGTGAACCTGATGTTAGTGAACCTGATGTTAGTGAACCAGATGTTAGTGAACCAGATGTTAGTGAACCTGATGTTAGTGAACCAGATGTTAGTGAACCTGAACCAGATGTTAGTGAACCAGATGTTAGTGAACCTGGTGTTAGTGAACCTGGTGTTAGTGAACCTGATGTTAGTGAACCAGATGTTAGTGAACTTGGTGTTAGTGAACCAGATGTTAGTGAACCTGAACCAGATGTTAGTGAAACTGATGTTAGTGAACCTGAACCAGATGTTAGTGAACCTGATGTTAGTGAACCAGATGTTAGTGAACCAGATGTTAGTGAACCAGATGTTAGTGAACCAGATGTTAGTGAACCTGATGTTAGTGAACCAGATGTTAGTGAACCTGATGTTAGTGAACCAGATGTTAGTGAACCAGATGTTAGTGAACCTGATGTTAGTGAACCTGGTGTTAGTGAACCAGATGTTAGTGAACCTGATGTTAGTGAACCTGATGTTAGTGAACCTGATGTTAGTGAACCTGATGTTAGTGAACCTGATGTTAGTGAACCTGATGTTAGTGAACCAGATGTTAGTGAACCAGATGTTAGTGAACCTGATGTTAGTGAACCAGATGTTAGTGAACCAGATGTTAGTGAACCTGGTGTTAGTGAACCTGAACCAGATGTTAGTGAACCTGATGTTAGTGAACCTGATGTTAGTGAACCTGATGTTAGTGAACCAGATGTTAGTGAACCTGAACCAGATGTTAGTGAACCTGAACCAGATGTTAGTGAACCTGAACCAGATGTTAGTGAACCAGGTGTTAGTGAACCTGGTGTTAGTGAACCAGATGTTAGTGAACCAGATGTTAGTGAACCTGGTGTTAGTGAACCTGGTGTTAGTGAACCAGATGTTAGTGAACCAGATGTTAGTGAACCAGATGTTAGTGAACCTGGTGTTAGTGAACCTGATGTTAGTGAACCAGATGTTAGTGAACCTGATGTTAGTGAACCTGGTGTTAGTGAACCAGATGTTAGTGAACCTGATGTTAGTGAACCTGGTGTTAGTGAACCTGATGTTAGTGAACCAGATGTTAGTGAACCTGATGTTAGTGAACCTGATGTTAGTGAACCTGGTGTTAGTGAACCTGATGTTAGTGAACCTGGTGTTAGTGAACCTGATGTTAGTGAACCAGATGTTAGTGAACCTGATGTTAGTGAACCTGGTGTTAGTGAACCTGATGTTAGTGAACCTGGTGTTAGTGAACCTGATGTTAGTGAACCTGATGTTAGTGAACCAGATGTTAGTGAACCAGATGTTAGTGAACCAGATGTTAGTGAACCTGATGTTAGTGAACCTGATGTTAGTGAATCTGATGTTAGTGAACCAGATGTTAGTGAACCAGATGTTAGTGAACCTGGTGTTAGTGAACCTGATGTTAGTGAACCTGATGTTAGTGAACCAGATGTTAGTGAACCAGATGTTAGTGAACCAGATGTTAGTGAACCTGATGTTAGTGAACCTGATGTTAGTGAACCAGATGTTAGTGAACCAGATGTTAGTGAACCAGATGTTAGTGAACCTGGTGTTAGTGAACCAGATGTTAGTGAACCTGGTGTTAGTGAACCTGATGTTAGTGAATCTGATGTTAGTGAACCAGATGTTAGTGAACCAGATGTTAGTGAACCAGATGTTAGTGAACCTGGTGTTAGTGAACCAGATGTTAGTGAACCTGGTGTTAGTGAATCTGATGTTAGTGAACCAGATGTTAGTGAACCAGATGTTAGTGAACCTGATGTTAGTGAACCAGATGTTAGTGAACCAGATGTTAGTGAACCTGGTGTTAGTGAATCTGATGTTAGTGAACCAGATGTTAGTGAACCAGATGTTAGTGAACCAGATGTTAGTGAACCTGATGTTAGTGAACCAGATGTTAGTGAACCAGATGTTAGTGAACCAGATGTTAGTGAACCAGATGTTAGTGAACCAGATGTTAGTGAACCTGATGTTAGTGAACCTGATGTTAGTGAACCTGATGTTAGTGAACCTGATGTTAGTGAACCAGATGTTAGTGAACCTGATGTTAGTGAACCAGATGTTAGTGAACCAGATGTTAGTGAACCAGATGTTAGTGAACCTGATGTTAGTGAACCAGATGTTAGTGAACCAGATGTTAGTGAACCTGATGTTAGTGAACCAGATGTTAGTGAACCTGAACCAGATGTTAGTGAACCTGATGTTAGTGAACCTGGTGTTAGTGAACCAGATGTTAGTGAACCTGATGTTAGTGAACCAGATGTTAGTGAACCTGGTGTTAGTGAACCAGATGTTAGTGAACCTGATGTTAGTGAACCTGATGTTAGTGAACCAGATGTTAGTGAACCAGATGTTAGTGAACCTGATGTTAGTGAACCAGATGTTAGTGAACCTGAACCAGATGTTAGTGAACCAGATGTTAGTGAACCTGGTGTTAGTGAACCTGGTGTTAGTGAACCTGATGTTAGTGAACCAGATGTTAGTGAACTTGGTGTTAGTGAACCAGATGTTAGTGAACCTGAACCAGATGTTAGTGAACCTGATGTTAGTGAACCTGAACCAGATGTTAGTGAACCTGATGTTAGTGAACCAGATGTTAGTGAACCAGATGTTAGTGAACCAGATGTTAGTGAACCAGATGTTAGTGAACCTGATGTTAGTGAACCAGATGTTAGTGAACCTGATGTTAGTGAACCAGATGTTAGTGAACCAGATGTTAGTGAACCTGATGTTAGTGAACCTGGTGTTAGTGAACCAGATGTTAGTGAACCAGATGTTAGTGAACCTGATGTTAGTGAACCTGATGTTAGTGAACCTGATGTTAGTGAACCTGATGTTAGTGAACCTGATGTTAGTGAACCTGATGTTAGTGAACCAGATGTTAGTGAACCTGATGTTAGTGAACCAGATGTTAGTGAACCAGATGTTAGTGAACCTGGTGTTAGTGAACCTGAACCAGATGTTAGTGAACCTGATGTTAGTGAACCTGATGTTAGTGAACCAGATGTTAGTGAACCTGAACCAGATGTTAGTGAACCTGAACCAGATGTTAGTGAACCTGAACCAGATGTTAGTGAACCAGGTGTTAGTGAACCTGGTGTTAGTGAACCAGATGTTAGTGAACCAGATGTTAGTGAACCTGGTGTTAGTGAACCAGATGTTAGTGAACCTGGTGTTAGTGAACCAGATGTTAGTGAACCTGGTGTTAGTGAACCAGATGTTAGTGAACTTGGTGTTAGTGAACCAGATGTTAGTGAACCAGATGTTAGTGAACCAGATGTTAGTGAACCTGATGTTAGTGAACCTGATGTTAGTGAACCTGATGTTAGTGAACCTGATGTTAGTGAACCTGATGTTAGTGAACCTGATGTTAGTGAACTTGGTGTTAGTGAACCAGATGTTAGTGAACCAGATGTTAGTGAACCTGATGTTAGTGAACCTGGTGTTAGTGAACCTGGTGTTAGTGAACCTGGTGTTAATGAACCTGGTGTTAGTGAACCAGATGTTAGTGAACCAGATGTTAGTGAACCTGATGTTAGTGAACCTGATGTTAGTGAACCTGATGTTAGTGAACCAGATGTTAGTGAACCTGGTGTTAGTGAACCTGATGTTAGTGAACCTGGTGTTAGTGAACCTGGTGTTAGTGAACCTGATGATAGTGAACCTGGTGTTAGTGAACCTGAACCAGATGTTAGTGAACCTGATGTTAGTGAACCTGATGTTAGTGAACCTGATGTTAGTGAACTTGGTGTTAGTGAACCAGATGTTAGTGAACCAGATGTTAGTGAACCTGATGTTAGTGAACCTGGTGTTAGTGAATCTGATGTTAGTGAACCTGGTGTTAGTGAACCTGGTGTTAGTGAACCTGATGTTAGTGAACCAGATGTTAGTGAACCAGATGTTAGTGAACCTGGTGTTAGTGAACCTGATGTTAGTGAACCAGATGTTAGTGAACCTGATGTTAGTGAACCTGATGTTAGTGAACCTGGTGTTAGTGAACCTGATGTTAGTGAACCAGATGTTAGTGAACCTGATGTTAGTGAACCAGATGTTAGTGAACCTGATGTTAGTGAACCAGATGTTAGTGAACCAGATGTTAGTGAACCTGGTGTTAGTGAACCTGATGTTAGTGAACCAGATGTTAGTGAACCTGATGTTAGTGAACCTGGTGTTAGTGAATCTGATGTTAGTGAACCTGGTGTTAGTGAACCTGGTGTTAGTGAACCTGATGTTAGTGAACCAGATGTTAGTGAACCAGATGTTAGTGAACCTGGTGTTAGTGAACCTGATGTTAGTGAACCAGATGTTAGTGAACCTGATGTTAGTGAACCTGATGTTAGTGAACCTGGTGTTAGTGAACCAGATGTTAGTGAACCAGATGTTAGTGAACCAGATGTTAGTGAACCTGGTGTTAGTGAACCAGATGTTAGTGAACCAGATGTTAGTGAACCTGATGTTAGTGAACCAGATGTTAGTGAACCTGATGTTAGTGAACCTGGTGTTAGTGAACCAGATGTTAGTGAACCAGATGTTAGTGAACCTGGGAGGAGATGGTTGTCCAGTTTTACCTGATGTTAGTGAACCTGGGAGCAGAGGCGATTCTAGGGTCTGTTGGGGCCCTAGGCAAAAATTTCTAGGGGGCCCCTCAAACCAGCGTTCATCGCCGTTATGTTATAATAAACTGACACCAACGAAAACTTTATGAAATTTTGACCAGGATTCCTTGCGAACAGAGCATGCGCAGAAAACAAAGTCTTCTTCTTTGTGTTTTTTGGCGGATTGCATACCGCCACCTACTGAACCGGAGTATGTAGGACAGGATCTAGTTGTTTATAGCTTTACATTAAATCATCTAATATAATAATACTAATGAAAAGAGAAAAACTCAAAACAAACAAATAAACCAAACAAGACCGCTATATACTCACTATATCCTGTAAAATAGAAAACAAATTCCTGTTCCGTTTGATGGGGATATTCCATTTGGCGTTTACATGACTGAATATTCGGGTTTTAAAAGAGTTATTGACTGCATGTAAACGCAGTCGTCATAGCTTTCATAGCTTAACATTAAAGGTGCGTTTCCACTCCACAGAACAGCTCTACTCTACTCTACTCTACTCTACTAACCAAAAACGTCAATAAACTTAACACTGGTCTGACGCTAGTTTTGCTGTTTAACGGTAGTTATCTGCTCCACTTACCACTGTCTTGCTTTCTTCTGTCTTTTTCCTCCTTTTTTTTCTTCCTCTTTTCACTGTCGGACAGATAACTACTTCTCTTCATTTTTCTTTACCTTCGGCTGAGCCGAATCGGCTCCATTTAAAACTTCCAAAATGAACGTTAAATTCTGTGCACACGACACTGTGTGTAGTTTTTTTTTTATTCTGACACTGCGTACAGGTGGATGATCCGTGATCATGGGAATGACGAGATGGGGCCCTTGAGGGAGGTTTCTTACTGGCTACTGAGATGTCATTGATAATTGCCCTATGTTTGTTTAAGGAGGAGGATGTGGTCATTATGGTTACCATTATGGTAATACTTTTTTAGTCATCTAAACCCCTGATAGGAAACACTTTTGTAATAAAAGTAATTATAAAAAAAAAAAAAAAAAAATATTTTTTTTTTGGGCCTCATGGGCCCCCCAACAACTCGGGGCCCCAAGCAGTTGCCTGCCTTGCCTGTTCACAAGCTGCGCCCCTGCCTGGGAGGAGATGGTTGTCCAGGTTCTGGACGCCTGCGGTTGCTCAGGACCTGCTTGAGAGCTGGGGCCTCATGTACAAAGAGTGCGTCAATCCTTGTGCAGAATTCTTGGGTACGTGTAGCACGGTGCAAAATGAAGCCCCCCTCCACTTGTTTTATTTTCTTCTGCTAAGAGCAAAAATATATATTAATGTTCACTTGCCACACAACTTCACACTTGTGAAGTTCTTCACTTAAGTAAAGAAAAGGGGGGGGCAGCACAAGAAACTACAGGAGCGACTCTAACACACTAGAGTAGTGATGCACCGTAATGAAAGATGTGGCCGAAACCGAAAATAATAATAAACACTTGGCCGAATACCGAACAATACCGAACATGGTTCTTCGCAGTTTTTCATTTATTTTGCCAATTTTTTCACCATTGCATAAATCAAATACATTTGATTTAGGCATGCTTTTAAAAGAAAAAAATCTTTTACAAAATTACAAGGTAGAAAACATTTGTTGAACATAAAAAGCTGAACATTTTTTAATTTCCCAGCATTTCTTAAATATTCCAGCAGACATTATACCAGCAAAGAACAATCACTTAAAATAAATAAATTTGCAAAATACATTTTTTGGCCATCTTTGAGCTTACGTTAGGCTGACTGAACATTGTAACATAGGCCTTAAAACAATAAAAATGCATTAAAGCGCTCAGGGTTTTTTATCATTTCAAATGATAAATCAAACTTGTAGTGCTGAAAGACTTTGCAGATGTGCCCCCTCTAGATATTTGAGCAGAACATTCATTGCAAACAGCCATTCTTGTATTATTCTTTGCCACTCTAAAATACTTCCACACTGCTGACATGTTTGCACCACTTCACTCCACGCTCTTCCACGTTTGATTTCCTCATCTAAACGCACCTGTAATAGATTGATTTATGTTGTTTTGGTTCTACCTGCTGGTGAATGTTAGGTAAAATTCTTATGTGGTTACTTTTTGGTTGGCCAACGATTTATGTGATGCGCAACAGTTACGGAGCGGCCAGTCTATTTCCTTATATTACAACGCCGTTATTAATTGTTTGTTTTTTTTCCCACTTATTACACCGAAAGTGTTTTTTTGCCATTTTCGGCCGAACAATTTCGGTTACCGAACAATCGGTGCATCACTACACTAGAGTTTACACTACCTAGAGATTTACCAATACCAGCTAGAGGTTTACTAAACACTAACTATAGGCTTTACTAAACAGAAAGGTTTTAAGTTTAGTTTTAAAGGTGGAGGTGGTGTCAGCCTCCTTAACCCAGATTGGAAGTTGGTTCCACAGTAATGGTGCCTGATAGCAGAACGCCCGCCCTCCAAATCTACATTTAGATACTCTAGGAACTACGAGTAAACCTGCACCCTGGGAGCGGAGAGCTCTGCCAGGAACATAAGGCACTATCAGGTCTTGTAAATACTGCGGAGCTAAGCCGTTTTGGGCTTTATATGCAAGTAATAAAATTTTAAATTGAATTCTGAATTTTACAGGTAGCCAATGGAGCGACGCTAACACTGGAGAGACGTGGTCTCTCCTGATGATTCCTGTCAGTACTCATGCTGCTGCATTCTGGATCAGCTGGAGCCGATTCAGCAAATGACTTGGACATCCTGCTAATAACACATTACAGTAATCCAGGAACCAGGAGGTCAATGAGGTCAATGATCGACTTTGTTGTCGTTTCATCTGACCTCCGGCCGTATGTCTTGGACACTCGGGTGAAGAGAGGGGCTGAGCTGTCAACTGATCACCACCTGGTGGTGAGTTGGATCCGCTGGCAGGGGAGGAAGCTGGTCAGACCTGGAAGACCCAAGCGTATCGTGAGGGTCTGCTGGGAACGTCTGGCAGATTCCCCTGTCAGGGGGGTCTTCAACTCCCACCTCCGGGAGAGCTTTGACCGGATTCCGAGGGAGGCCGGAGACATTGAGTCCGAATGGACCATGTTCTCCACTTCCATTGTTGACGCGGCCGTCCGTAGCTGCGGCCGTAAGGTCTCCGGCGCCTGTCGCGGCGGCAATCCCCGAACCCGGTGGTGGACACCGGAAGTAAGGGATGCCGTCAAGCTGAAGAAGGAGTCCTACCGAGCCTGGCTAGCTCGGCGGACTCCCGAGGCAGCTGACGGGTACCGGCAGGCCAAGCGGGCTGCGGCCCGGGCGGTCGCGGAAGCAAAAACTCGGGTCTGGGAAAAGTTCGGGGAAGCCATGGAGGAGGACTACCGGTCGGCCTCGAGGAAATTCTGGCAAACCATCCGGCGCCTCAGGAGGGGGAAGCAGTGCTCCGCCAACACTGTTTACAGTGGAGGAGGGGAGCTGTTGACCTCGACTGGGGACATCGTCGGGCGGTGGAAGGAATACTTCGAGGATCTCCTCAATCCCGCTGACACGCCTTCCGTCGAGGAAGCAGAGACTGAGGATTCAGAGGTTGATTCATTCATTACCCAAGCTGAAGTCACTGAGGTAGTTCGGAAGCTCCTCAGTGGCAAGGCACCGGGGGTGGATGAGATCCGCCCTGAGTACCTCAAGTCTCTGGATGTTGCGGGGCTGTCGTGGCTGACACGCCTCTGCAGCATCGCGTGGCAGTCGGGGACAGTGCCTCTGGACTGGCAGACCGGGGTGGTGGTCCCTCTCTTCAAAAAGGGGGACCGGAGGGTGTGTTCCAACTACCGGGGAATCACACTCCTCAGCCTCCCGGGGAAAGTCTATTCCAGGGTGCTGGAGAGGAGAATTCGGCCGATAGTCGAACCTCGGATTCAAGAGGAACAATGCGGTTTTCGTCCCGGTCGTGGAACACTGGACCAGCTCTACACCCTCCGCAGGGTGCTCGAGGGCGCATGGGAGTTTGCCCAACCAGTCCACATGTGTTTTGTGGACTTGGAGAAGGCTTTCGACCGTGTCCCACGTGGCATCCTGTGGGGGGTGCTCCGAGAGTATGGGGTCGGAGGCCCTCTGCTGAGGGCTGTACGGTCCCTGTATGACCGGAGCAGGAGCTTGGTTCGCATTGCCGGCAGTAAGTCAGACCTGTTCCCGGTGCGTGTTGGACTCCGGCAGGGCTGCCCTTTGTCACCGGTTCTGTTCATTATTTTTATGGACAGAATTTCTAGGCGCAGCCAGGGGCCGGAGGGGGTACGGTTCGGGAGCCACTTGATTTCATCTCTGCTTTTTGCAGATGATGTGGTCTTGTTGGCTCCTTCGAGCCAGGACCTTCAGCATGCACTGGGGCGGTTTGCAGCCGAGTGTGAAGCGGCTGGGATGAGAATCAGCACCTCTAAGTCTGAGGCCATGGTTCTCGACCGGAAAAAGGTGGCTTGCACCCTCCAGGTCGGGGGAGAGTTCCTGCCTCAGGTGGAGGAGTTTAAGTATCTTGGGGTCTTGTTCACGAGTGAGGGGAGAACGGAGCGCGAGATCGACAGGCGGATCGGTGCGGCGGCCGCAGTAATGCGGTCATTGTATCGGTCCGTCGTGGTGAAGAGGGAGCTGAGCCGAAAGGCAAAGCTCTCGGTTTACCGGTCGATCTACGTTCCCACCCTCACCTATGGTCATGAACTCTGGGTCATGACCGAAAGAACGGGATCCCGGATACAAGCGGCCGAAATGAGTTTCCTCCGCAGGGTGGCGGGGCGCTCCCTTAGAGATAGGGTGAGGAGCTCCGTCACCCGGGAGGAACTCGGAGTAGAGCCGCTGCTCCTCCACATCGAGAGGAGCCAGCTGAGGTGGCTCGGGCACCTGTATAGGATGCCCCCTGGACGCCTCCCTCGTGAGGTGTTCCAGGCATGTCCCACCGGGAGGAGGCCCCGAGGAAGACCCAGGACACGCTGGAGTGACTATGTCACTCGGCTGGCCTGGGAACGCCTTGGAGTCCCCCCGGAAGAGCTGGAGGAAGTGTCCGGGGAGAGGGAAGTCTGGGGATCCCTGCTCCGACTGCTGCCCCCGCGACCCGGACTCGGATAATGCGGTGGACAATGGATGGACAGTAATTCAATTCAATTCAATTCAATTTTATTTATATAGCGTCTAATACAACAGAGTTGTCTCTAGACGCTTTACAGAGACCCATACCCAGAACATGACCCCCGAGCAGTTATTACATAAACAATGGCAGGTAAAAACTCCCCTAGTGGGAGAAAAACCTTAAGCCAAACAGTGGCAAGGAAAAACTCCCCTTTAGGAGGGAAGAAACCTTGAGCAGGACCAGGCTCATCAGGGGGGACCCTCCTGCCGAGGGCCAGACTGGTGGGTCAGGGACGGCAACAGCACAGCAGGCAGGTGGAAGCAGCAACGGGATGACCGGGGGTGGGGACCGCAGGCCAGCACACAGCTCCCGAAGCTCCGGCCCAATCAGCAAGTCCCAGGTTGGGGTGCAGGGTCAGGAAAAGACTTGTGCTCCGTAATGCAAGCTACAAGCCACCCACGGCCACCTGCAGGACAAAAGAGAGAAAAGGGAGGAGAAGGGGGGGCCAGCAACGGGATGACCAGGGGTGGGGACCGCAGGCCAGCACGCAGCTCCCGAAGCTCCGGCCCAATCATCAAGTCCCAGGTTGGGGTGCAGGGTCGGGGAAAGGTTGAGAAGGGGCAGGGCCAGGGAGAGGAGTCTTGAGGGACGAACATTCTCCCCCGCCCAAAAGGGGCCGTTACCCTGCCCCCCTCACTCCCACACTGCAGGTTCCGGTGTCCGGCAAAGGATGCTGCAACATGGACAAAAGAGAGAAAAGGGAGGAGAAGGGGGGGCCAGCACAAGAAACCACAGGAGCGACTCTAACACACTAAAGTTTACACTACCTAGAGATTTACCAACACCAGCTAGAGGTTTACTAAACACTAACTATAGGCTTTACTAAACAGAAATGTTTTAAGTTTAGTTTTAAAGGTGGAGGTGGTGTCAGCCCCCTTAACCCAGATTGGAAGTTGGTTCCATAGTAGTGGCGCCTGATAGCAGAACGCCCGCCCTCCAAATCTACATTTAGATACTCTAGGAACTACGAGTAAACCTGCACTCTGAGAACGGAGAGCTCTGACAGGAACATAAGGCACTATCAGGTCTTGCAAATAATGCGGAGCTAAGCCGTTTTGGGCTTTATACGCAAGTAATAAAAAAGTAATCCAGTCTAGAAGATACAAACGCACGAACTAGTTTTTCTGCATCACTCTGCGAGAGGATTTTCCTAATCTTTGCAATATTACGGAGATGGAAAAACGCTATTTTACAAACCTATTCATCATGTACATTTAATATCCACTTGTTTCTCAAATACACAAATAGCAAATCATGTCTACCTAACATTGTCATATTAAAGGAGCTGTATGTAAGAGCAATAATAAAACGAATCATAAAATGACCCCGATATGTCAACAGACATTTAAAAATCATGTTCATTTCAAATACTTATGTCACTGACAACAGCACTCAAGCCAGGATATTCCAGTTTAAAAAGAGGAGTTGCAGCCCTCAACTGATGTTTATGTTGTCATTTTTTGTTTTGGCCTTAAGCTCCACCCTCCACCTATCTCCCAATCACCAAGTCAGTATTGTTTCTGAAGCTCCACCCTCCACCTATCTCCCAATCACCAAGTCAGTATTGTTTCTGAAGCTCCACCCTCCACCTATCTCCCAATCACCAAGTCAGTATTGTTTCTGAAGCTCCACCCTCCACCTATCTCCCAATCACCAAGTCAGTATTGTTTCTGAAGCTCCACCCTCCACCTATCTCCCAATCACCAAGTCAGTATTGTTTCTGAAGCTCCACCCTCCACCTATCTCCCAATCACCAAGTCAGTATTGTTTCTGAAGCTCCACCCTCCACCTATCTCCCAATCACCAAGTCAGTATTGTTTCTGAAGCTCCACCCTCCACCTATCTCCCAATCACCAAGTCAGTATTGTTTCGGCATCCGGGTTGCCAGCTCGGCTCTAATTATGGCAGCCATGGCAGCCTACGTTCCTGCTGCATTCTGCAGCCTACCTGGCAACCTCTGGTCGGGGGGAGGAGGGGGAGGGTACACGCCGCTCAACAATATTTTGAAAGTATTTTGAAAAGACCAGTTTTGGACATTTCTTACAGACAGCTCCTTTAACTTAATTAATCATGGATCTATTTTAATTAATCTATTCATCAATTGCAGACAGGCAGCTCATGAATAGATTAATTTAAAAAGTGGCGGAACGCACGTTTTATGTGCCAGGACAACACAGTCAAAGTTCAGGGCGCCGTCCTCGGGGCCTGGCAGACCGGCCTGACGGGTCAGGGGTCAGAGATTGCCGTTTTGAACTGACATTAACGTTTTATGTTGTCCTTTGTCCCGCCAGACCTCCCACAGCAACCCGTCTGTAAAGAGGAGAAGGTTTTGTCTGGGCAGTTTCTCTGCAATCAGGAGAGGAACTCCACTCTGGACCACGATAACCCAAGAACCACGAGGATTAAAGAGGAACAAGAAGAACCAGAACCTCCAAAGATTAAAGAGGAACAGGAGGAACCAGAACCTCCAAGGATTAAAGAGGAACAGGAGGAACCAGGACCCCCCAGGATTAAGGAGGAACAGGAGGAACCAGAACCTCCAAGGATTAAAGAGGAACAGGAGGAACCAGGACTTCTTGGGATTAAAGAGGAACAGGAGGAACCAGGACCCCCCAGGATTAAGGAGGAACAGGAAGAACTCTTCATCAGTCAGGAGGAAGAGCAGCTTGTTCTGAAGCAGGACACTGACGTGATGGTTCAGTTCAAGTCTGAATGTGATGAAACATTGGAAGTCTGTGAAAGTACCAAGATCCAGTACGAGGAAGAGACTGATCGTCAGCACAGACTTCTGCAATCTTACATAAACCTGCACATTATAGGTATGTTGAACTGTAATGATTTGATGAAACTAGTTTGAGTCATTAACAGCAAACATGCATCATGTGAAGGAGAAGGTCCACTCGCTTTCATTTCTGAGCATCATTCAGCACAATATTAAAAAACCCATTTGATTCTTAACAGCTTTAAAATTAGCTTAAAGCTAAAATCTAAGACTTTTCCAGACATTAAAAGTTCATCACTAAACTGTAGTACACTGTCCAGCTTTCAATTTAAGAGGGACATGATTGATAGAGATGCCAGGCATACCAGGAGCTTCAGTGAGCCATTCTGGTGCTGCTAAGTTGAATTGGTAGTAGCTAACGGCCTATGGACCCGTCCACACCTGAGCTCAATCCAGGCCCTCGGTTTGACTCGAGGAAGCATCTTCCAGCTGTCTCTTTGCCATGGCACATGCCTGGCCCTTACATGTCTTACATGATCGGTTTTGGAGGGTAATCAATAACAGCCAGAGCTGGTAGAGTAGCCAAAAATTGTACTCAAGTAAAAGTACTGTTACTTCAGAATAATATGACTCAAGTAGAAGTAAAAAGTAGTCATCCAAATAATGACTTGAGTAAAGGTAAAAAAGTACTTGGTGAAAAAACTACTCAAGTACTGAGTAACTGTTGAGTAACGTCTGATTTATTTTTTTAACACAACCATTCAAACAGACAAAAGTACAAAATAATCATCTTCAGGCAAATGAAATCAATAAAATAAATTAAAATTAATAAAAATAGCTTAAATTAAAATATGCTTAAAGTAAATTAAAGTACTTTAATAAATAATAAAAATAAATAAAATAATAACAGAATAAAAAAATAAATTAAGCACAAGTAGCACAAAATGTCAAGCCTTTGTACTTTTCTTTTTTAACCAGTCAGAACTAGAACAAACATGAACTCATAGAAACTCTGTGTGTGTTTGAGTCTGTGTAAATGTGACAAAACATGCAAAAACTAACATTTTTCCCAAAGAATCACCCAGTGATGTCATGAGATTGACGCGTACGTGGATAAAAGGGCTAAAAGAAAAGTAACAGCTCAACGTAGCCTAATGTAGCGGAGTAAGAGGAACAGTTTCTTCTTCACAAATCTACTCAAGTAAAAGTAAAAAGTATAGTGATTAAAAACTACTCCTTAAAGTACAAAATTTCCCAAAACTTACTCAAGTAAATGTAACGGAGTAAAAGTAACTCATTACTACCCACCTCTGATAACGGCAGAGGGAGGAGGAGGCTAAGCCAGATTAATCAATCAATCAACCTTTATTTGTATAGCACTTTTAAAACAACCAGGCTTGACCAAAGTGCTTCACAATTAAATTCAAATGAAAATATGGACTACAAAAATAATCATAAGACACACGAAAATGTAGAAAATGAAAATATTCCAGTAAAAAATCACATTTACAAAAAAATGCTATTATGTGCCAAATGCCAATCTGAACAGGCAGGTCTTTAGTTTGGATATTAATTGAGAAATTCTTGTGGTCATGTCACCGGGTTCTTGTCAGCAGGCGATCAACAGCATTTTGAACAACTTGCTAACAATGCAGTAAGGTTTGCTAAAGGGCATTACAATAATCAAGCCAGGAAGTCGAGGTCCACAGCTCAAGAATGGCTTGGCTTTTGTGGGGAGTGGAAGTTGCCAGAAACTCTCCCTGTCAGTTTTTAAAGTGTTATCAAGAGCCACATCTGGATTTCTGACTACCTGGTTAAAGTGAGGGGCAAGGGCATCAAAACCTGGGACAAATGAAGATACTGCACTACTGGAGGGCTTGGAAGGATCAAATGGAACACATTCAGTTTTACTCTCATGTAAACAGAGGACACTTTGATACAGCCAGAGTTTAATGTCGTCTAGGCATCTGTGGATGGATTCCAGGGCGCTTGATGAACCAGGCTTGATTGGCAGATAGATTTGCAGATCACCTGCATACAGATGAAAGGACACATTACGGTGGTGCATTGACCCTAATAGCAGCATGTATAGCAAAAATAGGACTGGGCCCAAAATGGATCCCTGTGGCACACCAGACGTCAGAGGGGCTGAGGATAAAGAGTGGTCATTAATAGGGGTGGGTAAAAACATAGAAAAATCGATGCATTGCAATTCTCCGCGCCCTGATTCAATATGGATTAAGCAAAACCTCTGAATGATTCACCTCCTGGCCAGTGGGGGCGCTGTGCGCAACATTTTCTTATGATTCGCGTTTTGTGGACGGTGGCTGCAGGTGACCAAACAACAATAAAATTGCGACGATGGCAAGCGGAAAATCTTTCAGATCAGACGTTTGGACTCATTTTGAATTCCCATTTAAAGAAGGAACACGAGAATCGGATAAAAGTAGGGTGGTGTGTAAAGAGAGGTGGTGTGTGCAAGAGTGGCGCAAGAGCAGACCGCTCTGCCGCCGAGCTCAGCGGCGCGCGAGAGAGCGCCTGCCACAGCGTTTGCGCCGCGCCTGCTTGCCTGCCCGAATTGAAAATGTTTTAATTTCACCGTGCCGCGCTGTGACGACATCTCGGTGCGTCCAATAGGAGAGAAGGTGGTGGAGGCTGCGCCGTCTCTGCACCGAGTCAGTACTGTAGTACAAAAGTTAAATAAAAAAAAAAACACATGACAGTTCTGTGTCCACATGATCCGCAGGTTTGTGTTGCTGTTCGGCGCAGCAACACAAACCTGCGGATCATGTTGACACACAAAACTGTCATGTGTTTTTTTGTTTTTATTTTAACTTTTGTACTACAGTACAAATGCACACGTGAGCCATTATGGTGCTGCTAAGTTTAATTGCTCAGTTAATTTCTATGTGAAGTAACATGCCACGTGTTATAGGCATGAAAATAAAAATAATGAAAAATTGCCAACAGGTATTTGTGTATTTCTACGTCTTACTGAATCGATATCGAAGTATTTAAATCAATATCGAATCGAATCGATATTGAATCGAATCGTGAGGTTCTTAACAATACCCAGCCCTAGTCATTAATCACCTGTTGATCCAGACATTTCAGGAGGACTGAGTGGTCAGATCTTTTTACAAAAAAGTGAATAACTTGGTGAGCACAACCTTTTCTAAAACCCTGGATAAAAAAAGGTTAATGAGACAGTCTAAAATTGGAGAGGACTGTTGGATCAAGATTAGATCTTTTTAGCAGATGCCTCACAACAGATCCTGAACCAAGACAGCTGTCTTAAGGCTACGTACGATTAAAGCTGACAACACTGCGGTATTCAGCCCTGGTCCTTGGGAGCGGTGAACACTTGAGAGTTTTTAAGTCAGGATCAAAGTAACATGACTACAGGACTGTCTCAGAAAATTAGAATAGTTCTTTATTTTCTGTAATGCAATTACATGGTTTAAATCATATCTATCTGACAGGTTCCAGTTTGTTCATGTACATGAGGTTTCTTCAGAACAGTCAAGGGTCTGTTATGGTGTTCCGCAGGGTTCAGTGCTAGGGCCAATCTTGTTCAGTTTATACATGCAGCCGTTGGGAAGTATAATCTAGAATCACGGCATACACTTTCATTGTTATGCTGATGATACGCAGCTCTATTTGTCTATGAAGCCGGATGAAACAGAACCGTTAGTTAAACTTCAGGCATGTCTTAGGGACATCAAGGACTGGATGTCCAGAAATTTCCTGCTTCTAAATTCAGATAAAACAGAGGTTATCATTCTTGGTCCAGAGCATCTTAGGAAGGGATTAGATGGTGTTGCGATGGCTTCCAGTGCAACTGTGAGAAATCTTGGTGTTATTTTCGATCAGGATTTGTCGTTTAAACCATATGTCAATCAGGTTTGTAAAATAGCCTTTTTCCATCTCCGTAATATTGCAAAGATTAGGAAAATCCTCTCACAGAGTGATGCAGAAAAACTAGTTCATGCGTTTGTATCTTCTAGACTAGATTACTGTAATGTGTTGTTAGCAGGATGTCCAAGTAATTTGCTGAATAGGCTCCAGCTGATCCAAAATGCAGCAGCACGAGTACTGACAGGAATTAGCAGGAGAGACCACGTCTCTCCAGTGTTAGCGTCGCTCCATTGGTTACCCGTAAAATTCAGAATCCAATTTAAAATTGTATTACTTGCGTATAAAGCCCAAAACGGCTTAGCTCCGCATTATTTGCAAGACCTGATAGTGCCTTATGTTCCTGTCAGAGCTCTCCGTTCTCAGAGTGCAGGTTTACTTGTAGTTCCTAGAGTATCTAAATGTAGATTTGGAGGGCGGGCGTTCTGCTATCAGGCACCACTACTATGGAACCAACTTCCAATCTGGGTTAAGGGGGCTGACACCACCTCCACCTTTAAAACTAAACTTAAAACATTTCTGTTTAGTAAAGCCTATAGTTAGTGTTTAGTAAACCTCTAGCTGGTGTTGGTAAATCTCTAGGTAGTGTAAACTTTAGTGTGTCAGAGTCGCTCCTGTGGTTTCTTGTGCTGGCCCCCCCTTCTCCTCCCTTTTCTCTCTTTTGTCCATGTTGCAGCATCCTTTGCCGGACACCGGAACCTGCAGGTGGTCGTGGGTGGCTTGTAGCTTGCATTACGGGGCACAAGTCTTTCCCCGACCCTGCACCCCAACCTGGGACTTGCTGATTGGGCCGGAGCTTCGGGAGCTGCGTGCTGGCCTGCGGTCCCCACCCCTGGTCATCCCGTTGCTGGCCCCCCCTTCTCCTCCCTTTTCTCTCTTTTGTCCTGCAGGTGGCCGTGGGTAGCTTGTAGCTTGCATTACGGAGCACAAGTCTTTTCCTGACCCTGCACCCCAACCTGGGACTTGATGATTGGGCCGGAGCTTCGGGAGCTGTGTGCTGGCCTGCGGTCCCCACCCCCGGTCATCCCGTTGCTGCTTCCACCTGCCTGCTGTGCTGTTGCCGTCCCTGACCCACCAGTCTGGCCCTCGGCAGGAGGGTCCCCCCTGATGAGCCTGGTCCTGCTCAAGGTTTCTTCCCTCCTAAAGGGGAGTTTTTCCTTGCCACTGTTTGGCTTAAGGTTTTTCTCCCACTAGGGGAGTTTTTACCTGCCATTGTTTATGTAATAACTGCTCGGGGGTCATGTTCTGGGTATGGGTCTCTGTAAAGCGTCTAGAGACAACTCTGTTGTATTAGACGCTATATAAATAAAATTGAATTGAATTGAATTGAATTAAAAAAAACTAAAATGTCATACATTCTGGATTCATTACAAATCAACTGAAATATTGCAAGCCTTTTATTATTTTAATATTGCTGATTATGGCCCCTGACATGACTTGAAAATGTAATTCAGTTGTAATACCAAATGAATGGAGTCTGCTGAGATTTTTAGCGGTGGGTGGGCAAGTTTATTTATACAGCACAATTCAACACAAGGTAATTAAAAGTGCTTTACATCAACATTAAAAGCAGCAAGACACAATTAAACAGTAAATAACAAATATAATGAAATAAAATGATAAGAAAGGAGGTAAAATAATAAAAAGCACAAGCTGTTAAAAATAAGGGCAGTAGAGTCCAGCAGGTAAGTATTTAATTTAGGAGTAGCTTCAGTAAACAGTAATGTTTTTATCCTGATTTAAAGGATCTACAGTTGGAGCAGACCTCAGGTCTACAGGAAGTTTGTTCCACCGGTGAGGAGCAGAATAACTGAACGCTGATGAACCTTGCTTGGTTCTGGTTCTGGAACCACAACAAACCAGATCCAGATGAAGCTCAGGGGTCTGGGAGCTTCATAGGAACTAACAGATCCAGATGAACCTCAGGGGTCTGGGAGCTTCATAGGAACTAACAGATCCAGATGAACCTCAGGGGTCTGGGAGCTTCATAGGAACTAACAGATCCAGATGAACCTCAGGGGTCTGGGAGCTTCATAGGAACTAACAGATCCAGATGAACCTCAGGGGTCTGGGAGCTTCATAGGAACTAACAGATCCAGATGAAGCTCAGGGGTCTGGGAGCTTCATAGGAACTAACAGATCCAGATGAACCTCAGGGGTCTGGGAGCTTCATAGGAACTAACAGATCCAGCATGTATTTTGGTCCAAGACCATTCAGGTCTTTGTAAACCAGCAGTAAGATTTTAAACTCTATCCTTTGACTCACTGGAAGCCAGTGTAGAGATTTCATGATGGTGTAATATGGTCCAGTTTCCTGGTGTTTGTAAGGACTCTGAGTGTGGGGACCAGTTGGTGATATCAATTCCATCATCCTTCAGAAACTGCCTCCATACATACAGTTGAGGAAGCAGTTCAATCAGTCTATGAATCTCTGTCACTGTAGCATCATGCTGTTTCACTAAAAAAATATTACCTCGTGTCCATATTTGTGTGGTATAAAACGTAGAACTTTACTAAAAGTTAAAGGTGTGTGTTTTCATATTGCTATTTATCCCTTTATTCTCTAGAACTCCCACATCAGTGTGTCTGTAAAGAAGAGGATGTTTTTGTTGACCAGAAGCTCCACAAGCAGGAGCAGGAACTTATTTTGCACCAGGAGGAATCAGACCCTCCACATATTGAAGAGGAACCGGAGGAACTCTGCACTGTGCATGAAGATCTGTTACTGAAACAGGACGGTGATGCTGTTACGGTCACGGTTACTCATGACAAAGAGGACCATGGCGAACAAGAACCAAGCATCAATCATGTTCTCTGTCACAGCCCCCCCGTAGCAGAGAGCACAGAGGAAAACCAGCTTGGAGACGGGTTACCTAGTAATATAGAGCTAAAACCAAGAAAGACAAGGAGGAGTAACCGTGTTGGTTACTCTCCCTTGTCAAAACATCACTCTGTTACTGCCGCGCAAAAAAACTATGTAAAATGTGGCAGTTGTGAAAAATCTTTTAAGAAGTCATGTTTGAAGAGCCATCAGAGAACCCACGCTGGTGAGAAGCCGTATTCTTGCAAAACATGTGGAAGATGTTTCAGTCTAAGGAGTAACTTGTTATGCCACGTGACGAATCACACGGGGGAGACTCCGTATTCATGCAAAGCACGTGGGAAAAGGTTCAGTCAAAAAGATAGCTTTTTGTACCGCATGACAATTCGTGCAGGCGAGAAGCCTCATTCCTGCAAGAGATGTGGGAAAAGTTTCCGCTCCACCAGTGGTCTTGTGTACCACATAAGAACTCACACGGGCGAGAAGCCACATTCTTGCAAGACGTGTGGAAAATGTTTCAGTCTGGGTAGCACCTTATTATGTCACATGAGGACTCACACAGGTGAGAAGCCGTATTCTTGCAAAACGTGCGGAAAATGTTTCTCTCGAAATACTGGCTTGTTGTACCACATGAGAACGCACACGGGCGAGAAACCATATTCTTGCAAAACCTGTGGGAAGTGTTTCTCTCGAAATACCAGCTTGTTGTACCACATGAGAAATCACACGGGTGAGAAGCCGTATTCTTGTGAAGTGTGCGGGAAAAGTTACAGTCACAACAGTAGCTTTCTATATCACATGAAAACTCACACGGGTGAAAAGCCTTATTCATGCACATTCTGTGGCAAACATTTCAGTGCAAATAGTGACTTGGTGTGCCACTTGAGAACTCACACCGGCGAAAAGCCATACTCATGCAAAGTATGTGGGAAATGTTTCAGTGTAAGTTCTGGCTTGTCGCGGCACATGAGAACTCACCCAAAAAATGACTGAGAATTTGGTATCAGTCAGTAAAGGACCAAGAAGCTGAGCTCATTTACTTGACAATATTTAATAGTAAGTCATGTCCTTCAGTAAAAATAGAATTGCTGGTAAAAACTATTGTGATTAACCTGGACAATTTCTGCAGATATTTCGAAGGGTGTCCCTGTGCCTACAGTCTGTTATTGTATTTCTTTCCTAAAACCTAATTATAGTCAAGATGTCTTAATTTGCAGCACATAGGCATGAAGATAGAAAAGAGGGGCTGCTGCCTCACATCTCGCTGTGGCAGTGTTTCTCAATTCCTGTGCTTGGGATACCCTGTCCTGCATCTTTTAGATGTTGCCCTCCTTCAACACACCCTGATACAAATGATTGTGTCAACAGACTTGTGTAGATCTTGATAATGAGCTAATGATGTCCATTAATTAGAACGTGTGTCGGTAGAAGGGGACATCTAAAACATGCAGGATAGGGGGTCCTGAGGGGCCAGAATTGAGAAACACTGTGCTACGGTGACCACGCCTGAGAGGCTGTGTATCGCCCATAGACTACAAACACAGTGGTCACATCAGTCATGTGACCCATCGGTCTCAGAACACTGGTTTTGGAGTCCCTTTTCCTTCATGCTGCACACAGCCATGTTGCTTGGGAAGCTGATGGGAACACACCCACCATATCTCTATCACTGTGGTTCCCAACCCTGGTCCTCCAGGCACACTATCCTGCACCTGATTGACATTAACAGTTGTCACCAGTTTGTCATCAAGGTCTGGACAGTTCTGTTGTTGACACAGCTACTTGTATCACGGTGTGCTGAAGCAGGGAAACATCTAAAGGCCCAGATAGACTTGCAGTTCAGAACGCGTACGCATCATGGCCGCCACGCGTTTCCTGTGTTCATTTGACGCGTCGACTTGCACGTTCTCAAAAAGACACTGAACGTGTAGCGACCTGCAGTTCTGGCTCTGGACGCGAGTGGAGCTGGTCCCGGTCTGGTACCGGCTGGTGCCGGTCTGGTACCGGCTGTTCCCGGTCAGATACCGGCTGGTCCCGGTCAGATACCAGCTGGTCCCGGTACCGGCTGGTCCCGGTCTGATACCGGCTGGTCCCGGTCTGGTACCGGCTGGTCCCGGTCTGATACCGGCTGGTCCCGGTCTGATACCGGCTGGTCCCGGTCTGGTACCGGCTGGTCCCGGTCTGCTACTGCTGCTACTAAATATTTAATCACTTTTCCAACTGTTGCTCTGCTTACTGCCCCCTATCAGTCACCGCTGGTACGACGCGCTCTCCTCGCGTACTACACGAGCGGCGTTGTAGTTGGTGGTGCACATGAACGACGCGAATGCAAGCACCAACAGCAAGTATATCTGGGGCTTTAGAGCAGGGGTCACCAACCCTGGTCCTCGGGGGCCGGTGTCCCTGCAGGTTTTAGATGTTTCCCTGCTTCATTGCACCATGATACAAGTGACTGTGTCATTAACAGAATTGTGCAGCCCTGGATGACAAACTGATGACGATGATTAATTAGAATCAGGTGTGTTAAAGCAGGGAAACATATAAAACATGCAGAACACACCGGCCCTCGAGGACCAGGGTTGAGGACCCCTGCTTTAGAGGTCTCCCTGCATCAACACACCTGATTCACATTAACAGTTGTCACCAGTTTGTCATCAAGGTTTGTATAACTCTGTTGATGACACAGCTCCTTGTATCACGGTGTGCTGAAGCAGGGAAACATCTAAAACATGCAGAACAGTGTACCCCGAGTACCAGGGTTGGGAAACACTGATCTATCAAAGTCAGCTTTGCCTACCACCTCCCTCAGCCGATCCCTGTCCAAACATCTGCAGCGCTGCTGGCAGATGTTTAGAGTAGAGCAGGGGTCTTCAACTCCGGTCCTCGAGGGCCGGTGTCCTGCACGTTTCAGATGTTTCCCTGGGTCACCACCAGAGTTGTGTAGACCTTAATGACATCCCGAGGATGACCATCGATTAGGATCAGGCGTGTTGCTGCAGGAAAACTGGCCCCCCACTACCGGCCCGTGTGCACGCCTGGCTATAACAATGAAATTGAATTGAAGGGATCTTCAAAACCAGTTTAATATAACCCCCACACACCCCCATGATGCAACAACTAGGGCTAATAGAAGTCTGCTGTGGGAGAAAATATGCAGGAATCTCTTACAAGAATCAAAGCTAATATGACTTAAGAAGTTCCTACAGTTCCGTTTTTTTTTTCTTGACTTTTGACTTCACCACTGGGGTTCCTGGTGAAGTTGCAAAATCTGTGTCTGAGAAATTTAGTGTAGAGTTCACACACCTGGAATAACCCAGAGCCTCATAGATGGTAGAGCTAACAGTAGAAGGAAAAGCGTATATATATGAAGGTACGTATGTTTCAAAATGCTCAAGCTTGTTGAAGTTGTTTGACTTTGTGGTACATGATCGGACAACTTAAACATCAAAAAATTAACTTGTATGTTAAAAGTTACGTTTGTATGTAAAAGAAAAATTTCACACAAACTTGGTCTGAATGTGAAGTCACAGAAAACAATATTCTAAAGCGTCTAAACTAATATTTACATACATACAAGCACAGGAGAAGACATGAAGTTGTTTGAAATTTGTTTTATTTTTCATTTCATATGATTCCTTTTCTTGTTGCTGTAAATGTGCACATTTCTTTTCCACGTAATTTGCTTTTACGTTTTGTTAAAGGTATTCTCCTTGATCCTCCCTGAGCTAGCAAGCATTTTGAAAATGGCACCTCTAAGCCCCCCCCATTCGGTCCGAATGATACGGATTGGTCCAGGTCCAGGAAGGGAAAGAACCAATCAGATGCCTTCATTTTAAACCACGTCCCCCCGCCCTGTCCCATGCGCGCACTCGCTTCCAGCAGCCCGACGTGTTCACTTCCACGGGTCTTCCTGGGCTCAGTGTCCCAGTCTAACCCCCTCCCTCCCTCCCTTCTGCCACTGACCCCAGTATATTATAGATATTATGTAGTTATTTCCAGAGCAGCTCGGTCTCCGCTGTGTGTGACCGGGGAGCGGGAGCCGTTAGGCTGCTGCTGCTGCTGCTGCTGCTCCTCTCTGCCCAGCAGCTCCTGCAGCAGCAGCAGCAGCCCACGGGGACACGTGAACAGCCGCAGCCGCTCCGGCTCGGAAGCTGTATCGGGTCCGTGGGGATATAGGCGTCTCACGGCGAGAGCGGAGAGCGCCGGTGAACGGCACGGCAGCGCGCTGCGGTGCCGTGCAGGCTTGTTGCCGCAGCTACGCCGTAGGCTACGGCGTAGCTGCGGCTTTAGAGCCTGCAGCACCGCAGCGCGCTGCCGTGCCGTTCATCGACGCTCTCCGGGATGGAGACGCCGGTGGGCACGTTTGGGTGGGCACAGCCCCCCTAAAACCGGCCTCGCTTACAGGTGAATGAGACATGGGGTAGTTTTGCTGTAAATGTGCTGTCCAAAATTTTTAATAATCCTATGCGCGTTCGTGTTTGTGGGGGCGAGGCTTTGGACGGAGCGCTCGTGGGTGGGGGCGGGGGGGGGGGCGGGGCTTAGAGGAAGCGCCACTTTCAAATCTTGTTAGCTCTAGGAAGACTGCATAGAATAACTTTAAAGTCAGAGATAAATCGACATAACTACAAACATGAGACCATCAGCTCCCAAACATCTAAAAGGTCACAAGAACTTCATCTTCTACACTAATTGGCCACTTTATCAGGTACACCTTGTTAGTACCGGGTTGGACGCCCTTCGTGGCATACATGTAACAAGGTACTGGAAACATTCCTCTGAGAGTTTGGTCCATATTGACATGATAGCGTCATGCAGTTGCTACAGATTTGTCGGCTGCAGATCCATGATGTGAATCTCCCGTTCCACCACGTCTCAAAGGTGTTCCATTGGTTTGAAATCTGGAGACGGTGGAGGCCATTTGAGGACAGTGAACTCATTGTCATGTTCAACAAACCAGTCTGAGATGATTCGGGCTTTATGACACGTTGCGTTATCCTGCTGGAAGTAGTCATCAGAAAATGGGTACACTGCAGTCATAAAGGGATGGACATGGTTTGCAACAATACTCAGGTAGGCTGTGGCATGATGCTAAGTTGGTACTAATGGGCCCAAAGTGTGCCAGGAAAATACCCCCCAAACCATTACACCCCCACCAGCCTGAACCGTTGATACAAGGCACGATGGATCCATGCTTTCATGTTGCTGATGCCAAATTCTGACTCTACTATCCGAATGACGCAGCCGATATTGAGACTCATCATACCAGGCAAGGTGTACATAATAAAGTGGCCAGGGAGTGAACATTCGGTCAGGTAAAGAGTCAAGCTTGAGTTATGGTTCTGCGTCAAAACGACGCTGTGCCTACGCTGTAGGGTACGTCGACCCGTACCACACGCCGTCACTGACGCCGTCACTGACGCCGTCACTGACGCCGTCACTGACGTCTCCTCCCAAAAATTGTAACTACGCGTCGAGGCGACGCAGACCAAACGCAGACGAGAGGGCTGTGATTGGTTCGCTCGGTAGCAACGCATTTCCAGTTCCGGTTTGAAGCAGTCGTGAACTTTCAGCGCTCTTTTCTTCGTGTATGTGTGATTTTTTTTGTTTAGTTTTTTTGCACAATAGTTGTCCTTATCTCTTTGATTCACTGTGACCGGAAAAACTCGGATAAACCATTCAGGAAAAGATCGCGAATTAGCGGTCACGGGGGGTACTGCACCGCGACGAAATGGAGTGACGGAGAAGTCCGGAGGTTCACGACGGCGTCACGGAGACGGCGTGTGCACGACGTTGGTTTGACGCAGAACCATAATTCAGGCTTTAGTCACACATCCACAGTTTACATCACTTGTTTTTCTATATCCTTTATTGTGTTTTGAAATATCTTAAATGATTTCAACATGTTTAAACAACATAAGCCTTTTTTTTTACAAATGACTGCTGTGATCACATGGCCTGAAAATGCCACCTACTGTCATGAAACTGTAATTATTCCTATCTAACTGGAATTAAAAACCGGGAACACACACCTGGAGTTTTGTTTCCCTTTGAGTGAGAAATGAGCAGCATCTTAACATCCTAGTTCCACTTCTTTTTTTGTTTTTTTTTTTGTTTTTTACTGTTAAAATTTGAATCTGATTGCAAAACCTATTAATCAATATAAACTGCTCTTAAATATTCATTATTATAAAATCTGACTTTGTTGCATTACGTCTAGTTTTTAATTAAATTTCCTTTAATTTTTTTTTCATTTTTATTTTAAATCTCATGTCCAGAACTGATATCTTCACCAGTCAGAGCTGAAATCCACAAGCGTATCAGCGCCGTCTTCAATAATCATTTGGATCGTCAGAATGAAAGCCATGGCTGATACATTTAGTAACTATACAGTAGGAAAAAAATCAATAATTACATTTTCTGTCTCACTACAATGTATGTACAAAGTCTGTGTGTCCACCTCCCAGCAAGCACCACATTTTTAGACAAAAGAACCAAATTAATTTGTTCTGGTGTCACTGGATCCCGCAAACTCCTGGCAGACGATCTTCATGTCCAGCTGATCAAGTCTTTCTTTATGGACATTACATACGACAACACTGTTGACTGTCACTATTTGTATCTTTTAAGTTAGCGTAACAGCACTCGTAATTGAGCAGGCTTTGGAACATGCAGGATATATTCTGCAGACGGCCTGGACCTGGCGGATGTGTTGTAACTTATGTCACTATAACTATATCCTTTTAAAGCAGACTGGTGTGTGTAGGTGGCAGAGTGTGTGTGGACTAAACCATTCCTAGGAATGGGAGGGGGGACTAAATCTTTAAAGATGTGTATAGCACATTATTGCACAATTATAATGAGCACTGCTTACATTGTGCTTTCAATAAATACTACTGCATTGTTCAAAAATTATTCATTCTGTCTCAAATTATTCTAGGGGGGACAGCTTTACTAATACGGGATTTTCACCCCTGCAGATGTAGAAAATACATCTATAACTGTGTCTCTAAGGCAGACTAAAAACCTGCCTGAGGACATTCTGCTGAGACTGAGAAACTGGACTTGTCTGCACTTGAACTAGGATTAATTACCTCCATAATCTCGCTGACAGGTGATCAGACGATCAGGCACACAGCAGCGTACAATCTCTTTCTTAAACATTTCTATTTCTGAGAATTACAATACACAAACTCAGATTAAAAAAGGACATTCAATTTTGCACATATATATATATATATATATATATATATATATATATATATATATATATATATATATATATATATATATATATATATATATATGAGAGCTATATATATATGAGAGCTATATTTTACTGTTTGATTTAAAGACATGATAAGTAAGAACACTTAATAAACCTCAGCAGAGAACATTTTTGAGAAACCCTGCCGCCATGTGTGCGAGGACCTGAAACCTAAAAAGGGATGAAAATGGAGGAGAATCTAACAGCGGAAGAGTTTGTGCGGTTTTCTGGTGCCGTGTTTCCCTGGTCCTCGATACTGACCTGCTGTTTTAGACGTGTCCCTGCTTCAGCACACTGACTACGTTTACCTGCATCAATAACCCTCTTCTAACCCCAATATGATCAATAACCCGGTTACACGGCCATGTAAACACCAATAACCCCTTTGAATAACTGGAATTTGCTCATATTCTGTTTTTTAAAAACCTGAAAATGACCCCTGGGTTCCTCCTTTCCTAACCTGAATATTTGGTCATGTATAACCTAACGGGATTTCCCCATCAGAAGGAACATGAATGTGTTTTCTGTGCATGTTCTTTTTGCAAGGAATCCTGGGGCCTTATGTACTAAGAGTGCGGAGCACAAAAAACGTGCGTACGCCACTTTCAACGCTCACGGTCGGATGTACAAAGAATGACGTGAACGTAGAAAGCTGCGGTCCGTCACTCACACATTAAAGCTGGTGTACGCACTTTTCTGAGGTTTTGTCCGTTGGCAACACTCACTGGTGATGCAGTGAAGTGCAGAATATGAGGAAACGTAACGTCAACAATAAATTCACGACCACGTGAAGGACACGACAGTCCCCACATCACCAGATAAGTTACACAAGAGTGGAGCTGCAACAATCTCACAATCAACCACATGATCTGAAACAACTAAAGGAGCTCAACGATGGAACCTGCAAATCCCGATGGAGCTTTGGCTCCGTTAGAGGAACCTGCTGATGCAGGATCAGGAGCGAGTCCTCAGGCACCAGACTGATCTGCTGGTCCAGGACTAAGACTGGACCATCAGCTGGTTCAGGTACCAAGAGGATCCTTCTGGATCTCTGTCCTGAACTGGACCAGCTGCTCCGGTTCAGACCAACATGATGCTTCAGCTGGAGCTGCTGACAGGTCGGACCCCTGTCACCATGACGACCGTATGGGACGAATACATCGAGATAAAAGCCAGATCTTAAACATCCCATAACTGTGTCTGGACAGAAATACATTAAAATTAATTTTGCAGCAAAAACCGGTTCTGTAAAGTTGTCTTAAAAAAAAAGGTGTCACGGAAAGGTGATGATGTGCATGTGTGAACTGATGTGATTCAGCAATGATGAAATAAGCTTTTATTGAATGTTTAGGCAACTTTCAGAGTCTGATATGGAGTCAGCTGCAGGTGCTGCAGGATCCAGAAAAGTGTTTCTCCGGTGTTGTGCCAAAAAGTGATTGCCTGCCAGAATCTGATTTCTTCTGATTTGTGGCCGCGGGAGCGCGCACAGCAGCCCGCTGAACGATAGCGCTAAAACGTCAGATTTTCAGATTATGAAACTCAAGAATGAGATCAAGTCATATTTAGGCAGAAACAACTTTTCATTAAATGTATTTGGCCTTCAATCAAATTTTGGCAGGTAAAAAGACCAATTTTCAGGGGAGAAATCAGATTCTGGCAGGCAATCACTTTTTGGCACGACACCGGCCCTCGAGGACTGGAGTCCGACACCAGCTGAAATCGGAAGAAATGCTCCAAAATGAATTATTTATTCCAGCTCAGAGCCGATTTTTTCTTTTTATATATGTTTTACCTGTTTTTGCACATTTCTTGTTAAAATGAGCGGTTTTTAATGGATAATTATCTTCATTATCATATTCAAACATATATTTGAGGGAGGAGACGGGGCGGAGTGTTGTGCTCCTGCAGGTGCGCTCAAATCCACGCTGATTGGGATGCACAGAGAAACCTGCGTGGATTTGGGCGTACGCACAGTTTTGTACATATGAATTTTTGCGTTCTTGTTAATTCCACGCACGGATTCAAGTTGAAATCCACGCACTCTTAGTACATGAGGCCCCTGGTCTTTTGAGTCCAGGAAGTTCTTATAAACTCGGAGAAACACAAGACCAGGAGGAGACTAATCACTTCATAAATGTAATGAAGGATATTAACATTTTGACATTTGTAGACGGTAGAAAGTACCGGATAGCGGGATTTACAAAAAGGTGAGAGAAAAGTTGCGCGAAGCAGCATTTGTACGAACGCCAGACCAGATCCAGCTCCGCTGGAAGACGCGTGGGTGAACTCCATCATTCCGACCCGTCCCCACCAGTCCTGACTGCTCCTTCATCCAGAGTGATGGGTGCTCTGGTGGAAACTCTGGTGGAAACTCTGGTGGAAACTCTGGTGGAAACTCTGGTGGAAACTCTGGTGGAAACTCTGGGTGAAGCTCTGGTGGAAACTCTGGTGGAAACTCTGGGGGAAACTCTGGTGGAAACTCTGGTGGAAACTCTGGGTGAAGCTCTGGTGGAAACTCTGGTGGAAACTCTGGTGGAAACGGGTAGCAGGATATGGACGTTACAGCTCCGGCTCCATCTGCCATTTCTTCCCGTTCTTGCCTTCCATTAATGAAGAAGGAGACAAGGAATAGTGTTAGTCCTGGTGGGTCAGAACCAGCACCAAAGGCTACCGGGCTGTTGATTATCCTCCGTGTTGCTGTTATTGTTGTTGTTTTGAATGTGGATACAGGAAGAAGAAGCAGAAATGACGGGAATTGCGTCATGACGTTCTCAGTGCGTCGCTGGTTTGATCCAGATATCCTAATGATTTTTTTTTTTTTTTACCTTGTCTGCACACATATTATTGATTGATACCATGACGGTAGAAACCAAAAGTGTATATGTGTGCATTATTACTATATTTAATATATATACATATATATATACGCACACATATGCGTACACATACATAAATATACACATACAAACCCAGTGTTTTTTTTTTTTTTTTTTTTTTGGGGGGGGGGGTGACGACCTCCACTGCCAATCCAGGAAGCAGGAACACACGGAGACACACGTCAAGCACTGGAAATCTGCAACAAAAAACCACAAACAAAGCACGAAACCGTCACGGAGCCAACCAAAACAATAACAGCAATCGACCTAAATCTTGAGATCTGATCGCAGTCTGAGCTAAGCTACCGCTACCGCTACCTAACCCCAAAAACTACAGAGCAAGCATGCAGGTGCACAAGCCAGTGTGTATGTCTATGTGTGTGTGTGTGTATGTATATGATCATGCGTGTGTGTGTGTGTGTGTGTGTGTGTGTGTGTGTGTGTGTGTGTGTGTGTGTGTGTGTGTGTGTGTGTGTGTGTGTGTGTGTGTGTGTGTGTGTGTGTGTGTGTGTGTGTGTGTGTGTGTGTGTGTGTGTGTGTGTGTGTGTGTGTGTGTGTGTGTGTGTGTGTGTGTGTGTGTGTGTGTGTGTGTAATAAACCAAACAAAGCTCCACCTGAAGTGTATCTATAGTGGGGGAGGGGGGGGAGCAACCCCCCCACCCGCGAGACCAGAGGCCGACACGGAAGAGCCCGGAACCCAGGCCACCAGCAACCCCACAGAGGGGAGAAGTAGGAGGGAGGCAACCCACCGCCTGCGAGGCCCCCCCCCCCCCCCCCCCGGCGGCGGCCGAGGGGGCCCGCGGGCGGGGCCCCCACGGCGCGGGAAGAAGCAGCCAGGGATCCCGCGGCAGCGGACCGCGACCCAGGCAATCCCCGGCCACCCGGTCCGGGCCGGACACGCGGCCAGGAGGCCCTCACCCTTCAGGCCAACGACCCCCACCCGGCAGGGGGCCAGCCTGCCCGGAGAGACAGAGCCGCCCCGGCCGCCGACGCGGGCAGGCGCACCCGTCCCCCACGAAAGTGGCCCTCCAAGGCCAGAGGGGCGCCCCGCCGCAGAGGCAGCGGGGGGGACCGGAGACGGGCCCGGAGAGAGGGAACCCCCCAACAAGGCGACACCCGTGCAGGCCCGACAACGGAGGGCCCCAGACCCAGGCATCCCATTCATTCATCCATTCACCTATCCGATACCTATACTAATATTAATATAATATACTATACATAATAATAATACTAATAATAATAATAATAATAATAATAATAATAATAATAATAATAATAATAATAATAATAATATTAATAATAATAATAACCATCTTTGTATAATATAATATTCATAAATTATTAAGTTTTGATGTCCTGCCAATGGAGGCTCAAATCCTCCATGGCAGGACCCTTCCATACCGCATTCTCACCGACACAGACATACAATCACGCACCGTTTCCCCCTCCCCAGGGGGGTCCAGCACCGCCAGAAGGCACCCCAGGCTGCACGGCGGGCCCCGCCAGGCCCGGGTAACCCGACCCACCTGTCCCAGGCCAGTGAGGGAACGCGGGTGATGTGGGACCCCCTCCCGGCCCTGGTGTTGAGTGCGTGTGATTAATGCCATAAAAACAGGGAGAGGGGAGGGCCAAGTATCGATTGACACCGACCCCCCCCCCTCCCGAACTACGTGTCCTTGTCAAATGTATTTATTAAGTGTTGAATGTGCAGTGTCTATTTTGCTGTTAAAACCGTGAGGCGGGGAGTGCCGGGCCACGCGGGACGGTGCCCCCCATGACCCGGACCCCCCGCCCTTCGCCTATGTACGTATGAATCGTGTAGGGGGGGAAAGAGGGGGAGCGGAGGCCGAAGCCAGGGAGCAGGACCAGCAAAGCCGGCCCTGGTAAGACACCCGCGTCCCCCCACCGGCCGTCCAGTAGACGGGGGCCGGCCCTCCGAGCCGGGCCAGGGCCCCACCGTACCTCCACGGGCGCCCCCAGCACCGCCGGAGCCCCCAGACGGAGGGGGAAACGGTCCAACATCCTCCCATTCATACTGACAACATAAGACATGGATACCTGGGAATGGTGCCACCCCGCCGCCGCGCCCGCCCGTGCACCCCCCGGTCAGGGGAGGCCCGCTCCCCGGACCCGGCCCCACCCCCCCCCGAGGCCAACCCGGCGGACACCCCAAGGGTCACGGAGTCCCCACATCCGCAGGGGCACTTGGCCCCCGCCCAGCGACAGAGGACCAAGGCAGCAATGCCCCCCCAGCGCCATGAGGCAACCCCCCCCATAGGCCCCCAAGGCCCCCACCGGCCAGGGACAGGGCCCCGCGGCCCCCCCCACCGCCCCCCAGGGGCCACCAGAGGCCCGCGCCCCAGACCCCCCAAGCCGACCCCCAACCCCGAGGGCTACGAGATCACCACCCCCCCGCCCCCACTAGGTAACGAAGCCAATAAACGGGGACCACAGAGAGTGCAATTCAGCCGAATGTTGTTCAGTGGAGGCAGACATTATCTCACTACTAATATGATCTGATAAAAGATTCCTAAAATGGTTGATACATAAACTGGATTTTTGTTTCCAATTTACTAGAATGGTTTTCTTTGCGATACATAAGGCAGTGAGAACCCGGTGTGTCCAATTAGGATCTATTTGAGTGTCTCCCAGGTGACCTAATATACATACCGTGGGGCACACTGGGATTCTGTGGTTGATCCATGTGGATAAATCCTCACAAATCTCCTTCCAGAACCTCTGTACCGGTGTACAGAACCATAAAGCATGCATATAATTATCTGGGGTGTTCTCTGTGCACTGTGAACAGATATTAGAGGTGACAAAGCCCATCTGGAACATCCTTTGTCCAGTATAATGTATTCTATGAAGAACTTTGTACTGTATAAGTTGTAGGTTTGGGTTTTTAGTCATAGTAAACGTATTTAAGCATATTTGTGACCAAGAAAACTGGTCGGTATTAAGAGAGAGATCCGCCTCCCACTTAGAGATCGGGAGAGAGACTGAATCGTCCAGTTTAGACACTAACCTGTAGAGTTAGCAGATATCCTAATGATTAATTACCATGTATACAGGGATAACCCTGTTTGGTCACGCATGGAAACGGAATATTCCAAATGTTTCAGTAACCGGAATATTGACCTTAACCCCAGTTTTGACTGCATGTAAACGTAGTAGTCTGTGATACAAGTGTCAACAGAGATGTCCAGACCTTGATGACAAGCTAATGAGGACCGTTCATAACAATCTGTTGTGATGAAACAGGGTGTAAAACATGCAGGACGGGCCCCCCCGCCACAACAAACACTGCTCTAGTGGATGTTGTGGAGTATTGTGTCGTCTTTCTGCAGGTTTTTGTACAGAGTTTTAGTGTTTCCTGTCACTGTGGGCCTCACAGCACAGTAGTACACAGCAGAGTCTGACACTGCAGCAGAGCAGATCTGCTCATGGATCTGAACTTTCTCCACTTGAATCTTCAGTCCTTTGACTTTCTGTTTCTGACTCTCCTGAAGCTGAGCGAGAGATCAGGAACTCTACCAGAAGAAATAATCACTTCCAGCTGCAGGTCTGGAGAATCTGTAGGACAGAGAGAGATGTGTTTCTTCTAAACTGGACTCTTCATCTTTGACTGCAGTGAGTTCTTCACAGCTGACACCTAAAGGAAGTACAAATCTGCTTTATATTTGGTCACAAACCTCTTTAGAAATGGATGGCATGTATAAAAGTGTGAATGAAATGATTTAAAAGGTGCAGATTGTAACGTACCTGATAGAATCCTGATCATCAGTAGAGAAAGTACATAATAGTCCATGTTGAATAGAGCTGATGTTTGTGGTTTGTGTGTTTTAACACGACCCTGACAGACGGGGAGACTCATTAACAGAGTTGTGTAGAGCTTGTTGACATGCTGGTGATATCCATTCATTAGAATGAGGCGTGTTGATGCAGGATTCATCTAAAACAGGGCTCCAATCCTGGTCCTGGACCCCCCATGTGTCACATGTTTCCCTCGTACCACGGTGGACTCAACATGTTACATGTTACAAATGAAAATGTCACATCTATGGAACAATGTGGGACGTGTTCAGTTCTGGTGGGGGATGTCTCCAACTGAGTTCAGATCTGGTTCTGAGAAGCTGCTCCTCATGTTTAACACACCAATCCAAAGGTAAGACAACAGCAACATCTTCTGGTTGTAATCAGAGCTTACAGCAGAATCATTCAGCTGTGCAGCGACCCTTTCAAAAACCACAAACAGAACCAGAAGAAAGTGCTTATATAACATCTTTCTAGTCCAAGAACCACTCACGGCGCTTTTCCAACGTAGGCAGCTTTCTTTCACAGCAATACACACATGCTCACTCAAATTAATTAGATTTATCTATTAGTCTGAATTATTCCTATTATTTGATTTGATTTGATTTGTTTTGTACATGTAAAAGACAACAATTAAAAGAGAAGATAAGAAAACAAAACAAAGCAAACAAAAAAAAAGAATTTCATATCTTAACACTTAATATTTTAATTTACATGTGCAAAACGGAGTAGGAAGAAGTGTAAACTTATTTAATTCCACTCACTAATCATTTAACAATTATGTATAATAACTATACTATAATTATACTCACACACTTACCTACACATACATACATACACATAGTTGAGTACTCACTCACTCACTCATCTTCTCCCGCTTTTCCGTTCCCGGGTCGCAGGGGCAGCAGCCTCAGCAGGGATGCCCAGACTTCCTTCACCCCAGACACTTCCTCCAGTCCGAGGCGTTCCCAGGCCAGCCGAGAGACATAGTCTCTCCAGCGTGTCCTGGGTCTTCCCCGGGGTCTCCTCCCGGTGGGACATGCCTGGAACACCTCCCTAGGGAGGAGGGACATGCCTGGAACACCTCCCTATGGAGGCGTCCAGGAGGCATCCGGTACAGATGCCCAAGCCACCTCAGCTGACTCCTCTCAACGTGAAGGAGCAGCGGCTCGACTCCGAGCTCCTCCCGGGTGACCGAACTCCTCACCCTATCTCTAAGGGAGCGTCCAGCCACCCTGCGGAGGAAACTCATCTCGGCCGCTTTTATCCGCGATCTTGTCCTTTCGGTCACTACCCAAAGTTCATGACCATAGGTGAGGGTAGGGGCGTAGATTGACCGGTAAATCGAGAGCTTCGCCTTTCGACTCAGCTCCCTCTTCACCACGACGGTCCGGTACACCGACCGCATTACTGCGGACGCTGCACCGATCCGTCTGTCAATCTCACGCTCCATTGTTCCCTCACTCGTGAACAAGATCCCGAGATACTTGAACTCCTCCACCTGAGGCAGGACTTCTCCACCCACCCGGAGAAGGCATGCCACCCTTTTCCGGTCGAGAACCATGGCCTCGGTCTTGGAGGTGCTGATTCTCATCCCTGCCGCGTCGCACTCGGCCGCAAACCGCCCCAGCACATGCTGGAGGTCCCGGTCTGATGAAGCCAACAGGACAACATCATCTGCAAAAAGCAGAGATGAAATCCTGAGGTTCCCAAACCGGATCCCCTCCGGCCCCTGGCTGCGCCTAGAAATCCTGTCCATAAAAATTATGAACAGGACCGGTGACAAAGGGCAGCCCTGCCGGAGTCCAACATGCACTGGGAACAAGTCTGACTTACTGCCGGCTATGCGAACCAGACTCCTGCTTCGATCATACAGAGACCGGACAGCCCTTAGTAGAGGGCCCCAGACTCCATACTCACTGAGCACCCCCCACAGAATGGCACGCGGGACACGGTCAAATGCCTTCTCCAAATCCACAAAACACATGTAGACTGGTTGGGCAAATTCCCATGAACCCTCGAGCACCCTGCGGAGGGTATAGAGCTGGTCCAGTGTTCCACAACCGGGACGAAAACCGCATTGTTCCTCCTGAATCCGAGGTTCGACTATCGGCCGTAATCTCCTCTCCAGTACCCTGGCGTAGACTTTCCCCGGAAGGCTGAGAAGTGTGATCCCCCTGTAGTTGGAACACACTCTCCGGTCCCCCTTTTTAAACAGAGGGACCACCACCCCGGTTTGCCACCCCAGCGGTACTGTCCCCTTCCTCCATGCAATGTCGCAGAGGCGTGTCAACCAAGACAGCCCTACAACATCCAGAGACTTGAGGTACTCAGGGCGAATCTCATCCACCCCCGGTGCCCAGCCACTGAGGAGCTTACGAACCACCTCAGTGACCTCGGCTTGGGTGATGGATGAGCACGCCTCCGAGCCCCAACCCTCTGCTTCCTCAGTGGAAGGCATGTCAGTCGGGTTAAGGAGATCCTCGAAGTATTCCTTCCACCGTCCGACAATGTCCCCAGTCGAGGTCAACAGCTCCCCACCCACACCGTAAACGGTGCCGGCAGAGTACTGCTTCCCCCTTCTGAGGCGCCGAACAGTCCTCCAGAATTTCCTCAAGGCCGACCGAAAGTCCTCCTCCATGGCCTCCCCGAACTCCTCCCAGACCCGAGTTTTTGCCTCCAAGACTGCCCGAGCCGCGGCCCGCTTGGCCTGCCGGTACCTATCTACTGCGTCAGGAGTCCCACCGGCCAACATAGCCCGGTAGGACTCCTTCTTCAGTCTGACGGCATCCTGTACTTCCGGTGTCCACCACCGGGTTCTAGGATTGCCGCCACGACAGGCACCGGAGACCTTGCGTCCACAGCTTCGAGTCGCCGCGTTGACAATGGAAGCAGAGAACATGGTCCACTCAGACTCGATGTCCCCCGCCTCCCCCGGGATCCGAGAGAAGCTCTCCCGGAGGTGGGAGTTGAAGATGTCCCTGACAGAGGGCTCGGCCAGACGTTCCCAACAGACCCTCACAATCCGTTTGGGTCTGCCCGGTCTGTCCAACTTCCTCCTCCGCCAGCGCATCCAACTCACCACCAGGTGGTGATCAGTTGACAGCTCAGCCCCTCTCTTCACCCGAGTGTCCAAGACATGCGGCCGAAGGTCAGATGAAACGACAACAACGTCGATCATTGACCTCCGGCCTAGGGTGTCCTGGTGCCACGTGCACTGATGGACACCCTTATGCTTAAACATGGTGTTCGTGATGGACAAACTGTGACTCGCACAGAAGTCCAACAACAAAACACCGCTCGGGTTCAGATCGGGGAGGCCGTTCCTCCCAATCACGCCTCTCCAGGTATCACTGTCATTACCCACGTGAGCGTTGAAGTCCCCCAGTAGAACAATGGACTCCCCAGTTGGAGCACTATCAAGTACTCCTCCCAGGGACTCCAAGAAGGCCGGGTACTCCCCACTGCTGTTCGGCCCGTAGGCACAAACAACAGTGAGAGACCTTTTCCCGACCCCAAGGCGCAGGGAAGCGACCCTCTCGTTCACCGGGGTGAACTCCAACACATGGCGGCTGAGCTGGGGGGCTATAAACAAGCCCACACCAGCCCGCCGCCTCTCACCCTGGGCAACTCCAGAGTAGTGGAGGGTCCAGCCCCCTTCAAGGAGCTGGGTTCCAGAGCCCAAGCTATGTGTGGAGGTGAGCCCGACTATCTCTAGCCGGTATCTCTCAACCTCACGCACAAGCTCCGGCTCCTTCCCCCCCAGCGAGGTGACATTCCATGTCCCCACTGTGAGGGTTTTGGTCCAGGGATTGGGTCGTCGAGGCACCCCGCCACGACTGCTACCCAGCCCACATTGCACCGGCCTGCCATGATCCTTCCTGCGGGTGGTGGGTCTACAGGAAGGCGGGCCCATGTGGCTGTTTCGGGCTGAGCCCGGCCGGGTCCCACGGGCAAAGACCCGGCCACCAGGCGCTCGCCTACGAGCCCCAACCCCAGGCCTGGCTCCAGGGCAGGGCCCCGGTGACGCCGATCCGGGCGACGTAACTGTCCTTGATGTTTCCTTCTTCATAGCAAGCTTGTGAACCGCTCTTAGTCTGGCCCGTCACCCAGGACCTGTTTGCCATGGGAGTCCCTACCAGGGGCGAAAGTGCCCCCTGACAACATAGCTCCTAGGATCACTCGGGCACACAAACCCCTCCACCACAGTAAGGTGGCGGTTCAAGGAGGGGTAGTATTTCTGAGTATTTCTATATATTTGTACACACATGCCCATATAAATATTTATATAAATATACTTATTTACACCATACTATCTCTATATTAACTCCATCTGCTCTATACCTATATATATCTACATACACACATACACACATACATATTCACACATACACATATATTTACATACACACACATACACACATACAGCATTGTCTCAGAAAATTAGAATATTGTGATAAAGTTCTTTATTTTCTGTAATGCAATTAAAAAAACAAAAATGTCATACATTCTGGATTCATTACAAATCAACTGAAATATTGCAAGCCTTTTGTTATTTTAATATTGCTGATCATGGCTTACAGTTTAAGAAAACTCAAATATCCTATCTCAAATTTCCTCAGACCCAGTAAAAAAAAAGATTTATAAGAGCAAAACAAAATCAAACATTTGAAAATGTCCATTAATGCACTCAGTACCTGGTTGGGAATCCTTTTGCACGGATTTCTGCATCAATGCGGCGTGGCATGTAGGCATCAGCCTGTGGCATTGCTGAGGTGTTATGGATGTGCAGGATGTACCAGTTATAGTACCAGTTATAGTACCAGTAGTACCAGTTATAGATAGATAGATATGCTTTATTCCAGACTCAAGGTCCATACAAAAATACAATCAAAAGACACACAGTACAAAAAAGATTAAAAAACACAAAGATAAAAAATAGTCTAATGACTCACTTTAAGAGACACTTATACCAGTGTTCCCAAAACTGAGACGTGCAGCGTGTGGCACTGTACATAATGTTCACCAGTACCACAACAATTTGATTTTCAGAATCATTTAACCGACAAATAAACCTGTACATTATATTTCTCAAAACAGATTGCAGTGTGTTCACTCCAGCACTCACAAACATCTCACTTGCGCTAGTCCATCTGGGCCTTTTTAACAGTATCCTCAGAGCATCATTGTATGCCACTTGTAGTTTCTGAAGGCTAGCTTTTTTATAGGTCAACCACAGATGTGCAGTGTACAAAGGTGAACAATACATTTTGAACAGAGTCAACTTCACTCCAACAGTACAACAACCGAATTTACGTGACAATACATTTGCTCTCACATACAACATACGACACTGACGATATATGTCCTCGTCATCTGTCAGTTGGTCTGTGATCACATGACCAAGATATTTCACTTCACTACAGATATTCAGGACATTACCTGACAGTTTAAAGTCAGGAAAAATCATATGTCTATCTTCCACGGTTCTGCAGATCATAATAACACTTTTTGAATCGTTATATTTTACATCCTGTTGTTCTCCATACACAGAACACACATTAAGGAGCTGCTGCAGACCAGCTGAGCTCGGGCTAAAAATCACACAATCATCTGCGTACATAAGATGATTCATCACTGTACTGCCAACCATACAGCCAGTTTTACATAAGCTTAATTTATTTGATAGATCGTTCATGTAGAAATTAAATAAAATAGGTGATAAGATGCTCCCCTGTCTTACTCCATTACTGACATGAAAAGGAGTAGACATACAGTTGTCCCATTTAACCTGCATGGTCTGTTGGGCATACCAATAGGACAGGATTCTGACTATGTAATTAGGGACACCTGCTGCACCCAATTTTTTAAATAATTTCCCATGATTCACCCGGTCAAATGCCTTAGACGCATCTAAAAAACACATAAAAACAGATGAATTTTTTCTCTTATAGTTACTCAGCAGTTCCTTTAAAACATATATACACATATCTGTACCGTGTCTCGGTTTAAAACCAAATTGATTATCTGTAGAAATAATCAATTCATTAATTCTCTCCAGGAGAATTTGTTCAACAACTTTCGACAATATATTAGCAAGAGCGATAGGTCTATAGTTATCTGAGCAACCCACTTTTCCTGCTTTATCCTTAACCACAGGAACCAGCAGCACTGTCATCATAGAGTCTGGAAGAAACCCATGGACCATGAGGGCAGTGAAGCATAGGGCAAGAAGTGGAGCTAACCTTGAACTTGCAAATTTAAGATGTTCAGCAGAGACAGAATCCATACCTGTTGTTTTATTAACTGATAAGTTTTTAATCGCTTGAGAAACCTCATGAGACTTGATTGAATCTACATTTTCAACATTAGCTACTTGATAGCCTTTAGACCGAACACAGTTAAACAATTTACTATAATGCTGTCGCCAGAGCTCAACAATAGCATTTGCACCAGAGACTCCATCTACTATACATGGTAAGGAGGGTTTGCTGTTACTAATGTGTTTCACCTCTTTCCAGAAAGCTTTATTATTATTTAAAAGTTTCTTGGCCATAGAGTCAGCCCTCAAACATTGCTCGTTTTTACTAATGAATTGCATATTTATATTTTGCATTTGTACTCTTCTTATATTCAAAAATGGGCCCCTGTCTTGGTTTACCAGCCATTGCACTGGTTATAGTACCAGTAGTACCAGTTATAGTACCAGTTATAGTACCAGTAGTACCAGTTATAGTACCAGTTTTGGCACTTTTCCACTAGTATCGGCTCAGCCCGGCACGGCTCGGCGCGGCTTTACACGGCTCCACTCGTGTGTTTTTCCACAGCCAGGGGAGAAGTGGGCGGGTTGGGGTGAAGCTGCTGTGACGTACTCGATTGCGCAACCGCTTTGTTCATGTCGGCGCTGATCAGAAATCAGCTGGAGCCGCGAGCGGCTGAGAGTAAAACAGCCCGTCTACATCACTTTTTAAATTTTTTCTCGACAGCCACCAGGTTTATGAACATCTGACCCTCAGAGTTGGATCACCAAACAGACGTTTTGCGCTTTATAATAAAATCGCCGCGAGTCCCCTCGCGCTGACTCCCGCTTCCTGATTCAAACGTCTGCCGGCCCCGCCCCCCGACCAATCAGTGGCGTGGAGGGTGATGACGGCCCCGCCCCCCGACCAATCAGTGGCGCGGAGGGTGGTGACGTCCCCGCCCCCCGACCAATCGGTGGCGAGGAGGGGGTGACGTCAGAAATAGTCCCTGCTCAGCCCGCTTTCAGAACCTCACTGAAATGGTTACAGAAAAATGTATCGGCTTGGAGCGGCTTTACCCGTCTCAGCCCTAGTGCGAAAGCGCAAAACGGGTAGAACCGAGCTAAGGTGATACTAATGCAAAAGCGCCATTATAGTACCAGTTATAGTACCAGTAGTACCAGTTATAGTACCAGTTATAGTACCAGTTATAGTACCAGTTATAGTACCAGTAGTACCAGTAGTACCAGTTATAGTACCAGTTATAGTACCAGTTATAGTACCAGTTATAGTACCAGTAGTACCAGTAGTACCAGTTATAGTACCAGTTATAGTACCAGTTATAGTACCAGTTATAGTACCAGTAGTACCAGTTATAGTACCAGTTATAGTACCAGTTATAGTACCAGTAGTACCAGTTATAGTACCAGTAGTACCAGTTATAGTACCAGTAGTACCAGTTATAGTACCAGTTATAGTACCAGTTATAGTACCAGTAGTACCAGTTATAGTACCAGTTATAGTACCAGTTATAGTGCCAGTTATAGTACCAGTTATAGTACCAGTAGTACCAGTTATAGTACCAGTTATAGTACCAGTAGTACCAGTTATAGTACCAGTTATAGTACCAGTAGTACCAGTAGTACCAGTTATAGTACCAGTAGTACCAGTTATAGTACCAGTTATAGTACCAGTAGTACCAGTTATAGTACCAGTTATAGTACCAGTAGTACCAGTTATAGTACCAGTTATAGTACCAGTAGTACCAGTAGTACCAGTTATAGTACCAGTAGTACCAGTAGTACCAGTTATAGTACCAGTTATAGTACCAGTAGTACCAGTAGTACCAGTTATAGTACCAGTTATAGTACCAGTAGTACCAGTTATAGTACCAGTAGTACCAGTTATAGTACCAGTTATAGTACCAGTTATAGTACCAGTAGTACCAGTTATAGTACCAGTTATAGTACCAGTAGTACCAGTTATAGTACCAGTAGTACCAGTTATAGTACCAGTTATAGTACCAGTAGTACCAGTTGTAGTACAAGTAGTACCAGTTATAGTACCAGTTATAGTACCAGTAGTACCAGTTATAGTACCAGTAGTACCAGTTATAGTACCAGTAGTACCAGTTATAGTACCAGTTATAGTACCAGTAGTACCAGTTATAGTACCAGTAGTACCAGTTATAGTACCAGTTATAGTACCAGTAGTACCAGTTATAGTACCAGTAGTACCAGTTATAGTACCAGTTATAGTACCAGTAGTACCAGTTGTAGTACCAGTTATAGTACCAGTAGTACCAGTTATAGTACCAGTAGTACCAGTTATAGTACCAGTTATAGTACCAGTAGTACCAGTTATAGTACCAGTAGTACCATTTATAGTACCAGTAGTACCAGTTATAGTACCAGTTATAGTACCAGTTATAGTACCAGTAGTACCAGTTATAGTACCAGTAGTACCAGTTATAGTACCAGTAGTACCAGTTATAGTACCAGTTGTAGTACCAGTTATAGTACCAGTAGTACCAGTTATAGTACCAGTAGTACCAGTTATAGTACCAGTAGTACCAGTTATAGTACCAGTTATAGTACCAGTTATAGTACCAGTTATAGTACCAGTAGTACCAGTTATAGTACCAGTTATAGTACCAGTTATAGTACCAGTTATAGTACCAGTAGTACCAGTTGTAGTACAAGTAGTACCAGTTGTAGTACAAGTAGTACCAGTTGTAGTACCAGTTATAGTACCAGTTATAGTACCAGTTATAGTACCAGTAGTACCAGTTATAGTACCAGTAGTACCAGTTATAGTACCAGTAGTACCAGTTATAGTACCAGTAGTACCAGTTATAGTACCAGTTATAGTACCAGTTATAGTACCAGTTATAGTACCAGTAGTACCAGTTATTGTACCAGTTATAGTACCAGTTATAGTACCAGTTATAGTACCAGTAGTACCAGTTATTGCTTCAATAGCCTTTAGCCTTTAGCTCATTAGCATCGTTGGGTCTGGTGTCTTTCAGCTTCTTCTTCACAAAACCCCACAAACTCTCTCTGGGGTTCAGGTCAGGGGAATTGGCCGGCCAATGGAGGACAGTAATGCCATGGTCAGTTCACCATCTACTGGTGGTTTTGGCACTGTGGGCAGGTGCAGAGCATGCTGGGAAATGAAATCATCATCTCCATAGAGCTTTTCAGCAGACAGAAGCATGTAGTGCTCTAAAATCTCCTGGTAACAGCTGCATTTACTCTGGACTGGATGAAACACAGTGGACCAACACCAGCAGCTGACACGGCTCCCCAAACCATCGCTGACTGTGACTGGAACTTCACACTGGATTTCAAGCAACTTGGATGTTGCTCCTCTCCAGCCTTTCTCCAGACTCTGGCGCCTTGACTTCCAAATGAAATACAGAACTTGCTTTGGTCTGAAAAGAGGACTTTGGACCACTCTGCAACTGTCCAGTGCTTCTTTTCCACAGCCCAAGTCAGACGCTTCTTCCGTTGTCTTGAGTTCAGAAGTGGCTAGACCAGGGGTCGGCAACCCGCGGCTCTAGAGCCTCATGCGGCTCTTTAGCGCCGCCCTAGTGGCTCCTGGAGCTTTTTCAAAAACGTTTGACCTTTTTTTTCCCTTTTTTTCTTCTTTTTTTCTTTCCTTTTTAATCTTGACACTTTTTTCTCGACATTTCGACTTTTTTCTCGAGATTGTACTTCAACATTAATCTCAACATTTCAACTTTTTTCTCTTAATTTTGACTTTTTTCTCGACATTTCGACTTTTTTTTGACATTTCGACTTTTTCTCAAGATTGTACTTCAACATTAATCGTGACATTTCGACTTTTTTCTCTAAATTTTGACTTTTTTTCTCGATATTTCATTCTCGAAGTGCATAATGAAAAAAAAATCTTCCCCCAGTTGTAACTAATATAGAAACATGCAGCATGTGTTGTCTTCATTCTAAGGCTGATACAAGACTTTTCATTTTTTGCGGCTCAAGACATATTGGTTTTTTGTGTTTTTGGTCCAATCTGGCTCTAAAACATTTTGGGTTGCCGACCCCTGATTTAGACCACGGGAATATGGCTCTGGTAGCCCAGACCCGTCTGTGAACAGTTTTGATACCTGGACTCCAGCTTCAGTCTGTCTTTGATACCTGGACTCCAGCTTCAGTCTGTCTTTGATACCTGGACTCCAGCTTCAGTCCTCTGTCTCTGATACCTGGACTCTTCAGTCCTCTGTCTCTGATACCTGGACTCTTCAGTCCTCTGTCTCTGATACGTGGACTCTTCAGTCCTCTGTCTCTGATACCTGGACTCTTCAGTCCTCTGTCTCTGATACGTGGACTCTTCAGTCCTCTGTCTCTGATACCTGGACTCTTCAGTCCTCTGTCTCTGATACCTGGACTCTTCAGTCCTCTGTCTCTGATACCTGGACTCTTCAGTCCTCTGTCTCTGATACCTGGACTCCAGCTTCAGTCTGTCTCTGAAGCTCCCCCAGATTCTGGAAGAGACTCTTCTTCACAATGCTGTCAAGGCTGCGGTCATCTCTCTTGGTTGTGCAGTGTTTCCTGCCACATTTCCATCTTCCAACAGACTTTTTGTGCATGTGCTTTGAAACTGCACTCTGTGAACAGCTTGCTCTTTGACAAATGCCTTTTTGTGTCTTCCCCTCCTGATGGAGGTCAATGCTGGTCCTCTGGACAGCAGTCAGATCAATGCTGGTCCTCTGGACAGCAGTCAGGTCAATGCTGGTCCTCTGGACAGCAGTCGGATCAATGCTGGTCCTCTGGACAGCAGTCAGATCAATGCTGGTCCTCTGGACAGCAGTCAGGTCAATGCTGGTCCTCTGGACAGCAGTCAGATCAATGCTGGTCCTCTGGACAGCAGTCAGACCAATGCTGGTCCTCTGGACAGCAGTCAGACCAATGCTGGTCCTCTGGACAGCAGTCAGATCAATGCTGGTCCTCTGGACAGCAGTCAGGTCAATGCTGGTCCTCTGGACAGCAGTCAGATCAATGATGGTCCTCTGGACAGCAGTCAGATCAATGCTGGTCCTCTGGACAGCAGTCAGGTCAATGCTGGTCCTCTGGACATCAGTCATGTCAATGCTGGTCCTCTGGACAGCAGTCAGATCAATGCTGGTCCTCTGGACAGCAGTCAGATCAATGCTGGTCCTCTGGACAGCAGTCATGTCAATGCTGGTCCTCTGGACAGCAGTCAGATCAATGCTGGTCCTCTGGACAGCAGTCAGATCAATGCTGGTCCTCTGGACAGCAGTCAGATCAATGATGGTCCTCTGGACAGCAGTCATGTCAATGCTGGTCCTCTGGACAGCAGTCAGATCAATGCTGGTCCTCTGGACAGCAGTCAGACCAATGCTGGTCCTCTGGACAGCAGTCAGACCAATGCTGGTCCTCTGGACAGCAGTCAGATCAATGCTGGTCCTCTGGACAGCAGTCAGATCAATGCTGGTCCTCTGGACAGCAGTCAGATCAATGCTGGTCCTCTGGACAGCAGTCAGGTCAATGCTGGTCCTCTGGACAGCAGTCAGATCAATGCTGGTCCTCTGGACAGCAGTCAGATCAATGCTGGTCCTCTGGACAGCAGTCAGATCAATGCTGGTCCTCTGGACAGCAGTCATGTCAATGCTGGTCCTCTGGACAGCAGTCAGATCAATGCTGGTCCTCTGGACAGCAGTCAGATCAATGCTGGTCCTCTGGACAGCAGTCAGATCAATGCTGGTCCTCTGGACAGCAGTCAGATCAATGCTGGTCCTCTGGACAGCAGTCAGACCAGCAGTCTTCTGGTGATTTAGTTTACTGAACCAAGCTGAGTGTTTTTCAAGGCTCAGGAAACCCTTGCAGGTGTTTCCAGTTCATTAGACCATTCAAGTGATTAGTTGAATGACTGTGGAACGATTTGAATTTGGAGTTAAAAGAATGTACAAACATAAAACAATTTAAGAAGAAATATAAAGACAGAGTTTATTTGAGGTATAAAAGTGAAGACTGTGTTTAAAGATCAGCAGCTGTGTGTGTTCGGCTATTTAGTCATGTTGTCTTTGTATGTTTGTATACTTAGATATACGTATTATATTTATATCATAGTTATATTATATTTATATCATAGTTATATTATATTTATGATAGAGCTTACATTTGGTATTAAACAGGTTATTTTTGTAAAAATTATATATATTTTTATACGAATTAGTGTATAGTATAAAACGTAAATACAGGCATATAATTTATGTTTAGTTGTGGAAAGGGGGTGGGATTAAATAAGTTTATACTTCCTACCACTCCTTTTCCAACATGTAACTGAAATATGTTTTTTGATGTTTCTTTTTCTTTTTCTTTATGTGGTGGAATGCCCACCTGTATTTGTTTCTCTTATCTTTTTGTCGTTTTTTTTTATACATGTTCGAAATAAATAAAAACGAACGAACGAACGAATAACCTACTAGTATACTTTTTCATGATATTCTAATATTTGGAGATTGGATATTTGAGTTTTCTTAAGCTGTAAACCGAACAGACAGAACTGTCATCATGTAGGTCATTGACTACAAAATATTAACAACATTGTTCTTAATAATGTTGTTACACAGACCTCCTCAGTTATTATTCTTATTGTAAGATCATTTCTTATTTGAGGATTACTGCATTTGTAATTATTTCAACAGCCTCACCAAATGCAGCTCACGAGGTTGAAAGACTCAAACTACTTTTTGAGGCAGAGAAAGAGAAGGGGCGTTTCGTGATGAAACCATCTCCCTCCTCAAAGATGACAAGACTTACCTGCAGGGAGAACTTGTATATATATCCTTTATTTAAGCAGGTAAAAAACTCATTGAGATTAAAACCTCTTTTTCAAGAGTGACCTGGCCAAAATGGCAGCATAAAAACAATACAACAATACAAACAAACACAGTCACACATTCCGGGGAAACAATAGTAAAACAATAGTAACATTTACACAACTGGGCAGTCATAAGAACCGAGAGAGCTCATTTCTCTGTCTTTTAAAATGGATTTGAATTCACCCAAGGATACAAGATCAACCAATTTCAAGTCCTTCTCTCATCATTCCAGGTTGACGGGGCAGAAAACTGGAACGCCTTTTTACCCAGTTCAGTTCTGGCTCTCGGGACCTGCATTTCAATAAAGTTCTGTGAGCGCAGGCCATAATGGCTGACGTTTCTACACAAGTGCACGCACAAATATGTAGGGAGACGTCCCAAAATGGATTTGTAAATAAAAGTCAGCCAGTGGGAGAGTCTACGGAGGCAAAGAAGGACAAAAACAGTGAAGTACCTGAAAGCTGCAACCGGTGATAAAACGCAAAGCACAATGATTCACAGTATCTAATTTCTTTAAATACTGCTCAGGAGCGTTCATAAAAAGCAGATCGCCATAGTCCAACAAGGGTAAAAAAGTTGTTTTGATCAAATGTTTCCGGACCCGAAATGAAAAACATGATTTGTTCCTAAAAAAGAAACCTAATTGTAGTTTCAGCTTAGAAACAAGGTTATCAATATGAGATTTAAAAGACAAGTTGTCATCAATCAGAATGCCTAGATATTTATAAGCAGGGCTGCACATAATTATTTTGGTCTGGTGCTCAGAGGAGCCCCTGGATATGTGACTTGGGGCTCCAAAAACGGTGACCCGTCTCGCCGGATCGATAAAAGAGGGATGCAGGAATAAGTTATAGGCAAAACGATATTTATTCACTTATAAAGATGAATGGCTCAATATGGTCCTTTACAAAGTTAATTTATTTCAATAATTCAACTAGAATATGGTGTAAAAGTTAATTTATTTCAATATTTCAACTAGAATATGGTGTAAAAGTTAATCTATTTCAATAATTCAACTAGAATATGGTGTAAAAGTTAATCTATTTCAATAATTCAACTTAAAAGGTGAAACTAATATATTACCTAGTCTTATTACATGCAAAGCAAGATATGTTGAACCTTTATTTGTTATAATTTTGATGATGGAATTGTTTATTGATTTCATAAAATGTAGGTAGGATACGCGGGAACGCGACGTACGGTGCGCGTCGCCGCGTAGCATCATGCAGCCACTTCTCAGCAAACACACGTTTTCTGTTCGATTCGGGTAGTGGTTCAGTTTGGCGTCTCTTTGTAGTTGGTGGTGGTGGAACGCCAAAATAATTACTTAATGGCGCTTGCTTCTTGGACATTTTGACGAGACGTGTTGGGGTTTGTTCAGTAAAGCAACGAGCATGGAGGGAGAGTAAGGATGCGCTGTGATTGGCCAGTACCCACTTTGAGTGGCAGTTCTGGGGAAAAGCTCTCGCAATAGATTTTTTAATATTAGTATTCTGTTCTGGCCACAACCAATAATATGAGCCCCAGCTGTTGGTACGCAAAAGCGCTTCGCAGGACAAGATTGACAGCGCACTGTGGATTTTGACAGCGCATGCGCTCTGGCGGCCCACTTATGTGCAGCCCTGTTTATAAGAACTGACCAATTCAAAAATCAATCCCCTGAACAGTTAACAACCTTGGTAGGTGAGATGGAAGCTGCTTGCCATTTGAAAAAAGCATGGTCTTCGATTTATCTGCGTTTAATACTAGTTTAAACTGAGTTTGCAAGAAATCAAGGGATTGTAACACTGACGAAGATGAACAATAAATAACTGTATCGTCCGCATAGAAATGAGACACAGCATCAGCCAGATTATCACAAAGATTATTAACATAAATTGTGAACAGCAACGGCCCTAGTATGGAGCCTTGAGGTACGCCCTTTAGAATTAGGAAGAAAGGAGGAAGAAGATCCAGCGGCCTGCACACACTGTGTTCTACCTGATAAATCATTTGAGAAGCAGTTTACAGCCTGGTCAGATAAGCCAATCTTGTGGAGTCTGTCTGCCAGGATAACATGATCCACAGTGTCAAATGCCTTTGATAAGTCGATAAAGAGAGCTGCACAATATTGTGAAAATCCTTGTGAAAAAGGATGAGCTCATCCATCAGCTGCTCTCCAAGAAGGATGAAGAGAATTCTACAACTCAGTCTGGCAAGTCCAGTGCGTATTTTTCCATTCAGATTCATGCAGTACAAGGAACCTTTTTTCACCCTCCACTATGTTTTCTCCAGAACACAGACAAAGCGTTTTCATTTGAATTCCTTTCTCACAACTAGAACCCATAAATAGGGTCACACATTAGTTTAGTTTTGTGCAGCGGTCAAACGAAAGCATGGGAATGATAGAAGACTGTGTTTGAAGAAAGCCAAGCAATTGAAGAGCATTGATATGGATGAGGATGAGGAAGACTCCAGTTCAATTCTCTCTGATTCATCTGAAGGTAATAAAGGCACAATTTATTTTATAGTTGCATACAGTTGAATCAAATCCCACATTTATTTCTCAATGTCTGGAAATCTTTTTAATGTTAACTCACGAACAGTATCTTGGAATGTGTCTCTTTGGACACCCTTCATTAATACATGATACTGTATACAGTATTTCCCTACATTACTGTACTAGTGCACTCTAGATGTAGTGTAGTGTAGGATACCTGAATTATTACTTCTACATGATACCTAACTAAATATGTTGATAGTGATACTGAAACAATACCATGGCAGAAATCTAAAACATCCTGGAAATGACAGATGACAGAATATAGAACTTCATCTTGTTTTTTTAATTTTCAGTTTTTAAAGAAGAAACAAATCAGAGGAGCAGAGCAGAAATCTGCACTATTTAGAAAATCTAAATAAATAAATTACAATGTATCTTGTCACAGCTGTGGGGCTATATAACTATTGAACATGTCTTAATACAAATAAAATTACTGATACAAACTGATACAAATAACAATAATTGTATTTTTAATTACTAATTAGGTCACACTCTTAGTTGTATATAAGCTTTTACTTGTTATGCAGTGATCTGACGTCACTGAAAGCTTTACAGAAGGGCTTTGCCTTCACTGTCAGTTCTGCAGGAAATAATGCCATATTTCCCTTTGTGCATCTGCTTTATCCACAAGTTAGTTCAGTTGGGAGAGGCCATGTTTATCACTCTCTCTCACCTCCCACTTGCTTCATTTAATTTCAATTTTATACAGTTGAGAAGCATCTGTCATCATGATGACACTTGTTTTGTCACCAGTGAGCCTGTACTGGCAAAACCAATCTCTACCAGCTTATTCCATGGGTGCTATGTATTGGTTTATATTTTGAAAGTTTACATTATCATGATCTATTTTGGTCCTTCCTTGATTTCTATTCTAGAATCATCCATAGGTAACCACCGAATGAAGAAGTCTTCAAGATCTCCACCCTCTTCCTCCTCTTCCCGCCATCAAGTTAAACCTCTAGCACTGATGACCTGATTGGAAGAACCAGAGCTAATTGCTCATTACAGTCTGAACAAGTTCACACATTTTGACCATCATTTCTCAATTTTAGTAAGGAAAAATGGAGTTTCCAGATTTCCTTATTCCTGACAGTTGAGCAGTTTCTCTCTGTCTAGAGTGTTTAAACTATGAAAAGTCTGGGAAAGTTCATTTGGACTGTCAGCTTTTAAAGGGGAATGCCCTATATATCTTAAGGTCCAGTTTGTAGAATGTATTGTCATTTATCAGAATATAGTTGGCAGAAATAGAGAAAAAAAATTCAAAACTTTTTTAAATTTGAGTGTGATCCCATGGCAATAAGAATAGTGTTTTTATGACCTTAGAAAGAGACATTTATATCTACCAAAGGAGCAGGTCACCGTCTATGGCAGGGGTCCCCAAACTGTTTCCAGTGGGGGCCACATCAACTTTCCTTTGTGTGCTGGGGGCCGAAGTTCGTCTAGAACAGGAAATGATCTGGGCCAGGTGACAACCAGTGTTACTGTGGAGATTAGAACGATCATTTGTAGCAGCTGCCCTTCGTTTGGCTTTGGCACCACCTGTTGATGCAAAAAAGGTGATAAAATGTCTTCACATGTGTTTATTTGAAGTACCACAGATACTCCATTTATTTTATAGAACATAACAACAGAAACTGATGCTAATGTTCAGGTAAGAATGAGGTGATGGGGTTTTGTAACAGGAACAGTTGAGTTAACAAACGCTAAGTGTTTTGTCTTTACAGGTAGTGAAATAATAATAATACAGAATAATAGTAAATAGAAACAAACAGGTAAAGTAGTCTTATCCATAGACACATATAAAGGCTAGATGACTCAGCGCTGCTGCCAACGCAGAGCGACGTCGTCACACGGCGGCCATCTTGCCTGAGGGGAGCTCGCTCACTCATAACATTAGTGGCCCTTTCGCACTAGTCCCGCCTCAGCTCGGTTCTACCCGCCACGGCCCCGTCTTGCGCTTTTGCACTAGGGGCTGAGGCGGGTAGAGCCGCTCCAAGCAGATACTTTTTCTGTAACCATTCTGCCGAGATTCTAACCGGGCTGAGCTGGGACTATTTCTGACGTCATCACATTACAGGCAGCTGATTGGTCGGGGGGCGGGGCCGTCACCAGCCTCCTCGCCACTGATTGGTCGGGGTGCGGGGCCGTCAGACGTTTGAATCAGGAAGTGGGAGTTTTATTATAAAGCGCAAACGTCTGTTTCATGATCCAACTCTGAGGTGCAGATGTTCATAAACCTGGGGGCTGAGGAGAAAATTAAAAAAGGGATGTAGACGGGCTGTTTTACTCTCAGCCGCTCACGGCTCCAGCTGATTTCTGATCAGTGCCGACACGAACAAATGTGTTGCGCAATCGAGTACGTCACAGCAGCTTCACCCCAACCTGCCCACTTCTCCCCTGGCTGTGGAAAAACAAACGGGGACAAAACGGGTAGAGGCGTGACGAGCCGAGTCGGGTCGAGTAAGTACTAGTGCAAAAGGGCCATAGGTGTGTCCAAATTCAGGGGCTGGTCCTTCTGAGGACGCGGTCTTCGTAGGCCACGCCTTCGAAGACCGCGAAGGCCGTACCGAAGGCTGGACGGACGCTAGTGAAATGAGACGGTCTAGCCTGTGGGGGATTTCCTGGTTGTGTCACCAGCTGTTCCCGCCCTTGTCCTACGTCACTAAACAAAGTAGAAAGAAAGAAAGATAGACGGACAGCAAGATAGACAGAAAGAAAGAAAGAAAACACGACAGAAAAGAAAGAAAGAACCAAAAAAAAAAAAAGAAATTGAGCCAGAAGTTTTGTTTTTGTTTTTTTTTCATTTTGTTGGAGGAGGAAGAGAGGTGTGTTCGCCGCCGCGGCCGCCGCCGGCGGAAATAATATATTTTTCTGAAAAAATTTGAATCTGAAAATATTTTTCTGGAAATAAATATTTTTCTGACTGTGCGCAATGAATCTTGGGATATGGTGGGCCGCGGAGGATACAACCGATGGATCCTTCAAACAGCGGGAAAAGAAGGCTGCATTTGTGGGCTGCATTTGAAGGAGCCTTCGAAACGGGACAGCCTTCGACGCCGCTGTGGCGTAATCGGCCTTAAATCCAGCCCTCGAAGGACGCAGCCCGGAATTGGGACACAGCTATAGTGTTTAATGGTGCATGCACTGCTTAAACAACCTTAACCTGCTCAATTCTCAACAGATTTTCAAACAGTTTGGTTTGTTATGAACGTCAGAGATGTAGTTATGACACTGCATACTTGTGAATAACTATAAACATTGACAAACGTACTTTTGTATGAAAATAACAAGAAACAGATAGCTATGACATGGTATTTATATTAAATCAATATTTCTATAGTATTCTTAGTAATATTTATATTTACATTATAACATATATACATATATTATTACCTTATAACATGTATATAAATATTATTACATTATAACATGTATTTATATGACATTATAACATGTTTATATATTATTACATTATGATGTATTTATATTATGACATAACATATATGTATATTATTATGCCCTGATGACCTTCACTCTGCCCTGACCAGCAGTGTGTGGGCAGCTTAAGAAAACTCAAATATCCTATCTCAAAAAATTAGAATATTCTGGGAATCTTAATCTTAAACTGTAAGCCATAATCAGCAATATTAAAATAATAAAAGGCTTGCAATATTTCAGTTGATTTGTAATGAATCCAGAATGTATGACATTTTAGTTTTTTAATTGCATTACAGAAAATAAACAACTTTATCACAATATTCTAATTTTCTGAGACAGTCCTGAATATCTATGGTCTTAAGAGCTGGTTTATTTTTGGGGCTTTACTATTCAGAGAGGTCAGATTCTTGGCAGGTACGTCGTCTAGTTGTTCTCCAGGTCCACGTATCTGAAAGAGAAACACATTTAATATGGTTTATTATGGTTTATCTGGAACGCGTTTCCCCTCCGTTTGTTGTTGCAGTGCAATTATTCGTCCAGCAGATTGCTCGTACTTTCCCCTTTTCATATCAGTGTTTTTAGTTTTTAAAAACAGCGGTCAGGGTAAATATCGTAGTATAATATTAGCATTATATTAATATTATATATTAGTACGACATTAATATGGTTAATTAACGTGCCATTCCACCGTGACATTCATGTTGATGACTGTATGTGACGTCAGATTTGTTTAATTACACCACGTGATTGTAACACGCTCATCCTGCCATCATTGTCTGATCACTGATCAATACCTGACTGTGACATCACTTGTGTGCTCCTTTCCAGACCAGCAGCAGCAGCAGTGGCACAGATTGTGTCTCTGCTTGGAGCCAGACTTCCAGGACTGCAATTCAGTACGTTTTTATTGACTAAACTTGTAACTGTAGCAGACGGGGATGTGGTCCGTCATGAAAGCCTGTCAGAGTTTGTGTTGTTCTGTTTCAGACCTGCAGCCTTGGTGTCTGGGCGGCTTCTCTGTCTGTGGGGCAAGTGCAGTCCAGGTGGAAGAAGCTGCTGTGTTCAGCTAAAACTGCACTTCCAGGTGAGTTGGTAGGAGTTAGTTGAGTGTTTGATTCCACTTGCAGCCCCTCCAGACCCTCCGGACCAGCTCTGAGATCCTGCAGATCTCTGATGCAGAGATGGTAGTTGACATGGAGGAGAGGAAGTAACTGGAATACAACTTTCCTTCAGAATAGATTTTTGATGAAAGAAACATTGTTATTGATGTTAATTGTTCTCTCTCTTTTTTTATTCTATTTGCTTTAAAAAAAAACTGAAGTATTTGGAAACAAATAGAAGACACCTTGTCAAGGTTTTGTTAAGTTTGTGTTAAATCAAATCTTATTGTTTCTCTGTGCCGACTCACTGATCACTAACTGGGTCGCTTCTACTCACCTGCCAAATCCTCATTTCTCACCTGTAGACAAACACCAGCCTTTTCCCTCTAGTCAACCACCTGAAGGCTTCCTCACCTGCGCCTGTCTCTGCACATTGTGAATAATCATTTGTCATCAGATCCTCTCTTTAGTACCATCTGGCTTCTACTTCCAGCACCTGCAGATATCTGAGTTTAAAGCAGATTCAAACTTGTCATTTGGTGTGCAGCCTCAGGCCTGCAGGCTTCTCCTGCCACCACACGCTCCAAGTGGCGACGTCAGCGGAGACCGGATGTCTCTGCCAGCACCAGAGACCTGACCAGGACACCCACGGCGCCCAGGGAGGAGGTGTCTGGCCCCCACCTCCTTCTTCCATCCGGAGAAGCTGCTGGAGATGCTGAGGTGAGATGGAACACGGGGACTGTGTTGATAGTCAACCATGTAGATGAGATCAGATGTTGAAGCTGCTGCATGTCGTCTCTCCAGCTGTCGCCCCAATCGTGCAGCTCGGCTCTCTCCTCGGAGCTGCTGCTCTCCAGGGACGGCTCAGGGAGGCCTCGGCTCATCAGCGAGCTCCACCTCTGGTGGCACCGATCTACAGCCGACCTCCCGCATCCCCCACCCCTTCTTCACATGTGGGCTGTTCCTGTGGAGGAACAGGATGTGGGTCTGCAGCTGATCCTCCCAGGATGTGGGTCTGCAGCTGATCCTCCCAGGATGTGGGTCTGCAGCTGATCCTCCCAGGATGTGGGTCTGCAGCTGATCCTCCCAGGATGTGGGTCTGCAGCTGATCCTCCAGGATGTGGGTCTGCAGCTGATCCTCCCAGGATGTGGGTCTGCAGCTGATCCTCCCAGGATGTGGGTCTGCAGCTGATCCTCCCAGGATGTGGGTCTGCAGCTGATCCTCCCAGGATGTGGGTCTGCAGCTGATCCTCCAGGATGTGGGTCTGCAGCTGATCCTCCCAGGATGTGGGTCTGCAGCTGATCCTCCAGGATGTGGGTCTGCAGCTGATCCTCCAAGGATGTGGGTCTGCAGCTGATCCTCCCAGGATGTGGGTCTGCAGCTGATCCTCCCAGGATGTGGGTCTGCAGCTGATCCTCCAAGGATGTGGGTCTGCAGCTGACGGGCCCCCAGCCTTTGTGCAGCGGGTCCCTGACTAAGGCTGGGCTGGACCATCCGGAGGGTCCTGGACCTCATGGCCACTGAGTACCAGGAGTGCCGTGGATGTAAGAAGAAAGTGGTTCAGTCACATTAGATGTAGTTGTTCAGCAGGAGCCCTTGTTGATCACTGTGGCAGGGTGCAGGATTGGGGCGTGGTCTGCAGGGGAGAGAGGGAGTGCGGGGGAGTGGCGCACAGGTGACGCGGCTGGAACAGCTGACGGTACACAGGTGAATCTAATCATTCTCTGTGTATTTCAGTAGGGTGTGGGCTCTGGAGACGGGAGAAGGACGTAAGCAGACCAGAGGGGACGAGCAGCGCGGCTGACGAGGCCTCTGAGTGCTTGTAAACAGGAAAATAATAAAAAGTCCTGAACAGACCCCGGTGTCCGCTTCCTTTGTGACCCCCGTAACACACACCGTGTTACAGTGGCGCCCTAACGTGGGGCACAAAAAAGGAAAATGACAGCGGAACGCGGAGGGGAGATGGAGCGGGCAGTGGCGTCTCTCGCCCAGGCGATGGCGGAGATGTCGGTCAGGCTCCAGGACCAGGCCGAGCGGCAGACGGCCACCCTGGAGGAGCTGGCGGCTCAGCAGGCAGGCAGGGCGGGTCGGGGTGGTCGCCCGGCCGCTCCCTTTGCGGGGGTCGTCCTGCAGAAGATGACGGAGGCGGACGACCCCCTGGCATTCCTCGACACCTTCGAGGCGGTGACGGAGGCCTGTGATTGGCCGGCGGCGGAGTGGGCGGTGCGCCTCCTGCCGCTCCTGTCAGGGGAGGCGCAGATGGCGGCTCTCGCCCTCCCAGCGGCAGCACGCGCCACCTACGGCCCGGTGCGGCGGGCGGTGATGGACCTGCTGGGGCGATCCCCGGAGGACTACCGCCGCCGGTTCAGGGAGCTCCAGCTGGGGCCGACGGACCGCCCTTTCACCTTCGCCCACCAGCTCCACGACGCGGCGGTGCGGTGGCTGCGACCCGGCGAGGCGGAGGGGGAGAAGCGGCTCGTGCAGTAGGTGGTACTGGAGCAATTCGTCCAGGGGCTCCCCACCCGGACGGCGGCGTGGGTCCGCTGCCATCGCCCGGGGACCCTGCAGGAGGCCATCACCCTGGCCGAGGACCACCTGGCGGTCCATCCGGCGGCCGCAGCCGCGGCGGGACCCGCAGCGCGTCCCATTCCTGCGCCGCGCCGGAGGTTCGCCGCGGCGGGGGGTCCCGCGACAACGCATAATCAGGCTTCTCCTTTTTCTCCTCCCCAGAGCTCGCACCCGGTTCCGCCCGCGCCAGCTGACCCGGCGGGGGCCCCTCAAACGCCTGGGCAGGGCTGCTGGCGGTGCGGCCAGCCCGGACACATCAGGCGGGAGTGCCCGCTGATGGAGGTGGGCCAAGTGATCCGGGTGGCCGGTCCGCCAGCATCCTCCCCAGACTCAGGAGGGACATACCGGGTTCCGGTAAGGATCCGTGGGGGTATACACTCGGCCTTGGTGGATTCTGGCTGCATGCAGTCGGTAATTCACCAAAGCCTGGTGCGACCCGAGGCTTTGATGAATGTGTCGTCCTGGGTGGAGGTGGTGTGTGTTCACGGTGATGTGCATAAGTACCCCGTGGTACCAGTGTAAATTAGACACAAGGGGAAAAAGCATAGATTAAAGGCCGCGGTTAGCTCCCGCCTTTTGCATCCTCTGATTCTAGGACTCGATTGGCCGGGGTTTGGAAATTTGGTGAGTCAGTGTGTGGGGATGCAATCACGGCAGACAGGGACATGCGGTATGTGCGCTGTGCTCAGTGGTGACGCGAGGTTGTCCGACGCTGCAGACGGAGAGGGAGAGGGACCCGCGGAGGCTCCGGCGGAGGCTCGGCGGGACCCTCTGCACTCTATGGAAGATTTTCCACTCGAGCAGTCTCGTGATGATACTCTACGCTCAGCCTTCGACCAAGTGATACAAATTGATGGTCACAAGGTGCGCCCTGATGCAGCGCTCACATATCCGCACTTTGCATTGAATAGGGACAGGTTATATCGAGTGAGCCGTGACACTAAATGTTAGGTTTAAACAACATCAAACCCAGCTTTTAACAAAGAAAAACACCAAAGACTTGGAAATGATTTTTAAGGCCTTCTGCGCAGAAGTGAAGCACCGTCGGAGCCCTGCCGAGCAACACGGCTCTCTGGCTCTCGACGAAATGCTTGTTGGGTCCTTCTTGCAAGAAGTATTTATTGAAAAAACTGACAGGCGTTGGCTATGTTAAGACAACCAATGGTAGACAGTGGATGGACAATGGGAGGTAACAAACAGATAAACAGGACATTTCAGTTGAATAACAACTAATCTATGTTCTGCAGAGCAAACAGACATCCTTTCTGTTGAGGGTGTTCCAACAGAATTGTCCAACTGAAATGAGACAGTTGTGGACCAGCCCAAACCCCTGAGCAGTTTAGGGAGTGGCTGTTGTAACTGGTAACAGGTGATAAGCAATTGTCTAAAACACAGTCAGCTCTTCAAGCTGACTCGATTCTGTTTTTCATACGAACAAAACTTAATCCAAAAAGGTTGATTAACCTCACATTTCGCTCCTCTTGTTCATATGAAACTTCACAGAATGATACAGGTAATGAAAACACAGAACAGTACAAGAACAGTAATAGTCGGAATCATAATCTCAGTCATTATGTCAGCATGACTCAGTAATGAAAAAGTCTCTTCCATTCCTCGGACTCCTCTCCTAGTTTGTTGTCGCAAGTCAGTTTGGCTAGTCTTCTTCTTCAGGCCGTGCTGGTGAGATAGGCATCAGATGATTTCTTCAGCGGGCAAAGGTTTGAGTACCGCCAGACTTCCCGCCTACTCAAGCCTGGAATTTCTCTGCTAGCTTTCACTGCAACTGGTGAACGCAGTTGATCGTTCAGCAGCCTTTACTGCTGTTGGTGTCCTGATCTGGACAGCAAAAAGGGCCCGTCCTGATGGAGTGATGACGTTTCACCACACGACTCAGGATCCGGTCACCCAGTTTCAGCAGTTCCTGCTTTAGGAGAGGGAGAGAGGAAGAAACAGCAGCCTAACAAGAAGACGATTCTCATGTACAGGTCGACTAATGGCCGTCATTCAGGCCATGGCTTTCTTGAGCCTTAACTTAACAGGCCATTAGTTCACTCCAAGAATGAAATCCATATGAACAACTTCAAATGGATAGGTCCTTTCATGTTGTATCTGCAACATGTCGGAAAACTCCTACTAAAAAATTTTTAAAGGGTATTTAGTATTTAATCCTCATGATGTATCATATGTACCCCTACTCCCTCCTGTTGAGCCATAGAAACTCCCTATGGCTCAACTTAGCCACCAGGGGGAACAACTTCCTTGGAAGCACCAGTTTGCTTCGCTCCAGACAAAGGCCTTCTGAAGTTACAGTAGCTAGTTGCAGTAGCACCTTCATTTAGCCAAATGCTTTTTTATTCTTGCAAGAGCATTGTTTCTAATGTCAACAGTGGATAGAGGGGGGTCAGGACTGCCTGAGTCTTGACTCCTCCCCAGATAAGTGGCCCTCCCACTTCTTGACCTCTGCATCCTGGCAGGTCGGCAGGTCTGACTCAATGATTCTCTAGGGTTGGATATCTATGTCCCTCAGAGATCCCCCCTCCCATCACCAGATTAGATGGGGCAAAAACCTTTAAAATTCTGTCTCCTATCTTAGTCAAAGACTACAGAATTCCTTATTTCAAAATGTTCTTATTTCAACCCAAGTGGTTTATGGTCTTATTAAAGTAACACTACATAAAAACTGTCAGTGCAGCAACTTTCCTGCAACGTAAACAGTAATCTTCAGTGAACTTATATATATATATATTGTATACATATATATAAACAATAATTCATTGTCACAAAACGTCGGACTGAAAAGGAAGCATTCTATCAAATAATGCCTTCTCAACTGTTGTTGAGCTATATTTTCCCCAAATCAAAAAGAAATGCCAGAAAATTGTCATAAAATTGTCAGAAAAATTGTCTCCAGATAAATCACGAGTACTTATAAAATTCTTCAGGAGATTCTTAACCTTCTGTTTGCATGCTGCAACGCAAATGCATGCTCTTCTATGAAGACTCATAGAAGTCTTAAGAAAATTGTGGGATAAATTCCCATGTGTAAACTACACATAGACAAAAACCCACTAACATTAAACACACACTTCAGATCATCTGCATGTGGGTTTGTGTATCACTGCAAATGTGTAAATTATTTATCCTCAAACTAAACTAACCAAACTCAATTGGTGCATTTCAAATTAACTCCAAAACTAAATGGTAACAACACTGATCACAAATGTACACATTTTCAGTGTGAATAGCTAATATGCACTCAGAGTTCTTCTTTTCTAAAAAGATTGTACAACGGGTTTGTTACTCCTCCACACACCCCTTTCTGTGTAAAATGTCACTGACATACAAATGAGAGTAGGGTCATGAACACACCCTTCCACTGTATTCTAAAAATATAGCGGTGCTCATTTTACGGGACGAAACCCATCCTCTGAAGCTGTCAATCATCAGTAGTGATTTCACAACAGACAGAGTAAGGACAAATGATTGATTTGTTTTACATTCATGTAACAGTCAACCCAAATCATGCACACCTCATACTCGCAAATGGCAAGAATCGCATTTCCATACAATCTGAGTCAAATACAGTATTACAAAAGTAATCTGCAAATTAAATGGTAAATTAACCCAATTTAAACCTTCTATGATTCTATGCCTTCATTCAGGCTTAGAATGATAGAAAAAACTATATTTCTCCATTTCTACGTCTCCTCCAAAAGGAGAGCTTCTCACTTCTCAGCCTGCAGCCGCTCGTAAACCGGAGTACGCTTTCACACACACACAGACACACAGCTTCAGCCGTTTGTATTATTTTAACAAAACCTTCGACAGAGAAGCTCATACGAATTTAAACTTTTTACCTCTTAACATATTATCTTAGAATATCCAAATATATTCTAACATGTTTCTTCTATTCAACCCCTAACTAATATTTTGTGCTACAGGCAGACCCAAACAGCCCCTCCTCTCTCTTGGAGGAACAGGCTGCATCTCCAAGCACCATAAAATCTGCTTAAGCAGATCATGATCTGACTGAGGACTTTTACATACCTCACCTTTCTGTCTTTATTCAATTTTTCATTTGAACACACAACTATGAGGTCAATAGAATCATATTTCTTTTTCTCTTAAAATGACAGAAACTTTCAGCTGTTTACAACGTGTCATTAATACACACACACACACACACACAGAGTCACACCCTGCTGCAGCCTTCTGCCCTCCCAGTCTCTCATCAATACCTCTCTCACCCATTTTTACTTCTTGTCTTTTCTTTTAGTCTTAAATTAGTTGATTTTCTTCTTTTTAAGTTCCCTATATTTCACAAGATTTGTCTCCATTTTCTTAAGTTTGAGGACGTCTCCCCATCAATTAAGCATCTTTTAGAGATTCTTTAAGCATAAGTTTTCAGCTTAACCACGCCTCTGCTATTTTTCGTCAGTTATTTTCTTTCTTAAGTTTCTCTCAGGACACAAGTTTTCCTTTTTCAACAGTTTGGTTTTAGCCTGATATTTAGTGAACAACTTAAATTTTTCCCCTCAATTTTGGAAACTCCACATTGAACACACAGTTTTCCTGTCATAAACATCAGACAAACATTAGACAAACATTAGACAAACATAAAACACAACCATTAAAAATCATTTCCAAGAAACCTCTTCTCGTAATTCTGTACTTTTAAAGTCCCAGACTTCAAAAGCCGGTCCCCGACCGAGTTAGATGTTGGTCTTACGCACTGCTCTTAGGCAGTATTTTTAGAGGCCCCTATGCCTTCTATAAAAATCGGGTCCCCGACCCGCCGCCAAACACCATTTTCGCTAACCTCTTGTTAGTATACACAGAAATTTCACTCATATTTTACACAAAAATACATCAATACCCTAAGTATTCAGTAAGAAGAGGTCTCACCAGTCCCTTAGTGCCTTCCCCTGGCTCGGAAATCTCGTCACCTGGACCGGAACAGCGCAAAACCAAATCTGGGCCCGTTCCCGAAGTCGGAACGGCTGCATACAGCTTTCAGGTGGCCTCCTTTTGATCGTACGCCACTCCGATCGTCAGAGCTTGAGATCTCGGGTTTCTCGGCACCAAAAATGTTAGGTTTAAACAACATCAAACCCAGCTTTTAACAAAGAAAAACACCAAAGACTTGGAAATGATTTTTAAGGCCTTCTGCGCAGAAGTGAAGCACCGTCGGAGCCCTGCCGAGCAACACGGCTCTCTGGCTCTCGACGAAATGCTTGTTGGGTCCTTCTTGCAAGAAGTATTTATTGAAAAAACTGACAGGCGTTGGCTATGTTAAGACAACCAATGGTAGACAGTGGATGGACAATGGGAGGTAACAAACAGATAAACAGGACATTTCAGTTGAATAACAACTAATCTATGTTCTGCAGAGCAAACAGACATCCTTTCTGTTGAGGGTGTTCCAACAGAATTGTCCAACTGAAATGAGACAGTTGTGGACCAGCCCAAACCCCTGAGCAGTTTAGGGAGTGGCTGTTGTAACTGGTAACAGGTGATAAGCAATTGTCTAAAACACAGTCAGCTCTTCAAGCTGACTCGATTCTGTTTTTCATACGAACAAAACTTAATCCAAAAAGGTTGATTAACCTCACACTAAATCTGGCCGGATTATTACCCAGTTGTTGGTACCAAAGAACCGCCGGGAAATGGTTTTCCAGGCGGCTCATTATAACCCGATGGCTGGTCACATGGGGTGCGACAAAACACTGGCCCGCATAATGGACCGATTTTATTGGCCGGGCATTTGGGCGGAGGTGCGCCGCTGGTGCCATTAATGGAGGTTCCATTTGAGCGTATCGCCATGGACCTGAACTTTAGTGTGTTAGAGTCAGTAGTCATTGTCGCAGCTATAGAACAAAACTATAATAGTTAGTCTCAAATATAGCTTTGCGGTAGATATGCTGCTATAGGCTTATGCTGCAGGGGGGCACCGACATGATCCGCTGGGCGGTGCCTCTCACCCTTCTTCTCCTCTCCTTTTCCCTGCCTCTCTTCTCCATTACCATTTTTATTTATTATAAATATCTCATAGCTATCATTTTTGTCCATTGTTCCTGTAGTTTCTTGTGCCGGCCCCCCTTTTTTCTCTTTTGTGTATGTTTGCAGGCCGGAGCCTCAGGAGCTGCGTTCTGGCCTGTGTTCCCGGCCCTCCCCCCCCTCTGGTCATCCCATTGCTTCTTCCACCTGCCTACGTGGATGTCTGCTGTTGCTGCTTCCGCCTGCCTGCACCCCCCGCCCCTCTGGTCATCCCGCTGCTGCTTCCACATGACTGTTGTGTGCTGCTGATGCCCCCCCCCCCCCTCTGGTCATCCCGCTGCTGCTTCCACATGACTGTTGTGTGCTGCTGACGCCCCCCCCCCCCCACCTCTGGTCATCCCGCTGCTGCTTCCACCTGCCTGCTGTGTGCTGTCGACGTCCCTGACTCCCCCAGTCTGGCCTTCGGCAGGAGGGTCCCCCCTTATGAGCCTGGTCCTGCTCAAGGTTTCTTCCCTCCTAAAGGGGAGTTTTTCCTTGCCACTGTTTGGCTTAAGGCTTTTCTCCCACTAAGGGAGTTTTTACCTGCCATTGTTTATATAATAATTGCTCGGGGGTTTATGTTTATGTTTATGTTTATGTTTATGTTCATGTTCTGGATCTCTGGAAAGCGTCTAGAGACAACATCTGTTGTATTAGACGCTATATAAATAAAATTGAATTGAATTGAATTGAATTGACCTCATCGGTCCATTTCAGCGGAGCGCACGGGGATATCGTTTTGTACTAGTCCTGACGGATTATGCAACACGTTATCCGGAGGCAGTGCCGCTGCGCACCATCTCGGCAACGAGTGTGGCGCGGGCGCTGCTTCAGGTCATCTCCCGCGTCGGGATCCCGAAAGAGATTCTGACGGACCAGGGCACGCAGTTCATGTCACGAACACTGAGGGAACTTTACGGATTACTGGGCATTACGTCGGTTAGGACCTCCGTTTATCATCCCCAGACGGATGGTTTATGTGAGCGTTTTAACCGGACGCTTAAGGCCATGATCCGTAAGTTCATTCACGAGGACGCTCGGAATTGGGATAGGTGGCTTGATCCTCTGCTGTTTGCAGTGCGTGAGGTTCCCCAGGCCTCGAAAGGGTTTTCCCCCTTTGAGCTGCTGTTTGGCAGAACACCACGGGGGGTTTTGGACCTGGTTAAGGAAAACTGGGAGGATGGTCCAAGCCCCAGCAAAAATGAGGTTCAGCACATCTTGGAGCTGAGAGCAAAACTCCATACACTGGGGAGGCTATCACGGGAGAATTTGCTCTCAGCCCAGGAGCGGCAACAACGGCTGTACAACAGAGGAGCCAGGCTGAGAAATTTCACTCCGGGAGACAAAGTACTTGTATTGCTGCCCACTTCTAGCTCCAAATTACTCGCCAAGTGGCAAGGGCCCTTCGTGGTCACACGGCGAGTGGGGGACGTGGACTATGAGGTGGTGCGTCCTGACAGGGGTGGAGCGACACAGTTATATCACGTCAACCTCCTTAAAGCCTGGAGGGAGGCGGTACCGGTCGCTCTGGTGACGCAGGTAAGAGAGAGAGATGAGTTGGGGCCTGAGGTGCCAAACTCGGCGAATCCAGCCTCGCTCGCTTGTGGGGACCAGCTCTCCGCGTCCCAGAGGGCAGACCTGACCTCGTTGCAACAGCGGTTTGCTGATGTGTTCTCTCCCTTACCAGGACGCACGAACCTCATAGAGCACAAGATTGTGACACGCCCGGGGGTGACGGTGCGCTCACGTCCCTACCGGCTGCCGGAACACAAACGCAAAGTGGTGAAGGCCGAATTGGACGCCATGCTGGCAATGGGGGTAATAGAAGAGTCCCACAGTGGCTGGTCTAGTCCCATCGTTCTGGTGCGGAAGAAGGATGGGTCTATACGCTTCTGTGTGGACTATCGCAAGGTGAATGAGGTGTCACGTTTTGACGCGTACCCGATGCCTCGGGTCGACGAGCTCCTGGATCGGCTGGGCACAGCTCGCTTTTTCACGACACTGGATTTGACCAAGGGCTACTGGCAGATTCCCATGTCACCAGAGTCTAAGGAGATCACGGCTTTCTCCACTCCGTACGGTTTGTACCAATTTCGCACACTTCCGTTCGGCTTGTTCGGAGCCCCTGCCACGTTTCAGCGTCTCATGGACAGAGTACTGCGCCCGCATGCTGCATATGCTGCCGCCTATCTAGATGACGTCATCATCTATAGTGACAGCTGGGCGGAGCATGTGCGGCAGGTGCGTGCGGTGCTCGGTTCACTGAGACAGGCGGGGCTCACGGCCAACCCGAAGAAGTGTGTGGTTGGACGGAGGGAGGTACGGTATCTGGGGTACCACTTGGGAGGCGGGCAGGTGCGTCCCCAGGTAGACAAGACAGCTGCGATTGCGGCCTGCCCAAGACCCAAGACCAAAAAGGAGGTTAGGCAGTTCTTGGGGCTGGCGGGGTATTATCGGCGGTTCATTCCGGACTTTGCCGATCTGTCCAGCCCCCTGACTGACCTGACCCGAAAGGGTGCCTCAGATCCGGTCCAGTGGACGGAGCAGTGCCAGCAGGTGTTTGAGAGGGTGAAACAGGCCCTCTGCGGGGAGCCGCTCCTTTATACTCCTGACTTTTCTCTCCCTTTTGTTCTGCAGACTGATGCCTCGAACAGAGGGCTGGGGGCCGTTTTGTCCCAGCAGGTGGAGGGGACGGACCGCCCCGTGCTATACATCAGCCGCAAGCTGTCGGAGAGGGAGGGGCGGTATAGCACGGTGGAGAAGGAGTGCCTCGCCATTCGGTGGGCGGTCGGGTCCCTGCGCTACTACCTCCTGGGACGCCCATTCACCCTCTGGTCGGATCATGCTCCCCTCCAGTGGCTCCATCGCATGAAAGATACCAATGGGCGGATCACACGTTGGTATTTGGCTTTACAGCCCTTTAATTTCAGAGTGGTTCACAGGCCGGGGGCTCAGATGGCGGTCCCTGACTTCCTCTCCCGCTCCGGGGGGGGGGAGTTGGCTAGGTCGGACGGTCCCCGGCCTGAGTCGGGCGATGGGGGTATGTGGCAGGGTGCAGGATTGGGGCGTGGTCTGCAGGGGAGAGAGGGAGTGCGTAGGAGTGGCGCACAGGTGACGCGGCTGGAACAGCTGACGGTACACAGGTGAATCTAATCATTCTCTGTGTATTTCAGTAGGGTGTGGGCTCTGGAGACGGGAGAAGGACGTAAGCAGACCAGAGGGGACGAGCAGCTTGGCTGACGAGGCCTCTGAGTGCTTGTGAACAGGAAAATAATAAAAAGTCCTGAACAGACCCCGGTGTCCGCTTCCTTTGTGACCCCCGTAACACACACCGTGTTACAATCACTTTTCTTCTTTCTCTGCTCTACCCTTCATTTGTACTCTGATGGTACCCAGGGGGCAAGGGGGAGTGTGCTGCATTTGCCCTGCTATAAAAGGTAATCCACCAGAAATAATACCTATGACCCAGTAGGAACACAACCTATATGGACTACCTGGCCAATTTTTTGCTGGAAATTCAATATGGCCACTTATCAAAACATAGCTTGGTGATAACTTTTGAACCAAGTGGGCTAGAAATGCAAACTTGGTGTCTGTTTCATGGTTTCAGAGCATGAGAAAACCATTAGAATACTTATTTTTATGATTGGGTGTATCTGGATCTTTAATTTGCATATTTCCAACACGGACGTCCCTGAAAATGAGCTTTACTATGGATTTTTCTAGTGACAGCTAACTGTTATGGCAAATAATCTGCTTTTTAAGCAATGTCAACACATTTGGTCAGTTTGAGAATTCATTTCTATGTTGTCAATATGGCTGCAGTCATAAATAACGTATGGAATTACATTTTAGCTCAGATTCTTTCTAGAGTTGTGGGGATGATTGCAGAAAAACAATATGAGAAAATGTCTACAATGTATCTTAAAGATTAAATTTTAATAAACTAAATATAAGACATATATACGTAGACGCCGCATCGAGTGTTCTTGCCCGCTGCCGCGATACGTCGCATATACGCCGCCATATTGGACGTTCAAGACAAGACTGTAAACTAATACAAGTAAATGGACTTATTTTCATAAAGCGCCTTTCTACAAAGAAATTTATGTTTTACGTCTCATTTATTCATTCACACACGCACTAATATATTATTATATTATAATATATAATATAATAAAACAAATTTTCAAATAACAAAATAACATGTTTGAACCACTTTTCAGACAATAAAATAACATTTGAACCATTTTTCAGACAATAAAATAACTGAAAAAAATTGAAAAATGGTTTTGTGACTTGAAAAATTTTAAATGTTTATGTAAAATATGCTTTGTTGATGAGAAAACGTGTTTCTCTATTTTTCTTATTTTTGTGAGGGGGATATATATTGTTTTCGGCACTACCTTGTTCTCTATAGCTGATATAACATGAATTACTCCTATGTGGGATCAATAATGTTCTTATATTTTCCATCTGAGAAAATTAAATATATTATATTTGGTGGTAACTGTTTCCCAAGTATATTAGTGCGTGTGTGAATGAATAAATGAGACGTAAAACGTACATTTCTTTGTAGAAAGGTGCTTTATGAAAATAAGTCCATTTACTTGTATTAGTTTACAGCGCAGTCTTGAACATCCAATATGGCGGCGACGTTGACGTATCGCAGCAGCTCCATGGGGCGGATACGTATGTCTATGGGTCTGACCCCTCAGGTCCGGCCAGAACCGTCCCGGTGGTCCCGGCAGTGAGAGCAGACCCACTGGGTCGGAACTTCCCGACCTGCAGGAGACGTAACAGTCCGACTTCCGTCCTGCTTTAGCTCGACTTGTGTCTGGTCCGAACGAGGCCGGACCCGGGCTGGTATGTAGTATACAGTATGTAGTATGTAATATGCAGTATGTAGTATATGGTATGTAGTATGCAGTATGTAGTGTACGGTATGTAGTATGTAGTATGCAGTATGTAATATACAGTATGTAGTGTACGATATGTAGTATGCAGTATGCAGTATGTAATATGTGGTATGTAGTATGCAGTATGTAGTATGCGGTATGTAGTCTACGGTATGTAGTATGCAGTATGCAGTATGTAATATGTGGTATGTAGTATGCAGTATGTAGTATGCGGTATGTAGTATACAGTATGTAGTATACAGTATGTAGTCTATGGTATGAAGTATGCAGTATGTAGTATACGGTATGTAGTCTACGGTATGTAGTATGCAGTATGCAGTATGTAGTATACGGTATGTAGTATGCAGTATGTAGTCTACGGTATGTAGTATGCAGTATGCAGTATGTAGTATACGGTATGCAGTATGCAGTATGCAGTATGCAATATGTAATATGCGGTATGTAAGATGCAGTACGTAGTATACGGTATGTAGTATGCAGTATGTAGTATGTAGTATGCAGTATGCAGTATGTAGTATTTAGTATGCAGTATGCAGTATGTAGTATGCAGTATGTAGTATGCAGTATGCAGTATGCAGTATGCAGTATGCAGTATGTAGTATGCAGTATGTAGTATGTAGTATGTAGTATGCAGTATGTAGTATGCAGTATGTAGTATGCAGTATGCAGTATGCAGTATGCAGTATGTAGTATGTAGTATGCAGTATGTAGTATGTAGTATGCAGTATGTAGTATGTAGTATGCAATATGTAGTATGTAGTATGCAGTATGCAGTATGTAGTATGCAGTATGTAGTATGCAGTATGTAGTATGTAGTATGCAGTATGCAGTATGCAGTATGTAGTATGCAGTATGTAGTATGTAGTATGTAGTATGCAGTATGCAGTATGTAGTATGTAGTATGCAGTATGTAGTATACGGTATGTAGTATGCAGTATGTAGTATGCAATATGTAGTAGGCAGTATGTAGTATACGGTATGTAGTATGTAGTATGCAGTATGTAGTATGTAGTATGTAGTATGTAGTATGCAGTATGTAGTATGTAGTATGTAGTATGCAGTATGCAGTATGCAGTATGTAGTATGTAGTATGCAGTATGTAGTATGCAGTATGCAGTATGCAGTATGTAGTATGTAGTATGCAGTATGTAGTATGCAGTATGTAGTATGTAAGATGCAGTATGTAGTATACGGTATGTAGTATGCAGTGTGTAGTATGTAAGATGCAGTATGTAGTATACGGTATGTAGTATGCAGTATGTAGTATGCAATATGTAGTAGGCAGTATGTAAGATGCAGTATGTAGTATGCAGTATGTAGTATGCAGTATGTAGTATGTAAGATGCAGTATGTAGTATACGGTATGTAGTATGCAGTATGTAGTATGTAGTATGCAGTATGTAGTATGCAATATGTAGTAGGCAGTATGTAAGATGCAGTATGTAGTATACGGTATGTAGTATGTAGTATGCAGTATGTAGTATGTAGTATGTAGTATGCAGTATGTAGTATGCAGTATGCAGTATGTAGTATGTAGTATGTAGTATGCAGTATGTAGTATGCAGTATGTAGTATTTAGTATGCAGTATGTAGTATGTAGTATGTAGTATGTAGTATGCAGTATGCAGTATGTAGTATGCAGTATGTAGTATGTAGTATGCAGTATGCAGTATGCAGTATGTAGTATGCAGTATGTAGTATGTAGTATGTAGTATGCAGTATGTAGTATGTAGTATGTAGTATGTAGTATGCAGTATGTAGTATGCAGTATGTAGTATGCAGTATGTAGTATACGGTATGTAGTATGCAGTATGTAGTATGCAATATGTAGTAGGCAGTATGTAGTATACGGTATGTAGTATGTAGTATGCAGTATGTAGTATGTAGTATGCAGTATGCAGTATGCAGTATGTAGTATGCAGTATGTAGTATGCAGTATGCAGTATGTAGTATGCAGTATGCAGTATGCAGTATGTAGTATGTAGTATGCAGTATGTAGTATGCAGTATGCAGTATGCAGTATGTTGTATGCAGTATGTAGTATGTAGTATGCAGTATGCAGTATGCAGTATGTAGTATGTAGTATGCAGTATGTAGTATGCAGTATGTAGTATGCAGTATGTAGTATGTAAGATGCAGTATGTAGTATACGGTATGTAGTATGCAGTATGTAGTATGCAATATGTAAGATGCAGTATGTAGTATGCAGTATGTAGTATGCAGTATGTAGTATGCAGTATGTAGTATGTAAGATGCAGTATGTAGTATACGGTATGTAGTATGCAGTATGTAGTATGCAATATGTAGTAGGCAGTATGTAAGATGCAGTATGTAGTATGCAGTATGTAGTATGCAGTATGTAGTATGTAAGATGCAGTATGTAGTATACGGTATGTAGTATGTAGTATGCAGTATGTAGTATGTAGTATGTAGTATGCAGTATGTAGTATGCAATATGTAGTAGGCAGTATGTAAGATGCAGTATGTAGTATACGGTATGTAGTATGTAGTATGCAGTATGTAGTATGCAGTATGTAGTATGCACTATGTAGTATGCAGTATGCAGTATGTAGTATGCAGTATGTAAGATGCAGTATGTAGTATACGGTATGTAGTATGTAGTATGCAGTATGCAGTATGTAGTATACGGTATGTAGTATGTAGTATGCAGTATGTAGTATGCAGTATGCAGTATGCAGTATGTAGTATGCAGTATGCAGTATGCAGTATGTAGTATGCAGTATGCAGTATGCAGTATGCAGTATGTAGTATGCAGTATGTAGTATGCAGTATGCAGTATGTAGTATGCAGTATGTAGTATGCAGTATGCAGTATGTAGTATGCAGTATGCAGTACACACTCAGTACGTTTACATGCACTAACAGGAAGTAGAATTGTTGCTTTAATAGAAGTTTTAAAGCCCATTTTCAGTTTCAATCAAGTGCTGCCTCTCAGGTTCTCTCCTGTGAGACCATTAAGTTTATCTTCTGAGGATTAATGTTAAACATATTTTGTTACAACTAGTTCTAAACAGTACGAAACCTTCAGATGAGACTTCTTATACATCTACGTAATAAGTGTAAAATTTGAAAGCTGCTGAAACACACACTCAAAGCCCATTCATGAACTATATGTATTAAACATAATATTGAACATGAACTACTGTGTTTATTACATAATTAATTACACTTACATACAGTTGTGTGAAAAAGTGTTTGCCCCCTTCCTGATTTCTTATTTTTTTGCATGTTTGTCACACTTAAATGTTTCAGGTTCTCAAACAAAATTAAACATAAGACAAAGATAACACAAGTAAACACAACATTCAGTTTTTAAATGAAGGTTTTTATTATTAAGGGAAAAAAAATGAAAAAAAACCTACATAGCCCTGTGTGAAAAAGTGATTGCCCCCACTGTTAAAACATAAATTTACTGTGGTTTATCACATCTTTGGAAAGCTGATTTCAATTTCTCCAGCCACACCCAGGCCTGATTACTGGCACACCTGTTCTCAATCAAGAAATCACTTAAATAGGAGCCTGACAAAGGGAAGTAGACCAAAAGATCCTAAAAAGCTAGACATCATGCTGCGATCTAAAGACAGTCAGCAATCTGGTCGCCTATGAAATGAGAGTGTCCAAGGCCATTTCTTTCATCCTGCCATTTCCCTCCTCCCACGCTAAACCCAAACGTCAAATACATTTCAGACGCTTAAAAAACATAAACCCAGACACCCTGACTGCAGACCTCAACCATCTCTCCTCTACCACCCATTCATCAGCCACTGAGTCGGTGGAATTCTACAATTCATCACTGAGCAGTCTCCTTGACACACATGCCCCACTTCATGCCCCAGGGATGGTCTCTGTGTCTGTGTGTGTAACTTGGGTGAATCTCTTGGAGTAATAATGGATGATCAAATTAGTTGGTTTTAACAGATCAAAACAGGTTTTGGATCCACATTCTTTACTGTTCACTAGTTCTTCCATATTTCACTTACTGTGCAGAAATTTGGGGCAATAATAACTATAAAACCAGGTTACATTCATTACTCAAACTTCAAAAGAGAGCAATACGATAGTATTAGTTGGGTTGTGCATCAGTTAGTTGGGTTGTGCATCAGTTAGTTGGGTTGTGCATCAGTTAGTTGGGTTGTGCATCAGTTAGTTGGGTTGTCCCCCCCCCCCCCCCCCCCGAACACCTCCCTTGTGTACACATCATTTGTTTGGAAAATTCAATAAAACAATTTTCTTTTTAAAAATCAGGATCATATTCTAGTATTTAAATATATAAATTCATCAATTGCTGTTACCCAGCGCCTAATTTACCTGACATCAGTTGAATAAGGGGAGCACCGGCACTTTTTTGTCCTCTTAAAGCACTGGGGGTGGCTGTAAACAGAAATGTCATGTTACTGGTCACCACAGTTCCTGTAGTTGGCCACTAGAGGGGGCTGTGTATTACTCTGGAGGTTCTGTAGTTGGCCACTAGAGGGTGCTGTGTATTACTCCTGAGGTTCTGTAGTTGGCCACTAGAGGGTGCTGTGTATTACTCCTGAGGTTCTGTAGTTGGCCACTAGAGGGTGCTGTGTACTACTCCTGAGGTTCTGTAGTTGGCCACTAGAGGGTGCTGTGTACTACTCCTGAGGTTCTGTAGTTGGCCACTAGAGGGTGCTGTGTACTACTCTGGAGGTTCTGTAGTTGGCCACTAGAGGGTGCTGTGTACTACTCTTGAGGTTCTGTAGTTGGCCACTAGAGGGTGCTGTGTACTACTCTTGAGGTTCTGTAGTTGGCCACTAGAGGGTGCTGTGTACCACGTGGCCTCTGGGACAGTTAATCCACCTCAAACACAGTAGTACGCACTGCTCCTGTCATCAGTCTTTACATCATAAAAAGTTGCACCTCAAGCTTCATTCAAACGCCAACATCTTTAAAAATAGTGATAAAAAAAAGATATATATATTATATTTAAAATATTATTTTTTTTAATATTTTATTTTGGTATATGGCAGCAGATCAAATTAAAGCCAAACTTGAAAGATGCATTTAAAATGAATATAGACTACCTTGTTGCAGCTATCCTTGTCCAGTTTTTGATATCATTATGTTTTGCCTTTGTTTTATTTTGCCTTTTTTTGTTTGTTTGTTTGTTTGTTTGTTCGTCTTTTATTGTTGTATTATCTTTTTTTCCTGTTTTTTCTTATTAATAATTATTAATTGTTTTCATCGAATGCTTAGGTCCAAGGGGTGGGTTTGGAAGGGGGTGAAAATATGTGTTAATGTTTGTTTGACATCATTGTGGATGCCACCGTTTATAATAAGAAAATCATGAAAGATGAATAAAAACATCTGATCACAAAAAAATAGTGATTTTTCTATTTTATTTATTTTTTTGAGGCTGTTGACAGCATTGAAATCAGCTTCTGTAAAAAGACACACTATTGCCTACATCACCGTGTTGGTTTATTTTATTAAGTCGTTACAGGCTTGCAACACTTTTGTGTTCAAACCGCAAATCAAAGCCAATCATGCCGCATAAGCCCACCGTCCATAAATATGCGGTTTATGCTTATTATGTTTATTTGAAAAGTACCATATAGGCTAAAGATTGGATTAAAGGAGATGACATGAAAGCATCCTGTTGTACCATGTGAGGAACCGCAGGTAGGAGCTGCGGGAAAACTTGGTGCCCCATGTTTCCCCAACTGGGGCAGTGGCGCCACCAGGGGGGTGCAGGGGTGGCCACGCCCCCCCCTATAAATTTGCTGGCCACCCCCCTGGCCTCAATAAAAAAAATTTAAAAACACTTGCCGGTCACATAGATTTTATCGTAAGTTATGCGTTTCATCCCAAATCATTTAGGCCAAATGCATATCAGTAGTATACTACACATATTCTTTAAGTATTTCTGATTATTTCTATATATATATATATATATATATATATATATATATATATATATATATATATATATATATATATATATATATATATATATATATATATATATATATATATTTATTTATTTATTTATTTATTTATTTTTTCTTTAATTATTAGGTTCAGAAATATATTTGTTTATATATATACAAATAACTAAGAATAAATAAATATATATACAAAAATTACATTAAATTAAATTAAAATTATATATATATATATATATATATATATAAATAAAAGAAATATATGATATATTAAAACATATATGATATATATTACATATTAAAAGAAATCTATACATATATAATATATATAATATATATATACATATATATATATATATACAAAAAATACACTAAAAAGATTATATATTATATTATATATATTAATAAAATAAATATATGATATATTAAAACATATATGATATATATTATATATTAAAAATGCATATATAGGCCAAATATGCCCTAGGTTTTTACCAACATGGTATTAACCATTAATATATATGCAGACAAGTCAGAAAGTTTAAAAAAAAAAGTATTTCTGAGCCTGTATACTACACAGTATAATAAAATCCTGTAATGATGGCTTTTAGTTTGAAGTGGCCCCCTCTGGCCCCCCCTATGAAACAGTTTTGGAGGCGCCCCTGTAATTGGGGATGGAGTGGGATTTCGCTAGTCCCCTCAGTAATCCCGCTCTGCAGCCCTCTGCCCTGTGTGAGCGGTACAGGCTGATTTATGGTTCCGCGTCACACCAACGCAAAACCTACGGCGTAGGGTACTTGGCGACGCACACCGTACGGTGCCCGTCGCCGCGTACCCTACGCCGTCGTTTTAACGCGGAACCATAAATCAGGCTTTAATCCCGTGCGGTCCAGCCGCATCCTCCCGCCCTCCTGCGCTGCTCAAGGGCACATCGAGGCGCCGCGGCTGCGCAGCATCCTCCTCCACTGAGCCCCGCGGACGGCAGGGAACAGGACAAGATCCACATCACACAGGTGGCAGCTCCTAAACCCCAGCACAGGCCGATCAGAGCCAGAGAAACCACTGTACAACTTTGGATCAAGTGTGTGCACTGTCGGATGGAGTTTGGGTTCAGGATGAAGACAAGTGAGCGCTGAAGTCCCGTCATGGATTTTGCACGGAGGGTTTGGCTGTTTCTCATCCCGAAACCCAAACATTTGAACTCTGGAAGCTGTGCTAAATCTCAGAGTTTCATTGGTGAGTTTAATTCCCTGTATGGATTAATGTTTATCTTGCAAGAGCCGTCTGACGACACGGACGGAATTCTTGGCATTATTTCTTGACATTTGTCTCCTAGTTTTATAAATGTTTCCTACTAATAATAACCATTGACAGTGTAAGTTACCTCTATGCGCAATGTATCAAAATATTAGTTAAAAATACAGTGGTTTAAGTTTGATCTGTCGTGACATTTCTGTAAAATCAGTGGATATTAAATGTCACTAATGGTAATTATAATATAATGGTAATTATACCTCCACTGTGACTAAACCAAACCATAACAGTCAAAACCTTGATGATTTTTTTACTTTCAGACTTCACTGATCATTTGTAGGTTTGAAAATTCATGGTATTTGAATGAAAATGACAGAAACTACTGAATTCATAAAAGTTTTATTTCATTTCATTTGCTTAAAAATCAGTCTTTGTCACCGTGGAAACTTGACTAGTGTCTGTGGGTCTGCACTGGAACCTGCGATCTGCTGTCATTTTATTGAAAGGCTTTGGCCAAAGAAGTAGGTCATCAGTTCAGGCCACCTATGGCCTCACGGCTGAGGCTGCAGGAGGGTGAAAGACACGTCAAAACACGTCACACTTCTAGAAGTGCTGCAATTTGTCTTTTAGATTCATTGATTTTCCTTATAGAGCAGTTGCACTCCTTATGAAAGGGTTTAGTCTTGGCCCAGCAGATGCCCTGCTTCCTCTAACCACCCACTAACTCATAATGCGCTGGATTCAAATGAATTGATCTTTATCGGACTTCTGCAGAGCTTGATGGCAAGATTGATGAGTTTGAGCTCCAACATGCAGGGTTAGGGTTCCCAAGAAAAGAGCTGAGCTGGGACTTATGACGTCAAAACTGAAATCAAATTATATAATGATCAGGAATAATACTGAAAACAACAGAGAAGTTGTTTTTATTGGCTTGTGACTGAAATACTTGGAGGGTACAGGGATAACTTAGATTCCTGTTAGATGTTAGATGTGTGGTGGCACCATAGACGTACATGTGTAACTACATGTAGACATGCCACGGTCCCATTCACACACACGGAATGTTAAAGGTAAAAAAAATGCTAATATGTGATTTGATGCTGTTTACTGGCTTGCAAAAGACCACTAATATTTGAGGCAGTTGTGTAAAAGTATTTTTTGGCTCTAATGGAAGGTGTGTATTTAGTCTGAAGACGTCATAGAGGAAAACCTAATGTTTGGAGTTATGACGGAGTTTACCAACCTCTGACGTTACCAACTACCAGAACCGGGACTGAAGCTTCACATTTCATCAGGTGTAATCCAGATTTAAGGTTTGGAAAAGGAAATCCGGCTAACTGGGACAATTTTGCAGTTTTTATGTACATTTTTATCCACCCTGCGAGACAGACGTGAGAACATGAAATTCAGCCATCTTGTTTGCTTACATCAGTGCTCAACGTGTATTACTTTGAGACATTATATTCAAGTCATTAAATAAACTTTATGAACTTTTCATACTCTTTTCGTACTCCACATTCAAGCCAAGCCAATTTTATTTATAAAGCACTTTACCAACAGCAACCAAAGTGCTGGACATAGGAATGAAAAAATAAAAACAAAATAAATAAATGTACAAAGGAGAAATAGAAATATGAGTGAGACCAATAAATCAGCATCTCATACTGGGTAAATAACCAATCGGAGGACTTGGTTTTTAGGAGCAGATATAAAAACTGCCAATGAATCGGCTGTCTGATGTGTAACAGCAGGTGAAACAGCGTCAGCCCTTTGGCCTCCTGAGCCTCTGCTGTGTCCTCCGTCCATCCAGGAGCAGCTGCTCAGCTGATCTGGGAAGGGAAGGGGGTGCAAATGCAGCAGCTGAGAGAGACAGGGCAAGGCAAGACCATTTAAACATGTAAAATCAAATCAAATCATTTATAAATGAACTCCAAAATGGACAGGGGACCAGTGCAGCAAGGGGAAAACAGTCAAAAGGTGTGTAGCAGCATTTTGCAGCTACTGAAGACAAGACAAGGGGGACTGTCTAGCACCCAAATGCAAGGAATTACAGACATCCATCTGATTTATGATTTAAAAAAATGGGCCACTGTTTTAATGCTTTTAATCTTTAGCAATTATCTCAGCTGAAAGACGCTAGATTTCATCGCTGCACTGATGTGACCAGTCTCAAATGTTTGTCCATTTTAAAACCCAGGTTTGTGACAGTAGGTCTTCCATGTTGTGCCAGAGGGTCTATCATTGGTGACACCAGGACTAAAAAGAATCACTGCTGTCTTTTTTTAATTCAAATTTAGGAAATTCAGACCCATCCAAGCGTCTAATTCCTAATAAGACACGGTACAGGCCTGTATCGAGTATCCCTCTGTTTTAGGGGCACATAAACCTGAGTAGCAAGGGAAAGCAATTTTGTACCGTCTAAGAATTAAACCAAGGGGCAGCAGATACAGAGAAAACTTCAGCGGCCCAAGTGTGGAGCCCTGCAGGACCCCACGTTACCCTGGACCACAGGACGATCTCAAATTGTCCTGAAGAAGACAAAAAGTTCTCTGAGCCAGATACAATCTGAACCACTCCAGGGTTGTGCAGATGTTGACACAAGACTTCTTATTTAGAAGAACTAGCTTCACACAGTTCTCTGAATGTGTAGGACGATGTCATTAAAAGCCTTCAGCAGTGTAAATGCAGTGCTATGAAGAGATCACACTGAAGAACCCCAAGGATATCATTTTCATCTACAAGGCTTTCAATTCGCTTTAAACTATTTTGCCCAACATTTTTAAGTGAAACAGACACTCCTAAATAGGCCTAAAATTGAATTATACAGCACGATTCAGGCCAGGTTTTTTGATGACTGGTTGTACTGCGTGAAAGTTTTAGGTAACACACCAATTTAATTTAAAAACTTTTTCCAAGGGTGGCCATTTTTACCTGCATGGGGCATCAGAAACTTTGCTCTCTTTTGCGGAAAGGGCATAAAAGTGATAAATGTTTCTTTTAAAAAATGACCACACTCTTGCTTTAAGTCTTCAAGCAGTAGCTTGACTTAGCATAGCAACTTTTTTCAACACATTGAACACTATGCATCACTTGAAGAGAAAGATGTTCCAGTTTTTTTCCCATTTAATAATTTTGTAAAAACCAAACTAACATAAACCCTTTTTTATCTATCAGATTTAAGTTCTGCGCATTTAAAATAGCCACATAGCAGAATCACATTGTCTTTAGTTGTCCACGGATATGGAGTCTATGGCTCTGCTCTACTTTCAATCTAATTATCTTAATTATTTGAGGTGATGATCATCATATCACATCTGGCTATTATGGGAATTAAATTTTGTTCACATAAAATACCTTTTTTGTAATCCTTCGGCTGAATTTAATACTTCCCAATGATTTTCTCCTGCAAGTAAGCTGGCATGCAAAGCTGGACTGCATGCTGGCAGATTTTCTGTCAGTGCATTTAAATTCAGATTAATTATATAGTTGATACTACGACGATGACTGGGTCATCAGCATAACCTTTCACTGCTCTGTCCATGCATCGTTTAGTTTATGGGAGATTTATGTTTCTTTGTATTATTGTTCACACACTATCACATGGTGACATAGACTTTTTGAAGCTGTTTTACTTGCTTCGGGACATTGCATATGCACTTCAACCTCATTGTTTGTGCAAACAGAAAAACAACGGGTTCAGGGTATGATAGTAGCTGATCTGAAATCAACCTGGGCCAAATAAGCAGCTCAAATGAAAGCAAATAACCAGCGTGTGGCTGGACGTGTGAAGGGATCAATGTTTTTCAGGACAGGAGGAGGTGGAAGGCTCGAGCTTAGTTGATATGAAGAGGATATTGTGGTATTTCTCTGCTGAAAGGGCAGTTAGAAATGTAATCCTCTCTTTGGAAAGCTTTCCTAGTTAAAAATTAAAAACATCACACTGTCACTTGCTTAAATATAGGAGTGAAACATTGCTTGCGGTAGGGCCTTTAGTGTTGTCTTCAGATTGTATATTTGCCATGGTGATTGATCACAGTTCATCCAACCTGTTGGATACAATGAAGAAAAAATCAAAATAAAAAAAAAAAATCAAATTATTCTGTAAAAGCAGATGTACAAGTTTGCTGGATGGTGTTCAGCAATAGTATTTCAAAAAATGACCTGCAGAATAAAAAAATAAGCTGTGTCAGAAGTAGAACTTCCTGAAATTTACCAAAGCACTGAATGGTGCCAATACATGTATATCTATTATCTATACCCACTTCACTCTGTTCAGAGTGATGGAGAGACAGATCCTGCAAAATCCAAAAAGAAGAAACCCAACCAAGATTCAAATTGGAAACCTGAGACTGTTAAGTTTCCACACCACCGTACTCATTGTACCCACATACTCACCGTACCCACATACTCACCGTACCCACATACTCACCGTACTCACATACTCCACCGTACCCACGTACTCACATACTCCACCGTACCCACATACTCACCGTACCCACGTACTCACCGTACCCACATACTCACCGTACCCACATACTCACCGTACCCACATACTCACCGTACCCACATACTCCACCGTACCCACATACTCACCGTACCCACATACTCACCGTACCCACATACTCACCGTACCCACATACTCACCGTACCCACATACTCCACCGTACCCACATACTCCACGTACCCACATACTCCACCGTACCCACATACTCCACCGTACCCACGTATTACACCGTACCCATGTACTCACCGTACCCACATACTCCACCGTACCCACGTATTACACCGTACCCACATACTCCACCGTACCCATGTACTCACCGTACCCACATACTCCACGTACCCACATACTCCACCGTACCCACGTACTCACCGTACCCACATATTCCACCGTACCCACATACTCCACCGTACTCACGTACTCACCGTACTAACATACTCACCGTACCCACATACTCACCGTACCCACATACTCCACCGTACCCACGTACTCACCGTACCCACATACTCACCGTACCCACATACTCCACCGTACCCACATACTCCACCGTACTAACATACTCAACGTACTCACATACTCACCGTACCCACATACTCCACCGTACCCACATACTCCACCGTACTAACATACTCAACGTACTCACATACTCACCGTACCCACATACTCCACCGTACCCACGTACTCACCGTACCCACATACTCCACCGTACCCACATACTCCACCGTACCCACATACTCCACCGTACCCACGTACTCACCGTACCCACATACTCACCGTACTAACATACTCAACGTACCCACATACTCCACCGTACCCACATACTCCACCGTACCCACATACTCCACCGTACCCACATACTCACCGTACTAACATACTCAACGTACCCACATACTCCACCGTACCCACATACTCCACCGTACTAACATACTCAACGTACTCACATACTCACCGTACCCACATACTCACCGTACCCACATACTCACCGTACCCACATACTCCACCGTACCCACATACTCCACCGTACTAACATACTCACCGTACCCACATACTCCACCGTACCCACATACTCCACCGTACCCACGTACTCACCGTACTAACATACTCAACGTACTCACATACTCCACCGTACCCACATACTCCACCGTACTAACATACTCAACGTACTCACATACTCACCGTACCCACATACTCCACCGTACCCACATACTCCACCGTACCCACATACTCACCGTACCCACATACTCCACCGTACTAACATACTCAACCGTACTCACATACTCACCGTACCCACATACTCCACCGTACCCACATACTCCACCGTACTAACATACTCAACGTACTCACATACTCACCGTACCCACATACTCACCGTACCCACATACTCACCGTACCCACATACTCACCGTACCCACGTACTCACCGTACCCACATACTCCACCGTACTAACATACTCAACGTACTCACATACTCACCGTACCCACATACTCCACCGTACCCACATACTCCACCGTACCCACATACTCACCGTACCCACATACTCCACCGTACTAACATACTCAACCGTACTCACATACTCACCGTACCCACATACTCCACCGTACCCACATACTCCACCGTACCCACATACTCCACCGTACCCACATACTCACCGTACCCACATACTCACCGTACCCACATACTCCACCGTACTAACATACTCAACGTACTCACATACTCACCGTACCCACATACTCACCGTACCCACATACTCACCGTACCCACATACTCACCGTACCCACGTACTCACCGTACCCACATACTCCACCGTACCCACGTACTCCACCGTACTAACATACTCAACGTACTCACATACTCACCGTACCCACATACTCCACCGTACCCACATACTCACCGTACCCACATACTCCACCGTACCCACATACTCACCGTACCCACGTATTACACCGTACCCACATACTCCACCGTACTCACGTACTCACCGTACCCACATACTCACCGTACCCACATACTCACCGTACCCACATACTCCACCGTACTAACATACTCAACCGTACTCACATACTCACCGTACCCACATACTCCACCGTACTAACATACTCAACCGTACTCACATACTCACCGTACCCACATACTCCACCGTACTCACATACTCACCGTACCCACATACTCACCGTACCCACGTACTCACCGTACCCACATACTCCACCGTACCCACGTACTCCACCGTACTAACATACTCAACGTACTCACATACTCACCGTACCCACATACTCACCGTACCCACATACTCACCGTACCCACATACTCACCGTACCCACATACTCCACCGTACCCACATACTCACCGTACCCACATACTCCACCGTACCCACGTACTCACCGTACCCACATACTCCACCGTACCCACATACTCACCGTACCCACATACTCCACCGTACCCACATACTCCACCGTACCCACGTACTCACCGTACCCACATACTCCACCGTACCCACATACTCACCGTACCCACGTACTCACCGTACCCACATACTCCACCGTACCCACATACTCACCGTACTCACGTACTCACCGTACCCACATACTCCACCGTACCCACATACTCACCGTACCCACATACTCCACCGTACCCACATACTCCACCGTACCCACATACTCACCGTACCCACATACTCCACCGTACCCACATACTCCACCGTACCCACATACTCCACCGTACCCACATACTCACCGTACCCACATACTCACCGTACCCATGTACTCACCGTACCCACATACTCCACCGTACCCACGTACTCACCGTACCCACGTACTCACCGTACCCACATACTCACCGTACCCACATACTCACCGTACCCATGTACTCACCGTACCCACATACTCCACCGTACTCACGTACTCACCGTACCCACGTATTACACCGTACCCACATACTCCACCGTACTCACGTACTCACCGTACCCACGTACTCACCGTACCCACATACTCCACCGTACCCACATACTCACCGTACTCACGTACTCACCGTACCCACGTACTCACCGTACCCACATACTCAACGTACTCACATACTCACCGTACCCACATACTCCACCGTACCCACATACTCCACCGTACCCACATACTCACCGTACCCACATACTCACCGTACCCACATACTCACCGTACCCACATACTCCACCGTACCCACGTATTACACCGTACCCACATACTCCACGTACCCACATACTCACCGTACCCACATACTCACCGTACCCACATACTCACCGTACCCACATACTCCACCGTACCCACATACTCACCGTACTAACATACTCAACCGTACTCACATACTCAACCGTACTCACGTACTCACGTACTCAACCGTACTCACATACTCAACGTACTCCACCGTAGTCATTGTACTAAAAGATCTGCGTGTTCGTTTGTCTGGTGTACCATAAGAAAGCCGGTGAACAGAATCAAAGTTATTACAAACTTTTATTACATCATGCACAATGTTTTCCAGCCGGAGGTACACCTCTTTCAAACCACATAGGTAGGACAGAAATGCAAACGGTGGTCATGGATCCAGTTGTATTTATACTAAAAAGGGAGGTGTTCTTTGTACGTGAACCCCATCGGTGGAGCCAGCGGCCAAACATATCAGACCTTCAGCCCTATGTCCCTGTTTATTGCTTCCTACTTAAGATGTCAACCCAGATAACGGATGACACTCATCAGTGTTAAAACATCTGTTTCTCTGCATTGTCTTCACCTAAAGAAGAGTAAATAACTGAACTATTTTAACAGTCATAAAACAGGAGGTTCAATTCAATTCAATTTTATTTATATAGCGTCTAATACAACAGAGTTGTCTCTAGACGCTTTCCAGAGACCCATACCCAGAACATGACCCCCGAGCAGTTATTACATAAACAATGGCAGGTAAAAACTCCCCTAGTGGGAGAAAAACCTTAAGCCAAACAGTGGCAAGGAAAAACTCCCCTTTAGGAGGGAAGAAACCTTGAGCAGGACCAGGCTCGTAAGGGGGGACCCTCCTGCCGAGGGCCAGACTGGTGGGTCAGGGACGGCAACAGCACAGCAGGCAGGTGGAAGCAGCAATGGGATGACCAAGGGTGGGGACCGCAGGCCAGCACGCAGCTCCCGAAGCTCCGGCCCAATCATCAAGTGGGGTGCAGGGTCGGGGAAAGGTTGAAAAGGGGCAGGGCCAGGGACAGGAGTCTTGAGGGACGAACCTTCTCCCCCGTCCAAAAGGGGCCGTTACCCTGCCCCCCTCACTCCCACACTGCAGGTTCCGGTGTCCGGCAAAGGATGCTGCAACATGGACAAAAGAGAGAGAAGGGAGGAGAAGGGGGGGCCAGCACAAGAAACTACAGGGGCGACTCTGACACACTAAAGTTTACACTACCTAGAGATTTATCAACACCAGCTAGAGGTTTACTAAACACTAACTATAGGCTTTACTAAACAGAAATGTTTTACGTTTAGTTTTAAAGGTGGAGGTGGTGTCAGCCTCCTTAACCCAGATTGGAAGTTGGTTCCATAGTAATGGTGCCTGATAGCAGAACGCCCGCCCTCCAAATCTACATTTGGATACTCTAGGAACTACAAGTAAACCTGCACTCTGAGAACGGAGAGCTCTGACAGGAACATAAGGCACTATCAGGTCTTGCAAATAATGCGGAGCTAAGCTGTTTTGGGCTTTATACGCAAGTAATAACATTTTAAATTGGATTCGGAATTTTACGGGTAGCCAATGGAGCGACGCTAACACTGGAGAGACGTGGTCTCTCCTGCTAATTCCTGTCAGTACTCGTGCTGCTGCATTTTGGATCAGCTGGAGCCTATTCAGCAAATTACTTGGACATCCTGCTAACAACACATTACAGTAATCTAGTCTAGAAGATACAAACGCATGAACTAGTTTTTCTGCATCACTCTGCGAGAGGATTTTCCTAATCTTTGCAATATTACGGAGATGGAAAAAGGCTATTTTACAAACCTGTTTGACATATGGTTTAAACGACAAATCCTGATCGAAAATAACACCAAGGTTTCTCACAGTTGCACTGGAAGCCATCGCAACACCATCTAATCCTCCTAGGGGAGTTTTTTACCTGCCATTGTTTATGTAATAACTGCTCGGGGGTCATGTTCTGGGTATGGGTCTCTGGAAAGCGTCTAGAGACAACTCTGTTGTATTAGACGCTATATAAATAAAATTGAATTGAATTGAATTAATCCCTTCCTAAGATGCTCTGGACCAAGAATGATAACCTCTGTTTTATCTGAATTTAGAAGCAAGAAATTTCTGGACATCCAGTCCTTGATGTCCCTAAGACATGCCTGAAGTTTAACTAACGGTTCTGTTTCATCCGGCTTCATAGACAAGTAGAGCTGCGTATCATCAGCATAACAATGAAAGTGTATGCCGTGATTCTGGATTATACTTCCCAATGGCTGCATGTATAAACTGAACAAGATTGGCCCTAGCACTGAACCCTGCGGAACACCATAGCAGACCCTTGACTGTTCTGAAGAAACCTCATGTACATGAACAAACTGGAACCTGTCAGATAGATAGGATTTAAACCAACATAGAGCTGTCCCTTTAATCCCAACAACATGCTCTAACCTGTGCAGTAAAATGCCATGATCTATAGTGTCAAAAGCAGCACTGAGGTCCAGTAGAACCAGTATGGAAACTAATCCCTTATCTGAGGCCATAAGGAGGTCATTCGTGACTCGAACCAGGGCTGTCTCTGTGCTATGATGCATTCTGAACCCTGACTGAAAGACTTCAAACAGATCATTTCTATACAAATAGTCACATAACTGGCTTGAAACTGCCTTTTCCAGAATTTTAGATACAAATGGAAGGTTGGAAATTGGTCTATAATTAGCTAAGGTGTCTGGGTCAAGAGAAGGTTTTTTAAGTAAAGGTTTAATTACTGCGACTTTGAAAACCTGTGGTACATATCCTAAACTTAGGGATAGGTTAATTTGGTCAAGTATTGTCGTACCAATAAGAGAAAAAATATGTTTGAATAGTCGAGTCGGGATGGGGTCTAACATACATGTGGTTGACTTAGCTCTATTAACGAGTGAGGTCAGCTCAGGGAGGTCTATAGGATCAAAACAGTCTAGAGACAAGTCAGAGCCTAGGGAAGTCGCTAAAGCTGAGGAAACGCCCACAACCGGCTGGTTGATTTCTTCTCTAATTCTCGCGATTTTACTGTTGAAGAAGCTCATAAAGTCCTCACTACTGAGAGCTGCAGGAATGCACGGCTCAACAGAGTTGTGACTCTTTGTCAGCCTGGCTACAGTGCTGAACAGAAAACGTGGGTTACTTTTGTTATCCTCTATCAACGTTGAATAATAAGCTGTTCTGGCTTTGCAAATGGCTTTTTTATATACTATTAGAATATGTTTCCATTCACGATAAGAGTCTACAGACCTACAAGAGTACCACTTCCTTTCCATTTTACGCACGTTTTGTTTCAACATGCGGATATCTGAATTATACCAGGGAGTTAAGCTCCTGTGGCTAGAAACCCTCCTTTTCAAAGGAGCAACTTCATCTAAAGCTGAATGCAACAAATTAGCAGTGTTACTAGCAAGGAAATCAACATCTGTAGAGGTAGAACCCAGGTCACTGTCGTAAGATAAGCAATGGCCTCCCTAAATTTAACAATAACTTCAACAGACAAACATCTGCTAAAATAATACCTCCTATTTCACACTTCAACATCAACAAAATTAAATTCAAACGTTATTAAGTAATGGTCGGATAAAAGGGAGTTTACAGAGATCGAGAGTATGATTAAAACAGTGCGTCGGTTTATCCACTTTTTGTGAGATACCCATTGATTCTAGAAGAGAATCGAAGGCTAATTTAAGATTATCGCTTTCAACATCCATATGAATGTTAAAATCACCCACTATGATGAATTTATCTGTGCTGATCAATAATCCAGAAAGGAAATCTGAAAATTCAGATAAAAACTCTAGATACGCACCAGCAGGGGGCCGGTACACTACCACTAACACAACTGGCTTCTCTGATTTCCAGCTCGGAAATTTCAGACCAAGCATGAGGCTTTCAAATGTATTATAATTGCACTTAGGTTCAATTTTTGTTTGGAGACCGGAGTTATAAATTGCTGCGACTCCTCCGCCTCGGCCCGTGCTTCTAGGAATGTGATGATTAAAGTAGCTGGGCGGAGTTGATTCATTCAAACTAACATACTCTTCCTCCTGTAACCATGTTTCTGTTAAGCAGAAAACATCACTCCTACTCTCTGTAATTATGTAATTTACTAACAGAGACTTAGAGCTTAATGATCGTATATTTAGTAATCCGCATCTAATTTTTAGGTCTGTAATTGGTACCAAATGTACATTGGTTTTAATTTTTACAAGGTTATTTTGGTTAACGCCTCCAAAACGCCGCACCTGGTGAACTTTTGGAGGGCGGGGAACTGCAACCACTTCTATTTTGCTAGGCACCTGGCCAGAGTCGCCAATATCATGTAATCCTACAGTTTTAGAGTCGCTAATTACATAATGCAATCCTACAGTTTTATTGGCAGGCGTTGGTCCTCGAGAAGCAGCAGAGAAGTGTGTTAAACTACAGCTCTGCATCCTGGCCTGGACCCTGCATTGTCAGGGGGAGTGTCTAATAACATTGGCCAGATTTCTAGACATAAGAGCTGCACCATCCCGGGTGGGATGAATGCCGTCCCTTCTGATCAGACCGGGCTTGCCCCAGAATGTCTCCCAGTTGTCAATAAAGTCCACGTCGTTTTCTGAACACCACTGAGACAACCAGCGGCGGAACGAGAGCATGCGACTAAACATGTCATCGCTGGTCAGATTGGGGAGGGGACCAGAAAAACCTACGGAGTCCGACATACTTTTGGCGTAGTTACACACCGAGACAATATTCATTTTAGTTACTTCCGACTGGCGAAGACGGGAGTCATTAGCTCCGACATTGATGATAACTTTACCATATTTACGATTACCCTTTGCCAGCAGCTTCAAATTTGCTTCTATGTCGCCCGCTCTGGCCCCCGGGATACACCTAACTAAGGTCTCTGGAGTCGGCCTCACATGTCTCACAATAGAGTCTCCATTCACCAGGGTCGGTTTCTCAACGGATGTGTCGCTGAGTGGGGAAAAACGGTTAGACACATGAAGCGGGTGGTGGTGTTCCGTGAGCCCTTTAAGACTACGCTTCCTCCGAACCGTCACCCAGCGGTCATGACTGGCCGGCTGCTCGGGAGCTGCAGGGGAGCGGCTACGCTCAGCTGCTACGGGCCGGTCCGCCGCTAGCTTAGCCTGGTTAGCTGAGGAGGCTCTCGGACTATGGTTTAGTTGGCCGAACCGGACCTCTAACTGACTGAGCCTCGCCTCCAGTCCTGCAAATAAGCTACACTTTAAGCACTTACCGTCTTCACTAAAGGAGGCAGAGGAATAGCTAAACATTTCACACACTGAGCAGCAAAGAGGTGAAACGGTGGGAGACGGAGAGCCCATGCTAAGATGCTAACGGAGGCTAACGGACAGAAAATGTATTGGTTATTCGTGACAGTGAAAGTTACGGAAGAGAAAATGAACGAGTGTTGAAATAAAGACAGTAATGTACCAGATATAGTGCTATTTTACCAGAAAACAATCTAAATTTTAGACAAAAAAGTTGGGAGAGATCAGAGCCTGCAAACGCCGTGAGACGGCAGCAGATCGCAACACCAGGAAGTGACGCGATGCGTGACGCAATACGTTACCCAACCAGCAGTCAGGGAAAGACTTGTGCTCCATAATGCAATGATCATTGAATGATTATTTTAAGTAAAGTTGAAAAACTGAGGCAGGATATGCCAAAATCTAATTGTGATGCTTTCTATGCACACATTAGAAACAAAATAATGAAGAACAAAAAATGTACGTTTGAACTATGTAAAGTTAATATTGCAGAGGTGGAAAAATTATTGTTGTCCATCAATAATGACAAGCCACCTGGTAGTGACAATATAGACGGAAAACTTTTAAAGAATGTAGCTGCTCAAATTGCTGCTCCAGTATTTCACATTTTTAACTTAAGCCTTGAATGTAATATCTGCCCGCTGATATGGAAAGAAGCTAGGGTGATACCACTCCCAAAGAACACCAAGAATGCCTTCACTGGCTCTAATAGCCGACCAATAAGTTTGACACCAGGGGTCCGTTTCACAAAGCAGGTTTAGTGAAAACTCGGAGTCTGTTAACCCTGAAATGAGGGAAACTCTGAGTTTTCCGTTTCACAAAGGGAGGTAATTCAAACCAGAGAAAGAGGAGTAACTCTAGCCTGTTTCACAAAGAGAGGTAACTTAAAGGTATTCTCCCTGATCTGGAAGAGCTAGCAAGAATTTTGAAAGAGGCACCTCTAAGGCCCGCCCATTCGGTCCGAATGATACGGATTGGTCCAGGTCCAGGAAGGGAAAGAACCAATCAGATGCCTTCATTTTAAACCACGCCCCCCCGCGCTGTCCCATGCGCGCACTCGCTTCCAGCCCCCCCCCGTGTCCACTTCCCACGGGTCCTCCTGGGCTCACAGTGTCCCAGTGTAACCCCCCTCCCTCCCCTCTGCCACGGAGCCCAGTAGTTATTTCCAGAGCGGGTCGGTCCCGCTGTGTGTGACCGGGGAGCAGAGCCGTTAGCCGTCCGGGCTGCTGCTGCAGGACTCTATGCCCAGCAGCAGCTCCTGCAGCAGCAGCCCGCGGGGACACGAAGAGCCGCCGCAGCCGTGAAGAGCCGCCGCAGCTCCGGCTCGGAAGGTGTATGGGGTCCGTGGGGATGTAGGCGTCTCCATCACGGCAAGCGCCGGTGCACGGCACGGCAGCGCGGCTGGCGCAGCGCTGCGGTGCTGTGCAGGCTCTGTTGCCACAGCTACGCCGTAGGGTACGCCAAAGCCTACGCCGTAGGTTACGCCGTAGGGTACGCCGTAGCCTACGCCGTAGGTTACGGTTACGTGTATTGGGCCTTTACACAATACACACCCGATTTCTGCACCAAGGACAGCAAGCGGCAGAGTTAGAGAGCAGAAAAAGCGTATCTGACAAACGCAATTTAACTCATTCGGTTCACTTTATTCACTACGTCTGTGCAACAATATCACAGGGACATCCCAGTTTAACTTCAAACAGTTAAAGTCCAAATGCAAAAAGGAGAGGGAGGGAGGGAGGAGAAGAGAGAAAGAGAGAGAGTAAAAAAAGTAAAATATTTCCCTTAAACAGATTTATAAGAGGGTAGGGTGATTTGAAATCTTACCTTAAAATGAACTTGCATAATTAATCCATCAGTGGCTAACAGCCTCGTTAATATCTTCTGCTGCTGGGGAAACATTGGACCATCCCTTGCCTTCTTTCTTTTTTTTTTTAAATTGCGTGGTTGTCTGCTTCCTTTTCATTTTTGTAAGTTAGTAACACTGCAGAGCTAAAAACGAGATTGATAGCGAATGACCACTTCAAGATATGAGGGGGGTACAAGTGTTGGGAAAGATAATACCTAGTGAAATCCATCATGTTGTTCTGATATGCATTTGTAGTTATTTTATATGTATTAAGTAATAGTAAGTAAATCAATACAAATAGACAGAGTAATTCCATAACTGTATTAAAAAAAAAAAAAAATTTCCCCTGAAGCCGAGGTGTGGCAGCTGCGCCTGATCTAAATGACAATAACATTTAATTCAATACTATTCCATCTGTAATATTATAAGACAGTGTGCTTAAATGTTAAATGAATACTGCATTCAAACTTACACATTGACCGCAGCAACTTTCTCCCACGCCAATTGTCTCTCCTTTACTGCTGCAGCTGTGTTTCTTTTCTCCGAAATCTGCTCTCATATTCGCCATACGCACGTATTAACACTTCTAACTCCAGTGGCGTGAAGTATGTGGATCTTCAGATGCAAACTAATGTTTTGTAAATTGAAATGTTAAATAAAGTTTAAAAAAAAAAAAGTAAAAGTATGTGGATCTTATGTGGTCGCCGGTTGCCATGGTGAATCGTTGTATCAGGGCTCTACTGAACTGGCTTTTGATAGTTGTGGCGCACACGCTTAACTCCAGGTGAAACTACTTAGAGTTGAGTAAATTAACTCAAATCCGCTGTTCTGGAACCAAAAACTCAGAGTTTCCGATCTCAGAGTAGATCAACTAAGAGTTCAGGATTAGACTCAGAGTTTGTTGAACCTGCTTTGTGAAACGGACCCCAGCTCTTAATAAAATCCTAGAAAAAATTGTTTTCAACCAAATACAAGATTATTTTACTGTGAATAATTTGATAAGTGAATACCAGCATGCTTATAGAGAGGACCACTCAACAGCCACAGCACTTACTCAAATGACAGAAGATTGGTTGAGAGAGATGGACAGGAAAAATCTGGTGGGAGCAGTACTATTGGACTACAGTGCAGCCTTTGATGTAATTGATCACAGACTGCTAATTAATAAACTCAGGTGGTATGGTTTCACTCCAACAACGACTGCATGGATGGAGAGTTATCTACACAATAGAACCCAAAGAGTATTTTTTAATGGCAGCTTCTCAGAGATTAGAAATGTTGAGTCTGGAATTCCACAAGGAAGTTCATTAGGTCCTTTACTCTACTCTATATTAGGGATGCAAATTATCGATTATTTCATTAATTGATAGTTGATAACCTTATCGATCGATCATCGATTAGTTGATAAGCAGCGTTTTTCCCCCATCTGAGATACAAACATAATTTTTTTTGCTTATATAAAATACAAAGGACATTTTAATGTATTCCTTAATCAAATATTTATTTGATACAAAAGTAACAAAAATACATTTTTGTACCACAAGGAATATAATATAAAGTGCACTTCAAGGCTATTAGTAGTAGCAGCAGCCATAATAGTGTCATTTGTGTCAAGCTAATTTTAAGTTCTAGTTACGTTTTAAGTTAGAGTTTTGGTAGTGTTCAAAATAAAATGATGAGACCTGCTGTATTGGAGCACATTTTCTTTTAGTTAAAACTGTAGCGGGAACAGATGTTTAGAGAAACCTATGTATGTACCGGGTGAAGGCTGATTTATGGTTCCGCGTTACAACAACGCAGAGCCTACGCCGTAGGCTACGCCGGCAGCTCTGCGTCGATTTAAGGCGGAACCATAATTCAGGCTTTAGGGGAGCATATCAGAGAACAACCAGAAGAATATAGAGTGGATTAAAAATAAAGGTTAAGCACTGAGCTACATGTGTCTCCCGTCTGGGCCATTGCAGACTCATTGCCTGAGCATGATGTTACTAAAACCAAACATATCCGCCGTCTCTTTCTTACTTTATATGCGCGGCGCAGCGCGTTGTGTCGCATTAAATGTGGTCCGGGCGTAATACCAGCTGGTGAAATTAAACGAAAAAAATAAATAAATAAATAGATTAATTGTAATCGTTAATTTTAATTGGGTAATTTCATAACGGCAATTAATCGAAAATCGATTAATTTTTAACATCCCTACTCTATATGACTTTCCTCTGGTGCTGGAAAAAGCAAGTGTCTATGTTTTCTGATGACACAACATTATATGCACATGCACCCACAGTAAGAGAAATCAGTGAAATCCTAAATAAAGAACTGATTGCAGTAGTAAGATGGGTAACTAGTAACAGACTCGCTTTAAATATACAAAAAACAAAAAGCATTATCTTTGGCACAAATTATTCACTGAGTGTTAAACCCCAGTTAAATTTGATGTTAAATAATGTAAATGTTGAGCAGGTCAAAGAAACAAAGCTCTTGGGTGTCATCTTGACAAACAATCTGTCATGGACAAGACATACAGATGCAGTGGTTACTAAGATGGGGAAGAACATATCAATCATAAGAAGATGCTCAGTGTATTTAACTCCACAACTGACCAAAAAGGTAATAGAGACACTTGTCTTGTCAAACCTCGACTACTGCTCAGTTATATGGTCTGGTGCAAATATGAAGGACCTGGGAAAGCTGCAGCTGGCTCAAAATAGAGCAGCTCGGCTTGCTCTCAAATGTACATCAAGGTCTAATGTTAATGAGATGCATGTCAAGCTCTCCTGGACAAAAGTCACGTAGAGGCTGACAATGTCACTCCTTGTGTTCTTAAGGAAAATTAGATTGTCAAAACATCCCATCTGTCTATATAATCAACTTACATTATGTTCTGACACACATACTTATAAAACCAGACATGCCACAAGAGGTTGTTACAACCTGATCTCACAAAAATCCGTGAAATGCCCACGACCTCTCACCACTATTTTCCGTGGTATATACACGGAAAATGGTATAATTCCATGTGAGCACCACGGATATTGTACCATGCAAAGTCAACGGGATCCGTTGTCGTGATATATACACGGATTATGACATTATTATTATTTATATATTATTCTTTGTTATAGTTGCAAAAGTACGAGTTTTTGTCGCGCAAGGTACTGTTTGTTACTGTCAGTTTGTAAAAGCATGTTTTTAACGCTGTTTTAGCAGTGTTTTATTGAGGTTTTAATGGGAGCACCATGGATATAGTCAATGGGATCCGTGGTCGTGATATATACACGGATTATTACATTATTATTATTTACATATTATTCTTTGTTATTTTGGCTAAATTATGAGTTTTTGTCGCGCAAGGTACTATTTGTTACTGTCAGTTTGTAAAGGCATGTTTTTAAGGCTGTTTTAGCAGTGTTTTATTGAGGTTTTAATGGGAGCACCACGGATATAGTACTATGTGAAGTCAATGGGATCCGTGGTCGTGATATATACACGGATTATTACATTATTATTATGTATATATTATTCTTTAATATAGTGGCTAAGTTATACGTTTTTGATGCGCAAGGTACTGTTTGTTACTGTCAGTTTGTAAAAGCATGTTTTTAACGCTGTTTTAGCAGTGTTTTATTGAGGTTTTAATGGGAGCACCACGGATATAGTACTATGCGAAGTCAATGGGATCCGTCACCCGATTTGACTGCTGTCATAGCATTGAATGAAGGACAAAACGATAACAATCATCCCATAGATATGGGCCAGTAGGGCCCTACTCCACCTACTAGTAGGCGCAGGAGGCTGTTATCGCCCCTTTCTATGGCTAACCCCATGTTATTAATGCTCAGTAGGCACAGAAGTTTTGTTATGAAGCTCACACCTCACCTCCCTTTTTTATGTATTTAGCTAGAATTTTAAAACCTGAACAATAGAATTCAACGTAAAATGCCGGATCTTGTCCATTAAAAACAATACTTTTTGGAACATAGTGTAACGACCACAGATAAGATAAGGCCTTGCTCGCCTGGGCAACACATCAGCATTTGGCCGACTGGTTAGTGCAGTTGACTTTGGTCTGGGAGACTGTGGTTCGAGACACGCTCTGGGCACGACTTGTTCGCCACAGTATTTTCCTCATTGTGTTATGGTTATCTTTTAATATCTTTAACATTTCTAAACACAAAAACACGAAAGTGTCCTTGATCATTCAATAATACAATAGGTTCATGTTAAGGACATCTGTTTTAATTAGTTCTCCTTCGATTATGACATGTTATTAATGCTCAGTAGGCACAGGAGGTTTGTTATGTATTGTTATAGGTTTGCCTATGAGGCCTATTTCGTGTCTATTTTTGCACAGTTAACTAACGCTTTGAGCTAGGAGGCTGAAATTCTAGACTCTGTATCAGGAGGTGACTCTCATCCACTGTGCCGAATTTCAGATCTGTGTGACCTTCGGAAGTGTCAAAGGTCACCGCGTGTGTTGCTTTTCGGGCCTGCAAAGCATATTTCGTGTCTTTTTTTGCATAGTTCACTAACGCTTTTAGCTAGGAGGCTGAAATTGTAGACTCTGTATCAGGAGGTGACTCTCATCCACTGTGCCGAGGTCCAGACCGTGCGACCTTCGGAAGTGCCAAAGGTCACCATGTGTGGTGTCTTTTTCTGGCCTTTTGTGTGTGTTTTTTTGCATAGTTCACTAACGCTTTTAGCTAGGAGTCTAAATTTTTTACATGTTGTTTCGTCATAATCGAAGGAGAACGGATGTCCTTAACATGAACCTATTGTATTATTGAATCAAGGACACTTTTGTGTTTTTGTGTTTAGAAATGTTAAAGATATTAAAATAAAAAACCATAACACAATGAGGAAAATACTGTGGCGAAGAAGTCGTGCCCAGAGCGTGTCTCAAACCACAGTCTTCCAGACCACAGTCAACTGCACTAACCAGTTGGCCAAATGCTGACGTGTTGCCCAGGCGGCCAAGGCCTTATCTTATCTGTGGTCGTTACACTATGTTCCAAAAAGTATTGTTTTTAATGGACAAGATCCGGCATTTTACGTTGAATTCTATTGTTCAGGTTTTAAAATTCTAGCTAAATACATAAAAAAGGGAGGTGAGGTGTGAGCTTCATAACAAAACTTCTGTGCCTACTGAGCATTAATAACATGGGGTTAGCCATAGAAAGGGGCGATAACAGCCTCCTGCGCCTACTAGTAGGTAGAGTAGGGCCCTACTGGCCCATATCTATGGGATGATTGTTATCGTTTTGTCCTTCATTCAATGCTATGACAGCAGTCAAATCGGGTGACGGATCCCATTGACTTCACATAGTACTATATCCGTGGTGCTCCCATTAAAACCTCAATAAAACACTGCTAAAACAGCGTTAAAAACATGCTTTTACAAACTGACAGTAACAAACAGTACCTTGCGCGACAAAAACTCATAATTTAGCCACTATAACAAAGAATAATATGTAAATAATAATAATGTCATAATCCGTGTATATATCACGACCACGGATCCCATTGACTTTGCATGGTACAATATCCGTGGTGCTCACACGGAATTATACCATTTTCCATGTATATACCACGGAAAATAGTGGTGAGAGGTCGTAGGCATTTCACAGATTTTTGTGAGATCAGGTTCAATTCAATTCAATTCAATTTTATTTATATAGCGTCTAATACAACAGAGTTGTCTCTAGACGCTTTACAGAGACCCATACCCAGAACATGACCCCCGAGCAGTTATTACATAAACAATGGCAGGTAAAAACTCCCGTAGTGGGAGAAAAACCTTAAGCCAAACAGTGGCAAGGAAAAACTCCCCTTTAGGAGGGAAGAAACCTTGAGCAGGACCAGGCTCATAAGGGGGGACCCTCCTGCCGAGGGCCAGACTGGTGGGTCAGGGACGGCAACAGCACAGCAGGCAGGTGGAAGCAGCAACGGGATGACCAGGGGTGGGGACCGCAGGCCGGCACGCAGCTCCCGAAGCTCCGGCCCAATCAGCAAGTCCCAGGTTGGGGTGCAGGGTCGGGGAAAGACTTGTGCTCCGTAATGCAAGCTACAAGCCACCCACGATCACCTGCAGGAAAAAAGAGAGAAAAGGGAGGAGAAGGGGGGGCCAGGTTGGGTTGTTACCAACTGCCTAAAGCAAAAAAGGACGCTATGCAAAGTACTGTGTTGTATCGAGCCATGTCATCATGGAATGCACTGCCAGAAACCATCACCAAAGAAAAAACAAAACTCGGTTTCAAGAGGCTACTGAAATGTCATCTGACAGCCCATAGGTAGAAGGCACACGACGAGGGCACGGGCAGAAACACATACACATACACACTCACAGATGATGATGATTAAGATTGTTGTTACTATTTTATTTTGTTTCATTCCTTAAAGGAGCTTGAGGCTGGATTGTGGCAGGATCTATGAAAAAAATCCGTACACATTTTAAGTTTTCACATTTTGAGCCCTCTAGTGTATCTCTCCTTTGCCTTGAACAGGCTGTGTGCTGCAAAATGTGCTGCAATTCGGTCCCGAATTTCCCGCGCTGGGCTGCGGATGTGACGTCATATGACGCTGCATGTGCGTTCTCCCCGTTCTCCCGTGCCGGCTTCACTGTTGACTGCAGTACCCCCAACGGCCATCGTGGTGAAGGGTGGCGCTAGAGAGTCTCATTTCTTAAAAGGAGCCTCAAGCTCCTTTAAGTTGATGTATGAGATAATTATTTCAGTTGCTGCAATGGTTGCTGTCATCATTAGTGTAAGCTTTTCCTTATCATTATAATTTGTATTTTAGTTTAACTTTTTCATCACTCTGTGATGTGAACTTACGGGTGGACCCCAGGAAGATTAGTAGCTGCTGTGCAGCTGCTAATGGGGATCCAATTAAATAATTAAATAAACAAATAAACCCATGTACTCACCGTACTCACCGTACCCACGTACTCACCGTACCCACGTACTCACCGTACCCACGTACTCACCGTACCCACGTACTCACCGTACTCCCCGTACTCACTGTACCCACGTACTCACCGTACCCACGTACTCACCGTACCCACATACTCACCGTACCCACGTACTCACCGTACCCACGTACTCACCGTACTCCCCGTACTCACTGTACCCACGTACTCACCGTACTCACCGTACTCACCGTACCCATGTACTCACCATACTCACCGTACCCATGTACTCACCGTACTCACCGTACTCCCCGTACTCACCGTACCCACGTACTCACCGTACTCACCGTACTCCCCGTACTCACCGTACCCACGTACTCACCGTACTCACCATACCCATGTACTCACCGTACTCACCGTACTCACCGTACTCACCGTACTCACGGTACTCACGTACTCACCGTACCCACGTACTCACCGTACCCACGTACTCACCGTACCCACATACTCACCGTACTCACCGTACCCATGTACTCACCGTACTCACCGTACCCACATACTCACCGTACTCACCGTACCCACGTACTCACCGTACTCACCGTACTCCCCGTACTCACCGTACCCATGTACTCACCGTACTCACCATACCCATGTACTCACCGTACTCACCGTACTCACCGTACTCACCGTACCCACGTACTCACCGTACCCACGTACTCACCGTACTCACCGTACTCCCCGTACTCACCGTACCCACGTACTCACCGTACTCACCGTACTCCCCGTACTCACCGTACCCACGTACTCACCGTACCCACGTACTCACCGTACCCACATACTCACCGTACTCACCGTACCCATGTACTCACCGTACCCACATACTCACCGTACTCACCGTACCCATGTACTCACCGTACTCACCGTACTCCCCGTACTCACCGTACCCACGTACTCACCGTACTCACCGTACTCACCGTACTCACCATACCCATGTACTCACCGTACTCACCGTACTCACCGTACTCACCATACCCATGTACTCACCGTACTCACCGTACCCATGTACTCACCGTACTCCCCGTACTCACCGTACCCACGTACTCACCGTACTCACCGTACTCACCGTACCCACGTACTCACCGTACTCACCGTACTCACCGTACCCACGTACTCACCGTACTCACCATACCCATGTACTCACCATACTCACCGTACTCCCTGTACTCACCGTACTCACCGTACTCCCCGTACTCACCGTACCCACGTACTCACCGTACTCACCGTACTCCCCGTACTCACCGTACTCACCGTACCCACGTACTCACCGTACTCACCGTACTCCCCGTACTCACCGTACTCACCGTACCCACGTACTCACCGTACTCACCATACCCATGTACTCACCATACTCACCGTACTCCCTGTACTCACCGTACTCACCGTACTCCCCGTACTCACCGTACCCACGTACTCACCGTACTCACCGTACTCCCCGTACTCACCGTACTCACCGTACTCCCCGTACTCACCGTACCCACGTACTCACCGTACTCACCGTACTCACCGTACTCACGGTACTCACGTACTCACCGTACCCACGTACTCACCGTACCCACGTACTCACCGTACCCACATACTCACCGTACTCACCGTACCCACGTACTCAAATTTAAACAAATTTAAATATTGTTTTTAAAAATGAAAAAATATAAAATAAGGGTGGAGCCAATCTCAACTATTAGGTGAGTGGGTCTTCACCTTGACCAGATCCTCCCGTCCTCCAGCATACGGCCATGGAGAGACAGTTGAGAGGATGCTGGTGTATCCAAAAAAACCCAGCGTAGCTACAGAGAGAACCTGCAACTTCCACGAGAAGACTCCAGCCATTCACACCACTGAATTATTAGCTACATACAGTATTTGATTACATTCACGATACTGCATCTGCTCTAACTTCACGCACAAGTCGTGTTTACCAGGGACTGTGCTAAGCATCAACAGAACGAGATAATGCTGCCTCGTTTAGGAAACATCCTAACAGGGTTGGACAGACTGATGTTGCACTTGGACAGAAATAATCTTCTTACTAACAAGTACCTTTAGACCTACAGAGACGATAAAAGTTGCAAGATACAGTAGATCTATAAAAATGTTGATGGGTTGATGCCCATAACTTGTATAATTCCCAATTTTGTATGCACTAGACAGAGTGGTCTTAAAACACAGCGGGCAGAAACCTCTGATCAGAGCTGTAGACGTGGGTATGGTGAGCCATAAAACCATTTATCTAACTGATGAAATGTGGCCGTTGTTTGGATTTATCTCCGGCTATGCCTTTGGTATGACTTCACATTCAAGAAAAAAACTAAAATTCCTCCTGACTTTTTTTTGAGTGAGACAACAGAAGAAGACAATGAAAACATGTATTCCCTTGATAGCAACTATATATTTCTTAGTAGGATTTCATTAATAAGGACATATATAAATCTGACGTGTTATTTTCATTACACGCTCTGACTGGGGTTATTATATGTAAAATTGAATCATTCAGACTTACTTCAGAATTCCACCCAGTTTTCTTTCTGTTTTCAGATAGGACTCAAGTCCTTCATTGATGACTGTGGGAAAGCAAATGTAAAAAATCTTATATGTATAAGTTGGGTTTATTGCTGGGTGTCAGAGTTCTTTCTCAAAGAAAGTCTGGCTGCGTGTTCAGAAATTAGAAGAAGGAAGTGATCCGATCAAAATTCACCAGAAGAGTTTATTGTACAGAATGGTGAGCTCATGGGTCAGCACCGCCTAGTCCTCCAGTGATCAAACACTGACTGTCCCCGGCTGCATGGCTAGCACTAAACATTTTTACTATAGGTGGAGAGGGCGTTGTTTAGACTTTAGGGGCTTTCACATAGAACGCGGGTTGGGTGCAGAGCAGGGCACAGAGCAGGGAGCGCATGCGAGCATCGCGTACATAGCAAGTTGCTAGGCGACCGAAAAAAAGTTTTTCCGCTCTGGCGCCGTTTTCCCACTCGTTTGGACGTACAGTAGCTACAGCTCGGTTTGCAAAATGCATCTGTCCCTGCTTCAAAGAAAAGCCCTGGCTTTAGTTCTTCTTCTGAGGAGGAGGAGGAGACGAGCAGCAGCAGCAAGGAGGGTCCATGAAATCCTCATGAAGACAGGATTTGGGGGAATACAGGCTCGGGAGCTCCAGCTCCATGATGAGCTTCTACTTCAGGCTGAACAGGGAGCAGTTTGACAGCCTGTTGGGGAGAGTTGGAGCCTCAGCAGGATCAACCAACTTCAGGCTGAACGCCTGGCCTCCCTTCCTCTCCGTCATATATCTGTCCCTCAAGTTCTTCCATTTTTTCTTCAACGGGAAAGCCGGCGGCGGCCGGCGCTGTGCGCCCTCTATGTGAAAGCTCCTTCTCCCACTCCCGCGGTTGGCTGGTCCTGTAGGCTCGTCCCTTCGTCCAATCCGGCGCCAGCCTTTGCTGAAAGAGAACTACAAAACCCCCAACCTTCTATCTTGGTCCTTTGTTTCCAAACACGTGGTCCACCAAGCGCAACTAGAGAAAATATTATTGGCTATATTTGTGAGATGAGAATTTGAAGATGGTGGACACGTTAATGAGTGCAGAACAATAATATTCAGACATGACTATAATATTTGACCTGAAATATAAAATCTACTGAGCAAGAACAAAATAATAAACCAAGAAAAAAATGGATGGCATGAAAAGTTAAAAAGGCATGAAGAGTTAAAGATGTTCATGCTAACGTGGGTTGGGACAGGTTTCCTGGTACGAGAGAACAGTAAATGAATTTAGGCTTAATGTGTTGTGCATGATGTTACATGGTTGTTGTGAATCTTTTTCTAGACTGTAGCTAGTTGAAAACAGACTCACACAAAATAAACCTCAATTTCCTGGGTAAAAGTCCAGGAGATGAAATAAGTAAAGTATGTTGACCTTAGCTACAGAGCAGGTCAGTAAAAGGATGGTACTTCCTCGTGTCATACTGTCCACCCATCCGTCTATTTTCCATCGTGACACAAAAATAAAAAGAAAGAGGACGTCCAAAACCCTTCTGAGTTGTACAAGCCCATACGGTTGTATTCACTATTTTTAACGTGTCACCCTTGTCCATCTCTGTCCCTGCAGCTGTAAGTAAATTCTAGTACAGGACAATCAGGATGAAAAGATGGCAGCCATACTGTTACCAACGGGTCCTGACGGCTTGCGGCGGTTCACTCGCGAATCCTTGGCTGCGCTGGAGCGGCGGATTGCGGAGGAGCAGGCCAAGAGCAGCAAGGATGGCCACGAGGCCCGCAAGCACGCAGAGCCACCCAAGCCCAGGCCCGACCTGGAGGCAGGCAAGACGCTGCCGCGCATCTTCGGTGACATCCCCCCTGAGCTGGTCGGGGTGCCGCTGGACGACGTCGACCCCTTTTACTACAAGAACCAGAAGGTGAAGGCTACTCTGACTACGTTTACATGCAGTCAAAACTGGGGTTAAGGTCAATATTCCAGTTACTGAAACTTTGGGAATAATGTGTTTCCATGCGTGAGCTAACAGGGTTATCCCTGTTTACATGGTAATTGTAATCATTTGGGATATCTCCATCAAACCAGCGACGCACGGAGAACGTGATGACGCAATTCCCCTCATTTCTGCTTCTTCTTCCTGTATCCAAATTCAAAACAACAACAATAACAGCAGCAGCACGGCGGATAATCGGACCTGCTGGTACCGTTTTGTTTCTCTGTCCTGTAGTTTTCCTTTTCCAGCGTCTTCTAGCGGAGCTGGATCTGGTCTGGCGTTCCTACAAATGCTGCTTTGCACAACTTTTCGCTCACCTTTTTGTAAATCCTATCCGGTACTTTCTACCGTCTACAAATGCAGAAATGTTCATATCCTTCATTACATTTATGAAGTGATTAGTCTTCTCCTGGTCTTGTGTTTCTCCGTGTTTATAAGAACTTCCTGGACTCAAAAGACCAGGATTCCTTGTGAACAGAGCATGAGCAGAAAACAAATTCCTGTTCCGTTTGATGGGGATATTCCGTTAGGCGTTTACATGACCCAATATTCAGGTTTTAAAAGGAGTAACCCAGGGCTCATATTGGGGTTTTTAAAAACCAGAATATGAGCAAATTCTGGTTATCAAAGGATTATTGGTGTTTACATGGCCGTGCAAAACCGGGTTATTGCTAATATTCAGGTTTTAAAAGGGTTATTGATGCATGGAAACGTAGTCTGTGTGTTTGGTGACGGCTTAGTGGATGATAGTTCGTCTTAGTCATAAGGAATTTTAGAGGATGGAAAACAAAACCATTTCTTTTTTTAATTATCATTTGAAGTTACTGGTCTAACACTAAAAACAGTAGTGAGTGCAAAGCCTTCTGGGTAAATCAGCTGAACGAGTCAGAAACAGCCCTGCAGAAGGCTGAAAACCCTTTTATTCTGCAATCAAAAGTCTAGAAAACAAGATAATACTGTGAGGACATTTTTGACACATTTCTTTCCTGACATTTCAATACGTTTTCCTGCATGTTAAAATGACATGGATTATGTCCCCGGCCTGCTGAAACATGGACAGTGTGACAGCATCTCTTCAGATCCCTGGTGGATGCAGAAATAGGATTAGCAAGTTTTGATTTGCAGAGCCGGTAGATCAGAGCGCCACCCATTAATGGAGAGATGAAAAAGGGACATGGCAGCCATTCTCAGGGTCTCTTTGTTTTGGCATGTGATGCGCTGCTGGATGGGAGGATTATCCAAAGACGGGGAAAAAAAATGAAATAAATGACACATCTGTTGGGGAAACATTCAGCCTCCATTATCACAACTGGCCTTGCGGGCTGCCCAGCAGGAAGTTACACAGATGGTAGACGGCCGACGCCACGCTGCAGTTCTGTTGTCATCCCTGCTCAGAAAAGACAACAAGCCAACAGCTGCTCAGAGCGGCTGTTGAGCCTCCTGCAAGACGCGTTTATACTCTGCAGGAGGATGTTTGACTAACGATTGTTCTCTTTTTGCTTCCTTTGCAGACTTTTATAGTACTTAACAAAGGGAAGGCCATCTTCAGATTCAGTGCCACATCTGCACTTTACATCATTAGTCCTTTTCACTTCATCAGATCCATTGCCGTAAAGGTGTTAGTCCATTCATATCCTTTCTGATTGTCGCGTGCGTGGGTTTATGTTGTGTTGAACATATTCTTTACATGCATCTTTATGAAGGGCATACATGTTGTCAAAGGTCAGGATTAGTTTATGCTAAAATAGATTAGAAAGCAACGACTGTAAGACTGTTGCACATGAACTTTGTAAAACACTTGTGAAGCAACCTGTTATCGATTCTCTCTGATGGCCATAAGTTTGTGTTAAATTGAAATACTTACACTCTCTTTGGTCTACATTTCCTGTAGTAATAAAGCCATGGATTATAAGTATAGAAAGATTACAAGTATTGCTTAACTTGTTTGGATATGTTGCCAGGGTATTACAAACGATTCTTTGTAAAACCGTACATTACTGTGTCAGTGCATTTTTCTTAACCCTTTCCACATTGTTTAGCTATTTCATAATGTTCACGATTCTGACCAACTGTTTCTTCATGGCCATGTCTGATCCGCCAACATGGACCAAATACCTGGAGTAAGTAGACGCATCACCTCAGTCTTTAAGCTTTTGTCTGATCCTAAACTGCCCTACATGTGTTCTAAAGTGGAGTTTGCTGGGGTGTGTTGCTTTATCAGTGAATACTGAAGAAGTAGTTGTCAGGTAAGTATATGCTGCATGGAAACGGACACAACACCCAGAAAGCCCATTTGCATGCTGCAGAAAGCCTGTGCTCTGCATGGTAAAGCTGCTCATCAGTGGGACTGTCTTGACCTCAAGTGAGTCGCTGCCCGATGTGAGACGAGCATGTGCCGCTGCGCAGTGGCAAGAAAACCTCAGAACCCACATGCATCCTGTTAGGTCTAAAACAGCATTAAACAATTTTGTAACCAAAGGAAAACACAAAGACTGGCTGGAATGGTTTTAACGCACTTCTGCAGAAGGGGAGAGAACAAGAATGTTTCCCCAAAGGTCCTCCTACTGCATTATGCTTTTTATTGGAGAAACCTGACAGGAACTGACCAAATAAGGACAGTGAACAGTAGACAGTAGACTGGTGGAAGTGATAACGTGTGATTGATTCCTGACATTACAGTGGACAGACGTCACCAGAACAGTCCAACACCCTGAGTAGATCAGGAAGGGGCATTGTGACATCTGTTAAAAAAGCATGTGACAGTTTTAGTAAGGACAAAAACAAGTTTAAAGGTAACCTCACAATCCGGGCTCCAACTGTAGCTAAATCAAAGGGGACATAGTACGGAGACAAAACCAAAACAAGTTTTTCTGAAATTGATGTCATAGTCTGGCGTCTGAACCACCAAATATAACTGCGCTTGTGAGGCATCTTTCAGCTTTGTACCGTGCAGTGCCATGTTGCTCATGGACGGGAGGAGTAGACGGCATCTGTAACGGGGGCCGCCACCGCTGAGCTCTGCTGGGACTGCTGCAAGCCTCAGGCCACGAGCCACAGGACCACTTAGTGTGATCACAAACAGACGGAGTACAATCAGCCGGCCTTTCCCTCACAACTTCACATGATTTAACGTTTCCTGTTCTTTTAGTACCCCCACAATCATTTCAAAAGGTGCCCACGCCCCACAGGTGAGGGTGGAAGCAAGTCAGGGGACTGACTCCACGACCTAAAACCACTAAGAAAGTAAATGCTAAAATACATTCTCAATAGTCACAAATGCACACGCCGATTCACAAATGCACAGGACAAGAGTCACAAATCCACGGGATGATTTGCAAATGCACAGGAAGTTTCACACGTCCGTAGGACAAAATACACAAATGTAACTAAACACTTCTAGAGAACAAGGGGATTAAGTAGCCAAACATGGTAAATTAGATGTTTGATTCATCGCTCCCTGTCCTTGCTGGAAGCCATGTTGAACTGACTGAAATTCACATGCATGTAGTGGTTTGAATGGCTTAATGTGATTGGCTTATGAGTATATTGTCCCTCATGTTGGGGGCGTTCTTATGATTGGCTGAAACAGGGAAAATATCTGGTTGGTTGCAGATCATTCTGTGTTTAAAAAAAAGACATTTGTGGATTGAGGCAAGTCAGGGGAGTCTCAAAATTCACACACAAATGCAGAGAATTCCACGGACCACAAACCGTTTGTGAATCAGGTTATATTTGTGTGTGCATCAGAAAAACATTTGTGTATTTGTCCTACGGACGTGTGAAACGTCCTGTGCATTTGTGACTCTTGTCCTGTGCGTTTGTGAATGGGCCTGTGCGTTTGGGACTCTTGAGACTGTTCTAGCTCCATACGTTAGCTACCTGGAGTCTAAGCGTGTCACAGAAACACAAGACTCACACTTATGGGGCTGGGGCTTTTGTTCAGCGCTGTAGTCTGCAGGTCTGAGCTTCCTTCTGTTTGGTCTATATGTGGCTCAGACACTATAACGGAATTAACGGAAAGAAACAGTTACTACGGATAAGAAGTATTAGCCTGAAATATTTACATGCAAAAGGGAATGCATTGCGATCAAGTGTATCAATCACACCTGTTTCTGTCCGCATCAATTTGACATGCAGTTCTGAGGAGGTGCATCAAGGTGCAGCTCAGGGTCTAGCTCAGGGTGTAGCTCAGGATGCAGCTCAGGGTGCAGCTCAGGGTGTAGCTCAGGGTGTAGCTCAGGGTGCAGCTCAGGGTGTAGCTCAGGGTGCAGCTCAGGGTGCAGCTCAGGGTGTAGCTCAGGGTGTAGCTCAGGGTGTAGCTCAGGGTGCAGCTCAGGGTGCAGCTCAGGGTGCAGCTCAGGGTGTAGCTCAGGGTGTAGCTCAGGGTGTAGCTCAGGGTGCAGCTCAGGGTGTAGCTCAGGGTGCAGCTCAGGGTGCAGCTCAGGGTGTAGCTCAGGGTGTAGCTCAGGGTGTAGCTCAGGGTCTAGCTCAGGGTGCAGCTCAGGGTCTAGCTCAGGGTGTAGCTCAGGGTGCAGCTCAGGGTGCAGCTCAGGGTGCAGCTCAGGGTGCAGCTCAGGGTGTAGCTCAGGGTGCAGCTCAGGGTGCAGCTCAGGGTGTAGCTTTGTACGGTGGCCGAGACCCGCCATTGCTGAAAATAAAAGTAAAGCTGCAAACAGAAACAAACGCCGCTGCAAATAAAAGAAACGCTTAGCAAATTAAAAGAAACGCCGCTGCAAATAAAAGAAACGCTGCAAATATAAAGAAACCCCGCTGTGCGGTGTTGCACATTCAAAATGACACGTAGCGATGTTGAACACTAACCTTTTCACTTATCTTCTTGTTCGTTGTTCTTCTTATTCCTCGCTCTTCTTATTTCTTCCTTTTCACTTACATCCTCTTCGTCTTCTTCTTCTCCTCTCTCGTAAAAAACACCGGTGCATCGGCAAAAATAGTCCCCGGTAATTCACTTCTGTTGTGGCTTTTTTATTTGCATCGTTTTTTTTTTATTTGCAGCGGCGTTTCTTTATATTTGCAGTGTTTCTTTTATTTGCAGCGGCATTTGTTTTTATTTGCAGCGTTTCTTTTATTTGCAGCGTTTCTTTTATTTGCAGCGGTGTTTCTTTATATTTGCAGCGTTTCTTTTATTTGCAAAGCGTTTATTTTATTTGCAGCGGTGTTTCTTTTTATTTGCAGCGTTTCTTTTATTTTCAGTAGTGGCGGGTCTCGGCCACCGTACAAAGCTACACCCTGAGCTACACCCTGAGCTGCACCCTGAGCTGCATCGGCCACCGTAGCTCTGGGTGCAGCTAAGCCATAAATGCTGTGTCATTTTGATGCAGAAGCATAAACTGCCCATTAAATCTGGTCAATCTAAGACCTCACACTAAGATCACTATTGCTTTGCCAAACACTACCAATATTATATTAATAATATTCAAAGTGATTGATGTTTTCATCGTGTTGTTTTCAAAGCTCTCAGCATGTTGCTTCGTATCTCGCGCACAATATTCACGATTATGTTTCTGTGTTTGCTCTCACATTGGCCGTCACTGTCGATATTGTGACTCATTTCATGGCTGCATTCGGCTCTCATGCCGCGTAATCCTCATCTCTTATCTTATAATCTTTTCCAGGTACACATTCACTGGCATTTATACTTTTGAGTCAGCAATAAAGATATTAGCAAGAGGCTTCTGCATAGTGCCATTCACATTCTTGAGGGACCCATGGAACTGGCTGGACTTCATAGTCATCGTCATGGCGTAAGTAAACATCTCATGTAATCACCACAGTGATAATCCATATCTTTAAGGCCAATCCCAATACACCCCTACTTTCTACCGCTAGCCCTAAAAACTAAGCCACAGGCGTAGGGCCCTTGTAATGTTCCCAGGGCCCAGTCCCAATACTCCCCCTACTTTTCAGCACCACCCCTAAATGTTGCTTGCTACGTCACTGTGTGGTTTAGGTTCGGGTACGTAAGCGACTGCGTAGTTACGTTTGCACAAACGTCACACCATATCAGGAAGCTGAGAGCTAGAAGCTGTTTAAATTTCAGCTGTAGCGCTGTTAATATGCCACTTTATTAAGTTTTAAGATTTTTTCAGGCGTAAAAGTAACCGTTAAGATCCCCAACCTGGCCTCAGTTTATCCAAATAAACTGTTAAGAAATTTGATCCGATGTTTTCAGGGGATAACTAGAGCTGCCGGCTCGGGAGCTGATTTATGGTTCCGCGTTAAATTGACGCAGAGCCTACGGCGTAGGTTACGCGGCGACGCGTAACCTACGCCCTAGGCTCTGCTTTGGTGTAACGCGGAACCATAAATCAGCCTTTATTCTGGCGTGATCTGAAAAAACGATCAAGCGAGTGATTATGTACATTCACTGAGTGAATATTATGAAAGTAAAATATATATTTCTCGCTAGAAATGTAATCAAAATGCATTTTTATGCAGAAACTAACTCAAAATATTGATTTTATTCACTAAAAAATAAGAAATGTCCGCCATGTTTTTTCCTTTGATTCCTTCCGCAAATGATGACGTAAAGCATTCTGGGGAATTTTTCTAGCCCTCGGCCGTGAAGTCAGCATCTGAAAGCCCTCCCTCCGTAGGGCTAGATTCATACTCACTACCCTAGATATGTGCACTCCCCCTACATGCAAAGAGGAATTGGGACACCACTACCCTCACGGGAACGTGCAAAATGTAGGGGTAGTGCTGAAAAGTAGGACTAGGGGGGGATTAGGACTGGGATTAGACTATCACTTTGCCATGGCCGAAACTGCCAGAAAAACATCTAACTTACGGTTTTTGCATGCGGTTTAGGTGGTGAATATGCGTGAAGACAGTGATTTACTCTCTGAATAACCTGGAGCAGTAAGCCTTCACTCCAGGTTACAGGTCTAGCTGACTCAGCAGCCGTGACGCCGACGGCAGATTAGACGGATGACCTCTCCATGTTACTGACTGGTTTCAGACCAATCATCCTGATGAGGCATTTGCTTTGTTTGAAAACAGGGAGACAGAACCACTGAGAGCTGTCATTACCTTCAGCTGTTCATCTACTTCTGAGTCAGCTAATTCCTCGTCCGCAGATACCCAACAGGATATTGTACGACAGTGAAACATGTTAATATTGACATGTGAAAAGCGTTTGATTTAGCAACAGGAGGCAGATTTTTTAGCAAAAATGCACCGATCCAAGTGTTGAGAGATGAGTTACTTTTGGATTAATGTTCAACAGCTGGATGAATAAAACCCATCTGAGGTTGCTGAATATGTATCACCATATGTCAGAGTCGTGCTCACTTGTGTCCCGTGAACTTAATTTTGTAAAAAGGAAAAATCCTTTTTGAATGATTAGTGCCTAATATTCCTAAAAGACGGAGCTCCTGAAGACTCTCTGCTGGTGTAACCGAGCTGTTGACGAGGCTGCACTCCCCAGTCATGCATCCATATACGCTGTTTCAATATTTCAGGATTTGACCTGCTCTTTCTTTAAATTTCAGTTACGTCACTGAATTTGTTGACCTGGGAAATGTCTCTGCATTACGAACCTTCAGAGTACTACGAGCACTGAAAACCATCTCAGTCATTCCGGGTAAGACAACCGTCTGACCGTTCCCCTCCATTCAATTGAAATGGCATAAAAACAGCATGTAATCAGCAGTTTTTGTTGTGCCTCTTTTCCTCCGTGGAGGTCTGAAGACCATAGTCGGTGCTCTGATCCAGTCTGTGAAGAAACTGGCCGACGTGATGATCCTGACGGTGTTCTGCCTCAGCGTGTTCGCCCTGATCGGCCTGCAGCTCTTCATGGGGCTCCTGCGGCAGAAGTGCATCCGCAGCCTGGGCCACTGCATCAACTCCTCGTACAGCCCCAACACATCCTTCATCTGCAACAACCGCACCTGGAGCTCGCCTGCAGACTTCCTCAGCAGTGAAGGTCAGCCGGCAGACAACAGTTACGGAAGAACTTACACAATCCATGACTACGTTTACATGCAGTCAACATTCGGGTTATTGCTAATATTCCGGTGACTGAAACATTAGGAATAATGTGTTTCCATGCGTGAACAAACAGGGTTATCCCTGTATACATGGTAATTAATCATTAGGATATCTGGATCAAACCAGCGACGCACGGAGAACGTGATGACGCAATTCCCGTCATTTCTGCTTCTTCTTCCTGTATCCAAATTCAAAACAAATGCTGCTTCGCGCAACTTTTCTCTCACCTTCTTGTAAATCTTCTATCCCGGTACTTTCTACCGTCTACAAATGCAGAAATGTTCATATCCTTCATTACATTTATGAAGTGATTAGTCTCCTCCTGGTCTTGGTTTCTCCGTGTTTATAAGAAACTAATTCCTGTTCCGTTTGATGGGGATATTCCGTTTGGTGTTTACATGACCCAATATCGGGGTTTTAAAATAGTAACCCAGGGCTCATATTGGGGTTTTTACAAACTCAAATATGAGCAAATTCTGGTTATTCAAAGGGGTTATTGGTGTTTACATGGCCGTGCAAATTCGGGTTATTTCCAATATTGGGGTTTTAAAAAGGTTATTGATGCATGGAAACACAGTCCATGTCGTCTAATCTGCTGTTCTTTCTCTTTTAGATAATTTTTACAAAGTTGAAGGATCAAAGGATGCCTTAATATGTGGATACGGAAATGATGCAGGGTAAGTGGACGTTTGCTCTGCTGGCTGCTTGTTAATCATCTAGAAACTGTTACGTAATGCAAAAATGTGGACCGTCCACTGCCTTTGGAAGCCGTGCCTGCCGTAGGTCACGGCAGCGTGAGCGCTGAGGTCAGCAGGACTAGAGGAAACTCGTGCAGCAGTCAGCGATATCCTCCCGGCTAAAAATATTGTACGTGAGACTTAGAGACATAATGTATAGAAGAATAATGTTATGGGAGGGATAGATGTGGCATGAGAGAGGCTGCACACAAGACGACATGTGGTGAGGATAATCGCCCGGGCTCCGCTGGAACCCTTTACTCAGAAAACACGGAGTTGCCAGCTGGAGAGAGGGGTCTTTGGAGATTTCATCATCTCAAAAGCACTATAACATGATTAGGTGAACCTGAGTCTGGTCATGTCACACTGATATTCACTCCTACTTCACAGAAGAATGCTGTACCAAAGCATTCACCCGCTGATCAGGTCACTTTAGTGTTTAAGAGAGCCAACGTAAAACAATGGCTGATATTTATTTACCAAACACAGAATTAAACCTCACTTTCCTGTTAGTCCAGCTGTCCCTCGTGGGGTGACAGTAAATGTAAATGAACGACTGCATCTTTCCTGTGGAGTGATGGACGTTGCTCCTAATCAAAGGCACAGTGTGAAAGCATCCAAATATTGCTACTCGGCCTACGCACTGAATAATCCTGTAAATCCAAATGCTTTTGAAACCAGCACAACAGGATGACTTTCCCCGTGCCAGGCTCAGTTCAAGGGTTATAGTGAGCTAAACATCCCATCTGCGTGAATCTGAAATCCTGCAGCTTCAACAAATGGCCTCCATTAGGTGCGCTTGTTAATAAAAGATAATGGATGATAGAAAATAAAAATGGCAGTGATTTTAAGCTCATGCAGGAAACACTGGTGTTGATGCGCTTTTATTTCCTAACACATTCGGACATGTTCAGTGTCACTTTGAGGTTCTCTCTCTGGTAAATATATATGGCATTTAAAAACAAAAATGTGTTTTTTAAATATTCTTTTTCTTGCCAATCACTTCAAAAGTACATGAGTGTGTGCTGCCACCTGTCTCTGGGGATTGGAAGATTTGGGGAAATGTGCTTCTTTTTTGTCTGGAACATACAAGAATGAGTGCTATCGACCAGTTTCTTGGTTACAAACACAATGTTTGCACGAGCCTAACCACCGGTAACAGTCAGGAGATTATGGTATATGTTCATTGTTTCTAAATTCTTTGTTCAGAGATTTAACATAGATGTGGAAACGTAAGCTGAACGTTAATCTCCCTGGGGTAACTGGCAGACTATAAGGGCCTGGAACAACCCCTAACCCAGAGGTTTCTGCAGAGTTAGTTAGTAGTGCTCTGCAGAGATACTTATTTCTGCAGTGCAGTACTTAGCCATTATGTCTGTCTCTCCTTTCTCTGTTCTTCCTTCTCTCTGTCTGTTCTCTCTTTTCCTGCTCTGCCCAGTCTGGTCTCCGGCAGGAGGGTCCCCCTTATGGTCCAGGTTTCTCCTTATGAACCAGGTCCTGGTCCAGGTTTCTACCCCCTTATGATCCAGGTCCTGGTCCAGGTTTCTTCCTCCTAAAGGGGACTTTTTCTTGCCACTGTTTGGATTAAGGCTTTTCTCCCACTAGGGGAGTTTTTACCTGCCATTGTTTATATAATAATTGCTCGGGGGTTTATGTTCTGGTCTCTGGAAAGATCCTAGAGACAGGGCTGGGCGATATATCGACTATAGTCGATGTATCGCGGCTTCTACTCTGTGCGATGTACAAAATGACTATATCGTGAATATTCGAGTATGCATTGTCACGTATTTGCTTTTAGCCGCGGGCATTAAATGACAGGCTTTTCTCACTCTCTCGTCTCGTCTCTCCTTCTCTGAGACATAAAACAAGCGCACCCTGTTAGATACGTCAGTCACGTGCTGGCGTGTATCATCATACGCCCCCGACCAGCAGCTGGTGTCGGCGCTGCTGTCCGGTCCGCCGGTCAGTTCCACCCCGCTTTAACTTTAACTTAACTTTAATTTAACTTTAACTTTCCCAAACTCGGCCTGTTTGCGCCGTCGACGCGACGGACTCTTTTCAAAGCAAACTGGGACGGTTTAGTAAAGACGGGAGGGGATGTTTTCTCCTCACACGCCGCGCTGATGCAGCTCCAACTATCCGCTCAGTACGACACGCGTCAGCGCTGCCGAGCCTTTTAGAGCTGAGAAACATCACCTAGTGTTGCTTAAATGTGGCCACATGAAATCAATCACTATCATCAAAACAAAGTCAAACAAGACTATATGACGTCATATTGCTAAAAGTAAGTGAAAGTGATGCAAAGTAAAGGAGGAGAGGATGAAACATTGCAGTCCCTACACCTACAATTATTCTTAATATAAAGGTGCTGTAAAGGCCGTCCTGCTCAGAGCAGCTCATCCTGGTAAAACCTGGTAAAACCAGCTCATCCTGGTAAAACCAGGTGAAACCAGCTCATCCTGGTAAAACCTGGTAAAACCAGCTCACCCTGGTAAAACCAGGTGAAACCAGGTACAACCTGGTAAAACCAGGTAAAACCAGCTCATCCTGGTAATCCAGGTAAAACCAGGTACAACCTGGTAAAACCAGGTAAAACCTGTCAGGGTTTGACACTTCCCTCCCCCAGTCTTTCAGTTTCTGTTTTTCCCCGCCTGTGTCCCATCTGCCCCGATTGTCTGCACCTGTGTCTCTTTATCCCCTGTGTATATCTGGTCTGGTCTTTCCATTGTTCCCTGTCGGTCCATACTGTGCTTCCCTCCATGGTTCCTGTTGTTGCTCCAGGTTTTGATCCCTGTTTCTATTAGTTTTTATCCTGCCAAGCAGCGCTTTTGTTTTTTGTTTTTTTGCCCTACTTTTGTGGAATAAATCCTTGTTTTTTGAGAACTCCTGCCTCCGGCCTCCCTCTCTCTCCTGCATCTGGGTCCTCACCACACCAGCCTGACAGAACGGACCGACCAGTATGGACCCAGCGGAAGAGAGCCTCGCCTTCTGGGAAATCATGTACCGGGAGGCAGAGCTCACAATCCCGGGTTGGCGGCACCCTGACGAGCTGGACTCCCCGGACGAGGAGGAATCGCGTCCCCCGGAACTTTGGCCGTGTGTTGGCCTGGGCCCTCCTCCAGGCCCTCTCCACCCGCCCTGGGTGATCTGTCCATGGGGACATCTGGGATCTGTCCCTTGAGGGGGGGGTTATGTCAGGGTTTGACACTTCCCTCCCCCAGTCTTTGAGTTTCTGTTCTGCCCCACCTGTGTCCCATCTGCCCTGATTGTCTGCACCTGTGTCTCGTTGTGTCTCGTTATCCCCTGAGTATATCTGGTCTTGTCATTCCCTCTTTCCCTGTCGGTCCGTACTGTGCTTCCTGCCAAGCAGCGTTTTTGTTTTTTTGCTCTCTTTTTGTGGAATAAATCCTTGTTTTTTTTGGTGAACTCCTGCCTCCGGCCTCCCTCTCTCTCCTGCATCTGGGTCCTCACCACATCAGCCTGACAAAGGCTTGACAAAACCGGGTAAAACCGGGACCAGAACATGTTCTTAGCAGATGTTCTTCAGACGGGGAGTCAGAGAGATGCAACGTGCACTTTCTGTTTTGAAATTACACTTTTTATGTTTGTGCCACTCACTGCTTAGTAACTGTTTAATAAATACAGTTTTGGTAAATTTGACTCATTCCCCCTTTTTGCATGGAAGGTAGTTAAAATTAGCATATATTAATGCAATATGAATGTTTTAATGTAGACATATAGAATCATCATACTGGTGTGATTGTAGGCATCAAAGTGTTAATTAAAGGTTAAGGCAAAATATAGAGATATATATCGTGACACGGCCTAAAAATATTGATATATTAATAAAAGGCTGTATCACCCAGCCCTACCTAGCAAAAACTTCCGTTATAATGGACGCTATATACGGTAAATAAAATTGCATTGAAATTGAAAATACTTTGCAGCATAATGTTGCAATTGGATGGAATAAGCCATCTGGAGCACGGCCACCATAACTCGGCCCCCGTTAGCCATTTGAGCTTGGCTGACTTAGCTTACGCTAACCTATGATGCCAGTTAATTTTATTTTACATTCATTCTAGTCAAATGTGACCAGTCGTCCTCATTGCAAGTGTGAGTTTGCAGTTGCTGGACATGCTGCCAGCAGCGTTGTGGGTCACTAAAGCTGGAAGGTCCTGAAATGATCCACCAGGCCTCCGAGCCCTTCAGACCTGTTCATGCCAGAACAGCTACGGAGCTGCTGGCCAAGCTTTGCAACTGGACCTCCTGTTTCAAACATTGTTTTAGCGGGTGCTTAGCCAACGCAGAACTTCAACCAGCTACTAACTGCTTAGCTACGCCTCATCCTCCGACCCATAGACATATATATCCGCCCCATCGAGCGCTGAGCGGTACGTCATATAGCCATATTGGATGTTCAAGACTGTGCTTTAAACTAAAAGTAAATTGACTTATTTTCATAAAGCGCCTTTCTACAAAGAAATGTACGTTCTGGTCTACTGGTCTTAGTGAGGACTCTGGTCTTAGTGAGGACTCTGGTCTCAGTGAGGACTCTGGTCTCAGTGAGGACTCTGGTCTCAGTGAGGACTCTGGTCTCAGTGAGGACTCTGGTCTTAGTGAGGACTCTGGTCTTAGTGATGAAGTTTTTCCAAGTCCTGCTGAGACACCAGTCCTTTAGTCCTCCACATGTCCTCCAGGTGATAACAGACTTCACTACTGTCTTCATGTGTCTGTTAGAGTCCAAGTCTGAGTCCAGAACCATTCCCAGATTTCTGGCTTGGCTATTTGTTTTTATCTTTACTTCTTGAAGCTAAAGAGTGCTGACGTTTAATCTTTCTTCCTCGGCTCCAACCACCGTTGTTTCTGTTCTATCTTCATTTAACTGAAGAAAATTCTGGCACATCCACTATTTAATTGGATCAATGTATTTGATCAGTGTTTGAATTGGATTATAGTCTCCTGGTGAGATGGCTATATGGATTAGTACAGTTATTTCAAGCGAGTGGGAGCGTATTGATGTTAAACAACAAAAGCCCAAGAATTGAACCTTGAGGAACTCCACATCCTATTGTTGTTAGCTCTGATTTGTAGTTTGCTGAAGACACAGAATAGTTTCTGTCCTTCAGATTGGACTCCAACAAGGCCAGTGCTGTGCCAGAAAGTCCCAGCCAGTTATTCAGCCGCTCTATCCAGATGTTCTGGGGGACTGTGTCTAATGCAGCGCTGAGATCCAGTGAGACCAAGACTGAAACGTTGCCAGCATCAGTATTGGAGTGGGTTTCATTAAGGACCTTTACTAGAGCTGTCTCAGTGCTGTGATGTGGCCAGAATCCTGACTTGAAGACATCAAAACTGTTATTTAGGGTCAGGAGGTTACACAGCTGCTGAAAAACAGATTTTTATATGATTTTACTAAGAAAGGGGAGGTTTGGTATGGGCCTACAGCTGTTCATCACCTTCTTATTGGAAAGGTACTTAATGATAGGGCTGTAACGATACACTAATCTCACGATACGGTACCATACACGAAATTGAGGTCACGATAACGATACGATATTATAGCAGTATTTTTTTAACAACCTTGAATGAGGAACATATGACTGGAAAAAATTGTCTTTTATTTGAAAGAAACAAAATACAAAACAATGCTGTGCGTTTTCCCTATTGTTACAGTTTGTAATGCTTAATAACTGTTTAAGTTTTAAAGAGAAAGCCAGGCCAACCATTTTCCACAAACTGAACTAAAGTTAAAATATTTTGCCACAAACTGAATAGTTTCTCTCATGTATGACTTGACTTTTTTCTTTTCCAGAAATTTAACAACTAAAATAAATAAATAAATAAAAGTAAATAAATACATACAATTTTAAATCATAAAAAAGATTGATTCATGCTCACCTTATAAGTGTAAGAGGAGATTTATTTTTGTTAAGAAAGTTATTTTGGTAATTCAGGGTTGATTATTTTATAAATATATTCTTTATATTGTGATGTAAATCAGGGACTATAATGACACTAGTCAGTTTATCTGTAGTGATTAGTCTGTTTTAGATTGGGTGGAGTGATACGCCACAGTACGGCACTAGGTGCTGTGTTGATGTTCTAAAATCCTACACTGTTGAGGGACATTAAAGTACACTGGAACTCAGCAGAAGTTTCCCCGTGTTTATCCTACTTACCACCCCAAAAAGGTTTAATTTAATAAGGTAAGGCTTAACTCTACACCAGCCTTACATAAGTAAAGGTTCAGAGCTCAAAACCCTGCAAGAGTCCCGTGATCGGGACCAAAACGGTACTAGTTTCTTCTGAGCGGAGGAAGATTTTGGTCCGCGGGTCGAGGCGTGGTTGGATGCGCGTTACTAGTGAACACAATAGATTAATATTAATAACCCAATATCGCGATACAGTTCGCCACCTCCACAACACGTTTCGTGACGTTTTTGTATCGCGAAATTTCGTGGCACGTTATATTGTTCCACCCTTACTAATGACGGCTGTTTTTAGGCGTTGAGGAACGAGACCTGAAAGCAGAGATGTATTAACTAGTCTAGAAGCTCTGAGGACATGTAATGTCCAACACTCCTGTCAAGGCAGCAGGTGGTGGAGTCCAGGTGGTGTATGATGTCATCCAGGTTCTTATGCATGATTGGACAGAACTGTGTCCTGGTTTCTCACAGTGGACACAGAGGAGGGACATATCCTGCGTCTAGCATGGAAGCGCTGACTGACTGGAATCCCAAATGAAAAAATCGCATAATTTCCATCTGATCCTGATCATTCAGAAATCACATGATCGGCCGTGGTTTTTGATCACCAATCGGTGATCATCACCAGTCAGCGATGTAGTTGGAGTTTGGACCCCGTGATGCGAATGCAGCAGGTGCAGCTCATATTCAGTGATGCGAGTATGCACATCCTGCTGCATGAGAATGTTCACAGTTGCTATGGTGAGGAGAGGGATGGACTGTTCACACTTGTTTTCACTCATAAATGTTTAGAGTTAGGATTTAAAAAACATGTTTAGGATTATAATTAAACAGCCTACAGACATGTTGCCGTTTCAGGATTCTATCACTGGACTGATTATTGTAGACATTCACTCAGCCTCACAACCCACCAGTCCAGCCAGTCTAACTAAAGTATACAAAAAAAAACCGAACCTCTAGAAATGAGTCTAATACTCATAAATCAAAATTGTCTTATTTAAGCAATGGGGATAGTTTTCTTGAAACAAGGCTTTTTAAAAAGCTTTCTTAGAAATTGGTGTTTCCAGTGTATGCTATTGTCAGAGGAAGCCCTGGTAGCTGGACAAACCCACACAAGTATGAGGAAAACATCCAGACAGAAGGACACGGATTGAAACCAGGAACCTCAGGCAGCGCTGCCAACCACAAGGCAAACACAGCTAGTACAAGTCCTCTTGCAAGGCCGGGCTGGCCATAGTTATGCTCCACACAGCAGGCACCCTGTAGTTTTTAATCTCACTCACGGACCTCTCCTCCAAAATCGCAGAAACTTAATCTCCCAAGAAGTAAAATCTGATCCAGTAATTTGTGTTGAAGTCAGAGTGAAAAGAGGATATGCTTGAGGACATTTTGGGAGAGGGGTGGGGGTGTGTGGGGAGGAAATGATGTCATTAAACTCTTGTAAATACTAGGTTAGTAAAATCAGACAACTGATATGACCTAAGCAGCTGTCTCACCTACACGTCTCTGCATGCTGGAAATCTTTTATTCATCGTTTTCTGTTCGTCTTCCATTTGTGGAGCTTAAATAGTGCAAAGTTATTGACATGAACTCTCCCTGAGCTCTTTTTCTGTGTCTAATGGCCTCTTTCAAAAAGTAATAGAGAGGATTATCCCTTTTGCGTCCCTTTTGATTTTTAAATTGCTGCGTCATGCCCACATACGCAGTTCTCAGTTGGTGGAGTTATTTCCAGTCAGATGATCTTCACGACGTGGTTGGCAGGTTACACGTTAACATAAGGTTGCTTATCTGTTTGCTCACGAATGCCTGTCGCAGCGTTTATCATTTGTGACATTTCAGATGTAACTTTCTGAGGCTGGCTGTGGAGAAGGGCAAGATATTAAGCAGGTCAGGATAAGGACGTAAAACATAGAGGATGCTTAATCTTTTGAGTGTATTCCAACAAGTAATCCCTGAGTAGATTTCCAAATTAAAGCTTTGGATACGTTATGATGACACACACTGTCGCACACATGCGCACAAGCAGGCACAGACACAACAGAGCACACGCACTTGCACAACCCGTGCATATTCCAATGACATTTTCAGCCTGACCGACAAGTTTATGACAAATGATTTGCCCCACGGTTCAGGCTGTTCTTCGTCGCTCCTACTGTTGATGCTTATCCTCTCGCTTCTTAAGTCTACTGTGTATTGCGGATTATTACTGACTGTATGGATGTTTTCAACTTTTGCCCTTGACTGAAGTGAGCATGGAAACCCACCACTTTAGCCCTACCCAGGAAAAAGACAGATGTTTCTCTGTTGCTCTGTACACAAACTGCAGGACATTGACGTGAGGCCCTGAAAGATAATACTTATGAAAATGTAAATATTTGCCAAAGCGCTTTAATGGAGGTGACAGACTGTGTCACTATGGTTACATAAGATAAACTAATTGTTAATGTATCTCATTTTGTCACATATTAGCATCAATTGTTAGTCTACCAAATTAACTTAAGTTCTGCTCTCCTTGTGGGGCATAACGTCTCCATAAAGCCATATACTCCAGCTTTTTAAAGCACAACGATGGATTAACAAGTAGAAATGAAATGAAGACTGCCACTGCTTTATTACAGCTGAACAGCTGCTGGAATAATGATTGAAAATAGGAATCACTATATTGAACTGCAGCAGCGGCCCACCGATCCATGCAGATCAACTACCACCTGGAGACATTATTCCTGGGCCGGCCCCTGGTCGCTCTCCTGGTTGGGCATCCCTAAAGCCTGATTTAAGGTTCTGCGTTAAACCAACGCAGAGCCATTGCCTTGACGCTGTCATGAACCCTTCGAGCTAGCAGGTTAGCTGTCCCCAGTGTTGCTAATTATTTATAATTAAAAAAACTCCCGAACTCACTGTTCATTGTTTTGGGGGATTTCAACAGAGCAAACTTCACCCACGAACTTCCGAAATAAAGGCAACATGTTACTTGTCAAACCAGGGACACGCAGACTCTGGATCATTGTTACACTGTTATTAAGGACGCATACCGCTCTGTTCCCCGCGCAGCGCTAGGACACTCTGACCACTGTCTGGTTCATCTGATCCCGACCTACAGGCAGAAACTAAAAACCTCTAAGCCTGTAGTGAGGACTGTGAAGAAGTGGACAGAAGAGTCAAAACTGGAGCTTCAGGCCTGCTTTGACTGCACGGACTGGAGTGTTTTTGAATCTGCTGCCTCAGATCTGCATGAACTTACGGAAACTGTGACATCTTACATCAGCTTTTGTGAGGACATGTGTGTGCAGACCAAGACCTTCTGCACATACAGTAACAGCAAGGTCTGGTTCACACCGAACCTCAGGAAGCTGCGCCGAGCCAAGGAGGAGGCCTACAGGAGCGGTGACCGAGCCCTGTTCAGGCAGGCCAGGAACATGCTGACGAGGGAGATCAGGAAAGCGAAGCGAACCTATGGAGAAAGACTGGAGAGTCGCCTCTCTGCCGACCCTGACCCCTCTTCTGTGTGGAGAGGCCTGCAGAACATCATGGGGCTCAAAAGACCAGCTCCACGCCCTCCAGGCAGCCTCAGGCTCGCCAACCAGCTCAACAGTTTTTACTGTTGGTTCGACGATCAGGCCAACGGCTCACCATCATCACTATCATCACCCCCCACCCCCCTGCTGTACCACCATCACCATCACCCCCCACACCTCCCCCAGCTGCTCCACCTACACCCCCCCCCCTACCCCCCCACTGCCTGCATATTCACACCTCACCACAGCCAACCCCCCCCACCTCTGTCTACCCCCCTCCCCCCACCCGACACCCTGCCTGCACTCAGGATCTGTGAGGAGGAGGTGTGTCGGCTGATCCAGCGGCAGAAGATCAGGAAGGCTCCAGGCCCGGACGGCGTGTCCCCCTCCTGCCTGAGAGCCTGCGCCGAGCAGCTGCTCCCACCTTCACAAGGATCTTCAACCGGTCCCTGGAGCTGTGTGAGGTCCCTCATGCCTCAAACGCTCCACCATCATCCCAGTCCCCAAGAAACCCACCATCACAGGTCTAAATGACTACAGACCCGTCGCCCTGACGTCTGTGGTCATGAAGACCTTTGAGCGACTGGTGTTGAGCCACCTGAAGGACACCACAGGCTCCCTGCTCCACCCCCTGCAGTTTGCCTTCCGGGCAAACAGGTTGGTGGAAGCCAACATCGGACTGCACCACATCCTGCGTCATCTCGACACCCCAGGGACTTATGCGAGGATCCTGTTCGTGGACTTCAGCTCGGCGTTTAACACCATCGCTCCTGCAATCCTCCACCAGAAGCTCACCCAGCTCACCGTGCAGCCTCCAACTGTCAGTGGATTACCAGCTTCCTGAGTGACAGGAGGCAGCAGGTGAGGCTGGGGAGCATCACATCCAGCACCCGCACCATCAGCACTGGCGCCCCAGGGGGGGGCCACTGCTCTTCTCCCTCTACACCAACGACTGCACCTCAGGGGACTCGTCTGTGAAGCTCCTGAAGTAGCGGACGACACCACCGTCATCGGCCTGATCCGGGAAGGTGACGAGTCCGCGTACAGACGGGAGGTGGAACAGCTGGTCCACTGGTGCAGTCAGAACAACCTGGAGCTGAACCCGCTCAAGACTGTGGAGTTGACGGTGGACTTCAGGAAAAACCCACCGCCACTCCCGCCCCTCACCATCCTCAATAGCACCGTCTCCTCAACAGACTCCTTCAAGTTCCACAATCTCGGATGGATGGATGGATGGATGGATGGATGGTTGGATGGATGGATGGTTGGATGGATGGATGGATGGATGGATGGATGGAAGGATGGATGGATGGATGGATGGATGGATGGTTGGATGGATGGATGGAGGATGGATGGATGGTTGGATGGATGGAGGATGGATGGATGGGAGGATGGATGGATGGTTGGTTGGATGGATGGATGGTTGGTTGGATGGATGGATGGATGGTTGGATGGATGGATGGAGGATGGATGGATGGTTGGATGGATGGATG